>NC_083766.1:41741435-42352060 GCF_963514075.1 Conger conger
AAGAAGAAATCAATGTTATAGCGCCACCATCTGGCAACGGAAGTGAGGTTTTTATCATGTTTGTATGCGTTCCTGCTAGGGTATTCATCACATTCACACCAAATGTAGTCATCATGACCTTAGAATAGTCCTGACCCTAAATGACGAAAGGATTTTTGATATCTCAAACGGTTTGGCAATGGCGAGGCGTATAATACACACGTTACGCCCAAAAACAGGAAGTGAGCTTAATTCCGTTCTACATCATCTGATCGGGCTGATATTTTACAAATATATTCACTTTTGGAGTGCAATCACATCCATATCCACATTCACCTGGGCGTGGCTACACAGCGCCCACTATGGCTTTTTTCTAATATTGTGGACATATACTTTCACGTAAATGCACCACGTCTGGTAGCCATAAGGTTCTCCTCAAGACACACACATTTCTCATTTGCATCCCTTAACTTTTCCGAACAGGAAGTGAGCTATTTTGGATTTTGTGTGTTTTTAAGTGTTTTTTAACGTACCAAACTTTGAAATACTCTTCCTAGGGGGTTCATCACATTCACACAAAATGTGGTCAGCATGATATTATAGCCCTGACACACAACTATGAACTGATTTTTAATATCTTGGAATGGTATGGCTCTGGTCAGCCTTAAAATTAACTTGTAATGCTGCCCAAACAGTTTATGTTTTAATACAATTATGTATTAAATAATTTCAAAAAGGTATTAAATTCTACATTGCCTGATTTTGAGGCTAACACTTTTCACATATGTTCATTGTTGGAGTGTCATCACATCCATTAAGCAATAATAGTTCACTATTTTCGCTGGAGACTCATTATATCCAGTCTTAAAACTTCAACGCAAGTCGCAAATGACTCTCCCATTTCTAATACGCGACTGCCATCTACTGGCAAAAGTTGGTATTGTTTCTCAAGTAATTCCTCAATGACAAGTTTTGTTTCTTTTTGCGAGCCAGTAACCATAACGATGTATGAGTAACAGCGGCAGCCTACGTGACAAAATGTACTGACAACACCCAGCCCACAGCAACGTTTTTTTCATTGACCTTAATTTCATGGATTGAATAACTAAAATAAAGGACAGGCTTTTACTGGCAGGAAAGTATCATATATTTAAAAGATTAACACATATAATGCAGATCTTGCATTGACGTTCAATGTTATTTGGTTTAAAAAAAAACGTATTGTAGCATTTTAAGGACTCAACACAAAACAGCTTTTCGGAAAGTTGGGTTGAAAACCAAGAAGCCTTATTAAGGAATTCGAGCCGTTTCTATTTGACTTCATTCGATTGAAGTGAATGCCGTAACCCAATTAAATGTAATTCGCGTCGGAATACACACAATCGCCTACACTGTCAACGTGAAATAAAAATATATAGATGTTTAAATCGATCCTATATTGGGACATTTGTTATGATGGCTGGTGCAACGGGCATTTTCGGTACCGTTGACCATAATCGAATGCTAGCATTTATATCATTACACTGACCAAGTCCTGTTTAAAAGCACATTTTTGGTTCCTTTGTGGAAACAGTGAAGTTGTCTACATAATCTATTCTACTCACAGACTAACTGCGTCGCTGTAACTTCCCCCCATTTCTGATACGGGGATAGGTTTTTGTTTTTTTCTAGCGAGCCAGTAGGCATAACGATGTATGATTTACAGCTGCAGCCTACGTGACAAAATGTATTGACAACACCCAGCCCGACGTTTCTTTGCATCTATTTTCATTATTTGAATTGAATATCTAAAATAAATATTTAAAAAAATTTAATGACTGTCTTTAAATGGCAGGAGAGTATCATATATTTAAAAGAGTAACACATGAAGTCAAAAAAAAAACGTTAGCATTCGAGGTGGTGCTCGAACACTGTGTTAAGATGAAACCGTTATGTTCAACAAAGGTATGGCTTGCAGGTCGTTGCGAGATGACAGATATTGGCTAACAGGAGCCAGCCTGTCCACTTGTCTGTGTGAATCAAAAAACAGGTCCGCTACGTTGGTTTACATGAATAGAAAACTTTCAGTTAAATCGCCAGCTATGTTAGTTTATTTTGCTTGTCATTAAACACGAATTAAGAGAACATACAATTTCGCTAGGAATTTGTGACTTAATATGAAAATAACGGATTGAGGGCAGAGACTTGGCATCTCCTTTAGATTTGGCTGAACAAATGCGTTTCAGGCAGCATAATTACCAGTGAAATGGAAAAGAATGATGCTGGCTAACGAGACGTTTAATGCAATATTATCCGACACTTCGGAGAGAAATTATTTAAGCAAGATAAAAGGAAACATACAACTTTTGGCCAATAGATGGCGCCCGTGTATAAGAGGGCAGTATAGTTTTACGGTTCAGGCAGTGGATTAAGACATGCAAGGTCCGCGGTTCCATCCCTGGTGCGGTCACAATAAAGTTGAATAGTTTCTTTAAGCCAATGGTTTCATTTTGAGTGCATATTTATAACCGAATGACTTCTCAAGCATAAATTGTGCCTCCCGCTGTAAAATCTATGGAAATGAATTCATCTCTGCTCTCCATACAGGACTGGAGCATGTTATCACAATGTGCAAGCAAGAAGTAATTTTTGTTTCATTCTACATTGTCTGATGTGGCTAAAACTTCACACATGTTCATTTTTGGAGTGTAATCTCATCCATATACCAATAAAGGCTCAATGGCATAGCTCCACCATCTGGCAAAAGGAAGTGGCCTTAATTTCACTCGACATTTTCCGATGTGGCAGGAAATGTAAAAATATTTTGATTATTGGAGTGTAATTAAATCCATGTATCAAAAATGGCTCAATGTTATAGCGCCACCTGCTGGCAACAGGAAGTGGCCTTAATTTCACTCAACATCTTCCGATGTGGCTTAGAATTTAGAAATAGGTTTATTATTGGAGTGTAATCAAATTCAAAAACCATACATGGTTCAATATTATAGCGCCACCATCTGGCAACAGGAAGTGAGGCTTATATCATTGATGCATTCCAATAGCAGCACCGACATCCTCATTGCTCAAAGGGGAATTCCTGTGCACAATATACGTTGTCCAGGAAGGTGATTATTTCCAAAGTGTGTACATGTTGTGAAACATGTCATTGGCACAACTATGCCACCAAGGCGGTTGCGCCCATGGTGCTTGGGCCCGTTCATTGCTGCTTGCAGCTATATTTAGGGCCCAAGCACCGTAGGGTGCGAAGGACCCTATTGTTATTGGAAGGATTATTATTATTATTATTATTATTATTATTATTATTATTATTATTCTTTTTCTTCAGGCAAATGGGCTTTTTTGAGGGCCTTGCCATGCGTAAAAAGTCTTGACATTTTGCACACACATCAGAAGTGGTTGCTGTCAGGAGCTCTCAGATGCTCAGACCTGGGCGTCGCCGAGGGACTCCACAGCGCCCCCTATCGCATTGTCTTCTATTGTGGGCAGGCACTTTGAGCTACCTGCACCTAATTTGGTGGCCAAATAGCGCTCCTCGGTCCAAACACATTTCTCATTCGGATCTAATCAAATATCCAAACAGGAAGTCAGCCATTTTGGATTTTCTGAGTTTTACACGTACTACACTTTTAAGTACTCCTCCTAGGGGGTTCATCGCATTCACACCAACTGTGGTCAGAATGGTCTCAGGATAGTCATGATGCTAAATTGCCAGGATATTTTTGATAGCTCAAATGGGACAGTCACGGGGAGGATTACAATTTTTATGTCACGCCACGCCAACAGGAAGTGGCCATAATTTCATGGTCTACATTGTCTGATCTGGCTGATATTTTAGAAATTTGTTTATTGTTGGAGTGTAATCACATCTATATCCCAAGAACAGGTCAATGTTATAGCGCCACCATCTGGCAATAGGAAGTGAGGTCTTTAACATATTTGTATGCATTCCTGCTAGGGCATTCAGCACATTCACACCAAATGTGGTCAGCATGATCTTAAGATAGTCCTTACGCTAAGTTGTGAAGGGATTTTTGATATCTCAAACGGTATGGAAATGGCGAGTCGTACAGTACACATATTGCGTGCAAAAAAATGACTTTTTTTTCGACATCGTCCGATCTGGCTGATATTTTACAAATATGTTCACTGTAGCAGTACAATATCAGATATATACATATCAATCGGGGCGTGGCTAGACAGCGCCCCCTATAATTATTATTCTCTTTTTTTTCAATGTATTTTGCATTTTTGAGGTGCTTGCCATGGATGGAAACTCACAGAATTTTGCACACACATGAGAAGTGTTGGCTGTCAGAATGTATCAGATGCTCAGACCTGGGCGTGGCCAAGGGACTCCACAGCGCCCCCTAATGCTTTGTCTTCTATTGTGGACTGGCACTTTGAGCTACCTTCACCTAATTTGGTATGCATGTGGGGCTCCTCTGGACAAACACATTTCTCATTCGCATCGAATCAAATATGTAAACAGGAAGTCAGCCATTTTGAATTTTGTGCATTTTACACGTACTACACTTTTAAGTACTCCTCCTAGGGGGTTCATTGCATTCACACGAAATGTGGTCAAATTGGTCTCGGGACAGTCATGAAACTAATTCCAAAGGATATTTTTGATATCTCAAACGGTATGGTCATGGCGAGGCGTACAATTTTCATGTCACGCCGCGCCAACAGGAAGTTGCCATAAATTCATGGTCTACATTGTCTGATCTGGCTGATATTTTACAAATATGTTCACTGTTAGAGTGTAATCACATCCAAATACCAAGAAGAAATCAATGTTATAGCGCCACCATCTGGCAACGGACGTGAGGTTTTTATCATGTTTGTATGCGTTCCTGCTAAGGTATTCATCACATTCACACCAAATGTAGTCATCATGATCTTAGAATAGTCCTGACCCTAAATGACGAAAGGATTTTTGATATCTCAAACGGTTTGGCAATGGCGAGGCGTATAATACACACGTTACGCCCAAAAACAGGAAGTGGGCTTAATTCCGTTCTACATCATCTGATCGGGCTGATATTTTACAAATATATTCACTTTTGGAGTGCAATCACATCCATATCCACATTCATCTGGGCGTGGCTACACAGCGCCCCCTATGGCTTTTTTCTAATATTGTGGACATATACTTTCACGTAAATGCACCACGTCTGGTAGGCATAAGGGTCTCCTCAAGACACACACATTTCTCATTTGCATCCCTTAACTTTTCCCAACAGGAAGTGAGCTATTTTGGATTTTGTGTGTTTTTAATTGTTTTTCTTCACGTACCAAACTTTGAAATACTCTTCCTAGGGGGTTCATCACATTCACACAAAATGTGGTCAGCATGATATTATAGCCCTGACACACAACTATGAACTGATTTTTAATATCTTGGAATGGTATGGCTATGGTCAGCCTTAAAATTAACTTGTAATGCTGCCCAAACAGTTCATGTTTTAATACAATTATGTATTAAATAATTTCAAAAAGGTATTAAATTCTACATTGCCTGATTTTGAGGCTACATCTTTTCACATATGTTCATTGTTGGAGTGTCATCACATCCATTAAGCAATAATAGTTTACTATTTTCGCTGGAGACTCATTATCTCCAGTCTTAAAACTTCAACTCAAGTCGCAACTGACTCTCCCATTTCTAATACGCGACTGCCATCTAGTGGCAAAGGTTAGTATTCTTTCTAATTTTCGGTATTGTTTCTCTTTTTCTTGGATGAAGTGATTTCTCAACGACAAGTTTTGTTTCTTTTTGCGAGCCAGTAACCATAACGATGTATGAGTAACAGCGGCAGCCTACATGACAAAATGTACTGAAAACACCCAGCCCACAGCAACGTTTTTTCTCATCTATCTTAATTAACTCGATTGAATAACTAAAATAAAAAACAGGCTTTTACTGGCAGGAAAGTATCATATATTTAAAAGATTAATACATATAATGCATATATTGCTTTTACGTTCAATGTTATTTGGATTTTTAAAAAACCGTATTGTAGCATTTTAAGGACTCAATACAAAACAGCTGTTCGGAAAGTTGGCTTGAAAACCAAGAAGCCTTATTAAGGAATTCGAGCCGTTTCTATTTGACTTCATTCGATTGAAGTGAATGCCGTAACCCAATTAAATGTAATTCGCGTCGGAATACACATAATAGCCTACACTGTCAACGTGAAATAAAAATATATAGAGGTTTAAATCGATCCTATATTGGGACATTTGTTATGATGGCTGGTGCAACGCGCATTTTCGGTACCGTTGACCATAATCGAATGCTAGCATTTATATCATTAGACTGAACAAGTCCTGTTAAAAAGCACATTTTTGGTTCCTTTGTGGAAACAGTGAAGTTGTCTACACAATCTGTTCTACTCACAGACTAACTGCGTCGCTGTAACTTCCCCCCATTTCTGATACGGCGATTCAATTAATTGGCAGAAAGTGGTACTTTCATTTTTTTCTTCCTTCAAGTGATTTTTCAACGATAGGTTTTTGTTTTTTTCTAGCGAGCCAGTAGGCATAACGATGTATGATTTACAGCTGCAGCCTACGTGACAAAATGTATTGACAACACCCAGCCCGACGTTTCTTTGCATCTATTTTCATTACATGAATTGAATAACTAAAAGAAATATGAAAGACATTTAAAGACTTAAAGACAGGCTTTAACTGGCAGGAGAGTATCATATTTTTAAAAGATTAACACATGAAGTCAAAAAGAAACTTTAGCGTCTGAGGTGGCTCTGCTCGAACGCTGTGTTAACATGAGACCGTTTTGTTCAACAAAGGTATCACATGCAGGTCGTTGCGAGATGACACGCACGGGCTAACAGCAGCCAGCCAGTCCACTGTCTGTGTGAGTCAAAAAACAGGTCAGCTACGTTGGTTTACATGAATAGAAAACTTTCAGTTAAATCGCCAGCTATGTTAGTTTATTAGGCTTGTCATTAAACACGAATTAAGAGAACATACAATTTCGCTAGGAATGGTAAATTAATATGAAAATACTGTATTGAGGGCAGAGAGTTGGCATCTCTTATAGATTTGGCTGAACAAATGCGTTTCAGGCAGCATAATTACCAGTGAAATGGAAAAGAATGATGCTGGTTAACTAGACGTTTCGTGCAATATTATCCGACACTTCGTAGAGAAATTATTAAACCAAGATAAAAGGAGACATTTGGCCAATAGATGGCACCCGTGTATAAGCGGGCAGTATAGCGTAATGGTTAGGGCGGTGGATTAAGGCACGCAAATTCAGCTGTTCGATCCCCGCTGCAGCCACAATGAATTTGAATAGGTTCTTGAAGCCAATTGTTTTCATTTTGAGTCCATATTTATGGCCGAATGACTTCTCAAGCGTAAATTGTGCCTCCCCGTGTAAAAACTATGGAAATTAATTAATCTCTGCTCTCCATACAGGACTGTAGCATGTTATCACAATGTGCAAGCAAGAAGTAATTTTTGTTTCATTCTACATTGTCTGATGTGGCAAAAACTTCACACATGTTCATTTTTGGAGTGTAATCTCATCAATATACCAAGACATGCTCAATGGCATAGCGCCACCATCTGGCAAGAGGAAGTGGCTTTAATTTTACTTGACATCTTCCAATTTGGCTGAAAATGTACAAATATGTTAATTATTGGAGTGTAATCAAATCCATAAACCATACACGGCTCAATATTATAGCGCCAGCATCTGGCAACAGGAAGTGGCTTTAATTTTACTGGACATCTTCCAATTTGGCTGAAAATGTACAAATATGTTCATTTTTGGAGTGAAATCAAATCCATAAACCATACACAGCTCAATATTATAGCGCCACCATCTGGCAATAGGAAGTGAGGCTTATATCATTGATGCATTCCAATAGCAGCAGCAACATCTTCATTGATCAAAGGGGAATTCCTGTGCACACTATTCGTTGTCCAGGAAGGTGATTATTTCCAAAGTGTGTACATATTGTGAAAAATGTCATTGGCACAACTGTGCCACCAAGGCGGTTGCGCCCATGGTGCTTGGGCCCGTTCATTGCTGCTTGCAGCTATATTTATTATTATTATTATTCTTTTTCTTCAGGCAAATGAGCTTTTTTGAGGGCCTTGCCATGCGTAAAAAGTCTTGACATTTTGCACACACATCAGAAGTGGTTGCTGTCAGGAGCTCTCAGATGCTCAGACCTGGGCGTCGCCGAGGGACTCCACAGCGCCCCCTATCGCATTGTCTTCTATTGTGGGCAGGCACTTTGAGCTACCTGCACCTAATTTGGTGGCCAAATAGCGCTCCACGGTCCAAACACATTTCTCATTCGGATCTAATCAAATATCCAAACAGGAAGTCAGCCATTTTGGATTTTCTGAGTTTTACACGTACTACACTTTTAAGTACTCCTCCTAGGGGGTTTATCGCATTCACACCAACTGTGGTCAGAATGGTCTCAGGATAGTCATGATGCTAAATTGCCAGGATATTTTTGATAGCTCAAACGGGACAGTCACGGGGAGGATTACAATTTTTATGTCACGCCACGCCAACAGGAAGTGGCCATAATTTCATGGTCTACATTGTCTGATCTGGCTGATATTTTAGAAATTTGTTTATTGTTGGAGTGTAATCACATCCATATCCCAAGAACGGGTCAGTGTTATAGCGCCACCATCTGGCAATAGGAAGTGAGGTCTTTAACATATTTGTATGCATTCCTGCTAGGGCATTCAGCACATTCACACCAAATGCGGTCAGCATGATCTTAAGATAGTCCTTACGCTAAGTTGTGAAGGGATTTTTGATATCTCAAACGGTATGGAAATGGCGAGTCGTACAGTACACATATTGCGTGCAAAAAAATGACTTTTTTTTCGACATCGTCCGATCTGGCTGATATTTTACAAATATGTTCACTGTAGCAGTACAATATCAGATATATACATATCAATCGGGGCGTGGCTAGACAGCGCCCCCTATAATTATTATTCTCTTTTTTTTCAATGTATTTTGCATTTTTGAGGTGCTTGCCATGGATGGAAACTCACAGAATTTTGCACACACATGAGAAGTGTTGGCTGTCAGGATGTATCAGATGCTCAGACCTGGGCGTGGCCAAGGGACTCCACAGCGCCCCCTAATGCTTTGTCTTCTATTGTGGACAGGCACTTTGAGCTACCTTCACCTAATTTGGTATGCATGTGGGACTCCTCTGGACAAACACATTTCTCATTCGTATCAAATCAAATATGTAAACAGGAAGTCAGCCATTTTGAATTATGTGCATTTTACACGTACTACACTTTTAAGTACTCCTCCTAGGGGGTTCATTGCATTCACACGAAATGTGGTCAAAGTGGTCTCAGGATAGTCATGATACTAATTCCAAAGGATATTTTTGATATCTCAAACGGTATGGTCATGGCGAGGCGTAAAATTTTCATGTCACGCCGCGCCAACAGGAAGTAGCCATAAATTCATGGTCTACATTGTCTGATCTGGCTGATATTTTACAAATATGTTCACTGTTAGAGTGTAATCACATCCATATACCAAGAAGAAATCAATGTTATAGCGCCACCATCTGGCAACGGAAGTGAGGTTTTTATCATGTTTGTACGCATTCCTGCTAGAGTATTCATCACATTCACACCAAATGTAGTCATTATGATCTGAGAATAGTCCTGACCCTAAATGACGAAAGGATTTTTGATATCTCAAACGGTTTGGCAATGGCGAGGCGTATAATACACACGTTACGCCCAAAAACAGGAAGTGGGCTTAATTCCGTTCTACATCATCTGATCGGGCTGATATTTTACAAATATATTCACTTTTGGAGTGCAATCACATCCATATCCACATTCATCTGGGCGTGGCTACACAGCGCCCCCTATGGCTTTTTTCTAATATTGTGGACATATACTTTCACGTAAATGCACCACGTCTGGTAGGCATAAGGGTCTCCTCAAGACACACACATTTCTCATTTGCATCCCTTAACTTTTCCCAACAGGAAGTGAGCTATTTTGGATTTTGTGTGTTTTTAAGTGTTTTTTCACGTACCAAACTTTGAAATACTCTTCCTAGGGGGTTCATCACATTCACACAAAATGTGGTCAGCATGATATTATAGCCCTGACACACAACTATGAACTGATTTTTAATATCTTGGAATGGTATGGCTATGGTCAGCCTTAAAATTAACTTGTAATGCTGCCCAAACAGTTCATGTTTTAATACAATTATGTATTAAATAATTTCAAAAAGGTATTAAATTCTACATTGCCTGATTTTGAGGCTACAACTTTTCACATATGTTCATTGTTGGAGTGTCATCACATCCATTAAGCAATAATAGTTCACTATTTTCGCTGGAGACTCATTATATCCAGTCTTAAAACTTCAACGCAAGTCGCAAATGACTCTCCCATTTCTAATACGCGACTGCCATCTACTGGCAAAAGTTGGTATTGTATATATCTTGCAATGACGTTCAATGTTATTTGGTTTAAAAAAAACCGTGTTGTACCATTTTAAGGACTCAATACAAAACAGCTGTTCGGAAAGTTAGCTTGAAAACGAAGAAGCCTTATTAAGGAATTCGAGCCGTTTCTATTTGACTTCATTCGATTGAAGTGAATGTCGTAACCCAATTAAATGTAATTTGCGTCGGAATACACACAATCGCCTACACTGTCAACGTGAAATAAAAATATATAGACGTTTAAATCGATCCTATATTGGGACATTTGTTATGATGGCTGGTGCAACGGGCATTTTCGTTACCGTTGACCATAATCGAATGCTAGCATTTATATCATTACACTGACCATGTCCTGTTAAAAAGCACATTTTTGGTTCCTTTGTGGAAACAGTGAAGTTGTCTACACAATCTATTCTTCTCACAGACTAACTGCGTCGCTGTAACTTCCCTCCATTTCTGATACGGGGATTCCATTTATTGGCAGAAAGTGGTACTTTTATATATTTCTTCCTTCAGGTGATTTTTCAACGATAGGTTTTTGTTTTTTTTCTAGCGAGCCAGTAGGCATAACGATGTATGATTTACAGCTGCAGCCTACGTGACAAAATGTATTGACAACACCCAGCCCGACGTTTCTTTGCATCTATTTTCATTACATGAATTGAATAAGTAAAAGAAATATTAAAGACATTCAATGACTGTCTTTAACTGGCAGGAGAGTAGCATATATTTAAAAGAGTCAAAAGTCAAAAAGAAACGTTAACGTTTGAGATGGCTGTGGTCGAACTCTGTGTTAACATGAGACCGTTATGTTCAACAAAGGTATGGCATGCAGGTCGTTGCGAGATGACGCGCATTGGCTAACAGCAGCCAGCCTGTCCACTGTCTGTGTGAGTCAAAAAACAGGTCAGCTACGTTTGTTTACATGAATAGAAAACTTTCAGTTAAATCGCCAGATAAGTTAGTTTATTTTGCTTGTCATTAAACACGAATTAAGAGAACATACAATTTCGCTAGGAATTTTTGACTTAATATGAAAATACCGGATTGAGGGCAGAGACTTGGCATCTCCTTTAGATTTGGCTGAACAAATGCGTTTCAGGCAGCATAATTACCGGTGAAATGGAAAAGAATGATGCTGGCTAACTCGACGTTTAATGCAATATTATCCGACACTTCGGAGAGAAATTATTTAACCAGGATTAAAGGAAACATACAACTTTTGGCCAATAGATAACGTACGTGTATAAGAGGGCAGTATAGCTTAATGGTTCAGACAGTGGATTAAGACATGCAAGGTCCGCGGTTCCATCCCCGGTGCGGCCACAATAAAGATGAATAGTTTCTTTACGCCAATGGTTCTATTTTGAGTGCATATTTATAACCGAAT
Organism: Conger conger; assembly: GCF_963514075.1. Lineage (NCBI taxonomy): Eukaryota > Metazoa > Chordata > Actinopteri > Anguilliformes > Congridae > Conger > Conger conger. Next base: position 41,753,307 of record NC_083766.1, read on the forward strand.
GACTTCTCAAGCGTAAATTGTGCCTCCCGCTGTAAAATCTATTGAAATTAATTAATCTCTGCTCTCCATACAGGACTGGAGCATATTATTACACTGTGCAAGCAAGAAGTAATTTTTGTTTCATTCTACATTGTCTGATGTGGCAGAAACTTCACACATGTTCATTTTTGGAGTGTAATCTCATCCATATACCAAGAAAGGCTCAATGGCATAGCGCCACCATCTGGCAACAGGAAGTGGCTTTAATTTTACTTGACATCTTCCAATTTGGCTGAAAATGGACAAATATGTTAATTATTGGAGTGTAATCAAATCCATGAACCATACACGGCTCAATATTATACCGCCACCATCTGGCAACAGGAAGTGGCTTAAATTTTACGTGACATCTTCCAATTTGGCTGAAAATGTACAAATATGTTAATTATTGGAGTGAAATCAAATCCATAAACCATACACAGCTCAATATTATAGCGCCACCATCTGGCAATAGGAAGTGAGGCTTATATCATTGATGCATTCCAATAGCAGCAGAAACATCTTCATTGATCAAAGGGGAATTCCTGTCCACACTATACGTTGTCCAGGAAGGTGATTATTTCCAAAGTGTGTACATATTGTGAAACATGTCATTGGCACAACTATGCCACCAAGGCGGTTGCGCCCATGGTGCTTGGGCCCGTTCATTGCTGCTTGCAGCTATATTTATTATTATTATTCTTTTTTTTTCAATGTTTTGTGCATTTTTGAGGTGCTTGCCATGGATGAAAACTCACAGAATTTTGCACACACATCAGAAGTGGTGGCTGTCAGGTTGTCTCAGATGCTCAGACCTGGGCGTGGCTGAGGGACTCCACAGCGCCCCCTATCGCATTGTCATCTATTGTGGGCAGGCACTTTGAGCTACCTTCACAAAATTTAGTACGCATATAGCACTCCTCGGTCCAAACACATTTCTCATTCGCATCTAATCAAATATACAAACAGGAAGTCAGCCATTTTGGATTATGTGCGTTTTACACGTACTGCACTTTTAAGTACTCCTCCTAGGGGGTTCATCACATTCACACCACCTGTGGTCAGAATGGTCTCAGGATATTCCTGATGCTAAATTGCCAGGATATTTTTGATATCTCAAACGGGACGGTCCTGGGGAGGCGTAGAATTTTTATGTCACGCCACGCCAACAGGAAGTGGCCGTAATTTCATGGTTTACATCGTCTGATCTGGCTGATATTTTAGAAATACGTTTAATGTTGGAGTATAATCACATCCATATCCCAAGAACGGGTCAATGTTATAGCGCCACCATCTGGCAACAGGAAGTGAGGTCTTTATCATATTTGTATGCCTTCCTGCTAGGGCATTCATCACATTCACACGAAATGTGGTCGGCATGATCTTAGGATAGTCATGACCATAAACTGTGAAGGGATTTTTGATATCTCAAACGGTATGGAAATGGCGAGTCGTACAGTACACATATTGCGTGCAAAAAAATGACTTTTTTTTTTACATCGTCCGATCTGGCTGATATTTTACAAATATGTTCACTGTTGGAGTACAATATGAAATATATACATATCAATCGAGGCGTGGCTAGACAGCGCCCCCTATAATTATTATTCTCTTTTTTTTCAATGTATTTTGCATTTTTGAGGTGCTTGCCATGGATGAAAACTCACAGAATTTTGCACACACATGAGAAGTGTTGGCTTTCAAGATGTATCAGATGCTCAGACCTGGGTGTGGCCGAGGGACTCCACAGCGCCCCCTAATGCTTTGTCTTCTATTGTGGACAGGCACTTTGAGCTACCTTCACCGAATTTGGTATGCATGTGGGCCTCCTCTGGACAAACACATTTCTCATTCGCATCAATAAAATATGTGAACAGGAAGTCAGCCATTTTGAATTTTGTGCATTTTACACGTACTACACTTTTAAGTACTCCTCCTAGGGGGTTCATTGCATTCACACGAACTGTGGTCAAAGTGGTCTCAGGATAGTCATGATACTAATTCCAAAGGATATTTTTGATATCTCAAACGGTATGGTCATGGCGAGGCGTAAAATTTTCATGTCACGCCGCGCCAACAGGAAGTAGCCATAAATTCATGGTCTACATTGTCTGATCTGGCTGATATTTTACAAATATGTTCACTGTTAGAGTGTAATCACATCCATATACCAAGAAGAAATCAATGTTATAGCGCCACCATCTGGCAACGGAAGTGAGGTTTTTATCATGTTTGTATGCATTCCTGCTAGAGTATTCATCACATTCACACCAAATGTAGTCATCATGATCTTAGAATAGTCCTGACCCTAAATGACGAAAGGATTTTTGATATCTCAAATGGTTTGGCAATGGCGAGGCGTATAATACACACGTTACGCCCAAAAACAGGAAGTGGGCTTAATTCCGTTCTACATCATCTGATCGGGCTGATATTTTACAAATATATTCACTTTTGGAGTGCAATCACATCCATATCCACATTCATCTGGGCGTGGCTACACAGCGCCCCCTATGGCTTTTTTCTAATATTGTGGACATATACTTTCACGTAAATGCACCACGTCTGGTAGGCATAAGGGTCTCCTCAAGACACACACATTTCTCATTTGCATCCCTTAACTTTTCCCAACAGGAAGTGAGCTATTTTGGATTTTGTGTGTTTTTAAGTGTTTTTTCACGTACCAATCTTTGAAATACTCTTCCTAGGGGGTTCATCACATTCACACAAAATGTGGTCAGCATGATATTATAGCCCTGACACACAACTATGAACTGATTTTTAATATCTTGGAATGGTATGGCTATGGTCAGCCTTAAAATTAACTTGTAATGCTGCCCAAACAGTTCATGTTTTAATACAATTATGTATTAAATAATTTCAAAAAGGTATTAAATTCTACATTGCCTGATTTTGAGGCTACAACTTTTCACATATGTTCATTGTTGGAGTGTCATCACATCCATTAAGCAATAATAGTTCACTATTTTCGCTGGAGACTCATTATATCCAGTCTTAAAACTTCAACGCAAGTCGCAAATGACTCTCCCATTTCTAATACGCGACTGCCATCTACTGGCAAAAGTTGGTATTGTATATATCTTGCAATGACGTTCAATGTTATTTGGTTTAAAAAAAACCGTGTTGTACCATTTTAAGGACTCAATACAAAACAGCTGTTCGGAAAGTTAGCTTGAAAACCAAGAAGCCTTATTAAGGAATTCGAGCCGTTTCTATTTGACTTCATTCGATTGAAGTGAATGCCGTAACCCAATTAAATGTAATTCGCGTCGGAATACACACAATCGCCTACACTGTCAACGTGAAATAAAAATATATAGAGGTTTAAATCGATCCTATATTGGGACATTTGTTATGATGGCTGGTGCAACGGGCATTTTCGGTACCGTTGACCATAATCGAATGCTAGCATTTGTATCATTACACTGACCAAGTCCTGTTAAAAAGCACATTTTTGGTTCCTTTGTGGAAACAGTGAAGTTGTCTACACAATCTATTCTACTCACAGACTAACTGCGTCGCTGTAACTTCCCCCCATTTCTGATACGGGGAATCCATTTATTGGCAGAAAGTGGTACTTTTATATATTTCTTCCTTCAGGTGATTTTTCAACGATAGGTTTTTTTTTTTTTTTTCTAGCGAGCCAGTAGGCATAACGATGTATGATTTACAGCTGCAGCCTACGTGACAAAATGTATTGACAACACCCAGCCCGACGTTTCTTTGCATCTATTTTCATTATATGAATAGAATATCTGAAATAAATATTAAAGACATTCAATGACTGTCTTTAACTGGCAGGAGAGTAGCATATATTTAAAAGAGTCAAAAGTCAAAAAGAAACGTTAACGTTTGAGATGGCTCTGGTCGAACTCTGTGTTAACATGAGACCGTTATGTTCAAAAAAGGTATGGCATGCAGGTCGTTGGCTAACAGCAGCCAGCCTGTCCACTGTCTGTGTGAGTCAAAAAACAGGTCAGCTACGTTTGTTTACATGAATAGAAAACTTTCAGTTAAATCGCCAGATAAGTTAGTTTATTATGCTTGTCATTAAACACGAATTAAGAGAACATACAATTTCGCTAGGAATTTTTGACTTAATATGAAAATACCGGATTGAGGGCAGAGACTTGGCATCTCCTTTAGATTTGGCTGAACAAATGCGTTTCAGGCAGCATAATTACCGGTGAAATGGAAAAGAATGATGCTGGCTAACTAGACGTTTAATGCAATATTATCCGACACTTCGGAGATAAATTATTTAACCAAGATAAAAGGAAACATACAACTTTTGGAAAATAGATGGCGTACGTGTATAAGAGGGCAGTATAGCTTAATGGTTCAGACAGTGGATTAAGACATGCAAGGTCCTCGGTTCCATCCCTGGTGCGGCCACAATAAAATTGAATAGTTTCTTTACGCCAATGGTTTTATTTTGAGTGCATATTTATAACCGAATGACTTCTCAAGCGTAAATTGTGCCTCCCGCTGTAAAATCCAATAAAGGCTAAATGGCAAAGCGCCACCCGCTGGCAACAGGAAGTGAGCCTTATATTGCATTCTTAAGCATTATTTTTCAATGGGTTCATGACATTCACGGTAAATGTGGTCAGCTTGATGCTAGGATGGTCCTGACAAAACAGATTTTTGATTTACTGGGATGATATAGCAATGGTCAGGCACATAAAAAACCCATCATGCCAGACAAACAGGAAGTGGTCATACTTAAATTCTCCAATGTCTGATGTGACTGCAACTTTACAAAGATACTCAGTGTTGGAGTCTAATCAAATCCATATTCCAAAAACGACTCAATGTTATAGCAGCATCATCTGGAAACAGAAATTGACCTTAATTTCGCTCAACATCTTCCGATGTGGCTGAAAATGTACAAATATGTTTATTTCAGGAATGTAATCAAATTCAAAAACCATACACGGCTCAATAATATAGCGCCACCATCTGGCAACAGGAAGTGAGGCTTATATCATTGATGCATTCCAATAGCAGCGCCAACATCTTCATTGATCAAAGGGGAATTCCTGTGCAAACTATACGTTGTCCAGGAAGGTGATTATTTCCAAAGTGTGTACATATTGTGAAACATGTCATTGGCACAACTAGGCCACCAAGGCGGTTGCGCCCATGGTGCTTGGGCCCGTTCATTGCTGCTTGCAGCTATATTTATTATTATTATTATTATTATTATTATTATTATTATTATTAGGGCCCAAGCACCGTAGGGTGCGAAGGACCCTATTGTTATTGGAAGGATTATTATTATTATTATTATTATTATTATTATTATTCTTTTTCTTCAGGCAAATGGGCTTTTTTGAGGGCCTTGCCATGGGTAAAAAGTCTTGACATTTTGCACACACATCAGAAGTGGTTGCTGTCAGGAGCTCTCAGATGCTCAGACCTGGGCGTGGCCGAGGGACTCCACAGCGCCCCCTATCGCATTGTCTTCTATTGTGGGCAGGCACTTTGAGCTACCTGCACCTAATTTGGTGGCCAAATAGCGCTCCTCGGTCCAAACACATTTCTCATTCGGATCTAATCAAATATCCAAACAGGAAGTCAGCCATTTTGGATTTTCTGAGTTTTACACGTACTACACTTTTAAGTACTCCTCCTAGGGGGTTCATCGCATTCACACCAACTGTGGTCAGAATGGTCTCAGGATAGTCATGATGCTAAATTGCCAGGATATTTTTGATAGCTCAAACGGGACAGTCACGGGGAGGATTACAATTTTTATGTCACGCCACGCCAACAGGAAGTGGCCATAATTTCATGGTCTACATTGTCTGATCTGGCTGATATTTTAGAAATTTGTTTATTGTTGGAGTGTAATCACATCCATATCCCAAGAACAGGTCAGTGTTATAGCGCCACCATCTGGCAATAGGAAGTGAGGTCTTTAACATATTTGTATGCATTCCTGCTAGGGTATTCAGCACATTCACACCAAATGCGGTCAGCATGATCGTAAGATAGTCCTTACACTAAGTTGTGAAGGGATTTTTGATATCTCAAACGGTATGGAAATGGCGAGTCGTACAGTACACATATTGCGTGCAAAAAAATGACTTTTTTTTCGACATCGTCCGATCTGGCTGATATTTTACAAATATGTTCACTGTAGCAGTACAATATCAGATATATACATATCAATCGGGGCGTGGCTAGACAGCGCCCCCTATAATTATTATTCTCTTTTTTTTCAATGTATTTTGCATTTTTGAGGTGCTTGCCATGGATGGAAACTCACAGAATTTTGCACACACATGAGAAGTGTTGGCTGTCAGGATGTATCAGATGCTCAGACCTGGGCGTGGCCAAGGGACTCCACAGCGCCCCCTAATGCTTTGTCTTCTATTGTGGACAGGCACTTTGAGCTACCTTCACCTAATTTGGTATACATGTGGGACTCCTCTGGACAAACACATTTCTCATTAGCATCGAATCAAATATGTAAACAGGAAGTCAGCCATTTTGAATTTTGTGCATTTTACACGTACTACACTTTTAAGTACTCCTCCTAGGGGGTTCATTGCATTCACACGAAATGTGGTCAAATTGGTCTCAGGATAGTCATGATACTAATTCCAAAGGATATTTTTGATATCTCAAACGGTATGGTCATGGCGAGGCGTACAATTTTCATGTCACGCCGCGCCAACAGGAAGTTGCCATAAATTCATGGTCTACATTGTCTGATCTGGCTGATATTTTACAAATATGTTCACTGTTAGAGTGTAATCACATCCAAATACCAAGAAGAAATCAATGTTATAGCGCCACCATCTGGCAACGGACGTGAGGTTTTTATCATGTTTGTATGCGTTCCTGCTAAGGTATTCATCACATTCACACCAAATGTAGTCATCATGATCTGAGAATAGTCCTGACCCTAAATGACGAAAGGATTTTTGATATCTCAAACGGTTTGGCAATGGCGAGGCGTATAATACACACGTTACGCCCAAAAACAGGAAGTGGGCTTAATTCCGTTCTACATCATCTGATCGGGCTGATATTTTACAAATATATTCACTTTTGGAGTGCAATCACATCCATATCCACATTCATCTGGGCGTGGCTACACAGCGCCCCCTATGGTTCTTTTCTAATATTGTGGACATATACTTTCACGTAAATGCACCACGTCTGGTAGGCATAAGGGTCTCCTCAAGACACACACATTTCTCATTTGCATCCCTTAACTTTTCCCAACAGGAAGTGAGCTATTTTGGATTTTGTGTGTTTTTAAGTGTTTTTTCACGTACCAAACTTTGAAATACTCTTCCTAGGGGGTTCATCACATTCACACAAAATGTGGTCAGCATGATATTATAGCCCTGACACACAACTATGAACTGATTTTTAATATCTTGGAATGGTATGGCTATGGTCAGCCTTAAAATTAACTTGAAATGCTGCCCAAACAGTTCATGTTTTAATACAATTATGTATTAAATAATTTCATAAAGGTATTAAATTCTACATTGCCTGATTTTGAGGCTACAACTTTTCACATATGTTCATTGTTGGAGTGTCATCACATCCATTAAGCAATAATAGTTCACTATTTTCGCTGGAGACTCATTATATCCAGTCTTAAAACTTCAACGCAAGTCGCAAATGACTCTCCCATTTCTAATACGCGACTGCCATCTACTGGCAAAAGTTGGTCTTGCATATATCTTGCAATGACGTTCAATGTTATTTGGTTTAACAAAAACCGTGTTGTAGCATTTTAAGGACTCAATACAAAACAGCTGTTCGGAAAGTTAGCTTGAAAATCAAGAAGCCTTATTAAAGAATTCGAGCCGTTTCTATTTGACTTCATTCGGTTGAAGTGAATGCCGTAACCCAATTAAATGTAATTCGCGTCGGAATACACATAATAGCCTACACTGTCAACGTGAAATAAAAATATATAGAGGTTTAAATCGATCCTATATTGGGACATTTGTTATGATGGCTGGTGCAACGGGCATTTTCGGTACCGTTGACCATAATCGAATGCTAGCATTTATATCATTACACTGACCAAGTCCTGTTAAAAAGCACATCACCTTTGAGGAAACAGTGAAGTTGTCTACACAATCTATTCTACTCACAGACTAACTGCGTCGCTGTAACTTCCCCCCATTTCTGATACGGGGATTCCATTTATTGGCAGAAAGTGGAACTTTTATATTTTTCTTCCTTCAAGTGATTTTTCAACGATAGGTTTTTGTTTTTTTTCTAGCGAGCCAGTAGGCATAACGATGTATGATTTACAGCTGCAGCCTACGTGACAAAATGTATTGACAACACCCAGCCCGACGTTTCTTTGCATCTATTTTCATTTTTGAATAGAATATCTGAAGTAAATATTAAAGACATTTAATGACTGTCTTTAACTGGCAGGAGAGTAACATATATTTAAAAGAGTCAAAAGTCAAAAAGAAACGTTAACGTTTGAGATGGCTCTGGTCGAACTCTGTGTTAACATGAGACCGTTATGTTCAACAAAGGTATGGCATGCAGGTCGTTGCGAGATGACGCGCATTGGCTAACAGCAGCCAGCCTGTCCACTGTCTGTGTGAGTCAAAAAAACAGGTCAGCTACGTTTGTTTACATGAATAGAAAACTTTCAGTTAAATCGCCAGATATGTTAGTTTATTTTGCTTGTCATTAAACACGAATTAAGAGAACATACAATTTCGCTAGGAATTTTTGACTTAATATGAAAATACCGGATTGAGGGCAGAGACTTGGCATCTCCTTTAGATTTGGCTGAACAAATGCGTTTCAGGCAGCATAATTACCGGTGAAATGGAAAAGAATGATGCTGGCTAACTCGACGTTTAATGCAATATTATCCGACACTTCGGAGAGAAATTATTTAACCAGGATGAAAGGAAACATACAACTTTTGGCCAATAGATAACGTACGTGTATAAGAGGGCAGTATAGCTTAATGGTACAGACAGTGGATTAAGACATGCAAGGTCCGCGGTTCCATCCCCGGTGCGGCCACAATAAAGTTGAATAGTTTCTTTACGCCAATGGTTTTATTTTGAGTGCATATTTATAACCGAATGACTTCTCAAGCGTAAATTGTGCCTCCCGCTGTAAAATCTATTGAAATTAATTAATCTCTGCTCTCCATACAGGACTGGAGCATATTATTACACTGTGCAAGCAAGAAGTAATTTTTGTTTCATTCTACATTGTCTGATGTGGCAGAAACGTCACATGTTCATTTTTGGAGTGTAATCTCATCCATATACCAAGAAAGGCTCAATGGCATAGCGCCACCATCTGGCAACAGGAAGTGGCTTTAATTTTACTTGACATCTTCCAATTTGGCTGAAAATGTACAAATATGTTAATTATTGGAGTGTAATCAAATCCATAAACCATACACGGCTCAATATTATAGCGCCACCATCTGGCAATAGGAAGTGAGGCTTATATCATTGATGCATTCCAATAGCAGCAGCAACATCTTCATTGATCAAAGGGGAATTCCTGTGCACACTATACGTTGTCCAGGAAGGTGATTATTTCCAAAGTGTGTACATATTGTGAAACATGTCATTGACACAACTATGCCACCAAGGCGGTTGCGCCCATGGTGCTTGGGCCCGTTCATTGCTGCTTGCAGCTATATTTATTATTATTATTCTTTTTCTTCAGGCAAATGGGCTTTTTTGAGGGCCTTGCCATGCGTAAAAAGTCTTGACATTTTGCCCACACATCAGAAGTGGTTGCTGTCAGGAGCTCTCAGATGCTCAGACCTGGGCGTCGCCGAGGGACTCCACAGCGCCCCCTATCGCATTGTCTTCTATTGTGGGCAGGCACTTTGAGCTACCTGCACCTAATTTGGTGGCCATATAGCACTCCTCGGTCCAAACACATTTCTCATTCGGATCTAATCAAATATCCAAACGGGAAGTCAGCCATTTTGGATTTTGTGAGTTTTACACGTACTACACTTTTAAGTACTCCTCCTAGGGGGTTCATCGCATTCACACCACCTGTGGTCAGAATGGTCTCAGGATAGTCATGATGCTAAATTGCCAGGATATTTTTGATAGCTCAAACGGGACGGTCATGGGGAGGAGTACAATTTTTATGTCACGCCGCGCCAACAGGAAGTGGCCATAATTTCATGGTCTACATCGTCTGATCTGGCTGATATTTTAGAAATACGTTTATTGTTGGACTATAATCACATCCATATCCCAAGAACAGGTCAATGTTATAGCGCCACCATCTGGCAACAGGAAGTGAGGTCTTTAACATATTTGTATGCATTCCTGCTAGGGCATTCAGCACATTCACACCAAATGCGGTCAGCATGATCTTAAGATAGTCCTTACGCTACGTTGTGAAGGGATTTTTGATTTCTCAAACGGTATGGAAATGGCGAGTCGTACAGTACACATATTGCGTGCAAAAAAATGACTTTTTTTTCGACATCGTCCGATCTGGCTGATATTTTACAAATATGTTTACTGAAACAGTACAATATCAGATATATACATATCAATCGGGGCGTGGCTAGACAGCGCCCCCCATAATTATTATTCTCTTTTTTTTCAATGTATTTTGCATTTTTCAGGTGCTTACCATGGATGGAAACTCACAGAATTTTGCACACACATGAGAAGTGTTGGCTGTCAGGAGGTATCAGATGCTCAGACCTGGGCGTGGCCAAGGGACTCCACAGCGCCCCCTAATGCTTTGTCTTCTATTGTGGACAGGCACTTTGAGCTACCTTCACCTAATTTGGTACGCATGTGGGGCTCCTCTGAACAAACACATTTCTCATTCGCATCGAATCAAATATGTAAACAGGAAGTCAGCCATTTTGAATTTTGTGCATTTTACACGTACTACACTTTTAAGTACTCCTCCTAGGGGGTTCATTGCATTCACACGAAATGTGGTCAAAGTGGTCTCAGGATAGTCATGATACTAATTCCACAGGATATTTTTGATATCTCAAACGGTATGGTCATGGCGAGGCGTACAATTTTCATGTCACGCCGCGCCAACAGGAAGTTGCCATAAATTCATGGTCTACATTGTCTGATCTGGCTGATATTTTACAAATATGTTCAGTGTTAGAGTGTAATCACATCCAAATACCAAGAAGAAATCAATGTTATAGCGCCACCATCTGGCAACGGACGTGAGGTTTTTATCATGTTTGTATGCGTTCCTGCTAAGGTATTCATCACATTCACACCAAATGTAGTCGTCATGATCTTAGAATAGTTCCGACCCTAAATGACGAAAGGATTTTTGATATCTCTAACGGTTTGGCAATGGCGAGGCGTATAATACACACATTACGCCCAAAAACAGGAAGTGGGCTTAATTCCGTTCTCCATCATCTGATCGGGCTGATATTTTACAAATATATTCACTTTTGGAGTGCAATCACATCCATATCCACATTCACCTGGGCGTGGCTACACAGCGCCCCCTATGGCTTTTTTCTAATATTGTGGACATATACTTTCACGTAAATGCACCACGTCTGGTAGCCATAAGGGTCTCCTCAAGACACACACATTTCTCATTTGCATCCCTTAACTTTTCCCAACAGGAAGTGAGCTATTTTGGATTTTGTGTGTTTTTAAGTGTTTTTTAACGTACCAAACTTTGAAATACTCTTCCTAGGGGGTTCATCACATTCACACAAAATGTGGTCAGCATGATATTATAGCCCTGACACACAACTATGAACTGATTTTTAATATCTTGGAATGGTATGGCTATGGTCAGCCTTAAAATTAACTTGAAATGCTGCCCAAACAGTTCATGTTTTAATACAATTATGTATTAAATAATTTCAAAAAGGTATTAAATTCTACATTGCCTGATTTTGAGGCTAACACTTTTCACATATGTTCATTGTTGGAGTGTCATCACATCCATTAAGCAATAATAGTTCGCTATTTTCGCTGGAGACTCATTATATCCAGTCTTAAAACTTCAACGCAAGTCGCAAATGACTCTCCCATTTCTAATACGCGACTGCCATCTACTGGCAAAAGTTGGTATTGCATATATCTTGCAATGACGTTCAATGTTATTTGGTTTAAAAAAAAACGTGTTGTAGCATTTTAAGGACTCAATACAAAACAGCTGTTCGGAAAGTTAGCTTGAAAATCAAGAAGCCTTATTAAGGAATTCGAGCCGTTTCTATTTGACTTCATTCGGTTGAAGTGAATGCCGTAACCCAATTAAATGTAATTCGCGTCGGAATACACATAATAGCCTACACTGTCAACGTGAAATAAAAATATATAGAGGTTTAAATCGATCCTATATTGGGACATTTGTTATGATGGCTGGTGCAACGGGCATTTTCGGTACCGTTGACCATAATCGAATGCTAGCATTTATATCATTACACTGACCAAGTCCTGTTAAAAAGCACATCACCTTTGTGGAAACAGTGAAGTTGTCTACACAATCTATTCTACTCACAGACTAACTGCGTCGCTGTAACTTCCCCCCATTTCTGATACGGGGATTCCATTTATTGGCAGAAAGTGGAACTTTTATATTTTTCTTCCTTCAAGTGATTTTTCAACGATAGGTTTTTTTTTTTTTTCTAGCGAGCCAGTAGGCATAACGATGTATGATTTACAGCTGCAGCCTACGTGACAAAATGTATTGACAACACCCAGCCCGACGTTTCTTTGCATCTATTTTCATTTTTGAATAGAATATCTGAAATAAATATTAAAGACATTTAATGACTGTCTTTAACTGGCAGGAGAGTAGCATATATTTAAAAGAGTCAAAAGTCAAAAAGAAACGTTAACGTTTGAGATGGCTCTGGTCGAACTCTGTGTTAACATGAGACCGTTATGTTCAACAAAGGTATGGCATGCAGGTCGTTGCGAGATGACGCGCATTGGCTAACAGCAGCCAGCCTGTCCACTGTCAGGTCAGCTACGTTTGTTTACATGAATAGAAAACTTTCAGTTAAATCGCCAGATATGTTAGTTTATTTTGCTTGTCATTAAACACGAATTAAGAGAACATACAATTTCGCTAGGAATTTTTGACTTAATATGAAAATACCGGATTGAGGGCAGAGACTTGGCATCTCCTTTAGATTTGGCTGAACAAATGCGTTTCAGGCAGCATAATTACCGGTGAAATGGAAAAGAATGATGCTGGCTAACGAGACGTTTAATGCAATATTATCCGACACTTCGGAGAGAAATTATTTAACCAGGATGAAAGGAAACATACAACTTTTGGCCAATAGATAACGTACGTGTATAAGAGGGCAGTATAGCTTAATGGTTCAGACAGTGGATTAAGACATGCAAGGTCCGCGGTTCCATCCCCGGTACGGCCACAATAAAGTTGAATAGTTTCTTTACGCCAATGGTTTTATTTTGAGTGCATATTTATAACCGAATGACTTCTCAAGCGTAAATTGTGCCTCCCGCTGTAAAATCTATTGAAATTAATTAATCTCTGCTCTCCATACAGGACTGGAGCATATTATTACACTGTGCAAGCAAGAAGTAATTTTTGTTTCATTCTACATTGTCTGATGTGGCAGAAACTTCACACATGTTCATTTTTGGAGTGTAATCTCATCCATATACCAAGAAAGGCTCAATGGCATAGCGCCACCATCTGGCAACAGGAAGTGGCTTTAATTTTACTTGACATCTTCCAATTTGGCTGAAAATGGACAAATATGTTAATTATTGGAGTGTAATCAAATCCATGAACCATACACGGCTCAATATTATACCGCCACCATCTGGCAACAGGAAGTGGCTTAAATTTTACGTGACATCTTCCAATTTGGCTGAAAATGTACAAATATGTTAATTATTGCAGTGAAATCAAATCCATAAACCATACACGGCTCAATATTATAGCGCCACCATCTGGCAATAGGAAGTGAGGCTTATATCATTGATGCATTCCAATAGCAGCAGAAACATCTTCATTGATCAAAGGGGAATTCCTGTGCACACTATACGTTGTCCAGGAAGGTGATTATTTCCAAAGTGTGTACATATTGTGAAACATGTCATTGGCCCAACTATGCCACCAAGGCGGTTGCGCCCATGGTGCTTGGGCCCGTTCATTGCTGCTTGCAGCTATATTTATTATTATTATTCTTTTTCTTCAGGCAAATGGGCTTTTTTGAGGGCCTTGCCATGCGTAAAAAGTCTTGACATTTTGCCCACACATCAGAAGTGGTTGCTGTCAGGAGCTCTCAGATGCTCAGACCTGGGCGTCGCCGAGGGACTCCACAGCGCCCCCTATCGCATTGTCTTTTATTGTGGGCAGGCACTTTGAGCTACCTGCACCTAATTTGGTGGCCATATAGCGCTCCTCGGTCCAAACACATTTCTCATTCGGATCTAATCAAATATCCAAACAGGAAGTCAGCCATTTTGGATATTCTGAGTTTTACACGTACTACACTTTTAAGTACTCCTCCTAGGGGGTTCATCGCATTCACACCACCTGTGGTCAGAATGGTCTCAGGATAGTCATGATGCTAAATTGCCAGGATATTTTTGATAGCTCAAACGGGACGGTCATGGGGAGGAGTACAATTTTTATGTCACGCCGCGCCAACAGGAAGTGGCCATAATTTCATGGTCTACATCGTCTGATCTGGCTGATATTTTAGAAATACGTTTATTGTTGGACTATAATCACATCCATATCCCAAGAACAGGTCAATGTTATAGCGCCACCATCTGGCAACAGGAAGTGAGGTCTTTAACATATTTGTATGCATTCCTGCTAGGGCATTCAGCACATTCACACCAAATGCGGTCAGCATGATCTTAAGATAGTCCTTACGCTAAGTTGTGAAGGGATTTTTGATTTCTCAAACGGTATGGAAATGGCGAGTCGTACAGTACACATATTGCGTGCAAAAAAATGACTTTTTTTTCGACATCGTCCGATCTGGCTGATATTTTACAAATATGTTCACTGTAGCAGTACAATATCAGATATATACATATCAATCGGGGCGTGGCTAGACAGCGCCCCCTATAATTATTATTCTCTTTTTTTTCAATGTATTTTGCATTTTTCAGGTGCTTACCATGGATGGAAACTCACAGAATTTTGCACACACATGAGAAGTGTTGGCTGTCAGGATGTATCAGATGCTCAGACCTGGGCGTGGCCAAGGGACTCCACAGCGCCCCCTAATGCTTTGTCTTCTATTGTGGACAGGCACTTTGAGCTACCTTCACCTAATTTGGTATGCATGTGGGGCTCCTCTGAACAAACACATTTCTCATTCGCATCGAATCAAATATGTAAACAGGAAGTCAGCCATTTTGAATTTTGTGCATTTTACACGTACTACACTTTTAAGTACTCCTCCTAGGGGGTTCATTGCATTCACACGAAATGTGGTCAAAGTGGTCTCAGGATAGTCCTGATACTAATTCCGTAGGATATTTTTGATATCTCAAACGGTATGGTCATGGCGAGGCGTACAATTTTCATGTCACGCCGCGCCAACAGGAAGTTGCCATAAATTCATGGTCTACATTGTCTGATCTGGCTGATATTTTACAAATATGTTCACTGTTAGAGTGTAATCACATCCAAATACCAAGAAGAAATCAATGTTATAGCGCCACCATCTGGCAACGGACGTGAGGTTTTTATCATGTTTGTATGCGTTCCTGCTAAGGTATTCATCACATTCACACCAAATGTAGTCGTCATGATCTTAGAATAGTTCCGACCCTAAATGACGAAAGGATTTTTGATATCTCAAACGGTTTGGCAATGGCGAGGCGTATAATACACACGTTACGCCCAAAAACAGGAAGTGGGCTTAATTCCGTTCTACATCATCTGATCGGGCTGATATTTTACAAATATATTCACTTTTGGAGTGCAATCACATCCATATCCACATTCATCTGGGCGTGGCTACACAGCGCCCCCTATGGCTTTTTTCTAATATTGTGGACATATACTTTCACGTAAATGCACCACGTCTGGTACGCATAAGGGTCTCCTCAAGACACACACATTTCTCATTTGCATCCCTTAACTTTTCCCAACAGGAAGTGAGCTATTTTGGATTTTGTGTGTTTTTAAGTGTTTTTTCACGTACCAAACTTTGAAATACTCTTCTTAGGGGGTTCATCACATTCACACAAAATGTGGTCAGCATGATATTATAGCCCTGACACACAACTATGAACTGATTTTTAATATCTTGGAATGGTATGGCTATGGTCAGCCTTAAAATTAACTTGAAATGCTGCCCAAACAGTTCATGTTTTAATACAATTATGTATTAAATAATTTCATAAAGGTATTAAATTCTACATTGCCTGATTTTGAGGCTACAACTTTTCACATATGTTCATTGTTGGAGTGTCATCACATCCATTAAGCAATAATAGTTCACTATTTTCGCTGGAGACTCATTATATCCAGTCTTAAAACTTCAACGCAAGTCGCAAATGACTCTCCCATTTCTAATACGCGACTGCCATCTACTGGCAAAAGTTGGTATTGCATATATCTTCCAATGACGTTCATTACATTACATTACATTATTGGCATTTGGCAGACGCTCTTATCCAGAGCGACGTACAACAAGGCATACCCATAACCAGGGATAAGTTCGCTGAAAGACCCTAGAGGGAAGTACAATTTCAACTGCATGTGAATGTAATGTAATGTTCATTACGGAAAATGGCGCAGATGAGTGGACGTCATGATTAAGTGCATTTATTCTGTGTGTACTTCAACTTCTCCAGTTCGTTTCAATAATCAGCAATATGCGCTTTAGTAAATTCCCGTACTCTAACCATTGCATCTCAAAATGATACATACGTGATGTGTAGTGGCGTAGCCAGGATTCTAAAACTGGGTGTCCTCGTACAATCGATATTAGCATACTGTATCTACGTTCGAGGAAAAAGCAGAAATAACTTGGCTAAACAGACCAACTCCAGGAGCAAGTGTATTTCTTACAATCATATTGGTAAATACATATGCTGTATTGACACTTCTCTTTGTGTTCGTCTGAATATTCAGTGGAGTTTGCATGTTCTCCCCGTGTCTGCGTGGGTTTCCTCCGGGTACTCCGGTTTCCTCCCACAGTCCAAAGACATGCACGTTAGGCTGATTGGAGAGTATAAATTGCACGTTCAATGTTATTTGGTTTAAAAAAAACCGTGTTGTAGCATTTTAAGGACTCAATACAAAACAGCTGTTCGGAAAGTTAGCTTGAGAATCAAGAAGCCTTATTAAGGAATTCGAGCCGTTTCTATTTGACTTCATTCGGTTGAAGTGAATGCCGTAACCCAATTAAATGTAATTCGCGTCGGAATACACATAATAGCCTACACTGTCAACGTGAAATAAAAATATATAGAGGTTTAAATCGATCCTATATTGGGACATTTGTTATGATGGCTGGTGCAACGGGCATTTTCGGTACCGTTGACCATAATCGAATGCTAGCATTTATATCATTACACTGACCAAGTCCTGTTAAAAAGCACATCACCTTTGTGGAAACAGTGAAGTTGTCTACACAATCTATTCTACTCACAGACTAACTGCGTCGCTGTAACTTCCCCCATTTCTGATACGGGGATTCCATTCATTGGCAAAAAATGGTACTTTCATTTTTTTCTTCCTTCAAGTGATTTTTCAACGAAAGGTTTTTTTATTTTCATAGCGTGCCAGTATGCATAACGATGTATGATTTACAGCTGCAGCCTACGTGACAAAATGTAATGACAACACCCAGCCCGACGTTTCTTTGCATCTATTTTCATTATATGAATTGAATAACTAAAATAAATATTAAACACATTTAAAGACTTAAAGACAGGCTTTAACTGGCACGAAAGTATCATATATTTAAAACATGAACACATGAAGTCAAAAAGAAACGTCAGCCTTTGAGGTGTCTCTGCTCGAACGCTGTGTTAACATGAGACCGTTATGTTCAACAAAGGTATCGCATGCAGGTCGTTGCCAGATGACACGCACGGGGTAACAGCAGCCAACCTGTCCACTGTTTGTGTGAGTCAAAAAACAGGTCAACTACGTTGGTTTACATGAATATAAAACTTTGAGTTAAATCGCCAGCTATGTTAGTTTATTAGATTGTCATTAAACACGAATTAAGAGAAGATACAATTTCGCTAGGAATGGTAACTTAATATGAAAATACTGTATTGAGGGCAGAGAGTTGGCATCTCTTTTAGATTTGGCTGAACAAATGCGTTTCAGGCAGCATAATTACCGGTGAAATGGAAAAGAATGATGCTGGCTAACTAGACGTTTCATGCAATATTATCCGACACTTCGGAGAGAAATTATTTTACCAAGATAAAAGGAAACATACAACTTTTGGCCAATAGATGGCACCCGTGTATCAGCGTGCAGTGCAGCGTAATGGTTCGGGCGGTGGATTAAGGCACGCAAATTCAGCGGTTCCATCCCCGGTGCAGCCACAATAAAATTGAACAGTTTCTTGAAGGTAATGGTTTTATTTTGAGTACATATCTATAGCCTAATGACTTTTCAAGCATAAATTGTGCCTCCCTGTGTAAAAACTATGGAAATTAATTAATCTCTGCTCTCCATACAGGACTGTAGCATGTTCTCACAATGTTCAAGCTAGAAGTTATTTTTGTTTCATTCTACATTGTCTCATGTGGCTGAAACTTCACTCATGTTCATTTTTGGAATGTAATCTCATCCATATCCCAATAAAGGCTCAATGGCATAGCACCACCTCCTGGGAACAGGAAGTGTGGCTTCATTTCATTTCACATCGTCTGATTTTGCTGACGCTTTAGAGCAGGGGTCACCAACCTTTTTGAAACTGAGAGCTACTTCATGGGTACTGAGTCATACTAAGCGCTACCAGTTTCTTTTGTCACGTGCACAATACTGACCTTTGAACTAGAGTAGGTCAGAGTTCACCTAAACTTTTCAACTTCATGGATAGTAAACATATTTTTAAGATATTGTCATTTTTAAATCTATATAAATGCAAGTGTGATTAAAAATAAATAGCAACAGAATAAAATTAAATTTTAGATGCAGCTCACTAGTGAGTTGTGCTATTTTTAGAACAGGCCTGCGGGCGACTCATGTGGTCCTTGGGGGCGACCTGGTGCCCGCGGGCACCGTGTTGGTGACCCCTGCTTTAGAGATATGTTCCATGTTGGATTATAATCACATCCATGTTCCAATAAATGCTCAATGTCACATCGCCACCTGCTGGCAACAGGAAGCGGCCTTAATTTCACTCAACATCTTCTGATGTGGCTTAGAATTTAGAAATAGGTTTATTATTGGAGTGTAATCAAATTCAAAAACCATACATGGTTCAATATTATAGCGCCAGCATCTGGCAACAGGAAGTGAGGCTTATATCATTGATGCATTCCAATAGCAGCACCAACATCTTCATTGATCAAAGGGGAATTCCTGTGCACACTATACGTTGTCCAGGAAGGTGATTATTTCCAAAGTGTGTACATGTTGTGAAACATGTCACTGGCACAACTATGCCACCAAGGCGGATGCGCCCATGGTGCTTGGGCCCGTTCATTGCTGCTTGCAGCTATATTTATTATTATTATTCTTTTTTTTTCAATGTTTTGTGCATTTTTGAGGTGCTTGCCATGAATGAAAACTCACGGAATTTTTGACACACATCAGAAGTGGTGGCTGTCAGGATCTCTCACATGCTCAGACCTGGGCGTCGCTGAGGGACTCCACAGCGCCCCCTATCGCATTGTCTTCTATTGTGGGCAGGCACTTTGAGCTACCTGCACCATATTTAGTATGGATATAGCACTCCTCAGGGCAAACACATTTCAAATTCGCATCTAATCAAATATCCAAACAGGAAGTCAGCCATTTTGGATTTTGTGCGTTTTACACGTTCTACACTTTTAAGTACTCCTCCTAGGGGGTTCATCGCATTCACACCAACTGTGGTCAGAATGGTCTCAGGATAGTCATGATGCTAAATTGCCAGGATATTTTTGATAGCTCAAACGGGACAGTCACGGGGAGGATTACAATTTTTATGTCACGCCACGCCAACAGGAAGTGGCCGTAATTTCATGGTCGACATCGTCTGATCTGGCTGATATTTTAGAAATACGTTTAGTGTTGGAGTATAAACACATCCATATCCCAAGAACGGGTCAATGTTATAGCGCCACCATCTGGCAACAGGAAGTGTGGTCTTCATCATATTTGTATGCCTTCCTGCTAGGGCATTCATCACATTCACACCAAATGTGGTCAGCATGATCTTAAGATAGTCCTTACACTAAATTGCGAAGGGATTTTTGATATCTCAAACGGTATGGAAATGGCGAGTCGTAGAGTAGACATAGTGCGTGCAAAAAAATGACTTTTTTTTCGATATCGTCCGATCTGGCTGATATTTTAGAAATATGTTCACTCTTGGAATACAATATCAAATATATACATATCAATCGGGGCGTGGCTAGACAGCGCCCCCTATAATTATTATAATCTTTTTTTTCTATGTTTTGTGCATTTTTGAGGTGCTTGCCATGGATGAAAACTCATGGAATTTTGCACACACATGAGAAGTGGTGTCTCTCAGGAACTGTCAGATGCTCAGACCTGGGCGTGGCCAAGGGACTCCACAGCGCCCCCTATTGCTTTGTCTTCTATTGTGGACAGGCACTTTGAGCTACCTTCACCTAATTTGGTGCGCTTGTGGGGCTCCTCTGGACAAACACATTTGTCATTCGCATCGAATCAAATATGTGAACAGGAAGTCAGCCATTTTGAATTTTGTGCATTTTACACGTACTACACTTTTAAGTACTCCTCCTAGGGCGTTCATTGCATTCACACGAAATGTGGTCAAAGTGGTCTCAGGATAGTCATGATACTAATTCCAAAGGATATTTTTGATATCTCAAACGGTATGGTCATGGCGAGGCATACAATTTTCATGTCACGCCGCGCCAACAGGAAGTAGCCATAAATTCATGGTCTACATTGTCTGATCTGGCTGATATTTTACAAATATGTTCAATGTGAGAGTGTAATCACATCCAAATACCAAGAAGAAATCAATGTTATAGCGCCACCATCTGGCAACGGAAGTGACGTTTTTATCATGTTTGTATGCGTTCCTGCTCGGGTATTCATCACATTCACACCAAATGTAGTCATCATGATCTTAGAATAGTCCTGACCCTAAATGACGAAAGGATTTTTGATATCTCAAACGGTTTGGCAATGGCGAGGCGTATAATACACACGTTACGCCCAAAAACAGGAAGTGAGCTTAATTCCGTTCTACATCATCTGATCGGGCTGATATTTTACAAATATATTCACTTTTGGAGTGCAATCACATCCATATCCACATTCCCCTGGGCGTGGCTACACAGCGCCCCCTATGGCTTTTTTCTAATATTGTGGACATATACTTTCAAGTAAATGCACCACGTCTGGTAGCCATAAGGGTCTCCTCAAGACACACACATTTCTCATTTGCATCCCTTAACTTTTACCAACAGGAAGTGAGCTATTTTGGATTTTGTGTGTTTTTAAGTGTTTTTTCACGTACCAAACTTTGAAATACTCTTCCTAGGGGGTTCATCACATTCACACAAAATGTGGACAGCATGATATTATAGGCCTGACACACAACTATGAACTGATTTTTAATATCTTGGAATGGTATGGCTCTGGTCAGCCTTAAAATTAACTTGTAATGCTGCCCAAACAGTTTATGTTTTAATACAATTATGTCTTAAATAATTTCAAAAAGGTATTAAATTCTACATTGCCTGATTTTGAGGCTAACACTTTTCACATATGTTCATTGTTGGAGTGTCATCACATCCATTAAGCAATAATAGTTCACTATTTTCGCTGGAGACTCATTATATCCAGTCTTAAAACTTCAACGCAAGTCGCAAATGACTCTCCCATTTCTAATACGCGACTGCCATCTACTGGCAAAAGTTGGTATTGTTTCTCAAGTAATTCGTCAATGACAAGTTTTGTTTCTTTTTGCGAGCCAGTAACCATAACGATGTATGAGTAACAGCGGCAGCATACGTAACAAAATGTACTGACAACACCCATCCCACAGCAACGTTTTTTCTCATCTACCTTAATTATATGGATTGAATAACTAAAATAAAAGACAGGCTTTTACTGGCAGGAAAGTAGCATATATTTCAAAGATTAACACATATAATGCATATCTTGCAATGACGTTCAATGTTATTTGGTTTAAAAAAAACCGTGTTGTAGCATTTTAAGGACTCAATACAAAACAGCTGTTCGGAAAGTTGGCTTGAAAACCAAGAAGCGTTATTAAGGAATTCGAGCCGTTTCTATTTGACTTCATTCGATTGAAGTGAATGCCGTAACCCAATTAAATGTAATTCGCGTCGGAATACACATAATAGCCTACACTGTGAACGTGAAATAAAAATATATAGAGGTTTAAATCGATCCTGTATTGGGACATTTGTTATGATGGCTGGTGCAACAGGCATTTTCGGGACCGTTGACCATAATCGAATGCTAGCATTTATATCATTACACTGACCAAGTCCTGTTAAAAAGCACATTTTTGGTTAATTTGTGGAAACGGTGAAGTTGTCTACACAATCTATTCTACTCACAGACTAACTGCGTCGCTGTAACTTCCCCCCATTTCTGATACGAGGATTCCATTTATTGGTAGAAAGTGGTTATTTTTTTATTTTTATTCCTTCAAGTGATTTTTCAACGATAGGTTTTTGTTTTTTTCTAGCGAGCCAGTAGGCATAACGATGTATGATTTACAGCTGCAGCCTACGTGACAAAATGTATTGACAACACCCAGCCCGACGTTTCTTTGCATCTATTTTCATTATATGAATTGCATATCTGAAATAAATATTAAAGACATTTAATGACTGTCTTTAACTGGCAGGAGAGTATCATATATTTAAAAGATTAAGACATGAAGCCAAAAAGAAACGTGAGCGTTTGAGGTGGCTCTGGTCGAACTCTGTGTTAACATGAGACCGTTATGTTCAACAATGGTATCTCATGCAGGTCGTTGCGAGATGAGAGGCATGGGCTAACAGCAGCCAGCCTGTCCACTGTCTGTGTGAGTCAAAAAACAGGTCAGCTACGTTGGTTTACAGGAATTGAAAACTTTCAGTTAAATCGCCAGCTATGTTAGTTTATTTTGCTTGTCATTAAACACGAATTAAGAGAACATACAATTTCGCTAGGAATTTTTGACTTAATATGAAAATACCGGATTGAGGGCAGAGACTTGGCATCTCCTTTAGATTTGGCAGAACAAATGCGTGTCAGGCAGCATAATTACCGGTGAAATGGAAAAGAATGATGCTGGCTAACTCGACGTTTAATGCAATATTATCAGACACTTCATAGAGAAATTATTTAACCAAGATAAAAGGAAACATACAACTTTTGGCCAATAGACGGCGTACGTGTATAAGAGGGCAGTTTAGCTTAATGGTTCATGCAGTGGAGTAAGGCATGCACGGTCCGCGGTTCCATCCCCGGTGCGGCCACAATAAAGTTGAATAGTTTCTTTAAGCCAATGGTTTTATTTTGAGTGCATATTTATAACCAAATGACTTCTCAAGCATAAATTGTGCCTCCCGCTGTAAAATCTATGGAAATTAATTCATCTCTGCTCTCCATACAGGACTGGAGCATGTTATCACAATGTGCAAGCAAGAAGTTATTTTTGTTTCATTCTACATTGTCTGATGTGGCTGAAACTTAACATGTTCATTTTTGGAGTGTAATCTCATCCATATACCAATAAAGGCTCAATGGCATAGCGCCACCATCTGGCAAAAGGAAGTGGCCTTAATTTCACTGGACATCTTCCGATGTGGCTGAAAATATAGAAATATTTTTATTATTGGAGTGTAATTTAATCCATATACCAAAAATGGCTCAATGTTATAGCGCCACCATCTGGCAACAGGAAGTGACTTTAAATTTACTCGACATCTTCCAATTTGGCTGAAAATGTACAAATATGTTAATTATTGGAGTGTAATCAAATCCATGAACCATACACGGCTCAATATTATAGCGCCACCAACTGGCAATTGGAAGTGAGGCTTATATCATTGATGCATTCCAATAGCAGCAGCAACATCTTCATTGATCAAAGTGGAATTCCTGTGCACACTATACGTTGTCCAGGAAGCTGATTATTTCCAAAGTGTGTACATATTGTGAAACATGTCATTGGCACAACTATGCCACCAAGGCGGTTGCGCCCATGGTGCTTGGGCCCGTTCATTGCTGCTTGCAGCTATATTTAGGGCCCAAGCACCGTAGGGTGCGAAGGACCCTATTGTTATTGGAAGGATTATTATTATTATTATTATTATTCTTTTTCTTCAGGCAAATGGGCTTTTTTGAGGGCCTTGCCATCCGTAAAAAGTCTTGACATTTTGCACACACATCAGAAGTGGTTGCTGTCAGGAGCTCTCAGATGCTCAGACCTGGGAGTGGCCGAGGGACTCCACAGCGCCCCCTATTGCATTGTCTTCTATTGTGGGCAGGCACTTTGAGCTACCTGCACCTAATTTGGTGGCCAAATAGCGCTCCTCGGTCCAAACACATTTCTCATTCGGTTCTAATCAAATATCCAAACAGGAAGTCAGCCATTTTGGATTTTCTGAGTTTTACCCGTACTACACTTTTAAGTACTCCTCCTAGGGGGTTCATCGCATTCACACCACCTGTGGTCAGAATGGTCTCAGGATAGTCTTGATGCTAAATTGCCAGGATATTTTTGATAGCTCAAACGGGACGGTCATGGGGAGGAGTACAATTTTTATGTCACGCCGCGCCAACAGGAAGTGGCCATAATTTCATGGTCTACATTGTCTGATCTGGCTGATATTTTAGAAATTTGTTTATTGTTGGAGTGTAATCACATCCATATCCCAAGAACGGGTCAATGTTATAGCGCCACCATCTGGCAATAGGAAGTGAGGTCTTTAACATATTTGTATGCATTCCTGCTAGGGCATTCAGCACATTCACACCAAATGCGGTCAGCATGATCTTAAGATAGTCCTTACGCTAATTTGTAAAGGGATTTTTGATATCTCAAACGGTATGGAAATGGCGAGTCGTACAGTACACATATTGCGTGCAAAAAAATGACTTTTTTTTTGACATCGTCCGATCTGGCTGATATTTTACAAATATGTTCACTGTAGCAGTACAATATCAGATATATACATATCAATCGGGGCGTGGCTTGACAGCGCCCCCTATAATTATTATTCTCTTTTTTTTCAATGTATTTTGCATTTTTGAGGTGCTTGCCATGGATGGAAACTCACAGAATTTTGCACACACATGAGAAGTGTTGGCTGTCAAGATGTATCAGATGCTCAGACCTGGGCGTGGCCAAAGGACTCCACAGCGCCCCCTAATGCTTTGTCTTCTATTGTGGACAGGCACTTTGAGCTACCTTCACCTAATTTGGTATGCATGTGGGGCTCCTCTGGACAAACACATTTCTCATTCGCATCGAATCAAATATGTAAACAGGAAGTCAGCCATTTTGAATTTTGTGCATTTTACACGTACTACACTTTTAAGTACTCCTCCTAGGGGGTTCATTGCATTCACACGAAATGTGGTCAAAGTGGTCTCAGGATAGTCATGATACTAATTCCAAAGGATATTTTTGATATCTCAAACGGTATGGTCATGGCGAGGCGTACAATTTTCATGTCACGCCGCGCCAACAAGAAGTTGCCATAAATTCATGGTCTACATTGTCTGATCTGGCTGATATTTTACAAATATGTTCACTGTTAGAGTGTAATCACATCCAAATACCAAGAAGAAATCAATGTTATAGCGCCACCATCTGGCAACGGACGTGAGGTTTTTATCATGTTTGTATGCGTTCCTGCTAAGGTATTCATCACATTCACACCAAATGTAGTCATCATGATCTTAGAATAGTCCTGACCCTAAATGACGAAAGGATTTTTGATATCTCAAACGGTTTGGCAATGGCGAGGCGTATAATACACACGTTACGCCCAAAAACAGGAAGTGGGCTTAATTCCGTTCTACATCATCTGATCGGGCTGATATTTTACAAATATATTCACTTTTGGAGTGCAATCACATCCATATCCACATTCATCTGGGCGTGGCTACACAGCGCCCCCTATGGCTTTTTTCTAATATTGTGGACATATACTTTCACGTAAATGCACCACGTCTGGTAGGCATAAGGGTCTCCTCAAGACACACACATTTCTCATTTGCATCCCTTAACTTTTCCCAACAGGAAGTGAGCTATTTTGGATTTTGTGTGTTTTTAAGTGTTTTTTCACGTACCAAACTTTGAAATACTCTTCCTAGGGGGTTCATCACATTCACACAAAATGTGGTCAGCATGATATTATAGCCCTGACACACAACTATGAACTGATTTTTAATATCTTGGAATGGTATGGCTATGGTCAGCCTTAAAATTAACTTGTAATGCTGCCCAAACAGTTCATGTTTTAATACAATTATGTATTAAATCATTTCAAAAAGGTATTAAATTCTACATTGCCTGATTTTGAGGCTACAACTTTTCACATATGTTCATTGTTGGAGTTTCATCACATCCATTAAGCAATAATAGTTCACTATTTTCGCTGGAGACTCATTATATCCGGTCTTAAAACTTCAACGCAAGTCGCAAATGACTCTCCCATTTCTAATACGCGACTGCCATCTACTGGCAAAAGTTGGTATTGCATATATCTTGCAATGACGTTCAATGTTATTTGGTTTAAAAAAAACCGTGTTGTAGCATTTTAAGGACTCAATACAAAACAGCTGTTCGGAAAGTTAGCTTGAAAACCAAGAAGCCTTATTAAGGAATTCGAGCCGTTTCTATTTGACTTCATTCGATTGAAGTGAATGCCGTAACCCAATTAAATGTAATTCGCGTCGGAATACACATAATAGCCTACACTGTCAACGTGAAATAAAAATATATAGAGGTTTAAATCGATCCTATATTGGGACATTTGTTATGATGGCTGGTGCAACGGGCATTTTCGGTACCGTTGACCATAATCGAATGCTACCATTTATATCATTAGACTGACCAAGTCCTGTTTAAAAAGCACATTTTTGGTTCCTTTGTGGAAACAGTGAAGTTGTCTACACAATCTATTCTACTCACAGACTAACTGCGTCGCTGTAACTTCCCCCCATTTCTGATACGGGGATTCCATTTATTGGCAGAAAGTGGAACTTTTATATTTTTCTTCCTTCAAGTGATTTTTCAACGATAGGTTTTTGTTTTTTTTCTAGCGAGCCAGTAGGCATAACGATGTATGATTTACAGCTGCAGCCTACGTGACAAAATGTATTGACAACACCCAGCCCGACGTTTCTTTGCATCTATTTTCATTATATGAATAGAATATCTGAAATAAATATTAAAGACATTTAATGACTGTCTTTAACTGGCAGGAGAGTAGCATATATTTAAAAGAGTCAAAAGTCAAAAAGAAACGTTAACGTTTGAGATGGCTCTGGTCGAACTCTGTGTTAACATGAGACCGTTATGTTCAACAAACGTATGGCATGCAGGTCGTTGCGAGATGACGCGCATTGGCTAACAGCAGCCAGCCTGTCCACTGTCTGTGTGAGTCAAAAAACAGGTCAGCTACGTTTGTTTACATGAATAGAAAACTTTCAGTTAAATCGCCAGATATGTTAGTTTATTTTGCTTGTCATTAAACACGAATTAAGAGAACATACAATTTCGCTAGGAATTTTTGACTTAATATGAAAATACCGGATTGAGGGCAGAGACTTGGCATCTCCTTTAGATTTGGCTGAACAAATGCGTTTCAGGCAGCATAATTACCGGTGAAATGGAAAAGAATGATGCTGGCTAACTCGACGTTTAATGCAATATTATCCGACACTTCGGAGAGAAATTATTTAACCAGGATAAAAGGAAGCGTACAACTTTTGGCCAATAGATGGCGCCCGTGTATAAGAGGGCAGTATAGCTTAATGGTTCAGACAGTGGATTAAGACATTCAAGGTCCACGGTTCCATCCCCGGTGCGGCCACAATAAAGTTGAATAGTTTCTTTACGCCAATGGTTTTATTTTGAGTGCATATTTATAACCGAATGACTTCTCAAGCGTAAATTGTGCCTCCCGCTGTAAAATCTATTGAAATTAATTCATCTCTGCTCTCCATACAGGACTGGAGCATATTATTACAATGTGCAAGCAAGAAGTAATTTTTGTTTCATTCTACATTGTCTGATGTGGCAGAAACTTCACACATGTTCATTTTTGGAGTGTAATCTCATCCATATACCAAGAAAGGCTCAATGGCATAGCGCCACCATCTGGCAACAGGAAGTGGCTTTAATTTTACTTGATATCTTCCAATTTGGCTGAAAATGTACAAATATGTTAATTATTGGAGTGTAATCAAATCCATAAAGCATACACGGCTCAATATTATAGCGCCACCATCTGGCAACAGGAAGTGGCTTAAATTTTACTTGACATCTTCCAATATTCCTGAAAATGTACAAATATGTTAATTATTGGAGTGTAATCAAATCCATGAACCATACACGGCTCAATATTATAGCGCCACCATCTGGCAATAGGAAGTGAGGCTTATATCATTGATGCATTCCAATAGAAACACCAACATCTTCATTGATCAAAGGGGAATTCCTGTGCACACTATACGTTGTCCAGGAAGGTGATTATTTCCAAAGTGTGTACATATTGTGAAACATGTCATTGGCACAACTATGCCACCAAGGCGGTTGCGCCCATGGTGCTTGGGCCCGTTCATTGCTGCTTGCAGCTATATTTAGGGCCCAAGCACCGTAGGGTGCGAAGGACCCTATTGTTATTGGAAGGATTATTATTATTATTATTATTATTATTATTATTATTATTAGGGCCCAAGCACCGTAGGGTGCGAAGGACCCTATTGTTATTGGAAGGATTATTATTATTATTATTATTATTATTATTATTATTATTAGGGCCCAAGCACCGTAGGGTGCGAAGGACCCTATTGTTATTGGAAGGATTATTATTATTATTATTATTATTATTATTATTATTAGGGCCCAAGCACCGTAGGGTGCGAAGGACCCTATTGTTATTGTAAAGATTATTATTATTATTATTATTCTTTTTCTTCAGGCAAATGGGCTTTTTTGAGGGCCTTGCCATGCGAAAAAAGTCTTGACATTTTGCACACACATCAGAAGTGGTTGCTGTCAGGAGCTCTCAGATGCTCAGACCTGGGCGTGGCCGAGGGACTCCACAGCGCCCCCTATCGCATTGTCTTCTATTGTGGGCAGGCACTTTGAGCTACCTGCACCTAATTTGGTGGCCATATAGCGCTCCTCGGTCCAAACACATTTCTCATTCGGATCTAATCAAATATCCAAACAGGAAGTCAGCCATTTTGGATTTTCTGAGTTTTACACGTACTACACTTTTAAGTACTCCTCCTAGGGGGTTGATCGCATTCACACCATCTGTGGTCAGAATGGTCTCAGCATAGTCATGATGCTAAATTGACAGGATATTTTTGATAGCTCAAACGGGACGGTCATGGGGAGGAGTACACTTTTTATGTCACGCCGCGCCAACAGGAAGTGGCCATAATTTCATGGTCTACATTGTCTGATCTGGCTGATATTTTAGAACTTTGTTTATTGTTGGACTACAATCACATCCATATCCCAAGAACAGGTCAATGTTATAGCGCCACCATCTGGCAACAGGAAGTGAGGTCTTTAACATATTTGTATGCATTCCTGCTAGGGCATTCAGCACATTCACACCAAATGTGGTCAGCATGATCTTAAGATAGTCCTTACGCTAAGTTGTGAAGGGATTTTTGATATCTCAAACGGTATGGAAATGGCGAGTCGTACAGTACACATATTGCGTGCAAAAAAATGACTTTTTTTTCGACATCGTCCGATCTGGCTGATATTTTACAAATATGTTCACTGTAGCACTACAATATCAGATATATACATATCAATCGGGGCGTGGCTAGACAGCGCCCCCTATAATTATTATTCTCTTTTTTTTCAATGTATTTTGCATTTTTCAGGTGCTTGCCATGGATGGAAACTCACAGAATTTTGCACACACATGAGAAGTGTTGGCTGTCAGGATGTATCAGATGCTCAGACCTGGGCGTGGCCAAGGGACTCCACAGCGCCCCCTAATGCTTTGTCTTCTATTGTGGACAGGCACTTTGAGCTACCTTCACCTAATTTGGTATGCATGTGGGGCTCCTCTGGCCAAACACATTTCTCATTCGCATCGAATCAAATATGTAAACAGGAAGTCAGCCATTTTGAATTGTGTACATTTTACACGTACTACACTTTTAAGTACTCCTCCTAGGGGGTTCATTGCATTCACACGAAATGTGGTCAAAGTGGTCTCAGGATAGTCATGATACTAATTCCACAGGATATTTTTGATATCTCAAACGGTATGGTCATGGCGAGGCGTACAATTTTCATGTCACGCCGCGCCAACAGGAAGTTGCCATAAATTCATGGTCTACATTGTCTGATCTGGCTGATATTTTACAAATATGTTCAGTGTTAGAGTGTAATCACATCCAAATACCAAGAAAAAATCAATGTTATAGCGCCACCATCTGGCAACGGACGTGAGGTTTTTATCATGTTTGTATGCGTTCCTGCTAAGGTATTCATCACATTCACACCAAATGTAGTCATCATGATCTTAGAATAGTTCCGACCCTAAATGACGAAAGGATTTTTGATATCTCAAAAGGTTTGGCAATGGCGAGGCGTATAATACACACGTTACGCCCAAAAACAGGAAGTGGGCTTAATTCCGTTCTACATCATCTGATCGGGCTGATATTTTACAAATATATTCACTTTTGGAGTGCAATCACATCCATATCCACATTCATCTGGGCGTGGCTACACAGCGCCCCCTATGGCTTTTTTCTAATATTGTGGACATATACTTTCACGTAAATGCACCACGTCTGGTAGGCATAAGGGTCTCCTCAAGACACACACATTTCTCATTTGCATCCCTTAACTTTTCCCAACAGGAAGTGAGCTATTTTGGATTTTGTGTGTTTTTAAGTGTTTTTTCACGTACCAAACTTTGAAATACTCTTCCTAGGGGGTTCATCACATTCACACAAAATGTGGTCAGCATGATATTATAGCCCTGACACACAACTATGAACTGATTTTTAATATCTTGGAATGGTATGGCTATGGTCAGCCTTAAAATTAACTTGTAATGCTGCCCAAACAGTTCATGTTTTAATA
This sequence comes from Conger conger, assembly GCF_963514075.1. NCBI lineage: Eukaryota > Metazoa > Chordata > Actinopteri > Anguilliformes > Congridae > Conger > Conger conger. The sequence goes on from NC_083766.1 coordinate 41,784,805, forward strand.
CAATTATGTATTAAATAATTTCAAAAAGGTATTAAATTCTACATTGCCTGATTTTGAGGCTACAACTTTTCACATATGTTCATTGTTGGAGTGTCATCACATCCATTAAGCAATAATAGTTCACTATTTTCGCTGGAGACTCATTATATCCAGTCATAAAACTTCAACGCAAGTCGCAAATGACTCTCCCATTTCTAATACGCGACTGCCATCTACTGGCCAAAGTTGGTATTGCATATATCTTGCAATGACGTTCAATGTTATTTGGTTTAAAAAAAACCGTGTTGTAGCATTTTAAGGACTCAATACAAAACTGCTGTTCGGAAAGTTAGCTTGAAAACCAAGAAGCCTTATTAAGGAATTCGAGCCGTTTCTATTTGACTTCATTCGGTTGAAGTGAATGCCGTAACCCAATTAAATGTAATTCGCGTCGGAATACACATAATAGCCTACACTGTCAACGTGAAAATATATAGAGGTTTAAATCGATCCTATATTGGGACATTTGTTATGATGGCTGGTGCAACGGGCATTTTCGGTACCGTTGACCATAATCGAATGCTAGCATTTATATCATTACACTGACCAAGTCCTGTTAAAAAGCACATTTTTGGTTCCTTTGTGGAAACAGTGAAGTTGTCTACACAATCTGTTCTACTCACAGACTAACTGCGTCGCTGTAACTTCCCCCCATTTCTGATACGGGGATTCAATTTATTGGCAGAAAGTGGTACTTTTATTTTTTTCTTCCTTCAAGTGATTTTTCAACGATAGGTTTTTGTTTTTTTGTAGCGAGCCAGTAGGCATAACGATGTATGATTTACAGCTGCAGCCTACGTGACAAAATGTATTGACAACACCCAGCCCGACGTTTCTTTGCATCTATTTTCATTACATGAATTGAATAACTAAAATAAATATTAAAGACATTTAAAGACTTAAAGACAGGCTTTAACTGGCAGGAGAGTATCAAATGTTTAAAAGATTAACACATGAAGTCAAAAAGAAACTTTAGCGTCTGACGTAGTTCTGCTCGAACGCTGTGTTAACATGAGACCGTTTTGTTCAACAAAGGTATCACATGCAGGTCGTTGCAAGATGACACGCACGGGCTAACAGCAGCCAGCCAGTCCACTGTCTGTGTGAGTCAAAAAACAGGTCAGCTACGTTGGTTTACATGAATAGAAAACTTTCAGTTAAATCGCCAGCTATGTTAGTTTATTAGGCTTGTCATTAAACACGAATTAAGAGAACATACAATTTCGCTAGGAATGGTAAATTAATATGAAAATACTGTATTGAGGGCAGAGAGTTGGCATCTCTTTTAGATTTGGCTGAACAAATGCGTTTCAGGCAGCATAATTACCAGTGAAATGGAAAAGAATGATGCTGGTTAACTAGACGTTTCGTGCAATATTATCCGACACTTCGTAGAGAAATTATTAAACCAAGATAAAAGGAGACATTTGGCCAATAGATGGCACCCGTGTATAAGCGGGCAGTATAGCGTAATGGTTAGGGCGGTGGATTAAGGCACGCAAATTCAGCCGTTCGATCCCCTCTGCAGCCACAATGAATTTGAATAGTTTCTTGAAGCCAATTGTTTTCATTTTGAGTGCATATTTATGGCCTAATGACTTTTCAAGCATAAATTGTGCCTCCCCGTGTAAAAACTATGGAAATTAATTAATCTCTGCTCTCCATACAGGACTGTAGCATGTTATCACAATGTGCAAGCAAGACGTTATTTTTATTTCATTCTGCATTGTCTGATGTGGCTGAAACTTCACACATGTTCATTTTTGGAGTGTAATCTCATCCATTTTCCAATAAAGGCTAAATGGCAAAGCGCCACCCGCTGGCAACAGGAAGTGAGCCTTATATTGCATTCTTAAGCATTATTTTTCAATGGGTTCATGACATTCACGGTTAATGTGGTCAGCATGATGCTAGGATGGTCCTGACAAAACAGATTTTTGATTTACTGGGATGATATAGCTATGGTCCGACACATAAAAAACACATCATGCCAGACAAACAGGAAGTGGTCATACTTAAATTCTCCAATGTCTGATGTGACTGCAACTTTACACAGATGCTCAGTGTTGGAGTGTAATCAAATCCATATTCCAAAAACGACTCAATGTTATAGCAGCATCATCTGGAAACAGGAATTGACCTTAATTTCGCTGAACATCTTCCGATGTGGCTGAAAATGTAGAAATATTTTTATTATTGGAGTGTAATTAAATCCATATACCAAAAATTGCTCAATGTTATAGCGCCACCATCTGGCAACAGGAAGTGGCTTTAATTTTACTCGATATCTTCCAATTTGGCTGAAAATGTACAAATATGTTAATTTTTGGAGTGAAATCAAATACATAAACCATACCCGGCTCAATATTATAGCGCCACCATCTGGAAATAGGAAGTGAGGCTTATATCATTGATGCATTCCAATAGCAGCAGCAACATCTTCATTGATCAAAGGGGAATTCCTGTGCACACTATACGTTGTCCAGGAAGGTGATTATTTCCAAAGTGTGTACATATTGTGAAACATGTCATTGGCACAACTATGCCACCAAGGCGGTTGCGCCCATGGTGCTTGGGCCCGTTCATTGCTGCTTGCAGCTATATTTATTATTATTATTCTTTTTTTTTCAATGTTTTGTGCATTTTTGAGGTGCTTGCCATGGATGAAAACTCACAGAATTTTGCACACACATCAGAAGTGGTGGCTGTCAGGTTGTCTCAGATGCTCAGACCTGGGCGTGGCTGAGGGACTCCACAGCGCCCCCTATCGCATTGTCATCTATTGTGGGCAGGCACTTTGAGCTACCTTCACAAAATTTAGTACGCATATAGCACTCCTCGGTCCAAACACATTTCTCATTCGCATCTAATCAAATATACAAACAGGAAGTCAGCCATTTTGGATTTTGTGCGTTTTACACGTACTGCACTTTTAAGTACTCCTCCTAGGGGGTTCATCACATTCACACCACCTGTGGTCAGAATGGTCTGAAGATATTCATGATGCTAAATTGCCAGGATATTTTTGATAGCTCAAACGGGACGGTCCTGGGGAGGCGTAGAATTTTTATGTCACGCCACGCCAACAGGAAGTGGCCGTAATTTCATGGTCTCCATCGTCTGATCTGGCTGATATTTTAGAAATACGTTTAGTGTTGGAGTATAATCACATTCATATCCCAAGAACGGGTCAATGTTATAGCGCCACCATCTGGCAACAGGAAGTGTGGTCTTTATCATATTTGTATGCCTTCCTGCTAGGGCATTCATCACATTCACACGAAATGTGGTCCGCATGATCTTAGGATAGTCATGACCATAAGCTGTGAAGGGATTTTTGATATCTCAAACGGTATGGAAATGGCGAGTCGTACAGTACACATATTGCGTGCAAAAAAATGACTTTTTTTTTGACATCGTCCGATCTGGCTGATATTTTACAAATATGTTCACTGTTGGAGTACAATATGAAATATATACATATCAATCGGGGCGTGGCTAGACAGCGCCCCCTATAATTATTATTCTCTTTTTTTTCAATGAATTTTGCATTTTTGAGGTGCTTGCCATAGATGAAAACTCACGGAATTTTGCACACACATGAGAAGTGTTGGCTGTCAGGATGTATCAGATGCTCAGACCTGGGCGTGGCCAAGGGACTCCACAGCGCCCCCTAATGCTTTGTCTTCTATTGTGGACAGGCACTTTGACCTACCTTCACCTAATTTGTTGTGCATGTGGGCCTCCTCTGGACAAACACATTTCTCATTCGCATCGAATGAAATATGTGAACAGGAAGTCAGCCATTTTGAATTTTGTGCATTTTACACGTACTACACTTTTAAGTACTCCTCCAAGGGGGTTCATTGCATTCACACGAAATGTGGTCAAATTGGTCTCAGGATAGTCATGATACTAATTCTGAAGGATATTTTTGATATCTCAAACGGTATGGTCATGGCGAGGCGTACAATTTTCATGTCACGCCGCGCCAACAGGAAGTTGCCATAAATTCATGGTCTACATTGTCTGATCTGGCTGATATTTTACAAATATGTTCACTGTTAGAGTGTAATCACATCCATATACCAAGAAGAAATCAATGTTATAGCGCCACCATCTGGCAACGGAAGTGAGGTTTTTATCATGTTTGTATGCGTTCCTGCTAGGGTATTCATCACATTCACACCAAATGTAGTCATCATGATCTTAGAATAGTCCTGACCCTAAATGACGAAAGGATTTTTGATATCTCAAACGGTTTGGCAATGGCGAGGCGTATAATACACACGTTACGCCCAAAAACAGGAAGTGGGCTTAATTCCGTTCTACATCATCTGATCGGGCTGATATTTTACAAATATATTCACTTTTGGAGTGCAATCACATCCATATCCACATTCATCTGGGCGTGGCTACACAGCGCCCCCTATGGCTTTTTTCTAATATTGTGGACATATACTTTCACGTAAATGCACCACGTCTGGTAGGCATAAGGGTCTCCTCAAGACACACACATTTCTCATTTGCATCCCTTAAGTTTTCCCTACAGGAAGTGAGCTATTTTGGATTTTGTGTGTTTTTAAGTGTTTTTTCACGTACCAAACTTTGAAATACTCTTCCTAGGGGGTTCATCACATTCACACAAAATGTGGTCAGCATGATATTATAGCCCTGACACACAACTATGAACTGATTTTTAATATCTTGGAATGGTATGGCTATGGTCAGCCTTAAAATTAACTTGAAATGCTGCCCAAACAGTTCATGTTTTAATACAATTATGTATTAAATAATTTCATAAAGGTATTAAATTCTACATTGCCTGATTTTGAGGCTACAACTTTTCACATATGTTCATTGTTGGAGTGTCATCACATCCATTAAGCAATAATAGTTCACTATTTTCGCTGGAGACTCATTATATCCAGTATTAAAACTTCAACGCAAGTCGCAAATGACTCTCCCATTTCTAATACGCGACTGCCATCTACTGGCAAAAGTTGGTATTGCATATATCTTGCAATGACGTTCAATGTTATTTGGTTTAAAAAAAACCGTGTTGTAGCATTTTAAGGACTCAATACAAAACAGCTGTTCGGAAAGTTAGCTTGAAAATCAAGAAGCCTTATTAAGGAATTCGAGCCGTTTCTATTTGACTTCATTCGGTTGAAGTGAATGCCGTAACCCAATTAAATGTAATTCGCGTCGGAATACACATAATAGCCTACACTGTCAACGTGAAATAAAAATATATAGAGGTTTAAATCGATCCTATATTGGGACATTTGTTATGATGGCTGGTGCAACGGGCATTTTCGGTACCGTTGACCATAATCGAATGCTAGCATTTATATCATTACACTGACCAAGTCCTGTTAAAAAGCACATCACCTTTGTGGAAACAGTGAAGTTGTCTAAACAATCTATTCTACTCACAGACTAACTGCGTCGCTGTAACTTCCCCCCATTTCTGATACGGGGATTCCATTTATTGGCAGAAAGTGGAACTTTTATATTTTTCTTCCTTCAAGTGATTTTTCAACGATAGGTTTTTGTTTTTTTTCTAGCGAGCCAGTAGGCATAACGATGTATGATTTACAGCTGCAGCCTACGTGACAAAATGTATTGACAACACCCAGCCCGACGTTTCTTTGCATCTATTTTCATTTTTGAATAGAATATCTGAAATAAATATTAAAGACATTTAATGACTGTCTTTAACTGGCAGGAGAGTAGCATATATTTAAAAGAGTCAAAAGTCAAAAAGAAACGTTAACGTTTGAGATGGCTGTGGTCGAACTCTGTGTTAACATGAGACCGTTATGTTCAACAAAGGTATGGCATGCAGGTCGTTGCGAGATGACGCGCATTGGCTAACAGCAGCCAGCCTGTCCACTGTCTGTGTGAGTCAAAAAAACAGGTCAGCTACGTTTGTTTACATGAATAGAAAACTTTCAGTTAAATCGCCAGATATGTTAGTTTATTTTGCTTGTCATTAAACACGAATTAAGAGAACATACAATTTCGCTAGGAATTTTTGACTTAATATGAAAATACCGGATTGAGGGCAGAGACTTGGCATCTCCTTTAGATTTGGCTGAACAAATGCGTTTCAGGCAGCATAATTACCGGTGAAATGGAAAAGAATGATGCTGGCTAACTCGACGTTTAATGCAATATTATCCGACACTTCGGAGAGAAATTATTTAACCAGGATTAAAGGAAACATACAACTTTTGGCCAATAGATAACGTACGTGTATAAGAGGGCAGTATAGCTTAATGGTTCAGACAGTGGATTAAGACATGCAAGGTCCGCGGTTCCATCCCCGGTGCGGCCACAATAAAGATGAATAGTTTCTTTACGCCAATGGTTCTATTTTGAGTGCATATTTATAACCGAATGACTTCTCAAGCGTAAATTGTGCCTCCCGCTGTAAAATCTATTGAAATTAATTAATCTCTGCTCTCCATACAGGACTGGAGCATATTATTACACTGTGCAAGCAAGAAGTAATTTTTGTTTCATTCTACATTGTCTGATGTGGCAGAAACTTCACACATGTTCATTTTTGGAGTGTAATCTCATCCATATACCAAGAAAGGCTCAATGGCATAGCGCCACCATCTGGCAACAGGAAGTGGCTTTAATTTTACTTGACATCTTCCAATTTGGCTGAAAATGGACAAATATGTTAATTATTGGAGTGTAATCAAATCCATGAACCATACACGGCTCAATATTATACCGCCACCATCTGGCAATAGGAAGTGAGGCTTATATCATTGATGCATTCCAATAGAAACACCAACATCTTCATTGATCAAAGGGGAATTCCTGTGCACACTATACGTTGTCCAGGAAGGTGATTATTTCCAAAGTGTGTACATATTGTGAAACATGTCATTGGCACAACTATGCCACCAAGGCGGTTGCGCCCATGGTGCTTGGGCCCGTTCATTGCTGCTTGCAGCTATATTTAGGGCCCAAGCACCGTAGGGTGCGAAGGACCCTATTGTTATTGGAAGGATTATTATTAGGGCCCAAGCACCGTAGGGTGCGAAGGACCCTATTGTTATTGTAAAGATTATTATTATTATTATTATTATTATTATTATTATTATTATTCTTTCTCTTCCGTCAAATGGGCATTTTTGAGGGCCTTGCCATGGCTAAAAAGTCTTGGAATTTTGCAGACACATCAGAAGTGGTGGCCGTCAGGATCTATCAGATGCTCAGACCTGGGTGTGGCCGAGGGACTCCACAGCGCCCCCTATTGCGCTGCCCCCCCCCCCCCCCCCGCATTGTTGTCTATTGTGGGCAGGCACTTTGAGCTACATGAACCTAATTTGGAATGCATGTGTGACTCCTCAATTGAAACACATTTCTCATTCGCATTGACGCAAATATGCGAACAGGAAGTCAGCCATTTTGAATTTTGTGCGTTTTCACATGTACTACACTTTGAAGTACTCCTCCTAGGCGGTTCATCGCATTCACACCAAATGTGGTAAGAATGGTCTCAAGATAGTCATGATTCTAAATTGCCAGGATATTTTTGATATCTCAAACGGTATGGTCATGGCGAGGCATACAATTTTTATGTCACGCCGCGCCAAAAGGAAGTGGCCATAATTTTGTGGTTTACATCGTCTGATCTGGCTGATATTTTACAAATATGTTCATTGTGTGAGTATACTCACATCCATGTCCCAGGAAGAAGTCAATGTTATAGCGCCACCATCTGGCAACAGGAAGTGAGGTTTTTATCATATTTGTATGCGTTCCTGCTAGGGTATTCATCACATTCACACCAAATGTAGTCAGCATGATCTTAGGATAGTCCTGACCCTAAAAGCCAAACGGATTTTTGATATCTCAAACGGTTTGGCAATGGCGAGGCGTACAATACACACGTTACGAGCGAAAACAGGAAGGGGGCTTAATTCCGTTCTACATCGTCTGATTGGGCTGATATTTTACAGATATATTCACTTTTGGAGTGCAATCACATCCTTATCCACATACATCTGGGCGTGGCTACGCAGCGCCCCCTATGGTTCTTTTCTAATATTGTGGACATATACTTTCACGTAAATTCACCGAATATGGTATGCATATGGGTCTCCTCAAGACACACACATTTCTCATTTGCATCCCTTAACTTTTCCAAACAGGAAGTGAGCTATTCTTGATTTTGTGTGTTTTTAAGTGTTTTTACACGTACCAAACTCTGAAATACTCCTCCTAGGGGGTTCATCACATTCACACCAAATGTGGTGAGAATGGTCTCAGGATAATCCTGATGCTAAATTGAAAGGATATTTCTGATAGGTCAAACGGTACGGCTATGGCGAGGCGTACAATTTGAGGTCTCGCTGCGGCAACAGGAAGTGGTCGTAATTTCATTCTAGATGGTCTGATCTGGTTGATATTACACAGATATGTTCGTTGTGGGAGTGTAATCACATCCGTATCCCAAAAATGACTCAATGTTATCGTGCCACCATCTGGCAACAGGAAGTGGCCTTATTTTTACTCGACATCTTCCGATGTGGCTGAAAATTTTGAAATAGGTTTATTATTGGAGTGTAATCAAATTCAAAAACCATACACGGCTCAATATTATAGCGCCACCATCTGGAAACAGGAAGTGAGTGTTATATCATTGATGCATTCCTATAGCAACACCAACATCTTCATTGATCAAAGGGGAATTCCTGTGCACACTATACGTTGCCAAGGAAGGTGATTATTTCCAAAGTGCGTACATATTGTTAAACATGTCATTGGCACAACTATGCCACCAAGGCGGTTGCGCCCATGGTGCTTGGGCCCGTTCATTGCTGCTTGCAGCTATATTTATTATTATTATTATTATTATTCTTTTTTTTTCAATGTTTTGTGCATTTTTGAGGTGCTTGCCATGGATGAAAACTCACAGAATTTTGCACACACATCAGAAGTCGTGGCTGTCAGGTTGTCTCAGATGCTCAGACCTGGGCGTGGCTGAGGGACTCCACAGCGCCCCCTATCGCATTGTCATCTATTGTGGGCAGGCACTTTGAGCTACCTTCACAAAATTTAGTACGCATATAGCACTCCTCGGTCCAAACACATTTCTCATTCGCATCTAATCAAATATACAAACAGGAAGTCAGCCATTTTGGATTTTGTGCGTTTTACACGTACTCTACTTTTAAGTACTCCTCCTAGGGGGTTCATCACATTCACACCACCTGTGGTCAGAATGGTCTCAGGATAGTCATGATGCTAAATTGCCAGGATATTTTTGATAGCTCAAACGGGACGGTCCTGGGGAGGCGTAGAATTTTTATGTCACGCCACGCCAACAGGAAGTGGCCGTAATTTCATGGTCTACATCGTCTGATCTGGCTGATATTTTAGAAATACGTTTATTGTTGGAGTATAATCACATCCATATCCCAAGAACGGGTCAATGTTATAGCGCCACCATCTGGCAACAGGAAGTGTGGTCTTTATCATATTTGTATTCCTTCCTGCTAGGGCATTCATCACATTCACACGAAATGTGGTCCGCATGATCTTTGGAAAGTCATGACCATAAGCTGTGAAGGGATTTTTGAAATCTCAAACGGTATGGAAATGGCGAGTCGTACAGTACACATATTGCGTGCAAAAAAATGACTTTTTTTTCGACATCGTCCGATCTGGCTGATATTTTACAAATATGTTCATTGTAGCAGTACAATATCAGATATATACATATCAATCGGGGCGTGGCTAGACAGCGCCCCCTATAATTATTATTCTCTTTTTTTTCAATGTATTTTGCATTTTTGAGGTGCTTGCCATAGATGGAAACTCACAGAATTTTGCACACACATGAGAAGTGTTGGCTGTCAGGATGTATCAGATGCTCAGACCTGGGCGTGGCCAAGGGACTCCACAGCGCCCCCTAATGCTTTGTCTTCTATTGTGGACAGGCACTTTGAGCTACCTTCACCTAATTTGGTATGCATGTGGGACTCCTCTGGACAAACACATTTCTCATTCGCATCGAATCAAATATGTAAACAGGAAGTCAGCCATTTTGAATTTTGTGCATTTTACACATACTACACTTTTAAGTACTCCTCCTAGGGGGTTCATTGCATTCACACGAAATGTGATCAAATTGGTCTCAGGATAGTCATGATACTAATTCCAAAGGATATTTTTGATATCTCAAATGGTATGGTCATGGCGAGGCGTACAATTTTCATGTCACGCCGCGCCAACAGGAAGTTGTCATAAATTCATGGTCTACATTGTCTGATCTGGCTGATATTTTACAAATATGTTCACTGTTAGAGTGTAATCACATCCAAATACCAAGAAGAAATCAATGTTATAGCGCCACCATCTGGCAACGGACGTGAGGTTTTTATCATGTTTGTATGCGTTCCTGTTAAGGTATTCATCACATTCACACCAAATGTAGAGATCATGATCGTAGAATAGTCCTGACCCTAAATGACGAAAGGATTTTTGATATCTCAAACGGTTTGGCAATGGCGAGGCGTATAATACACACGTTACGCCCAAAAACAGGAAGTGGGCTTAATTCCGTTCTACATCATCTGATCGGGCTGATATTTTACAAATATATTCACTTTTGGAGTGCAATCACATCCATATCCACATTCATCTGGGCGTGGCTACACAGCGCCCCCTATGGCTTTTTTCTAATATTGTGGACATATACTTTCACGTAAATGCACCACGTCTGGAAGGCATAAGGGTCTCCTCAAGACACACACATTTCTCATTTGCATCCCTTAACTTTTCCCAACAGGAAGTGAGCTATTTTGGATTTTGTGTGTTTTTAAGTGTTTTTTCACGTACCAAACTTTGAAATACTCTTCCTAGGGGGTTCATCACATTCACACAAAATGTGGTCAGCATGATATTATAGCCCTGACACACAACTATGAACTGATTTTTAATATCTTGGAATGGTATGGCTATGGTCAGCCTTAAAATTAACTTGTAATGCTGCCCAAACAGTTCATGTTTTAATACAATTATGTATTAAATAATTTCAAAAAGGTATTAAATTGCCTGATTTTGAGGCTACATCTTTTCACATATGTTCATTGTTGGAGTGTCATCACATCCATTAAGCAATAATAGTTTACTATTTTCGCTGGAGACTCATTATATCCAGTCTTAAAACTTCAACTCAAGTCGCAACTGACTCTCCCATTTCTAATACGCGACTGCCATCTAGTGGCAAAGGTTAGTATTCTTTCTAATTTTCGGTATGGTTTCTCTTTCTTGGATAAAGTGATTTCTCAACGACAAGTTTTGTTTCTTTTTGCGAGCCAGTAACCATAACGATGTATGAGTAACAGCGGCAGCCTACATGACAAAATGTACTGAAAACACCCAGCCCACAGCAACGTTTTTTCTCATCTATCTTAATTAACTCGATTGAATAACTAAAATAAAAAACAGGCTTTTGCTGGCAGGAAAGTATCATATATTTAAAAGATTAATACATATAATGCATATATTGCTTTGACGTTCAATGTTATTTGGATTTTTAAAAAACCGTATTGTAGCATTTTAAGGACTCAATACAAAACAGCTGTTCGGAAAGTTGGCTTGAAAACCAAGAAGCCTTATTAAGGAATTCGAGCCGTTTCTATTTGACTTCATTCGATTGAAGTGAATGCCGTAACCCAATTAAATGTAATTCGCGTCGGAATACACATAATAGCCTACACTGTCAACGTGAAATAAAAATATATAGAGGTTTAAATCGATCCTGTATTGGGACATTTTTGTTATGATTGCTGGTGCAACGGGCATTTTCGGTACCGTTGACCATAATCGAATGCTAGCATTTATATCATTACACTGACCAAGTCCTGTTAAAAAGCACATTTTTGGTTCCTTTGTGGAAACAGTGAAGTTGTCTACACAATCTGTTCTACTCACAGACTAACTGCGTCGCTGTAACTTCCCCCCATTTCTGATACGGCGATTCAATTAATTGGCAGAAAGTGGTACTTTCATTTTTTTCTTCCTTCAAGTGATTTTTCAACGATAGGTTTTTGTTTTTTTCTAGCGAGCCAGTAGGCATAACGATGTATGATTTACAGCTGCAGCCTACGTGACAAAATGTATTGACAACACCCAGCCCGACGTTTCTTTGCATCTATTTTCATTACATGAATTGAATAACTAAAAGAAATATGAAAGACATTTAAAGACTTAAAGACAGGCTTTAACTGGCAGGAGAGTATCATATTTTTAAAAGATTAACACATGAAGTCAAAAAGAAACTTTAGCGTCTGAGGTGGCTCTGCTCGAACGCTGTGTTAACAAGAGACCGTTTTGTTCAACAAAGGTATCACATGCAGGTCGTTGCGAGATGACACGCACGGGCTAACAGCAGCCAGCCAGTCCACTGTCTGTGTGAGTCAAAAAACAGGTCAGCTACGTTGGTTTACATGAATAGAAAACTTTCAGTTAAATCGCCAGCTATGTTAGTTTATTAGGCTTGTCATTAAACACGAATTAAGAGAACATACAATTTCGCTAGGAATGGTAAATTAATATGAAAATACTGTATTGAGGGCAGAGAGTTGGCATCTCTTTTAGATTTGGCTGAACAAATGCGTTTCAGGCAGCATAATTACCAGTGAAATGGAAAAGAATGATGCTGGTTAACTAGACGTTTCGTGCAATATTATCCGACACTTCGTAGAGAAATTATTAAACCAAGATAAAAAGAGACATTTGGCCAATAGATGGCACCCGTGTATAAGCGGGCAGTATAGCGTAATGGTTAGGGCGGTGGATTAAGGCACGCAAATTCAGCTGTTCGATCCCCGCTGCAGCCACAATGAATTTGAATAGTTTCTTGAAGCCAATTGTTTTCATTTTGAGTGCATATTTATGGCCGAATGACTTCTCAAGCGTAAATTGTGCCTCCCCGTGTAAAAACTATGGAAATTAATTAATCTCTGCTCTCCATACAGGACTGTAGCATGTTATCACAATGTGCAAGCAAGAAGTAATTTTTGTTTCATTCTACATTGTCTGATGTGGCAAAAACTTCACACATGTTCATTTTTGGAGTGTAATCTCATCAATATACCAAGACAGGCTCAATGGCATAGCGCCACCATCTGGCAACAGGAAGTGGCTTTAATTTTACTTGACATCTTCCAATTTGGCTGAAAATGTACAAATATGTTAATTATTGGAGTGTGATCAAATCCATAAACCATACACGGCTCAATATTATAGCGCCAGCATCTGGCAACAGGAAGTGGCTTTAATTTTACTCGACATCTTCCAATTTGGCTTAAAATGTACAAATATGTTCATTTTTGGAGTGAAATCAAATCCATAAACCATACAAAGCTCAATATTATAGCGCCACCATCTGGCAATAGGAAGTGAGGCTTATATCATTGATGCATTCCAATAGCAGCAGCAACATCTTCATTGATCAAAGGGGAATTCCTGTGCACACTATTCGTTGTCCAGGAAGGTGATTATTTCCAAAGTGTGTACATATTGTGAAAAATGTCATTGGCACAACTGTGCCACCAAGGCGGTTGCGCCCATGGTGCTTGGGCCCGTTCATTGCTGCTTGCAGCTATATTTAGGGCCCAAGCACCGTAGGGTGCGAAGGACCCTATTGTTATTGTAAAGATTATTATTATTATTATTATTATTATTCTTTTTCTTCAGGCAAATGGGCTTTTTTGAGGGCCTTGCCATGCGTAAAAAGTCTTGACATTTTGCACACACATCAGAAGTGGTTGCTGTCAGGAGCTCTCAGATGCTCAGACCTGGGCGTGGCCGAGGGACTCCACAGCGCCCCCTATCGCATTGTCTTCTATTGTGGGCAGGCACTTTGAGCTACCTTCACCTAGTTGGGTGGCCGTATAGCGCTCCTCGGTCCAAACACATTTCTCATTCGGATCTAATCAAATATCCAAACAGGAAGTCAGCCATTTTGGATTTTCTGAGTTTTACACGTACTACACTTTTAAGTACTCCTCCTAGGGGGTTCATCGCATTCACACCACCTGTGGTCAGAATGGTCTCAGGATAGTCATGATGCTAAATTGCCAGGATATTTTTGATAGCTCAAACGGGACGGTCATGGGGAGGAGTACAATTTTTATGTCACGCCGCGCCAACAGGAAGTGGCCATAATTTCATGGTCTACATTGTCTGATCTGGCTGATATTTTAGAAATACGTTTATTGTTGGAGTGTAATCACATCCATATCCCAAGAACAGGTCAATGTTATAGCGCCACCATCTGGCAATAGGAAGTGAGGTCTTTAACATATTTGTATGCATTCCTGCTAGGGCATTTAGCACATTCACACCAAATGCGGTCAGCATGATCTTAAGATAGTCCTTACGCTAAATTGTGAAGGGATTTTTGATATCTCAAACGGTATGGAAATGGCGAGTCGTACAGTACACATATTGCGTGCAAAAAAATGACTTTTTTTTCGACATCGTCCGATCTGGCTGATATTTTACAAATATGTTCACTGTAGCAGTACAATATCAGATATATACATATCAATCGGGGCGTGGCTAGACAGCGCCCCCTATAATTATTATTCTCTTTTTTTTCAATGTATTTTGCATTTTTGAGGTGCTTGCCATGGATGGAAACTCACAGAATTTTGCACACACATGAGAAGTGTTGGCTGTCAGGATGTATCAGATGCTCAGACCTGGGCGTGGCCGAGGGACTCCACAGCGCCCCCTAATGCTTTGTCTTCTATTGTGGACAGGCACTTTGAGCTACCTTCACCTAATTTGGTAGGCATGTGGGCCTCCTCTGGACAAACACATTTCTCATTCGCATCGAATCAAATATGTGAACAGGAAGTCAGCCATTTTGAATTTTGTGCATTTTACACGTACTACACTTTTAAGTACTCCTCCTAGGGGGTTCATTGCATTCACACGAAATGTGGTCAAATTGGTCTCAGGATAGTAATTATACTAATTCCGAAGGATATTTTTGATATCTCAAACGGTATGGTCATGGCGAGGCGTACAATTTTCATGTCACGCCGCGCCAACAGGAAGTTGCCATAAATTCATGGTCTACATTGTCTGATCTGGCTGATATTTTACAAATATGTTCACTGTTAGAGTGTAATCACATCCATATACCAAGAAGAAATCAATGTTATAGCGCCACCATCTGGCAACGGAAGTGAGGTTTTTATCATGTTTGTATGCGTTCCTGCTAGGGTATTCATCACATTCACACCAAATGTAGTCATCATGATCTTAGAATAGTCCTGACCCTAAATGACGAAAGAATATTTGATATCTCAAACGGTTTGGCAATGGCGAGGCGTATAATACACACGTTACGCCCAAAAACAGGAAGTGGGCTTAATTCCGTTCTACATCATCTGATCGGGCTGATATTTTACAAATATATTCACTTTTGGAGTGCAGTCACATCCATATCCACATTCATCTGGGCGTGGCCGCACAGCGCCCCCTATGGCTTTTTTCTAATATTGTGGACATATACTTTCACGTAAATGCACCACGTCTGGTAGGCATATGGGTCTCCTCAAGACACACACATTTCTCATTTGCATCCCTTAACTTTTCCCAACAGGAAGTGAGCTATTTTGGATTTTGTGTGTTTTTAAGTGTTTTTTCACGTACCAAAGTTTGAAATACTCTTCCTAGGGGGTTCATCACATTCACACAAAATGTGGTCAGCATGATATTATAGCCCTGACACACAACTATGAACTGATTTTTAATATCTTGGAATGGTATGGCTATGGTCAGCCTTAAAATTAACTTGTAATGCTGCCCAAACAGTTCATGTTTTAATACAATTATGTATTAAATAATTTCAAAAAGGTATTAAATTCTACATTGCCTGATTTTGAGGCTACAACTTTTCACATATGTTCATTGTTGGAGTGTCATCACATCCATTAAGCAATAATAGTTCACGATTTTCGCTGGAGACTCATTATATCCAGTCTTAAAACTTCAACGCAAGTCGCAACTGACTCTCCCATTTCTAATACGCGACTGCCATCTATTGGCAAAAAAAAGGTATTGTTTCTCGTATTCTGGGATAAAGTGATTTCTCAAGGACAGGTTTTATTAATTTTTGCGAGCCAGTAACCATAACGATGTATGAGTAACAGCGGCAGCCTACGTGACTAAATGTACTGACAACACCCAGCCCACAGCAACGTTTTTTCTCATCTACCTTAATTAACTCGATTGAATAACTAAAATAAAAAACAGGCTTTTACTGGCAGGAAAGTATCATATATGTAAAAGATTAACACATATAATGCATATCTTGCATTGACGTTAAATGGTGTTAAAAAATCGTATTGTAGCATTTTAAGGACTCAATACAAAACGGCTGTTCGGAAAGTTAGTTTGAAAACCAAGAAGCCTTATTAAGGAATTCGAGCCGTTTCTATTTGACTTCATTCGATTGAAGTCAATGCCGTAACCCAATTAGTAATTCGCGTCGGAATACACATAATAGCCTACACTGTCAACGTGAAATAAAAATATATAGAGGTTTAAATCGATCCTATATTGGGACTTTTGTTATGATGGCTGGTGCAACGGGCATTTTCGGTAATGTTGACCATAATCGAATGCTAGCATTTATATCATTACACTGACCAAGTACCGTTAAAAAGCATATTTTAAGCTCCCTTCTGGAAACAGTGAAGTTGTCTACACGGTCTACTCTAATCACAGACTAACTGCGTCGCTGTAACTTCCCCCATTTCTGATACGGGGATTCCATTCATTGGCAAAAAATGGTACTTTCATTTTTTTCTTCCTTCAAGTGATTTTTCAACGATAGGTTTTTTTTATTTTTATAGCGTGCCAGTATGCATAACGATGTATGATTTACAGCTGCAGCCTCCGTGACAAAATGTAATGACAACACCCAGCCCGACGTTTCTTTGCTTCTATTTTC
This sequence comes from Conger conger, assembly GCF_963514075.1. Lineage (NCBI taxonomy): Eukaryota > Metazoa > Chordata > Actinopteri > Anguilliformes > Congridae > Conger > Conger conger. Next base: position 41,801,855 of record NC_083766.1, read on the forward strand.
ATTATATGAATTGAATAACTAAAATAAATATTAAACACATTTAAAGACTTAAAGACAGGCTTTAACTGGCACGAGAGTATCATATATTTAAAAGATGAACACATGAAGTCAAAAAGAAACGTCAGCGTTTGAGGTGTCTCTGCTCGAACGCTGTGTTAACATGAGACCGTTATGTTCAACAAAGGTATCGCATGCAGGTCGTTGCCAGATGACACGCACGGGGTAACAGCAGCCAACCTGTCCACTGTTTGTGTGAGTCAAAAAACAGGTCAACTACGTTGGTTTACATGAATGTAAAACTTTCAGTTAAATCGCCAGCTATGTTTGTTTATTAGGCTTGTCATTAAACACGAATTAAGAGAACATACAATTTCGCTAGGAATGGTAACTTAATATGAAAATACTGTATTGAGGGCAGAGAGTTGGCATCTCTTTTAGATTTGGCTGAACAAATGCGTTTCAGGCAGCATAATTACCGGTGAAATGGAAAAGAATGATGCTGGCTAACTAGACGTTTCATGCAATATTATCCGACACTTCGGAGAGAAATTATTTAACCAAGATAAAAGGAAACATACAACTTTTGGCCAATAGATGGCACCCGTGTATCAGCGTGCAGTGCAGCGTAATGGTTCGGGCGGTGGATTAAGGCACGCAAATTCAGCGGTTCCATCCCCGGTGCAGCCACAATAAAATTGAACAGTTTCTTGAAGGTAATGGTTTTATTTTGAGTGCATATCTATAGCCTAATGACTTTTCAAGCATAAATTGTGCCTCCCCGTGTAAAAACTATGGAAATTAATTAATCTCTGCTCTCCATACAGGACTGTAGCATGTTATCACAATGTTCAAGCTAGAAGTTATTTTTGTTTCATTCTACATTGTCTCATGTGGCTGAAACTTCACTCATGTTCATTTTTGGAATGTAATCTCATCCATATCCCAATAAAGGCTCAATGGCATAGCACCACCTCCTGGGAACAGGAAGTGTGGCTTCATTTCATTTCACATCGTCTGATTTTGCTGACGCTTTAGAGCAGGGGTCACCAACCTTTTTGAAACTGAGAGGTACTTCATGGGTACCGAGTCATACTAAGCGCTACCAGTTTGTTTTGTCACGTGCACAATACTGACCTTTGAACTAGAGTAGGTCAGAGTTCACCTAAACTTTTCAACTTCATGGATAGTAAACATATTTTTAAGATATTGTCATTTTTAAATCTATATAAATGCAAGTGTGATTAAAAAAAAATAGCAACAGAATAAAATTAAATTTTAGATGCAGCTCACTCGTGAGTTGTGCTATTTTTAGAACAGGCCTGCGGGCGACTCATGTGGTCCTTGGGGGCGACCTGGTGCCCGCGGGCACCGTGTTGGTGACCCCTGCTTTAGAGATATGTTTCATGTTGGATTATAATCACATCCATGTTCCAATAAATGCTCAATGTCACATCGCCACCTGCTGGCAACAGGAAGCGGCCTTAATTTCACTCAACATCTTCTGATGTGGCTTAAAATTTAGAAATAGGTTTATTATTGGAGTGTAATCAAATTCAAAAACCATACATGGTTCAATATTATAGCGCCAGCATCTGGCAACAGGAAGTGAGGCTTATATCATTGATGCATTCCAATAGCAGCACCAACATCTTCATTGATCAAAGGGGAATTCCTGTGCACACTATACGTTGTCCAGGAAGGTGATTATTTCCAAAGTGTGTACATGTTGTGAAACATGTCATTGGCACAACTATGCCACCAAGGCGGATGCGCCCATTGTGCTTGGGCCCGTTCATTGCTGCTTGCAGCTATATTTATTATTATTATTCTTTTTTTTTCAATGTTTTGTGCATTTTTGAGGTGCTTGCCATGGATGAAAACTCACAGAATTTTACACACACATCAGAAGTGGTGGCTGTCAGGTTGTCTCAGATGCTCAGACCTGGGCTTAGCTGAGGGACTCCACAGCGCCCCCTATCGCATTGTCATCTATTGTGGGCAGGCACTTTGAGCTACCTTCACAAAATTTAGTACGCATATAGCACTCCTCGGTCCAAACACATTTCTCATTCGCATCTAATCAAATATACAAACAGGAAGTCAGCCATTTTGGATTTTGTGCGTTTTACACGTACTGCACTTTTAAGTACTCCTCCTAGGGGGTTCATCACATTCACACCACCTGTGGTCAGAATGGTCTGAAGATATTCATGATGCTAAATTGCCAGGATATTTTTGATAGCTCAAACGGGACGGTCCTGGGGAGGCGTAGAATTTTTATGTCACGCCACGCCAACAGGAAGTGGCCGTAATTTCATGGTCTCCATCGTCTGATCTGGCTGATATTTTAGAAATACGTTTAGTGTTGGAGTATAATCACATCCATATCCCAAGAACGGGTCAATGTTATAGCGCCACCATCTGGCAACAGGAAGTGTGGTCTTTATCATATTTGTATGCCTTCCTGCTAGGGCATTCATCACATTCACACGAAATGTGGTCCGCATGATCTTAGGATAGTCATGACCATAAGCTGTGAAGGGATTTTTGATATCTCAAACGGTATGGAAATGGCGAGTCGTACAGTACACATATTGCGTGCAAAAAAATGACTTTTTTTTTGACATCGTCCGATCTGGCTGATATTTTACAAATATGTTCACTGTTGGAGTACAATATGAAATATATACATATCAATCGGGGCGTGGCTAGACAGCGCCCCCTATAATTATTATTCTCTTTTTTTTCAATGAATTTTGCATTTTTGAGGTGCTTGCCATGGATGAAAACTCACGGAATTTTGCACACACATGAGAAGTGTTGGCTGTCAGGATGTATCAGATGCTCAGACCTGGGCGTGGCCAAGGGACTCCACAGCGCCCCCTAATGCTTTGTCTTCTATTGTGGACAGGCACTTTGACCTACCTTCACCTAATTTGTTGTGCATGTGGGCCTCCTCTGGACAAACACATTTCTCATTCGCATCGAATGAAATATGTGAACAGGAAGTCAGCCATTTTGAATTTTGTGCATTTTACACGTACTACACTTTTAAGTACTCCTCCAAGGGGGTTCATTGCATTCACACGAAATGTGGTCAAATTGGTCTCAGGATAGTCATGATACTAATTCTGAAGGATATTTTTGATATCTCAAACGGTATGGTCATGGCGAGGCGTACAATTTTCATGTCACGCCGCGCCAACAGGAAGTTGCCATAAATTCATGGTCTACATTGTCTGATCTGGCTGATATTTTACAAATATGTTCACTGTTAGAGTGTAATCACATCCATATACCAAGAAGAAATCAATGTTATAGCGCCACCATCTGGCAACGGAAGTGAGGTTTTTATCATGTTTGTATGCGTTCCTGCTAGGGTATTCATCACATTCACACCAAATGTAGTCATCATGATCTTAGAATAGTCCTGACCCTAAATGACGAAAGGATTTTTGATATCTCAAACGGTTTGGCAATGGCGAGGCGTATAATACACACGTTACGCCCAAAAACAGGAAGTGGGCTTAATTCCGTTCTACATCATCTGATCGGGCTGATATTTTACAAATATATTCACTTTTGGAGTGCAATCACATCCATATCCACATTCATCTGGGCGTGGCTACACAGCGCCCCCTATGGCTTTTTTCTAATATTGTGGACATATACTTTCACGTAAATGCACCACGTCTGGTAGGCATAAGGGTCTCCTCAAGACACACACATTTCTCATTTGCATCCCTTAAGTTTTCCCTACAGGAAGTGAGCTATTTTGGATTTTGTGTGTTTTTAAGTGTTTTTTCACGTACCAAACTTTGAAATACTCTTCCTAGGGGGTTCATCACATTCACACAAAATGTGGTCAGCATGATATTATAGCCCTGACACACAACTATGAACTGATTTTTAATATCTTGGAATGGTATGGCTATGGTCAGCCTTAAAATTAACTTGAAATGCTGCCCAAACAGTTCATGTTTTAATACAATTATGTATTAAATAATTTCATAAAGGTATTAAATTCTACATTGCCTGATTTTGAGGCTACAACTTTTCACATATGTTCATTGTTGGAGTGTCATCACATCCATTAAGCAATAATAGTTCACTATTTTCGCTGGAGACTCATTATATCCAGTATTAAAACTTCAACGCAAGTCGCAAATGACTCTCCCATTTCTAATACGCGACTGCCATCTACTGGCAAAAGTTGGTATTGCATATATCTTGCAATGACGTTCAATGTTATTTGGTTTAAAAAAAACCGTGTTGTAGCATTTTAAGGACTCAATACAAAACAGCTGTTCGGAAAGTTAGCTTGAAAATCAAGAAGCCTTATTAAGGAATTCGAGCCGTTTCTATTTGACTTCATTCGGTTGAAGTGAATGCCGTAACCCAATTAAATGTAATTCGCGTCGGAATACACATAATAGCCTACACTGTCAACGTGAAATAAAAATATATAGAGGTTTAAATCGATCCTATATTGGGACATTTGTTATGATGGCTGGTGCAACGGGCATTTTCGGTACCGTTGACCATAATCGAATGCTAGCATTTATATCATTACACTGACCAAGTCCTGTTAAAAAGCACATCACCTTTGTGGAAACAGTGAAGTTGTCTAAACAATCTATTCTACTCACAGACTAACTGCGTCGCTGTAACTTCCCCCCATTTCTGATACGGGGATTCCATTTATTGGCAGAAAGTGGAACTTTTATATTTTTCTTCCTTCAAGTGATTTTTCAACGATAGGTTTTTGTTTTTTTTCTAGCGAGCCAGTAGGCATAACGATGTATGATTTACAGCTGCAGCCTACGTGACAAAATGTATTGACAACACCCAGCCCGACGTTTCTTTGCATCTATTTTCATTTTTGAATAGAATATCTGAAATAAATATTAAAGACATTTAATGACTGTCTTTAACTGGCAGGAGAGTAGCATATATTTAAAAGAGTCAAAAGTCAAAAAGAAACGTTAACGTTTGAGATGGCTGTGGTCGAACTCTGTGTTAACATGAGACCGTTATGTTCAACAAAGGTATGGCATGCAGGTCGTTGCGAGATGACGCGCATTGGCTAACAGCAGCCAGCCTGTCCACTGTCTGTGTGAGTCAAAAAAACAGGTCAGCTACGTTTGTTTACATGAATAGAAAACTTTCAGTTAAATCGCCAGATATGTTAGTTTATTTTGCTTGTCATTAAACACGAATTAAGAGAACATACAATTTCGCTAGGAATTTTTGACTTAATATGAAAATACCGGATTGAGGGCAGAGACTTGGCATCTCCTTTAGATTTGGCTGAACAAATGCGTTTCAGGCAGCATAATTACCGGTGAAATGGAAAAGAATGATGCTGGCTAACTCGACGTTTAATGCAATATTATCCGACACTTCGGAGAGAAATTATTTAACCAGGATTAAAGGAAACATACAACTTTTGGCCAATAGATAACGTACGTGTATAAGAGGGCAGTATAGCTTAATGGTTCAGACAGTGGATTAAGACATGCAAGGTCCGCGGTTCCATCCCCGGTGCGGCCACAATAAAGATGAATAGTTTCTTTACGCCAATGGTTCTATTTTGAGTGCATATTTATAACCGAATGACTTCTCAAGCGTAAATTGTGCCTCCCGCTGTAAAATCTATTGAAATTAATTAATCTCTGCTCTCCATACAGGACTGGAGCATATTATTACACTGTGCAAGCAAGAAGTAATTTTTGTTTCATTCTACATTGTCTGATGTGGCAGAAACTTCACACATGTTCATTTTTGGAGTGTAATCTCATCCATATACCAAGAAAGGCTCAATGGCATAGCGCCACCATCTGGCAACAGGAAGTGGCTTTAATTTTACTTGACATCTTCCAATTTGGCTGAAAATGGACAAATATGTTAATTATTGGAGTGTAATCAAATCCATGAACCATACACGGCTCAATATTATACCGCCACCATCTGGCAATAGGAAGTGAGGCTTATATCATTGATGCATTCCAATAGCAGCAGAAACATCTTCATTGATCAAAGGGGAATTCCTGTGCACACTATACGTTGTCCAGGAAGGTGATTATTTCCAAAGTGTGTACATATTGTGAAACATGTCATTGGCACAACTATGCCACCAAGGCGGTTGCGCCCATGGTGCTTGGGCCCGTTCATTGCTGCTTGCAGCTATATTTAGGGCCCAAGCACCGTAGGGTGCGAAGGACCCTATTGTTATTGGAAGGATTATTATTATTATTATTATTAGGGCCCAAGCACCGTAGGGTGCGAAGGACCCTATTGTTATTGTAAAGATTATTATTAGGGCCCAAGCACCGTAGGGTGCGAAGGACCCTATTGTTATTGGAAGGATTATTATTATTATTATTATTATTATTATTATTATTATTATTATTCTTTCTCTTCCGTCAAATGGGCATTTTTGAGGGCCTTGCCATGGCTAAAAAGTCTTGAAATTTTGCAGACACATCAGAAGTGGTGGCCGTCAGGATCTATCAGATGCTCAGACCTGGGTGTGGCCGAGGGACTCCACAGTGCCCCCTATTGCGCTGACCCCCCCCCCCCCCATTGCATTGTTGTCTATTGTGGGCAGGCACTTTGAACTACATGAAACTAATTTGGTAACCATGTGTGGCTCCTCAATTCAAACACATTTCTCATTCGCATTGATGCAAATATGTGAACAGGAAGTGAGCTATTTTGGATTTTGTGTGTTTCACACGTACTACACTTTTACGTACTCCTCCTAGGGGGTTCATCGCATTCACACCAACTGTGGTCAGAATGGTCTCAGGATATTCATGATGCTAAATTGCCAGGATATTTTTGATAGCTCAAACGGGATGGTCATGGCGAGGCGTGCAATTTTTATGTCACGCCGCGCCAACAGGAAGTGGTCATAATTTCATGGTCTACATCGTCTGATCTGGCTGATATTTTAGAAATATGTTTAGTGTTGGAGTATAATCACATCCATATCCCAAGAACGGGTCAATGTTATAGCGCCACCATCTGGCAACAGGAAGTGAGGTTTTTATCATATTTGTATGCCTTCCTGCTAGGGCATTCATCACATTCACACGGAATGTGGTCAGCATGATCTTAGGATAGTCATGACCATAAGCTGTGAAGGGATTTTTGATATCTCAAACGGTATGGAAATGGCGAGTCGTACAGTACACATATTTCGTGCAAAAAAATGACTTTTTTTTCGACATCGTCCGATCTGGCTGATATTTTACAAATATGTTCACTGTTGGAGTACAATATGAAATATATACATATCAATCGGGGCGTGGCTAGACAGCGCCCCCTATAATTATTATTCTCTTTTTTTTCAATGTATTTTGCATTTTTGAGGTGCTTGCCATGGATGGAAACTCACGGAATTTTGCACACACATGAGAAGTGTTGGCTGTCAGGATGTATCAGATGCTCAGACCTGGGCGTGGCCGAGGGACTCCACAGCGCCCCCTAATGCTTTGTCTTCTATTGTGGACAGGCACTTTGAGCTACCTTCACCTAATTTGGGATGCATGTGGGGCTCCTCTGGACAAACACATTTCTCTTTCGCATCGAATCAAATATGTGAACAGGAAGTCAGCCATTTTGAATTTTGTGCATTTTACACGTACTACACTTTTAAGTACTCCTCCTAGGGGGTTCATTGCATTCACACGAAATGTGGTCAAAGTGGTCTCAGGATAGTCATGATACTAATTCCAAAGGATATTTTTGATATCTCAAACGGTATGGTCATGGCGAGGCGTACAATTTTCATGTCACGCCGCGCCAACAGGAAGTAGCCATAAATTCATGCTCTACATTGTCTGATCTGGCTGATATTTTACAAATATGTTCACTGTTAGAGTGTAATCACATCCAAATACCAAGAAGAAATCAATGTTATAGCGCCACCATCTGGCAACGGAAGTGAGGTTTTTATCATGTTTGTATGCGTTCCTGCTAGGGTATTCATCACATTCACACCAAATGTAGTCATCATGATCTTAGAATAGTCCTGACCCTAAATGACGAAAGGATTTTTGATATCTCAAACGGTTTGGCAATGGCGAGGCGTATAATACACACGTTACGCCCAAAAACAGGAAGTGGGCTTAAATCCGTTCTACATCATCTGATCGGGCTGATATTTTACAAATATATTCACTTTTGGAGTGCAATCACATCTATATCCACATTCATCTGGGCGTGGCTACACAGCGCCCCCTATGGCTTTTTTCTAATATTGTGGACATATACTTTCACGTAAATGCACCACGTCTGGTAGACATAAGGGTCTCCTCAAGACACACACATTTCTCATTTGCATCCCTTAACTTTTCCCAACAGGAAGTGAGCTATTTTGGATTTTGTGTGTTTTTAAGTGTTTTTTCACGTACCAAAGTTTGAAATACTCTTCCTAGGGGGTTCATCACATTCACACAAAATGTGGTCAGCCTGATATTATAGCCCTGACACACAACTATGAACTGATTTTTAATATCTTGGAATGGTATGGCTATGGTCAGCCTTAAAATTAACTTGTAATGCTGCCCAAACAGTTCATGTTTTAATACAATTATGTATTAAATAATTTCAAAAAGGTATTAAACTCTACATTGCCTGATTTTGAGGCTACAACTTTTCACATATGTTCATTGTTGGAGTGTCATCACATCCATTAAGCAATAATAGTTCACTATTTTCGCTGGAGACTCATTATATCCAGTCTTAAAACTTCAACGCAAGTCGCAAATGACTCTCCCATTTCTAATACGCGACTGCCATCTACTGGCAAAAGTTGGTATTGTATATATCTTGCAATGACGTTCAATGTTATTTGGTTTATAAAAAACCGTGTTGTAGCATTTTAAGGACTCAATACAAAACAGCTGTTCGGAAAGTTGGCTTGAAAACCAAGAAGCGTTATTAAAGAATTCGAGCCGTTTCTATTTGACTTCATTCGATTGAAGTGAATGCCGTAACCCAATTAAATGTAATTCGCGTCGGAATACACACAATCGCCTACACTGTGAACGTGAATTAAAAATATATAGAGGTTTAAATCGATCCTATATTGGGACATTTGTTATGATGGCTGGTGCAACGGGCATTTTCGGTACCGTTGACCATAATCGAATGCTAGCATTTATATCATTACACTGACCAAGTCCTGTTAAAAAGCACATTTTTGGTTCCTTTGTGGAAACAGTGAAGTTGTCTACATAATCTATTCTACTCACAGACTAACTGCGTCGCTGTAACTTCCCCCCATTTCTGATACGGGGATTCCATTTATTTGCTGAAAGTGGTACTTTTTTTTTTTCTTCCTTCAAGTGATTTTTCAACGATAGGTTTTTGTTTTTTTCTAGCAGCAGTAGGCATAACGATGTATGATTTACAGCTGCAGCCTACGTGACAAAATGTATTGACAACACCCAGCCCGACGTTTCTTTGCATCTATTTTCATTATATGAATAGAATATCTGAAATAAATATTAAAGACATTTAATGACTGTCTTTAACTGGCAGGAGAGTAGCATATATTTAAAAGAGTCAAAAGTCAAAAAGAAACGTTAACGTTTGAGATGGCTCTGGTCGAACTCTGTGTTAACATGAGACCGTTATGTTCAAAAAAGGTATGGCATGCAGGTCGTTGGCTAACAGCAGCCAGCCTGTCCACTGTCTGTGTGAGTCAAAAAACAGGTCAACTACGTTGGTTTACATGAATATAAAACTTTCAGTTAAATCGCCAGCTATGTTAGTTTATTAGATTGTCATTAAACACGAATTAAGAGAAGATACAATTTCGCTAGGAATGGTAACTTAATATGAAAATACTGTATTGAGGGCAGAGAGTTGGCATCTCTTTTAGATTTGGCTGAACAAATGCGTTTCAGGCAGCATAATTACCGGTGAAATGGAAAAGAATGATGCTGGCTAACTAGACGTTTCATGCAATATTATCCGACACTTCGGAGAGAAATTATTTAACCAAGATAAAAGGAAACATACAACTTTTGGCCAATAGATGGCACCCGTGTATCAGCGTGCAGTGCAGCGTAATGGTTCGGGCGGTGGATTAAGGCACGCAAATTCAGCGGTTCCATCCCCGGTGCAGCCACAATAAAATTGAACAGTTTCTTGAAGGTAATGGTTTTATTTTGAGTGCATATCTATAGCCTAATGACTTTTCAAGCATAAATTGTGCCTCCCCGTGTAAAAACTATGGAAATGAATTAATCTCTGCTCTCCATACAGGACTGTAGCATGTTATCACAATGTTCAAGCTAGAAGTTATTTTTGTTTCATTCTACATTGTCTCATGTGGCTGAAACTTCACTCATGTTCATTTTTGGAATGTAATCTCATCCATATCCCAATAAAGGCTCAATGGCATAGCACCACCTCCTGGGAACAGGAAGTGTGGCTTCATTTCATTTCACATCGTCTGATTTTGCTGACGCTTTAGAGCAGGGGTCACCAACCTTTTTGAAACTGAGAGGTACTTCATGGGTACTGAGTCATACTAAGCGCTACCAGTTTGTTTTGTCACGTGCACAATACTGACCTTTGAACTAGAGTAGGTCAGAGTTCACCTAAACTTTTCAACTTCATGGATAGTAAACATATTTTTAAGACATTGTCATTTTTAAATCTATATAAATGCAAGTGTGATTAAAAAAAAATAGCAACAGAATAAAATTAAATTTTAGATGCAGCTCACTCGTGAGTTGTGCTATTTTTAGAACAGGCCTGCTGGCGACTCATGTGGTCCTTGGGGGCGACCTGGTGCCCGCGGGCACCATGTTGGTGACCCCTGCTTTAGAGATATGTTTCATGTTGGATTATAATCACATCCATGTTCCAATAAATGCTCAATGTCACATCGCCACCTGCTGGCAAGAGGAAGCGGCCTTAATTTCACTCAACATCTTCTGATGTGGCTTAGAATTTAGAAATAGGTTTATTATTGGAGTGTAATCAAATTCAAAAACCATACATGGTTCAATATTATAGCGCCAGCATCTGGCAACAGGAAGTGAGGCTTATATCATTGATGCATTCCAATAGCAGCACCAACATCTTCATTGATCAAAGGGGAATTCCTGTGCACACTATACGTTGTCCAGGAAGGTGATTATTTCCAAAGTGTGTACATGTTGTGAAACATGTTATTGGCACAACTATGCCACCAAGGCGGATGCGCCCATGGTGCTTGGGCCCGTTCATTGCTGCTTGCAGCTATATTTATTATTATTATTCTTTTTTTTTCAATGTTTTGTGCATTTTTGAGGTGCTTGCCATGAATGAAAACTCACGGAATTTTGCACACACATCAGAAGTGGTGGCTGTCAGGAGCTCTCTGATGCTCAGACCTGGGCGTCGCTGAGGGACTCCACAGCGCCCCCTATCGCATTGTCTTCTATTGTGGGCAGGCACTTTGAGCTACCTGCACCATATTTAGTAGGCATATAGCACTCCTCAGGCCAAACACATTTCAAATTCGCATCTAATCAAATATGCGAACAGGAAGTCAGCCATTTTGGATTTTGTGCGTTTTACACGTTCTACACTTTTAAGTACTCCTCCTAGGGGGTTCATCGCATTCACACCAACTGTGGTCAGAATGGTCTCAGGATAGTCATGATACTAAATTGCCAGGATATTTTTGATAGCTCAAACGGGACAGTCACGGAGAGGATTACAATTTTTATGTCACGCCACGCCAACAGGAAGTGGCCGTAATTTCATGGTCGACATCGTCTGATCTGGCTGATATTTTAGACATACGTTTATTGTTGGAGTATAAACACATCCATATCCCAAGAACGGGTCAATGTTATAGCGCCACCATCTGGCAACAGGAAGTGTGGTCTTCATCATATTTGTATGCCTTCCTGCTAGGGCATTGATCACATTCACACCAAATGTGGTCAGCATGATCTTAAGATAGTCTTTACACTAAATTGCGAAGGGATTTTTGATATCTCAAATGGTATGGAAATGGCGAGTCATAGAGTAGACATAGTGCGTGCAAAAAAATGACTTTTTTTTCGATATCGTCCGATCAGGCTGATATTTTAGAAATATGTTCACTCTTGAAATACAATATCAAATATATACATATCAATCGGGGCGTGGTTAGACAGCGCCCCCTATAATTATTATAATCTTTTTTTTCTATGTTTTGTGCATTTTTGAGGTGCTTGCCATGGATGAAAACTCACGGAATTTTGCACAAACATGAGAAGTGGTGTCTGTCAGGAACTGTCAGATGCTCAGACCTGGGCGTGGCCAAGGGACTCCACAGCGCCCCCTATTGCTTTGTCTTCTATTGTGGACAGGCACTTTGAGCTACCTTCACCTAATTTTGTAGGGTTGTGGGGCTCCTCTGCCCAAACACAATTCTCATTTGCATCGAATCAAATATGTGAACAGGAAGTCAGCCATTTTGAATTTTGTGCGTTTTACACGTACTACACTTTTAAGTACTCCTCCTAGGGGGTTCATCGCATTCACACCACATGTGGTCAAAGTGGTCTGAGGATAGTTATGATACTAATTCCGAAGGATATTTTTGATATCTCAAACGGTATGGTCATGGCGAGGAGTACAATTTTCATGTCACGCCACGCCAACATGAAGTAGCCATAAATTCATGATCTACATTGTCTGATCTGGCTGATATTTTACAAATATGTTCACTGTTAGAGTGTAATCACATCCATATACCAAGAAGAAGTCAATGTTATAGCGCCACCATCTGGCAACAGGAAGTGAGGTTTTTATCATATTTGTATGCCTTCCTGCTAGGGTATTCATCACATTCACACCAAATGGAGTCATCATGATCTGAGAATAGTCCTGACCCTAAATGACAAAAGGATTTTTGATATCTCAAACGGTTTGGCAATGGCGAGGCGTATAATACACACGTTACGCCCAAAAACAGGAAGTGGGCTTAATTCCGTTCTACATCATCTGATCGGGCTGATATTTTACAAATATATTCACTTTTGGAGTGCAATCACATCCATATCCACATTCATCTGGGCGTGGCTACACAGCGCCCCCTATGGCTCTTTTCTAATATTGTGGACATATACTTTCACGTAAATGCACCACGTCTGGTAGGCATAAGGGTCTCCTCAAGACACACACATTTCTCATTTGCATCCCTTAACTTTTCCCAACAGGAAGTGAGCTATTTTGGATTTTGTGTGTTTTTAAGTGTTTTTTCACGTACCAAACTTTGAAATACTCTTCCTAGGGGGTTCATCACATTCACACAAAATGTGGTCAGCATGATATTATAGCCCTGACACACAACTGTGAACTGATTTTTAATAACTTGGAATGGAATGGCTATGGTCAGCCTTAAAATTAACTTGTAATGCTGCCCAAACAGGAAAATTATGTATTAAATCATTTCAAAAAGGTATTAAATTCTACATTGCCTGATTTTGAGGCTACAACTTTTCACATATGTTCATTGTTGGAGTGTCATCACATCCATTAAGCAATAATAGTTCACTATTTTCGCTGGAGACTCATTATCTCCAGTCTTAAAACTTCAACGCAAGTCGCAACTGACTCTCCCATTTCTAATACGCGACTGCCATCTAGTGGCAAAGGTTAGTATTCTTTCTAATTTTCTTGGATAAAGTGATTTCTCAATGACAAGTTTTGTGTCTTTTTGCGAGCCAGTAACCATAACGATGTATGAGTAACAGCGGCAGCCTACGTGAGAAAATGTACTGACAACACCCAGCCCATAGCAACGTTTTTTTCATCTACCATAATTATATGGATTGAATAACTAAAATAAAAGACAGGCTTTTACTGGCAGGAAAGTATCATATATTTAAAAGATTAACACATATAATGCAGATCTTGCATTGAAGTTCAATGTTATTACTACGTTAAAAAAAAACGTAGTGTAGCATTTTAAGGACTCAACACAAAACAGCTGTTCGGAAAGTTGGGTTGAAAACCAAGAAGCCTTATTAAGGAATTCGAGCCGTTTCTATTTGACTTCATTCGATTGAAGTGAATGCCGTAACCCAATTAAATGTAATTCGCGTCGCAATACACACAATCGCCTACACTGTCAACGTGAAATAAAAATATATAGAGGTTTAAATCGATCCTATATTGGGACATTTGTTATGATGGCTGGTGCAACGGGCATTTTCGGTACCGTTGACCATAAGCGAATGCTAGCAATTATATCATTACACTGACCAAGTCCTGTTAAAAAGCACATTTTTGGTTCCTTTGTGGAAACAGTGAAGTTGTCTACATAATCTATTCTACTCACAGACTAACTGCGTCGCTGTAACTTCCCCCCATTTCTGATACGGGGATTCCATTTATTGGCAGAAATTGGTACTTTTATTTTTTTTTTCCTTCAAGTGATTTTTCAACGATAGGTTTTTGTTTTTTTCTAGCGAGCCAGTAGGCATAACGGTGTATGATTTACAGCGGCAGCCTACGTGACAAAATGTATTGACAACACCCAGCCCGACGTTTCTTTGCATCTATTTTCATTATATGAATTGAATATCTAAAATAAATATTAAAGACATTTAAAGACTTAAAGACAGGCTTTAACTGGCAGGAGAGTATCATATATTTAAAAGATTTACACATATAATGCATATCTTGCATTGACGTTAAATGGTATTTTGTTAAAAAAAAACGTATTGTAGCATTTTCAGGACTCAATACAAAACTGCTGTTCGGAAAGTTAGCTTGAAAACCAAGAAGCCTTATTTAGGAATTCGCGCCGTTTCTATTTGACTTCATTCGATTGAAGTGAATGCCGTAACCCAATTAAATGGAATTCGCGTCGGAATACACATAATAGCCTACATTGTCAACGTGAAATAAAAATATATAGAGGTTTAAATCGATCCTATATTGGGACTTTTGTTATCATGGCTGGTGCAACGGGCATTTTCGGTACCATTGACCATAATCGAATGCTAGCATTTATATCATTAAACTGACCAAGTGGCGGCACGAATGGTGCAGTGGGTAGCACTGCCGCCTCACAGCAAGGAGGTCCTGGGTTCGAATCCCCGTCGGCCGGGGCCTCTCTGTGCGGAGTTTGCATGTTCTCCCCGTGTCTGCGTGGGTTTCCTCCGGGTACTCCGGTTTCCTCCCACAGTCCAAAGACATGCATGTTAGGCTGATTGGAGAGTCTAAATTGCCCGTAGGTATGAGTGTGTGAGTGAATGGTGTGTGTGTGCCCTGTGATGGACTGGCGACCCGTCCAGGGTGTATTCCTGCCTTTCGCCCAATGTATGCTGGGATAGGCTCCAGCCCCCCTGCGACCCTGTTCAGGATAAGCGGGTTCAGATAATGGATGGATGGATGGATGGAAACTGACCAAGTCCTGTTAAAAAGCACATTTTAGACTCCTTTGTGGAAACAGTGAAGTTGTCTACACAATATATTCTACTCACAGACTAACTGCGTCGCTGTAACTTCCCCCCATTTCTGAAACGGGGATTCCATTTATTGGCAAAAAGTGGTACTTTGATTTTTGTCTTCCTTCTAGTGATTTTTCAACGATAGGTTTTCGTTTTTTATATCGAGCCAGTAGGCATAACGATGTATGATTTACAGCTGCAGCCTACGTGACAAAATGTATTGACAACACCCAGCCCGACGTTTCTTTGCATCTATTTTCATTATTTTAATTGAATATCTAAAATAAATATTAAAGACATTTAATGACTGTCTTTAACTGGCAGGAGAGTGTCATATATTTAAAAGAGTAACACATGAAGTCAAAAAGAAACGGTAGCGTTTGAGGTGGCTCTGCTCGAACGCTGTGTTAACAAGAGACCGTTATGTTCAACAAAGTTATCGCATGCAGGTCGTTGCGAGATGACGCGCATTGGCTAACAGCAGCCAGCCTGTCCACTGTCTGTGTGAGTCAAAAAACAGGTCAGCTACGTTTGTTTACATGAATAGAAAACTTTCAGTTAAATCGCCAGATATGTTAGTTTATTTTGCTTGTCATTAAACACGAATTAAGAGAACATACAATGTCGCTAGGAATTTTTGACTTAATATGAAAATACCGGATTGAGGGCAGAGACTTGGCATCTCTTTTAGATTTGGCTGAACAAATGCGTTTCAGGCAGCATAATTACCGGTGAAATGGAAAAGAATGATGCTGGCTAACTAGACGTTTAATGCAATATTATCCGACACTTAGGAGAGAAATTATTTAACCAAGATAAAAAGAAACATACAACTTTTGGCCAATAGATGGCCTACGTGTATAAGAGGGCAGTATAGTTTAATAGTTCAGGCAGTGGATTAAACACAATAAAGCACAATAAAGTTGAATAGTTTCTTTAAGCCAATGGTTTTATTTTGAGTGCATATTTATAACCAAATGACTTCTCAAGCATAAATTGTGCCTCCCGCTGTAATATCTATGGAAATTAATTCATATCTGCTCTCCAGACAGGACTGTAGCACGTTATCACAATGTGCAAGCAAGAAGTTGTTTTTATTTCATTCTACATTGTCTGATGAGGCTGAAACTTCACACATGTTCATTTTTGGAGTGTAATCTCATCCATATACCAATAAAGGCTCAATGGCATAGCGCCACCATCTGGCAACAGGAAGTGGCCTTAATTTCACTGGACAACTTCCGATGTGGCTGAAAATATAGAAATATTTTTATTATTGGAGTGTAATTAAATCCATATACCAAAAATTGCTCAATGTTATAGTGCTACCATCTGGCAACAGGAAGTGACTTTAAATTTACTCGACATCTTCCAATTTGGCTGAAAATGTACAAATATGTTAATTATTGGAGTGTAATCAAATCCATGAACCATACACGGCTCAATATTACAGCGCCACCAACTGGGAATTGGAAGTGAGGCTTATATCATTGATGCATTCCAATAGCAGCAGCAACATCTTCATTGATCAAAGTGGAATTCCTGTGCACACTATACGTTGTCCAGGAAGCTGATTATTTCCAAAGTGTGTACATATTGTGAAACATGTCATTGGCACAACTATGCCACCAAGGCGGTTGCGCCCATGGTGCTTGGGCCCGTTCATTGCTGCTTGCAGCTATATTTAGGGCCCAAGCACCGTAGGGTGCGAAGGACCCTATTGTTATTGGAAGGATTATTATTATTATTATTATTAGGGCCCAAGCACCGTAGGGTGCGAAGGACCCTATTGTTATTGTAAAGATTATTATTATTATTATTATTATTATTATTATTATTATTCTTTCTCTTCCGTCAAATGGGCATTTTTGAGGGCCTTGCCATGGCTAAAAAGTCTTGAAATTTTGCCGACACATCAGAAGTGGTGGCCGTCAGGATCTATCAGATACTCAAACCTGGGTGTGGCCGAGGGACTCCACAGCGCCCCCTATTGCGCTGCCCCCCCCCCCCCCATTGCATTTTTGTCTATTGTGGGCAGGCACTTTGAGCTACATGAACCTAATTTGGTATGCATGTGTGGCTCCTCAATTGAAACACATTTCTCATTCGCATTGATGCAAATATGCGAACAGGAAGTCAGCCATTTTGAATTTTTTGCGTTTTCACATGTACTACACTTTTAAGTACTCCTCCTAGGCGGTTCATCGCATTCACACCAAATGTGGTAAGAATGGTGTCAAGATAGTCATGATTCTAAATTGCCAGGATATTTTTGATATCTCAAACGGTATGGTCATGGTGAGGCGTACAATTTTTATGTCACGCCGCGCCAAAAGGAAGTGGCCATAATTTTGTGGTTTACATCGTCTGATCTGGCTGATATTTTACAAATATGTTCATTCTGTGAGTATACTCACATCCATGTCCCAAGAAGAAGTCAATGTTATAGCGCCACCATCTGGCAACAGGAAGTGAGGTTTTTATCATATTTGTATGTGTTCCTGCAAGGGTATTCATCACATTCATACCAAATGTAGTGAGCATGATCTTAGGATAGGCCTGACCCTAAAAGCCAAACGGATTTTTGATATCGCAAACGGTTTGGCAATGGCGAGGCGTACAATACACACGTTATGAGCAAAAACAGGAAGTGGGCTTAATTCCGTTCTACATCGTCTGATTGGGCTGATATTTTACAGATACATTCACTGTTGGAGTGCAATCACATCCATATCCACATACATCTGGGCGTGGCTACGCAGCGCCCCCTATGGTTCTTTTCTAATATTGTGGACATATACTTTCACGTAAATTCACCGAATATTTTATGCATTTGGGTCTCCTCAAGACACACACATTTCTCATTTGCATCCCTTAACTTTTCCAAACAGGAAGTGAGCTATTCTGGATTTTGTGTGTTTTTAAGTGTTTTTACACGTACCAAACTCTGAAATACTCCTCCTAGGGGGTTCATCACATTCACACTAAATGTGGTGAGAATGGTCTCCGGATAATCCTGATGCTAAATTGAAAGGATATTTCTGATATGTCAAACGGTACGGCTATGGCGAGGCGTACAATTTGAGGTCTCGCCGCGGCAACAGGAAGTGGTCGTAATTTCATTCTAGGTGGTCTGATCTGGTTGATATTACAGAGATATGTTTGTTGTGGGAGTGTAATCACATCCATATCCCAAAAATGACTCAATGTTATAGCGCCACCATCTGGCAAAAGGAAGTGGCCTTAATTTTACTCGACATCTTCCGATGTGGCCGAAAATTTAGAAATATGTATATTGTTGGAGTGTAATTAAATCCATATTCCAAAAATGACTCAATGTTATAGCGCCACCATCTGGAAACTAGAACATTGAATTGACCTTCATTTCACTCAACATCTTCCAATGTGGCTGAAAATTCTGAAATAGGTTTATTATTGGAGTGTAATCAAATCCATGAACCATACACGGCTCAATATTATAGCGCCACCATCTGGCAATAGGAAGTGAGGCTTATATCATTGATGCATTCCAATAGCAGCAGCAACATCTTCATTGATCAAAGGGGAATTCCTGTGCACACTATACGTTGTCCAGGAAGGTGATTATTTCCAAAGTGTGTACATATTGTGAAACATGTCATTGGCACAACTATGCCACCAAGGCGGTTGCGCCCATGGTGCTTGGGCCCGTTCATTGCTGCTTGCAGCTATATTTATTATTATTATTCTTTTTTCTATATGCAAATGGGCCTTTTTGAGGTGCTTGCCATGCATAAAAAGTCTGGGAATTTTGCACACACATCAAAAATGAGGACCTTCAGGATCGATTAGATGCTCAGACCTGGGCGTGGCCGAGAGACTCCACAGCGCCCCCTATCGCATTGTCATCTATTGTGGGCAGGCACTTTGAGCTACCATCACAAAATTTAGTACGCTTATAGCACTCCTCGGTCCAAACACATTTCTCATTCGCATCTAATCAAATATACAAACAGGAAGTCAGCCATTTTGGATTTTGTGCGTTTTACACGTACTGCACTTTTAAGTACTCCTCCTAGGGGGTTCATCACATTCACACCACCTGTGGTCAGAATGGTCTCAGGATATTCATGATGCTAAATTGCCAGGATATTTTTGATAGCTCAAACGGGACGGTCCTGGGCAGGCGTATAATTTTTATGTCACGCCACGCCAACAGGAAGTGGCCGTAATTTCATGGTCTACATCGTCTGATCTGGCTGATATTTTAGAAATACGTTTATTGTTGGAGTATAATCACATCCATATCCCAAGAACGGGTCAATGTTATAGCGCCACCATCTGGCAACAGGAAGTGAGGTCTTTATCATATTTGTATGCCTTCCTGCTAGGGCTTTCATCACATTCACACGAAATGTGGTCAGCATGATCTTAGGATAGTCAGGACCATAAGCTGTGAAGGGATTTTTGATATCTCAAACGGTATGGAAATGGCGAGTCGTACAGTACACATATTGCGTGCAAAAAAATGACTTTTTTTTTGACATCGTCCGATCTGGCTGATATTTTACAAATATGTTCACTGTTGGAGTACAATATGGAATATATACACATCAATCGGGGCGTGGCTAGACAGCGCCCCCTATAATTATTATTCTCTTTTTTTTCAATGTATTTTGCATTTTTGAGGTGCTTGCCATGGATGAAAATGCACAGAATTTTGCACGCACATGAGAAGTGTTGGCTGTCAGAAAGTATCAGATGCTCAGACCTGGGCGTGGCCGAGGGACTCCACAGCGCCCCCTAATGCTTTTTCTTCTATTGTGGACAGGCACTTAGAGCAACCTTCACCTAATTTGGTATGCATGTGGGGCTCCTCTGGACAAACACATTTCTCTTTCGCATCCAATCAAATATGTGAACAGGAAGTCAGCCATTTTGAATTTTGTGCATTTTACACGTACTACACTTTTAAGTACTCCTCCGAGGGGGTTCATTGCATTCACACGAAATGTGGTGAGAATGGTCTCAGGATAGTCATGATACTAATTCCAAAGGATATTTTTGATATCTCAAACGGTATGGTCATGGCGAGGCGTACAATTTTCATGTCACGCCGCGCCAACAGGAAGTTGCCATAAATTCATGGTCTACATTGTCTGATCTGGCTGATATTTTACAAATATGTTCACTGTTAGAGTGTAATCACATCCATATACCAAGAAGAAGTCAATGTTATAGCGCCACCATCTGGCAACAGGAAGTGAGGTTTTTATCATGTTTGTATTCGTTCCTGCTAGGGTATTCATCACATTCACACCAAATGTAGTCAGCATGATCTTAGAATAGTCCTGACCCTAAATGACAAAAGGATTTTTGATATCTCAAACGGTTTGGCAATGGCGAGGCGTATAATACACAAGTTAGACCCAAAAACAGGAAGTGGGTTTAATTCCGTTCTACATCATCTGATCGGGCTGATATTTTGCAAATATATTCACTTTTGGAGTGCAATCACATCCATATCCACATTCATCTGGGCGTGGCTACACAGCGCCCCCTATGGCTTTTTTCTAATATTGTGGACACATACTTTCACGTAAATGCACCACGTCTGGTAGGCATAAGGGTCTCCTCAAGACACACACATTTCTCATTTGCATCCCTTAACTTTTCCCAACAGGAAGTGAGCTATTTTGGATTTTGTGTGTTTTAAAGTGTTTTTTTTCATGTACCAAACTTTGAAATACTCTTCCTAGGGGGTTCATCACATTCACACAAAATGTGGTCAGCATGATATTATAGCCCTGACACACAACTATGAACTGATTTTTAATATCTTGGAATGGTATGGCTATGGTCAGCCTTAAAATTAACTTGTAATGCTGCCCAAATAGGAAAATTATATATTAAATAATTTCAAAAAGGTATTAAATTCTACATTGCCGGATTTTGAGGCAACAACTTTTCACATATGTTCATTGTTGGAGTGTCATCACATCCATTAAGCAATAATAGTTCACTATTTTCGCTGGAGACTCATTATATCCAGTCTTAAAACTTCAACGCAAGTCGCAAATGACTCTCCCATTTCTAATACGCGACTGCCATCTACTGGCAAAAGTTGGTATTGTATATATCTTGCAATGACGTTCAGTGTTATTTGGTTTAAAAAAACCGTGTTGTCGCATTTTAAGGACTCAATACAAAACAGCTGATCGGAAAGTTAGCTTGAAAACCAAGAAGCCTTATTAAGGAATTCGAGCCGTTTCTATTTGACTTCATTCGATTGAAGTGAATGCCGTAACCCAATTAAATGTAATTCGCGTCGGAATACACATAATTGCCTACACTGTCAACGTGAAATAAAAATATATAGAGGTTTAAATCGATCCTATATTGGGACATTTGTTATGATGGCTGGTGCAACGGGCATTTTCGGTACCGTTGACCATAATCGAATGCTAGCATTTATATCATTACACTGACCAAGTCCTGTTAAAAAGCACATTTTTGGTTCCTTTGTGGAAACAGTGAAGTTGTCTACACAATCTATTCTACTCACAGACTAACTGCGTCGCTGTAACTTCCCCCCATTTCTGATACGGGGATTCCATTTATTGGCAGAAAGTGGAACTTTTATTTTTTTCTTCCTTCAACTGATTTTTCAACGATAGGTTTTTGTTTTTTTTCTAGCAGCAGTAGGCATAACGATGTATGATTTACAGCTGCAGCCTACGTGACAAAATGTATTGACAACACCCAGCCCGACGTTTCTTTGCATCTATTTTCATTATATGAATAGAATATCTGAAATAAATATTAAAGACATTTAATGACTGTCTTTAACTGGCAGGAGAGTAGCATATATTTAAAAGAGTCAAAAGTCAAAAAGAAACGTTAACGTTTGAGATGGCTCTGGTCGAACTCCGTTATGTTCAACAAAGGTATGGCATGCAGGTCGTTGCGAGATGACGCGCATTGGCTAACAGCAGCCAGCCTGTCCACTGTCTGTGTGAGTCAAAAAACAGGTCAGCTACGTTTGTTTACATGAATAGAAAACTTTCAGTTAAATCGCCAGCTATGTTAGTTTATTAGGCTTGTCATTAAACACGAATTAAGAGAACATACAATTTCGCTAGGAATGGTAAATTAATATGAAAATACTGTATTGAGGGCAGAGAGTTGGGATCTCTTTTAGATTTGGCTGAACAAATGCGTTTCAGGCAGCATAATTACCAGTGAAATGGAAAAGAATGATGCTGGTTAACTAGACGTTTCGTGCAATATTATCCGACACTTCGTAGAGAAATTATTTAACCAGGATAAAAGGAAACATACAACTTTTGACCAAAAGATGGCGTACGTGTATAAGAGGGCAGTATAACTTAATGGTTCAGACAGTGGATTTAGACATGCAAGGTCCGCGGTTCCATCCCCGGTGCGGCCACAATGAAGTTGAATAGTTTCTTTACGCCAATGGTTTTATTTTGAGTGCATATTTATAACCGAATGACTTCTCAAGCTTAAATTGTGCCTCCCGCTTTAAAATCTATTGAAATTAATTCATCTCTGCTCTCCATACAGGACTGGAGCATATTATTACACTGTGCAAGCAAGAAGTAATTTTTGTTTCATTCTACATTGTCTGATGTGGCTGAAACTTCACACATGTTCATTTTTGGAGTGTAATCTCATCCATATACCAAGAAAGGCTCAATGGCATAGCGCCACCATCTGGGAACAGGAAGTGGCTTTAATTTTACTTGACATCTTCCAATTTGGCTGAAAATGTACAAATATGTTAATTATTGGAGTGTAATCAAATCCATGAACCATACACGGCTCAATATTATAGCGCCACCATCTGGAAATAGGAAGTGAGGCTTATATCATTGATGCATTCCAATAGCATAAGAAAAATCTTCATTGATCAAAGGGGAATTCCTGTGCACACTATACGTTGTCCAGGAAGGTGATTATTTCCAAAGTGTGTACATATTGTGAAACATGTCATTGGCGCAACTATGCCACCAAGGCGGTTGCGCCCATGGTGCTTGGGCCCGTTCATTTCTGCTTGCAGCTATATTTAGGGCCCAAGCACCGTAGGGTGCGAAGGACCCTATTGTTATTGGAAGGATTATTATTATTAGGGCCCAAGCACCGTAGGGTGCGAAGGACCCTATTGTTATTGCAAAGATTATTATTATTATTATTATTATTATTATTATTATTATTATTCTTTTTTCTATATGCAAATGGGCCTTTTTGAGGTGCTTGCCATGCATAAAAAGTCTGGGAATTTTGCACACACATCAGAAATGAGGACTTTCAGGATCGATTAGATGCTCAGACCTGGGCGTGGTTGAGGGACTCCACAGCGCCCCCTATCGCATTGTCATCTATTGTGGGCAGGCACTTTGAGCTACCTTCACCAAATTTAGTACGCATATAGCACTCCTCGGACCAAACACATTTCTCATTCGCATCTAATCAAATATACAAACAGGAAGTCAGCCATTTTGGATTTTGTGCGTTTTACACGTACTGCACTTTTAAGTACTCCCCCTAGGGGGTTCATCACATTCACACCACCTGTGGTCAGAATGGTCTCAGGATATTCATGATGCTAAATTGCCAGGATATTTTTGATAGCTCAAACGGGACGGTCCTGGGGAGGCGTATAATTTTTATGTCACGCCACGCCAACAGGAAGTGGTCGTAATTTCATGGTCTACATCGTCTGATCTGGCTGATATTTTAGAAATACGTTTATTGTTGGAGTATAATCACATCCATATCCCAAGAACGGGTCAATGTTTTAGCGCCACCATCTGGCAACAGGAAGTGAGGTCTTTATCATATTTGTATGCCTTCCTGCTAGGGCATTCATCACATTCACACGAAATGTGGTCAGCATGATCTTAGGATAGTCATAACCATAAGCTATGAAGGGATTTTTGATATCTCAAACGGTATGGAAATGGCGAGTCGTAAAGTACACATATTGCGTGCAAAAAAATGACTTTTTTTTCGACATTGTCCGATCTGGCTGATATTTTACAAATATGTTCATTGTAGCAGTACAATATCAGATATATACATATCAATCGGGGCGTGGCTAGACAGCGCCCCCTATAATTATTATTCTCTTTTTTTTCAATGTATTTTGCATTTTTGAGGTGCTTGCCATTGATGGAAACTCACAGAATTTTGCACACACATGAGAAGTGTTGGCTGTCAGGATGTATCAGATGCTCAGACCTGGGCGTGGCCAAGGGACTCCACAGCGCCCCCTAATGCTTTTTCTTCTATTGTGGACAGGCACTTTGAGCTACCTTCACCTAATTTGGTATGCATGTGGGACTCCTCTGGACAAACACATTTCTCATTCGCATCGAATCAAATATGTAAACAGGAAGTCAGCCATTTTGAATTTTGTGCATTTTACACGTACTACACTTTTAAGTACTCCTCCTAGGGGGTTCATTGCATTCACACGAAATGTGGTCAAATTGGTCTCAGGATAGTCATGATACTAATTCCAAAGGATATTTTTGATATCTCAAACGGTATGGTCATGGCGAGGCGTACAATTTTCATGTCACGCCGCGCCAACAGGAAGTTGCCATAAATTCATGGTCTACATTGTCTGATCTGGCTGATATTTTACAAATATGTTCACTTTTAGAGTGTAATCACATCCAAATACCAAGAAGAAATCAATGTTATAGCGCCACCATCTGGCAACGGACGTGAGGTTTTTATCATGTTTGTATGCGTTCCTGCTCAGGTATTCATCACATTCACACCAAATGTAGTCATCATGATCTTAGAATAGTCCTGACCCTAAATGACGAAAGGATTTTTGATATCTCAAACGGTTTGGCAATGGCGAGGCGTATAATACACACGTTACGCCCAAAAACAGGAAGTGGGCTTAATTCCGTTCTACATCATCTGATCGGGCTGATATTTTACAAATATATTCACTTTTGGAGTGCAATCACATCCATATCCACATTCATCTGGGCGTGGCTACACAGCGCCCCCTATGGCTTTTTTCTAATATTGTGGACATATACTTTCACGTAAATGCACCACGTCTGGTAGGCATAAGGGTCTCCTCAAGACACACACATTTCTCATTTGCATCCCTTAACTTTTCCCAACAGGAAGTGAGCTATTTTGGATTTTGTGTGTTTTTAAGTGTTTTTTCACGTACCAAACTTTGAAATACTCTTCCTAGGGGGTTCATCACATTCACACAAAATGTGGTCAGCATGATATCATAGCCCTGACACACAACTATGAACTGATTTTTAATATCTTGGAATGGTATGGCTATGGTCAGCCTTAAAATTAACTTGTAATGCTGCCCAAATAGGAAAATTATATATTAAATAATTTCAAAAAGGTATTAAATTCTACATTGCCTGATTTTGAGGCTACATCTTTTCACATATGTTCATTGTTGGAGTGTCATCACATCCATTAAGCAATAATAGTTTACTATTTTCGCTGGAGACTCATTATCTCCAGTCTTAAAACTTCAACTCAAGTCGCAACTGACTCTCCCATTTCTAATACGCGACTGCCATCTAGTGGCAAAGGTTAGTATTCTTTCTAATTTTCGGTATTGTTTCTCTTTTTCTTGGATAAAGTGATTTCTCAACGACAAGTTTTGTTTCTTTTTGCGAGCCAGTAACCATAACGATGTATAAGTAACAGCGGCAGCCTACATGACAAAATGTACTGAAAACACCCAGCCCACAGCAACGTTTTTTCTCATCTATCTTAATTAACTCGATTGAATAACTAAAATAAAAAACAGGCTTTTACTGGCAGGAAAGTATCATATATTTAAAAGATTAACACATATAATGCATATATTGCTTTGACGTTCAATTTTATTTGTATTTTTAAAAAACCGTATTGTTGCATTTTAAGGACTCAATACAAAACAGCTGTTCGGAAAGTTGGCTTGAAAACCAAGAAGCCTTATTAAGGAATTCGAGCCGTTTCTATTTGACTTCATTCGATTGAAGTGAATGCCGTAACCCAATTAAATGTAATTCGCGTCGGAATACACATAATAGCCTACACTGTCAACGTGAAATAAAAATATATAGAGGTTTAAATCGATCCTGTATTGGGACATTTGTTATGATGGCTGGTGCAACGGGCATTTTCGGTACCGTTGACCATAATCGAATGCTAGCATTTATATCATTACACTGACCAAGTCCTGTTAAAAAGCACATTTTTGGTTCCTTTGTGGAAACAGTGAAGTTGTCTACACAATCTGTTCTACTCACAGACTAACTGCGTCGCTGTAACTTCCCCCCATTTCTGATACGGCGATTCAATTTATTGGCAGAAAGTGGTACTTTCATTTTTTTCTTCCTTCAAGTGATTTTTCAACGATAGGTTTTTGTTTTTTTCTAGCGAGCCAGTAGGCATAACGATGTATGATTTAGAGCTGCAGCCTACGTGACAAAATGTATTGACAACACCCAGTCCGACGTTTCTTTGCATCTATTTTCATTACATGAATTGAATAACTAAAATAAATATTAAAGACATTTAAAGACTTAAAGACAGGCTTTAACTGGCAGGAGAGTATCATATTTTTAAAAGATTAACACATGAAGTCAAAAAGAAACTTTAGCGTCTGAGGTGGCTCTGCTCGAACGCTGTGTTAACATGAGACCGTTTTGTTCAACAAAGGTATCACATGCAGGTCGTTGCGAGATGACACGCACGGGCTAACAGCAGCCAGCCAGTCCACTGTCTGTGTGAGTCAAAAAACAGGTCAGCTACGTTGGTTTACATGAATAGAAAACTTTCAGTTAAATCGCCAGCTATGTTAGTTTATTAGGCTTGTCATTAAACACGAATTAAGAGAACATACAATTTCGCTAGGAATGGTAAATTAATATGAAAATACTGTATTGAGGGAAGAGAGTTGGCATCTCTTTTAGATTTGGCTGAACAAATGCGTTTCAGGCAGCATAATTACCAGTGAAATGGAAAAGAATGATGCTGGTTAAGGACTCAATACAAAACAGCTGTTCGGAAAGTTAGCTTGAAAACCAAGAAGCCTTATTAAGGAATTCGAGCCGTTTCTATTTGACTTCATTCGATTGAAGTGAATGCCGTAACCCAATTAAATGTAATTCGCGTCGGAATACACATAATAGCCTACACTGTCAACGTGAAATAAAAATATATAGAGGTTTAAATCGATCCTGTATTGGTACATTTGTTATGATGGCTGGTGCAACGGGCATTTTCGGTACCGTTGACCATAATCGAATGCTAGCATTTATATCATTACACTGACCAAGTCCTGTTAAAAAGCACATCACCTTTGTGGAAACAGTGAAGTTGTCTACACAATCTATTCTACTCACAGACTAACTGCGTCGCTGTAACTTCCCCCCATTTCTGATACGGGGATTCCATTTATTGGCAGAAAGTGGAACTTTTATATTTTTCTTCCTTCAAGTGATTTTTCAACGATAGGTTTTTGTTTTTTTTCTAGCGAGCCAGTAGGCATAACGATGTATGATTTACAGCTGCAGCCTACGTGACAAAATGTATTGACAACACCCAGCCCGACGTTTCTTTGCATCTATTTTCATTTTTGAATAGAATATCTGAAATAAATATTAAAGACATTTAATGACTGTCTTTAACTGGCAGGAGAGTAGCATATATTTAAAAGAGTCAAAAGTCAAAAAGAAACGTTAACGTTTGAGATGGCTCTGGTCGAACTCTGTGTTAACATGAGACCGTTATGTTCAACAAAGGTATGGCATGCAGGTCGTTGCGAGATGACGCGCATTGGCTAACAGCAGCCAGCCTGTCCACTGTCTGTGTGAGTCAAAAAAACTGGTCAGCTACGTTTGTTTACATGAATAGAAAACTTTCAGTTAAATCGCCAGATATGTTAGTTTATTTTGCTTGTCATTAAACACGAATTAAGAGAACATACAATTTCGCTAGGAATTTTTGACTTAATATGAAAATACCGGATTGAGGGCAGAGACTTGGCATCTCCTTTAGATTTGACTGAACAAATGCGTTTCAGGCAGCATAATTACCGGTGAAATGGAAAAGAATGATGCTGGCTAACTAGACATTTAATGCAATATTATCCGACACTTAGGAGAGAAATTATTTAACCAAGATAAAAGGAAACATACAACTTTTGGCCAATAGATGGCGTACGTGTATAAGAGGGCAGTATAGCTTAATGGTTCAGACAGTGGATTAAGACATGCAAGGTCCGCAGTTCCATCCCCGGTGCGGCCACAATAAAGTAGAATAGTTTCTTTTCGCCAATGGTTTTATTTTGAGTGCATATTTATAACCGAATGACTTCTCAAGCGTAAATTGTGCCTCCCGCTGTAAAATCTATTGAAATTAATTCATCTCTGCTCTCAATACAGGACTGGAGCATATTATTACAATGTGCAAGCAAGAAGTAATTTTTGTTTCATTCTACATTGTCTGATGTGGCAGAAACTTCACACATGTTCATTTTTGGAGTGTAATCTCATCCATATACCAAGAAAGGCTCAATGGCATAGCACCACCATCTGGGAACAGGAAGTGGCTTTAATTTTACTTGACATCTTCCAAATTGGCTGAAAATGTACAAATATGTTAATTATTGGAGTGTAATCAAATCCATAAACCATACACGGCTCAATATTATACCGCCACCATCTGGCAACAGGAAGTGGCTTAAATTTTACTTGACATCTTCCAATTTGGCTGAAAATGTACACATATGTTCATTATTGGAGTGTAATCAAATCCATGAACCATACCTGACAAAACAGATTTTTGATTTACTGGGATGATATAGCAATGGTCAGGCACATAAAAAACCCATCATGCCAGACAAACAGGAAGTGGTCATACTTAAATTCTTCAATGTCTGATGTGACTGCAACTTTACAAAGATGCTCAGTGTTTGAGTCTAATCAAATCCATATTCCAAAAATGACTCAATGTTATAGCAGCATCATCTGGAAACAGGAATTAACCTTAATTTCGCTCAACATCTTCCGATGTGGCTGAAAACGTACAAATATGTTTATTTCAGGAATGTAATCAAATTCAAAAACCATACATGGCTCAATATTATAGCGCCACCATCTGGCAATAGGAAGTGAGGCTTATATCATTGATGCATTCCAATAGCAGCAGCAACATCTTCATTGATCAAAGGGGAATTCCTGTGCACACTATACGTTGTCCAGGAAGGTGATTATTTCCAAAATGTGTACATATTGTGAAACATGTCATTGGCACAACTATGCCACCAAGGCGGTTGCGCCCATGGTGCTTGGGCCCGTTCATTGCTGCTTGCAGCTATATTTATTATTATTATTCTTTTTTTTTCAATGTTTTGTGCATTTTTGAGGTGCTTGCCATGGATGAAAACTCACAGAATTTTGCACACACATCAGAAGTGGTGGCTGTCAGGTGGTCTCAGATGCTCAGACCTGGGCGTGGCTGAGGGACTCCACAGCGCCCCCTATCGCATTGTCATCTATTGTGGGCAGGCACTTTGAGCTACCTTCACAAAATTTAGTACGCATATAGCACTCCTCGGACCAAACACATTTCTCATTCGCATCTAATCAAATATACAAACAGGAAGTCAGCCATTTTGGATGTTGTGCGTTTTACACGTACTGCACTTTTAAGTACTCCTCCTAGGGGGTTCATCACATTCACACCACCTGTGGTCAGAATGGTCTCAGGATATTCATGATGCTAAATTGCCAGGATATTTTTGATAGCTCAAACGGGACGGTCCTGGGGAGGCGTATAATTTTTATGTCACGCCACGCCAACAGGAAGTGGCCGTAATTTCATGGTCTACATCGTCTGATCTGGCTGATATTTTAGAAATACGTTTATTGTTGGAGTATAATCACATCCATATCCCAAGAACGGGTCAATGTTATAGCGCCACCATCTGGCAACAGGAAGTGAGGTCTTTATCATATTTGTATGCCTTCCTGCTAGGGCATTCATCACATTCACACGAAATGTGGTCAGGATGATCTTAGGATAGTCATGACCATAAGCTGTGAAGGGATTTTTGATATCTCAAACGGTATGGAAATGGCGAGTCGTAAAGTACACATATTGCGTGCAAAAAAATGACTTTTTTTTCGACATCGTCCGATCTGGCTGATATTTTATAAATATGTTCACTGTTGGAGTACAATATGAAATATATACATATCAATCGGGGCGTGGCTAGACAGCGCCCCCTATAATTATTATTCTCTTTTTTTTCAATGTATTTTGCATTTTTGAGGTGCTTGCCATGGATGAAAACTCACAGAATTTTGCACACACATGAGAAGTGGTGACTGTCAGCATGTATCAGATGCTCAGACCTGGGCGTGGCCGAGGGACTCCACAGCGCCCCCTAATGCTTTGTCTTCTATTGTGGACAGGCACTTTGAGCTACCTTCACCTAATTTGGTATGCATGTGGGGCTCCTCTGCACAAACACATTTCTCTTTCGCATCCAATCAAATATGTGAACAGGAAGTCAGCCATTTTGAATTTTGTGCATTTTACACGTACTACACTTTTAAGTACTCCTCCTAGGGGGTTCATTGCATTCACACGAAATGTGGTCGAAGCGGTCTCAGGATAGTCATGATACTAATTCCAAAGGATATTTTTGATATCTCAAACGGTATGGTCATGGCGAGGCGTACAATTTTCATGTCACGCCGCGCCAACAGGAAGTAGCCATAAAATCATGGTCTACATTGTCTGATCTGGCTGATATTTTACAAATATGTTCACTGTTAGAGTGTAATCACATCCATATACCAAGAAGTAGTAAATGTTATAGCGCCACCATCTGGCAACGGAAGTGAGGTTTTTCTCATGTTTGTATGCGTTCCTGCTAGGGTATTCATCACATTCACACCAAATGTAGTCATCATGATCTTAGAATAGTCCTGACCCTAAATGACAAAAGGATTTTTGATATCTCAAACGGTTTGGCAATGGCGAGGCGTATAATACACACGTTACACCCAAAAACAGGAAGTGGGCTTAATTCCGTTCTACATCATCTGATCGGGCTGATATTTTGCAAATATATTCACTTTTGGAGTGCAATCACATCCATATCCACATTCATCTGGGCGTGGCTACACAGCGCCCCCTATGGCTTTTTTCTAATATTGTGGACACATACTTTTACGTAAATGCACCACGTCTGGTAGGCATAAGGGTCTCCTCAAGACACACACATTTCTCATTTGCATCCCTTAACTTTTCCCAACAGGAAGTGAGCTATTTTTGATTTTGTGTGTTTTTAAGTGTTTTTTCACGTACCAAACTTTGAAATACTCTTCCTAGGGGGTTCATCACATTCACACAAAATGTGGTCAGCATGGTATTATAGCCCTGACACACAACTATGAACTGATTTTTAATATCTTGGAATGGTATGGCTATGGTCAGCCTTAAAATTAACTTGTAATGCTGCCCAAACAGTTCATGTTTAAATACAATTATGTATTAAATAATTTCAAAAAGGTATTAAATTCTACATTGCCTGATTTTGAGGCTAACACTTTTCACATATGTTCATTGTTGGAGTGTCATCACATCCATTAAGCAATAATAGTTCACTATTTTCGCTGGAGACTCATTATATCCAGTCTTAAAACTTCAACGCAAGTCGCAAATGACTCTCCCATCTCTAATACGCGACTGCCATCTAGTGGCAAAGGTTAGTATTCTTTCTAATTTTCGGTATTGTTTCTCTTTTTCTTGGATAAAGTGATTTCTCAACGACAAGTTTTGTTTCTTTTTGCGAGCCAGTAACCATAACGATGTATGAGTAACAGCGGCAGCCTACGTGACAAAATGTACTGACAACACCCAGCCCACAGCAACGTTTTTTCTCATCTACCTTAATTATATGGATTGAATAACTAAAATAAAAGACAGGCTTTTACTGGCAAGGAAAGTAGCATGTATTTCAAAGATTAACACATATAATGCATATCTTGCAATGACGTTCAATGTTATTTGGTTTAAAAAAAACCGTGTTGTAGCATTTTAAGGACTCAATACAAAACAGCTGTTCGGAAAGTTAGCTTGAAAACCAAGAAGCCTTATTAAGGAATTCGAGCCGTTTCTATTTGACTTCATTCGATTGAAGTGAATGCCGTAACCCAATTAAATGTAATTCGAGTCGGAATACACATAATAGCCTACACTGTCAACGTGAAATAAAAATATATAGAGGTTTAAATCGATCCTATCTTGGGACATTTGTTATGATGGCTGGTGCAACGCGCATTTTCGGTACCGTTGACCATAATCGAATGCTAGCATTTATATCATTACACTGACCAAGTCCTGTTAAAAAGCACATTTTTGGTTCCTTTGTGGAAACAGTGAAGTTGTCTACACAATCTATTCTACTCACAGACTAACTGCGTCGCTGTAAATTCCCCCCATTTCTGATACGGGGAATCCATTTATTCGCAGAAAGTGGTACTTTTATATATTTCTTCCTTCAAGTGATTTTTCAACGATAGGTTTTTTTTTCTTTTCTAGCGAGCCAGTAGGCATAACGATGTATGATTTACAGCTGCAGCCTACGTGACAAAATGTATTGACAACACCCAGCCCGACGTTTCTTTGCATCTATTTTCATTATATGAATAGAATATCTGAAAAAAATATTAAAGACATTTAATGACAGTCTTTAACTGGCAGGAGAGTAGCATATATTTAAAAGAGTCAAAAGTCAAAAAGAAACGTTAACGTTTGAGATGGCTCTGGTCGAACTCTGTGTTAACATGAGACCGTTATGTTCAAAAAAGGTATGGCATGCAGGTCGTTGGCTAACAGCAGCCAGCCAGTCCACTGTCTGTGTGAGTAAAAAAACAGGTCAGCTACGTTTGTTTACATGAATAGAAAACTTTCAGTTAAATCGCCAGATATGTTAGTTTATTTTGCTTGTCATTAAACACGAATTAAGAGAACATACAATTTCGCTAGGAATTTTTGACTTAATATGAAAATACCGGATTGAGGGCAGAGACTTGGCATCTCCTTTAGATTTGGCTGAACAAATGCGTTTCAGGCAGCATAATTACCGGTGAAATGGAAAAGAATGATGCTGGCTAACTTGACGTTTAATGCAATATTATCCGACATTTAGGAGAGAAATTATTTAACCAAGATAAAAGGAAACATACAACTTTTGGCCAATAGATGGCGGACGTGTATAAGAAGGCAGTATAGCTTAATGGTTCAGACAGTGGATTAAGACATGCAAGGTCCTCGGTTCCATCCCCGGTGCGGCCACAATAAAGTTGAATAGTTTCTTTACGCCAATGGTTTTATTTAGAGTGCATATTTATAACCGAATGACTTCTCAAGCGTAAATTGTGCCTCCCGCTGTAAAATCTATTGAAATGAATTAATCTCTGCTCTCCATACAGGACTGGAGCATATTATTACAATGTGCAAGGAAGAAGTAATTTTTGTTTCATTCTACATTGTCTGATGCGGCAGAAACTTCAGACATGTTCATTTTAGGAGTGTAATCTCATCCATATACCAAGAACGGCTCAATATTATAGCGCCACCATCTGGCAACAGGAAGTGGCTTAAATTTTACTTGACATCTTCCAATTTGGCTGAAAATGTACAAATATGTTAATTATTGGAGTGTAATCAAATCCATGAACCATACACGGCTCAATATTATAGCGCCACCATCTGGTAATAGGAAGTGAAGTTTATATCATTGATGCATTCCAATAGCAGCAGCAACATCTTCATTGATCAAAGGGGAATTCCGGTGCACACTATACGTTGTCCAGGAAGGTGATTATTTCCAAAGTGTGTACATATTGTGAAACATGTCATTGGCACAACTATGCCACCAAGGCGGTTGCGCCCATGGTGCTTGGGCCCGTTCATTGCTGCTTGCAGCTATATTTATTATTATTATTCTTTTTTTTTCAATGTTTTGTGCATTTTTGAGGTGCTTGCCATGGATGAAAACTCACAGAATTTTGCACACACATCAGAAGTGGTGGCTGTCAGGTTGTATCAGATGCGCAGACCTGGGCGTGGCTGAGGGACTCCACAGCGCCCCCTATCGCATTGTCATCTATTGTGGGCAGGCACTTTGAGCTACCTTCACAAAATTTAGTACGCATATAGCACTCCTCGGTCCAAACACATTTCTCATTCGCATCTAATCAAATATACAAACAGGAAGTCAGCCATTTTGGATTTTGTGCGTTTTACACGTACTGCACTTTTAAGTACTCCTCCTAGGGGGTTCATCACATTCACACCACCTGTGGTCAGAATGGTCTCAGGATATTCATGATGCTAAATTGCCAGGATATTTTTGATAGCTCAAACGGGACGGTCCTGGGGAGGCGTAGAATTTTTATGTCACGCCACGCCAACAGGAAGTGGCCGTAATTTCATGGTTTACATCGTCTGATCTGGCTGATATTTTAGAAATACGTTTATTGTTGGAGTATAATCACATCCATATCCCAAGAACGGGTCAATGTTATAGCGCCACCATCTGGCAACAGGAAGTGAGGTCTTTATCATATTTGTATGCCTTCCTGCTAGGGCATTCATCACATTCACACGAAATGTGGTCCGCATGATCTTAGGATAGTCATGACCATAAGGTGTGAAGGGATTTTTGATATCTCAAACGGTATGGAAATGGCGAGTCGTACAGTACACATATTGCGTGCAAAAAAATGACTTTTTTTTTGACATCGTCCGATCTGGCTGATATTTTACAAATATGTTCACTGTTGGAGTACAATATGAAATATATACATATCAATCGGGGCGTGGCTAGACAGCGCCCCCTATAATTATTATTCTCTTTTTTTTCAATGTATTTTGCATTTTTGAGGTGCTTGCCATGGATGAAAACTCACAGAATTTTGCACACACATGAGAAGTGTTGGCTGTCAGGATGTATCAGATGCTCAGACCTGGGCGTGGCCGAGGGACTCCACAGCGCCCCCTAATGCTTTGTCTTCTATTGTGGACAGGCACTTTGAGCTACCTTCACCTAATTTGGTTTGCATGTGGGCCTCCTCTGGACAAACACATTTCTCATTCGCATCGAATAAAATATGTGAACAGGAAGTCAGCCATTTTGAATTTTGTGCATTTTACACGTACTACACTTTTAAGTACTCCTCCTAGGGGGTTCATTGCATTCACACGAAGTGTGGTCAAAGTGGTCTCAGGATAGTCATGATACTAATTCCAAAGGATATTTTTGATATCTCAAACGGTATGGTCATGGCGAGGCGTAAAATTTTCATGTCACGCCGCGCCAACAGGAAGTAGCCATAAATTCATGGTCTACATTGTCTGATCTGGCTGATATTTTACAAATATGTTCACTGATAGAGTGTAATCACATCCATATACCAAGAAGAAATCAATGTTATAGCGCCACCATCTGGCAACGGAAGTGTGGTTTTTATCATGTTTGTATGCGTTCCTGCTAGAGTATTCATCACATTCACACCAAATGTAGTCATCACGATCTGAGAATAGTCCTGACCCTAAATGACGAAAGGATTTTTGATATCTCAAACGGTTTGGCAATGGCGAGGCGTATAATACACACGTTACGCCCAAAAACAGGAAGTGGGCTTAATTCCGTTCTACATCATCTGATCGGGCTGATATTTTACAAATATATTCACTTTTGGAGTGCAATCACATCCATATCCACATTCATCTGGGCGTGGCTACACAGCGCCCCCTATGGCTTTTTTCTAATATTGTGGACATATACTTTCACGTAAATGCACCACGTCTGGTTGGCATAAGGGTCTCCTCAAGACAGACACATTTCTCATTTGCATCCCTTAACTTTTCCCAACAGGAAGTGAGCTATTTTGGATTTTGTGTGTTTTTAAGTGTTTTTTCACATACCAAAGTTTGAAATACTCTTCCTAGGGGGTTCATCACATTCACACAAAATGTGGTCAGCATGATATTATAGCCCTGACACACAACTATGAACTGATTTTTTATATCTTGGAATGGTATGGCTACGGTCAGCCTTAAAATTAACTTGTAATGCTGCCCAAACAGGACAGGACAAATTATGTATTAAATCATTTCAAAAAGGTATTGAATTCTACATTGCCTGATTTTGAGGCTACAACTTTTCACATATGTTCATTGTTGGAGTGTCATCACATGCATTAAGCAATAATAGTTCACTATTTTCGCTGGAGACCCATTATATCCAGTCTTAAAACTTCAACGCAAGTCGCAACTGACTCTCCCATTTCTAATACGCGACTGCCATCTACTGCCAAAGGTTGGTATTGTTTCTCTTTTTCTTGGATAAAGTGATTGTTTCTTTTTGCGAGCCAGTAACCATAACGATGTATGAGTAACAGCGGCAGCCTACGTGACAAAATGTACTGACATCACCCAGCCCACAGCAACGTTTTTTCTCATCTACCTTAATTATATGGATTGAATAACTAAAATAAAAAACAGGCTTTTACTGGAAGGAAAGAATTATATATTTAAAAGATTAACACATATAATGCATATCTTGCATTGACGTTCAATGTTATTTGGTTTAAAAAAAAACGTAGTGTAGAATTTTAAGGACTCAACACAAAACAGCTGTTCGGAAAGTTGGCTTGAAAACCAAGAACCCTTATAAAGGAATTCGAGCCGTTTCTATTTGACTTCATTCGATTGAAGTGAATGCCGTAACCCAATTAAATGTAATTCGCGTCGGAATACACATAATAGCCTACACTGTCAACGTGAAATAAAAATATATAGAGGTTTAAATCGATCCTGTATTGGGACATTTGTTATGATGGCTGGTGCAACGGGCATTTTCGGTACCGTTGACCATAATCGAATGCTAGCATTTATATCATTACACTGACCAAGTCCTGTTAAAAAGCACATTTTTGGTTCCTTTGTGGAAACAGTGAATTTGTCTACACAATCTATTCTACTCACAGACTAACTGCGTCGTTGTAACTTCCCCCCATTTCTGATACGGGGATTCCATTTATTGGCAGAAAGTGGAACTTTTATATTTTTCTTCCTTCAACTGATTTTTCAACGATAGGTTTTTGTTTTTTTTCTAGCGAGCCAGTAGGCATAACGATGTATGATTTACAGCTGCAGCCTACGTGACAAAATGTATTGACAACACCCAGCCCGACGTTTCTTTGCATCTATTTTCATTATATGAATAGAATATCTGAAATAAATATTAAAGACATTTAATGACTGTCTTTAACTGGCAGGAGATTAGCATATATTTAAAAGAGTCAAAACTCAAAAAGAAACGTTAACGTTTGAGATGGCTCTGGTCGAACTCTGTGTTAACATGAGACTGTTATGTTCAACAAAGGTATGGCATGCAGGTCGTTGCGAGATGACGCGCATTGGCTAACAGCAGCCAGCCTGTCCACTGTCTGTGTGAGTCAAAAAACAGGTCAGCTACGTTTGTTTACATGAATAGAAAACTTTCAGTTAAATCGCCAGATATGTTAGTTTATTTTGCTTGTCATTAAACACGAATTAAGAGAACATACAATTTCGCTAGGAATTTTTGACTTAATATGAAAATACCGGATTGAGGGCAGAGACTTGGCATCTCCTTTAGATTTGGCTGAACAAATGCGTTTCAGGCAGCATAATTACCGGTGAAATGGAAAAGAATGATGCTGGCTAACTCGACGTTTAATGCAATATTATCCGACACTTCGGAGAGAAATTATTTAACCAGGATAAAAGGAAACATACAACTTTTGGCCAATAGATGGCGTACGTGAATAAGAGGGCAGTATAGCTTAATGGTTCAGACAGTGGATTAAGACATGCAAGGTCCGCGGTTCCATCCCCGGTGCGGCCACAATAAAGTTGAATAGTTTCTTTACGCCAATGGTTTTATTTTGAGTGCATATTTATAACCGAATGACTTCTCAAGCGTAAATTGTGCCTCCCGCTGTAAAATCT
Organism: Conger conger; assembly: GCF_963514075.1. Classification (NCBI taxonomy): domain Eukaryota; kingdom Metazoa; phylum Chordata; class Actinopteri; order Anguilliformes; family Congridae; genus Conger; species Conger conger. The sequence continues at coordinate 41,840,386 of NC_083766.1, forward strand.
ATTGAAATGAATTCATCTCTGCTCTCCGTACAGGACTGGAGCATATTATTACAATGTGCAAGCAAGAAGTTATTTTTGTTTCATTCAACATTGTCTGATGTGGCTGAAACTTCACACATGTTCATTTAAGTGTAAGTGTCATTTGAGTGTAATCTCATCCATATACCAATAAAGGCTCAATGGCATAGCGCCACCATCTGGCAACAGGAAGTGGCCTTAATTTCACTCGACATCTTCCGATGTGGCTGAAAATGTACAAATATTTTTATTATTGGAGTGTAATTAAATCCATATTCAAAAATGGCTCATTGTTATAGCGCCACCATCTGGAAACAGGAATTGACCTTGATTTCGCTGAACATCTTCCGATGTGGCTGAAAATTAAGAAATAGGTTTATTATTGGAGTGTAATCAAATTCAAAAACCATACACGGCTCAATATTATAGTGCCACCATCTGGCAATAGGAAGTGAGGCTTATATCATTGATGCATTCCAATAGCAGCAGCAATATCTTCATTGATCATAGGGGAATTCCTGTCCACAGTATAAGTTGCCCAGGAAGGTGATTATTTCCAAAGTGTGTACATATTGTGAAACATGTCATTGGCACAACTCTGCCACCAAGGCGGTTGCGCCCCAGGTGCTTGGGCCCGTTCATTGCTGCTTGCAGCTATATTTATTATTATTATTCTTTTTTTTTCAATGTTTTGTGCATTTTTGAGGTGCTTGCCATGGATGAAAACTCACAGAATTTTACACACACATCAGAAGTGGTGGCTGTCAGGTTGTCTCAGATGCTCAGACCTGGGCGTAGCTGAGGGACTCCACAGCGCCCTCTATCGCATTGTCATCTATTGTGGGCAGGCACTTTGAGCTACCTTCACAAAATTTAGTACGCATATAGCACTTCTCGGTCCAAACACATTTCTCATTCACATCTAATCAAATATACAAACAGGAAGTCAGCCATTTTGGATTTTGTGCGTTTTACACGTACTGCACTTTTAAGTACTCCTCCTAGGGGGTTCATCACATTCACACCACCTGTGGTCAGAATGGTCTCAGGATATTCATGATGCTAAATTGCCAGGATATTTTTGATAGCTCAAACGGGACGGTCATGGGGAGGCGTAGAATTTTTATGTCACGCCACGCCAACAGGAAGTGGCCGTAATTTCATGGTTTCCATCGTCTGATCTGGCTGATATTTTAGAAATACGTTTATTGTTGGAGGATAATCACATCCATATCCCAAGAACGGGTCAATGTTATAGCGCCACCATCTGGCAACAGGAAGTGAAGTCTTTATCATATTTGTATGCCTTCCTGCTAGGGCATTCATCACATTCACACGAAATGTGGTCCGCATGATCTTAGGATAGTCATGACCAAAAACTCTGAAGGGATTTTTGATATCTCAAACGGTATGGAAATGGCGAGTCGTACAGTACACATATTGCGTGCAAAAAAATGACTTTTTTTTTGACATCGTCCGATCTGGCTGATATTTTACAAATATGTTCACTGTTGGAGTACAATATGAAATATATACATATCAATCGGGGCGTGGCTAGACAGCGCCCCCTATAATTATTTATCTCTTTTTTTCCAATGTATTTTGCATTTTTGAGGTGCTTGCCATGGATGAAAACTCACAGAATTTTGCCCACACATGAGAAGTGTTGGCTGTCAGCATGTATCAGATGCTCAGACCTGGGCGTGGCTGAGGGACTCCACAGCGCCCCCTAATGCTTTGTCTTCTATTGTGGACAGGCACTTTGAGCTACCTCCACCTAATTTGGTATGCATATGGGCCTCCTCTGGACAAACACATTTCTCATTCGCATCGAATAAAATATGTGAACAGGAAGTCAGCCATTTTGAATTTTGTGCATTTTACACGTACTACACTTTTAAGTACTCCTCCTAGGGGGTTCATTGCATTCACACGAAATGTGGTCAAAGTGGTCTCAGGATAGTCATGATACTAATTCCAAAGGATATTTTTGATATCTCAAACGGTATGGTCATGGCGAGGCGTAAAATTTTCATGTCATGCCGCGCCAACAGGAAGTAGCCATAAATTCATGGTCTACATTGTCTGATCTGGCTGATATTTTAGAAATATGTTCACTGTTAGAGTGTAATCACATCCATATACCAAGAAGAAATCAATGTTATAGCGCCACCATCTGGCAACGGAAGTGAGGTTTTTATCATGTTTGTATGCGTTCCTGCTAGAGCATTCATCACATTCACACCAAATGTAGTCATCATGATCTGAGAATAGTCCTGACCCTAAATGACGAAAGGATTTTTGATATCTCAAACGGTTTGGCAATGGCGAGGCGTATAATACACACGTTACGCCCAAAAACAGGAAGTGGGCTTAATTCCGTTCTACATCATCTGATCGGGCTGATATTTTACAAATATATTCACTTTTGGAGTGCAATCACATCCATATCCACATTCATCTGGGCGTGGCTACACAGCGCCCCCTATGGCTTTTTTCTAATATTGTGGACATATACTTTCACGTAAATGCACCGGTAGGCATAAGGGTCTCCTCAAGACACACACATTTCTCATTTGCATCCCTTAACTTTTCCCAACAGGAAGTGAGCTATTTTGGATTTTGTGTGTTTTTAAGTGTTTTTTCACGTACCAAACTTTGAAATACTCTTCCTAGGGGGTTCATCACATTCACACAAAATGTGGTCAGCATGATATTATAGCCCTGACACACAACTATGAACTGATTTTTAATATCTTGGAATGGTATGGCTATGGTCAGCCTTAAAATTAACTTGTAATGCTGCCCAAACAGTTCATGTTTTAATACAATTATGTATTAAATAATTTCAAAAAGGTATTAAATTCTACATTGCCTGATTTTGAGGCTACAACTTTTCACATATGTTCATTGTTGGAGTGTCATCACATCCATTAAGCAATAATAGTTCACTATTTTCGCTGGAGACTCATTATATCCAGTCTTAAAACTTCAACGCAAGTCGCAAATGACTCTCCCATTTCTAATACGCGACTGCCATCTACTGGCACAAGTTGGTATTGCATATATCTTGCAATGACGTTCAATGTTATTTGGTTTAAAAAAAACCGTGTTGTAGCATTTTAAGGACTCAATACAAAACAGCTGTTCGGAAAGTTAGCTTGAAAACCAAGAAGCCTTATTAAGGAATTCGAGCCGTTTCTATTTGACTTCATTCGGTTGAAGTCAATGCCGTAACCCAATTAAATGTAATTCGCGTCGGAATACACATAATAGCCTACACTGTCAACGTGAAATAAAAATATATAGAGGTTTAAATCGATCCTATATTGGGACATTTGTTATGATGGCTGGTGCAACGGGCATTTTCGGTACCGTTGACCATAATCGAATGCTAGCATTTATATCATTACACTGACCAAGTCCTGTTAAAAAGCACATCACCTTTGTGGAAACAGTGAAGTTGTCTACACAATCTGTTCTACTCACAGACTAACTGCGTCGCTGTAACTTCCCCCCATTTCTGATACGGCGATTCAATTTATTGGCAGAAAGTGGTACTTTCATTTTTTTCTTCCTTCAAGTGATTTTTCAACGATAGGTTTTTGTTTTTTTCTAGCGAGCCAGTAGGCATAACGATGTATGATTTACAGCTGCAGCCTACGTGACAAAATGTATTGACAACACCCAGCCCGACGTTTCTTTGCATCTATTTTCATTACATGAATTGAATAACTAAAATAAATATTAAAGACATTTAAAGACTTAAAGACAGGCTTTAACTGGCAGGAGAGTATCATATTTTTAAAAGATTAACACATGAAGTCAAAAAGAAACTTTAGCGTCTGAGGTGGCTCTGCTCGAACGCTGTGTTAACATGAGACCGTTTTGTTCAACAAAGGTATCACATGCAGGTCGTTGCGAGATGACACGCACGGGCTAACAGCAGCCAGCCAGTCCACTGTCTGTGTGAGTCAAAAAACAGGTCAGCTACGTAGGTTTACATGAATAGAAAACTTTCAGTTAAATCGCCAGCTATGTTAGTTTATTAGGCTTGTCATTAAACACGAATTAAGAGAACATACAATTTCGCTAGGAATGGTAAATTTATATGAAAATACTGTATTGAGGGCAGAGAGTTGGCATCTTTTAGATTTGGCTGAACAAATGCGTTTCAGGCAGCATAATTACCAGTGAAATGGAAAAGAATGATGCTGGTTAACTAGACGTTTCGTGCAATATTATTCGACACTTCGTAGAGAAATTATTAAACCAAGATAAAAGGAGACATTTGGCCAATAGGTGTATAAGCGGGCAGTATAGCGTAATGGTTAGGGCGGTGGATTAAGGCACGCAAATTCAACCGTTCGATCCCCGCTGCAGCCACAATGAATTTGAATAGTTTCTTGAAGCCAATTGTTTTCATTTTGAGTGCATATTTATGGCCTAATGACTTTTCAAGCATAAATTGTGCCTCCCCGTGTAAAAACTATGGAAATTAATTAATCTCTGCTCTCCATACAGGACTGTAGCATGTTATCACAATGTGCAAGCAAGAAGTAATTTTTGTTTCATTCTACATTGTCTGATGTGGCTGAAACTTCACACATGTTCATTTTTGGAGTGTAATCTCATCCATTTACCAAGAAAGGCTCAATGGCATTGCGCCACCATCTGGCAACAGGAAATGGCTTTAATTTTACTTGACATCTTCCAATTTGGCTGAAAATGTACAAATATGTTAATTATTGGAGTGTAATCAAATCCATAAAGCATACACGGCTCAATATTATAGCGCCACCATCTGGCAACAGGAAGTGGCTTAAATTTTACTTGACATCTTCCAATTTGGCTGAAAATGTACAAATATGTTAATTATTGGAGTGTAATCAAATCCATGAACCATACACGGCTCAATATTATAGCGCCACCATCTGGCAATAGGAAGTGAGGCTTATATCATTGATGCATTCCAATAGCAGCAGCAACATCTTCATTGATCAAAGGGGAATTCCTGTGCACACTATACTTTGTCCTGGAAGGTGATTATTTCCAAAGTGTGTACATATTGTGAAACATGTCATTGGCACAACTATGCCACCAAGGCGGTTGCACCCATGGTGCTTGGGCCCGTTCATTGCTGCTTGCAGCTATATTTAGGGCCCAAGCACCGTAGGGTGCGAAGGACCCTATTGTTATTGTAAAGATTATTATTATTATTATTATTATTATTATTATTATTATTATTCTTTCTCTTCCGTCAAATGGGCATTTTTGAGGGCCTTGCCCTGGCTAAAAAGTCTTGAAATTTTGCAGACACATCAGAAGTGGTGGCCGTCAGGATCTATCAGATGCTCAGACCTAGGTGTGGCTGAGGGACTCCACAGCGCCCCCTATTGCGCTGACCCCCCCCCCCCCATTGCATTGTTGTCTATTGTGGGCAGGCACTTTGAACTACATGAAACTAATTTGGTAACCATGTGTGGCTCCTCAATTCAAACATATTTCTCATTCGCATTGATGCAAATATGCGAACAGGAAGTGAGCTATTTTGGATTTTGTGTGTTTTACACGTACTACACTTTTACGTACTCCTCCTAGGGGGTTCATCGCATTCACACCAACTGTGGTCAGAATGGTCTCAGGATATTCATGATGCTAAATTGCCAGGATATTTTTGATAGCTCAAACGGGATGGTCATGGCGAGGCGTGCAATTTTTATGTCACGCCGCGCCAACAGGAAGTGGTCATAATTTCATGGTCTACATCGTCTGATCTGGCTGATATTTTAGAAATATGTTTAGTGTTGGAGTATAATCACATCCATATCCCAAGAACGGGTCAATGTTATAGCGCCACCATCTGGCAACAGGAAGTGAGGTCTTTATCATATTTGTATGCCTTCCTGCTAGGGCATTCATCACATTCACACGAAATGTAGTCAGCATGATCTTAGGATAGTCCTTACGCTAAGTTGTGAAGGGATTTTTGATATCTCAAACGGTATGGAAATGGCGAGTCGTACAGTACACATATTGCGTGCAAAAAAATGACTTTTTTTTTGACATCGTCCGATCTGGCTGATATTTTACAAATATGTTCACTGTTGGAGTACAATATGAAATATATACATATCAATCGGGGCGTGACTAGACAGCGCCCCCTATAATTATTATTCTCTTTTTTTTCAATGTATTTTGCATTTTTGAGGTGCTTGCCATGGATGGAAACTCACGGAATTTTGCACACACATGAGAAGTGTTGGTTGTCAGGACCTATCAGATGCTCAGACCTGGGCGTGGCCGAGGGACTCCACAGCGCCCCCTAATGCTTTGTCTTCTATTGTGGACAGGCACTTTGAGCTACCTTCACCTAATTTGGTATGCATGTGGGGCTCCTCTGGACAAACACATTTCTCATTCGGATCGAATCAAATATGTGAACAGGAAGTCAGCCATTTTGAATTTTGTGCATTTTACACGTACTACACTTTTAAGTACTCCTCCTAGGGGGTTTATTGCATTCACACGAAAAGTGGTCAAAGTGGTCTCAGAATAGTCATGATACTAATTGCAAAGGATATTTTTGATATCTCAAACGGTATGGTCATGGCGAGGCGTACAATTTTCATGTCACGCCGCGCCAACAGGAAGTCGACATAAATTCATGGTCTACATTGTCTGATCTGGCTGATATTTTACAAATATGTTCACTGTTAGAGTGTAATCACATCCAAATACCAAGAAAAAATCAATGTTATAGCGCCACCATCTGGCAACGGAAGTGAGGTTTTTATCATGTTTGTATGCGTTCCTGCTAGGGTATTCATCACATTCACACCAAATGTAGTCATCATGATCTTAGAATACTCCTGACCCTAAATGACGAAAGGATTTTTGATATCTCAAACGGTTTGGCAATGGCGAGGCGTATAATACACACGTTACGCCCAAAAACAGGAAGTGGGCTTAATTCCGTTCTACATCATCTGATCGGGCTGATATTTTACAAATATATTCACTTTTGGAGTGCAATCACATCCATATCCACATTCATCTGGGCGTGGCTACACAGCGCCCCCTATGGCTCTTTTCTAATATTGTGGACATATACTTTCACGTAAATGCACCACATCTGGTAGGCATATGGGTCTCCTCAAGACACACACATTTCTCATTTGCATCCCTTAACTTTTCCCAACAGGAAGTGAGCTATTTTGGATTTTGTGTGTTTTTAAGTGTTTTTTCACGTACCAAACTTTGAAATACTCTTCCTAGGGGGTTCATCACATTCACACAAAATGTGGTCAGCATGATATTATAGCCCTGACACACAACTATGAACTGATTTTTAATATCTTGGAATGGTATGGCTATGGTCAGCCTTAAAATTAACTTGTAATGCTGCCCAAACAGTTCATGTTTTAATACAATTATGTATTAAATAATTTCAAAAAGGTATTAAGTTCTACATTGCCTGATTTTGAGGCTACAACTTTTCACATATGTTCATTGTTGGAGTGTCATAACATCCATTAAGCAATAATAGTTCACTATTTTCGCTGGAGACTCATTATATCCAGTCTTAAAACTTCAACGCAAGTTTCAAATGACTCTCCCATTTCTAATACGCGACTGCCATCTACTGGCAAAAGTTGGTATTGCATATATCTTGCAATGACGTTCAATGTTATTTGGTTTAAAAAAAACCGTGTTGTAGCATTTTAAGGACTCAATACAAAACAGCTGTTCGGAAAGTTAGCTTGAAAACCAAGAAGCCTTATTAAGGAATTCGAGCCGTTTCTATTTGACTTCATTCGATTGAAGTGAATGCCGTAACCCAATTAAATGTAATTCGCGTCGGAATACACATAATAGCCTACACTGTCAACGTGAAATAAAACTATATAGAGGTTTAAATCGATCCTATATTGGAACATTTGTTATGATGGCTGGTGCAACGGGCATTTTCGGTACCGTTGACCATAATCGAATGCTAGCATTTGTATCATTACACTGACCAAGTCCTGTTAAAAAGCACATTTTTGGTTCCTTTGTGGAAACAGTGAAGTTGTCTACATAATCTATTCTACTCACAGACTAACTGCGTCGCTGTAACTTCCCCCCATTTCTGATACGGGGATTCCGTTTATTGGCAGAAAGTGGAACTTTTATATTTTTCTTCCTTCAAGTGATTTTTCAACGATAGGTTTTTGTTTTGTTTCTAGCGAGCCAGTAGGCATAACGATGTATGATTTACAGCTGCAGCCTACGTGACAAAATGTATTGACAACATTCAGCCCGACGTTTCTTTGCATCTATTTTCATGATATGAATAGAATATCTGAAATAAATATTAAAGACATTTAATGACTGTCTTTAATTGGCAGGAGAGTAGCATATATTTAAAAAAGTCAAAAGTCAAAAAGAAACGTTAACGCTTGAGATGGCTCTGGTCGAACTCTGTGTTAACATGAGACCGTTATGTTCAACAAAGGTATGGCATGCAGGTCGTTGCGAGATGACGCGCATTGGCTAACAGCAGCCAGCCTGTCCACTGTCTGTGTGAGTCAAAAAACAGGTCAGCTACGTTTGTTTACATGAATAGAAAACTTTCAGTTAAATCGCCAGCTATGTTAGTTTATTTTGCTTGTCATTAAACACGAATTAAGAGAACATACAATTTCGCTAGGAATTTTTGACTTAATATGAAAATACCGGATTGAGGGCAGAGACTTGGCATCTCCTTTAGATTTGGCTGAACAAATGCGTTTCAGGCAGCATAATTACCGGTGAAATGGAAGAGAATGATGCTGGCTAACTCGACGTTTAATGCAATATTATCCGACACTTCGGAGAGAAATTATTTAACCAAGATAAAAGGAAACATACAACTTTTGGCCAATAGATGGCGTACGTGAATAAGAGGGCAGTAGAGCTTAATGGTTCAGACAGTGGATTAAGACATGCAAGGTCCGCGGTTCCATCCCCGGTGCGGCCACAATAAAGTTGAATAGTTTCTTTACGCCAATGGTTTTATTTTGAGTGCATATTTATAACCGAATGACTTCTCAAGCGTAAATTGTGCCTCCCGCTGTAAAATCTATTGAAATTAATTCATCTCTGCTCTCCATACAGGACTGGAGCATATTATTACAATGTGCAAGCAAGAAGTAATTTTTGTTTCATTCTACATTGTCTGATGTGGCAGAAACTTCACACATGTTCATTTTTGGAGTGTATTCTCATCCATATACCAAGAAAGGCTCAATGGCATAGCGCCACCATCTGGCAACAGGAAGTGGCTTTAATTTTACTTGACATCTTCCAATTTGGCTGAAAATGTACAAATATGTTAATTATTGGAGTGTAACCAAATCCATAAACCATACACGGCTCAATATTATAGCGCCACCATCTGGCAATAGGAAGTGAGGTTTATATCATTGATGCATTCCAATAGCAGCAGCAACATCTTCATTGATCAAAGGGGAATTCCTGTGCACACTATACGTTGTCCAGGAAGGTGATTATTTCCAAGGTGTGTACATATTGTGAAACATGTCATTGGCACAACTGTGCCACCAAGGCGGTTGCGCCCATGGTGCTTGGGCCCGTTCATTGCTGCTTGCAGCTATATTTATTATTATTATTCTTTTTTCTATATGCAAATGGGCCTTTTTGAGGTGCTTGCCATGCATAAAAAGTCTGGGAATTTTGCAGACACATCAGAAATGAGGACCTTCAGGATCGATTAGATGCTCAGACCTGGGCGTGGCCGAGGGACTCCACAGCGCCCCCTATCGCATTTTCATCTATTGTGGGCAGGCACTTTGAGCTACCTTCACGAAATTTAGTAGGCATATAGCACTCCTCGCACCAAACACATTTCTCATTCGCATCTAATCAAAAATACAAACAGGAAGTCAGCCATTTTGGATTTTGTGCGTTTTACACGTACTGCACTTTTAAGTACTCCTCCTAGGGGGTTCATCACATTCACACCACCTGTGGTCAGCATGGTCTCGGGATATTCATGATGCTAAATTGCCAGGATATTTTTGAAAGCTCAAACGGGACAGTCATGGGGAGGAGTACAATTTTTATGTCACGCCGCGCCAACAGGAAGTGGCCGTAATTTCATGGTCTACATTGTCTGATCTGGCTGATATTTTAGAAATACGTTTATTGTTGGAGTATAATCACATCCATATCCCAAGAACGAGTCAATGTTATAGCGCCACCATCTGGCAACAGGAAGTGAGGTCTTTATCATATTTGTATGCCTTCCTGCTAGGGCATTCATCACATTCACACGAAATGTGGTCAGCATGATCTTAGGATAGTTATGACCATAAGCTGTGAAGGGATTTTTGATATCTCAAACGGTATGGAAATGGCGAGTCGTACAGTACACATATTGCGTGCAAAAAAAAGACTTTTTTTTCGACATTGTCCGATCTGGCTGATATTTTATAAATATGTTCACTGTTGGAGTACAATATGAAATATATACATATCAATCGGGGCGTGGCTAGACAGCGCCCCCTATAATTATTATTCTCTTTTTTTTCAATGTATTTTGCATTTTTGAGGTGCTTGCCATGGATGAAAACTCACGGAATTTTGCACACACATGAGAAGTTTTGGCTCTCAGGATGTATCAGATGCTCAGACCTGGGCGTGGCCGAGGGACTCCACAGCGCCCCCTAATGCTTTGTCTTCTATTGTGGACAGGCACTTTGAGCTACCTTCACCTAATTTGGTATGCATGTGGGCCTCCTCTAAAAAAACACATTTGTCATTTGCATCGAATCAAATATGTAAACAGGAAGTCAGCCATTTTGAATTTTGTGCATTTTACATGTACTACACTTTTAAGTACTCCTCCTAGGGGGTTCATTACATTCACACGAAATGTGGTGAAAGCGGTCTCAGGATAGTCATGATACTAATTCCAAAGGATATTTTTGATATCTCAAACGGTATGGTCATGGCGAGGCGTACAATTTTCATGTCACGCCGCGCCAACAGGAAGTAGCCATAAATTCATGGTCTACATTGTCTGATCTGGATGATATTTTACAAATATGTTCACTGTTAGAGTGTAATCACATCCATTTACAAAGAAGAAATCAATGTTATAGCGCCACCATCTGGCAACGGAAGTGAGGTTTTTATCATGTTTGTATGCGTTCCTGCTAGGGTATTCATCACATTCACACCAAATGTAGTCATCATTTTCTTAGAATAGTCCTGACCCTAAATGACGAAAGGATTTTTGATATCTCAAACGGTTTGGCAATGGCGAGGCGTATAATACACACGTTACGCCCAAAAACAGGAGGTGGGCTTAATTCCGTTCTACATCATCTGATCGGGCTGATATTTTACAAATATATTCACTTTTGGAGTGCAATCACATCCATATCCACATTCATCTGGGCGTGGCTACACAGCGCCACCTATGGCTTTTTTCTAATATTGTGGACATATACTTTCTCGTAAATGCACCACGTCTGGTAGGCATAAGGGTCTCCTCAAGACACACACATTTCTCATTTGCATCCCTTAACTTTTCCCAACAGGAAGTGAGCTATTTTGGATTTTGTGTGTTTTTAAGTGTTTTTTCACGTACCAAACTTTGAAATATTCTTCCTAGGGGGTTCATCACATTCACACAAAATGTGGTCAGCATGATATTATAGCCCTGACACAAGACTATGAACTGATTTTTAATATCTTGGAATGGTATGGCTATGGTCAGCCTTAAAATTAACTTGTAATGCTGCCCAAACAGTTCATGTTTTAATACAATTATGTATTAAATAATTTCAAAAAGGTATTAAATTCTACATTGCCTGATTTTGAGGCTACATCGTTTCACATATGTTCATTGTTGGAGTGTCATCACATCCATTAAGCAATAATAGTTTACTATTTTCGCTGGAGACTCATTATCTCCAGTCTTAAAACTTCAACTCAAGTCGCAACTGACTCTCCCATTTCTAATACGCGACTGCCATCTAGTGGCAAAGGTTAGTATTCTTTCTAATTTTCGGTATTGTTTCTCTTTTTCTTGGATAAAGTGATTTCTCAACGACAAGTTTTGTTTCTTTTTGCGAGCCAGTAACTATAACGATGTATGAGTAACAGCGGCAGCCTACATGACAAAATGTACTGAAAACACCCAGCCCACACCAACGTTTTTTCTCATCTATCTTAATTAACTCGATTGAATAACTAAAATAAAAAACAGGCTTTTACTGGCAGGAAAGTATCATATATTTAAAAGATTAACACATATAATGCATATATTGCTTTGACGTTCAATGTTATTTGGATTTTTAAAAAACCGTATTGTAGCATTTTAAGGACTCAATACAAAACAGCTGTTCGGAAAGTTGGCTTGAAAACCAAGAAGCCTTATTAAGGAATTCGAGCCGTTTCTATTTGACTTCATTCGATTGAAGTGAATGCCGTAACCCAATTAAATGTAATTCGCGTCGGAATACACATAATAGCCTACACTGTCAACGTGAAATAAAAATATATAGAGGTTTAAATCGATCCTGTATTGGGACATTTGTTATGATGGCTGGTGCAATGGGCATTTTCGGTACCGTTGACCATAATGGAATGCTAGCATTTATATCATTACACTGACCAAGTCCTGTTAAAAAGCACATTTTTGGTTCCTTTGTGGAAACAGTGAAGTTGTCTACACAATCTGTTCTACTCACAGACTAACTGCGTCGCTGTAACTTCCCCCCATTTCTGATACGGCGATTCAATTTATTGGCAGAAAGTGGTACTTTCATTTTTTTCTTCCTTCAAGTGATTTTTCAACGATAGGTTTTTGTTTTTTTCTAGCGAGCCAGTAGGCATAACGATGTATGATTTACAGCTGCAGCCTACGTGACAAAATGTATTGACAACACCCAGCCCGACGTTTCTTTGCATCTATTTTCATTACATGAATTGAATAACTAAAATAAATATTAAAGACATTTAAAGACTTAAAGACAGGCTTTAACTGGCAGGAGAGTATCATATTTTTAAAAGATTAACACATGAAGTCAAAAAGAAACTTTAGCGTCTGAGGTGGCTCTGCTCGAACGCTGTGTTAACATGAGACCGTTTTGTTCAACAAAGGTATCACATGCAGGTTGTTGCGAGATGACACGAACGGGCTAACAGCAGCCAGCCAGTCCACTGTCTGTGTGAGTCAAAAAACAGGTCAGCTACGTTGGTTTACATGAATAGAAAACTTTCAGTTAAATCGCCAGCTATGTTAGTTTATTAGGCTTGTCATTAAACACGAATTAAGAGAACATACAATTTCGCTAGGAATGGTAAATTAATATGAAAATACTGTATTGAGGGCAGAGAGTTGGCATCTCTTTTAGATTTGGCTGAACAAATGCGTTTCAGGCAGCATAATTACCAGTGAAATGGAAAAGAATGATGCTGGTTAACTAGACGTTTCGTGCAATATTATCCGACACTTCGTAGAGAAATTATTAAACCAAGATAAAAGGAGACATTTGGCCAATAGATGGCACCCGTGTATAAGCGGGCAGTATAGCGTAATGGTTAGGGCGGTGGATTAAGGCACGCAAATTCAGCCGTTCGATCCCCGCTGCAGCCACAATGAATTTGAATAGTTTCTTGAAGCCAATTGTTTTCATTTTGAGTGCATGTTTATGGCCTAATGACTTTTCAAGCATAAATTGTGCCTCCCCGTGTAAAAACTATGGAAATTAATTAATCTCTGCTCTCCATACAGGACTGTAGCATGTTATCACAATGTGCAAGCAAGACGTTATTTTTATTTCATTCTACATTGTCTGATGTGGCTGAAACTTCACACGTTCATTTTTGGAGTGTAATCTCATCCATTTTCCAATAAAGGCTAAATGGCAAAGCGCCACCCGCTGGCAACAGGAAGTGAGCCTTATATTGCATTCTTAAGCATTATTTTTCAATGGGTTCATGACATTCACGGTAAATGTGGTCAGCATGATGCTAGGATGGTCCTGACAAAACAGATTTTTGATTTACTGGGATGATATAGCTATGGTCAGGCAGATAAAAAACACATCATGCCAGACAAACAGGAAGTGGTCATACTTAAATTCTCCAATGTCTGATGTGACTGCAACTTTACACAGATGCTCAGTGTTGGAGTGTAATCAAATCCATATTCCAAAAACGACTCAATGTTATAGCAGCATCATCTGGAAACAGGAATTGACCTTAATTTCGCTGAACATCTTCCGATGTGGCTGAAAATGTAGAAATATTTTTATTATTGGAGTGTAATTAAATCCATATACCAAAAATTTCTCAATGTTATAGCGCCACCATCTGGCAACAGGAAGTGGCTTTAATTTCACTCGACATCTTCCAATTTGGCTGAAAATGTACAAATATGTTCATTTTTGGAGTGAAATCAAATACATAAACCATACCCGGCTCAATATTATAGCGACACCATCTGGAAATAGGAAGTGAGGCTTATATCATTGATGCATTCCAATAGCAGCAGCAACATCTTCATTGATCAAACGGGAATTCCTGTGCACACTACACGTTGTCCAGGAAGGTGATTATTTCCAAAGTGTGTACATATTGTGAAACATGTCATTGGCACAACTATGCCACCAAGGCGGTTGCGCCCATGGTGCTTGGGCCCGTTCATTGCTGCTTGCAGCTATATTTAGGGCCCAAGCACCGTAGGGTGCGAAGGACCCTATTGTTATTGGAAGGATTATTATTATTAGGGCCCAAGCACCGTAGGGTGCGAAGGACCCTATTGTTATTGGAAGGATTATTATTATTATTAGGGCCCAAGCACCGTAGGGTGCGAAGGACCCTATTGTTATTGTAAAGATTATTATTATTATTATTAGGGCCCAAGCACCGTAGGGTGCGAAGGACCCTATTGTTATTGGAAGGATTATTATTATTATTATTATTATTATTATTATTATTATTCTTTTTCTTCAGGCAAATGGGCTTTTTTGAGGGCCTTGCCATGCGTAAAAAGTCTTGACATTTTGCACACACATCAGAAGTGGTTGCTGTCAGGAGCTCTCAGATGCTCAGACCTGGGCGTGGCCAAGGGACTCCACAGCGCCCCCTATCGCATTGTCTTCTATTGTGGGCAGGCACTTTGAGCTACCTGCACCTAATTTGGTGGCCATATAGCGCTCCTCGGTCCAAACACATTTCTCATTCGGATCTAATCAAATATCCAAACAGGAAGTCAGCCATTTTGGATTTTCTGAGTTTTACACGTACTACACTTTTAAGTACTCCTCCTAGGGGGTTCATCGCATTCACACCATCTGTGGTCAGAATGGTCTCAGGATAGTCATGATGCTAAATTGCCAGGATATTTTTGATAGCTCAAAGGGGACGGTCATGGGGAGGAGTACAATTTTTATGTCACGCCGCGCCAACAGGAAGTGGCCATAATTTCATGGTCTACATTGTCTGATCTGGCTGATATTTTAGAACTTTGTTTATTGTTGGACTACAATCACATCCATATCCCAAGAACAGGTCAATGTTATAGCGCCACCATCTGGCAACAGGAAGTGTGGTCTTTAACATATTTGTATGCATTCCTGCTAGTGCATTCAGCACATTCACACCAAATGCGGACAGCATGATCTTAAGATAGTCCTTACGCTAAGTTGTGAAGGGATTTTTGATATCTCAAACGGTATGGAAATGGCGAGTCGTACAGTACACATATTGCGTGCAAAAAAATGACTTTTTTTTCGACATCGTCCGATCTGGCTGATATTTTACAAATATGTTCACTGTAGCACTACAATATCAGATATATACATATCAATCGGGGCGTGGCTAGACAGCGCCCCCTATAATTATTATTCTCTTTTTTTTCAATGTATTTTGCATTTTTGAGGTGCTTGCCATGGATGGAAACTCACAGAATTCTGCACACACATGAGAAGTGTTGGCTGTCAGGATGTATCAGATGCTCAGACCTGGGCGTGGCCAAGGGACTCCACAGCGCCCCCTAATGCTTTGTCTTCTATTGTGGACAGGCACTTTGAGCTACCTTCACCTTATTTCGTAAGCATGTGGGGCTCCTCTGGACAAACACATTTCTCATTCGCATCGAATCAAATATGTAAACAGGAAGTCAGCCATTTTGAATTTTGTGCATTTTACACGTACTACACTTTTAAGTACTCCTCCTAGGGGGTTCATTGCATTCACACGAAATGTGGTCAAAGTGGTCTCAGGATAGTGATGATACTAATTCCACAGGATATTTTTGATATCTCAAACGGTATGGTCATGGCGAGGCGTACAATTTTCATGTCACGCCGCGCCAACAGGAAGTTGCCATAAATTCATGGTCTACATTGTCTGATCTGGCTGATATTTTAGAAATATGTTCACTGTTAGAGTGTAATCACATCCAAATACCAAGAAGAAATCAATGTTATAGCGCCACCATCTGGCAACGGACGTGAGGTTTTTATCATGTTTGTATGCGTTCCTGCTAAGGTATTCATCACATTCACACCAAATGTAGTCATCATGATCTTAGAATAGTTCCGACCCTAAATGACGAAAGGATTTTTGATATCTCAAACGGTTTGGCAATGGCGAGGCGTATAATATACACGTTACGCCCAAAAACAGGAAGTGGGCTTAATTCCGTTCTACATCATCTGATCGGGCTGATATTTTACAAATATATTCACTTTTGGAGTGCAATCACATCCATATCCACATTCATCTGGGCGTGGCTACACAGCGCCCCCTATGGCTTTTTTCTAATATTGTGGACATATACTTTCACGTAAATGCACCACGTCTGGTAGGCATAAGGGTCTCCTCAAGACACACACATTTCTCATTTGCATCCCTTAAGTTTTCCCAACAGGAAGTGAGCTATTTTGGATTTTGTGTGTTTTTAAGTGTTTTTTCACGTACCAAACTTTGAAATACTCTTCCTAGGGGGTTCATCACATTCACACAAAATGTGGTCAGCATGATATTATAGCCCTGACACACAACTATGAACTGATTTTTAATATCTTGGAATGGTATGGCTATGGTCAGCCTTAAAATTAACTTGAAATGCTGCCCAAACAGTTCATGTTTTAATACAATTATGTATTAAATAATTTCATAAAGGTATTAAATTCTACATTGCCTGATTTTGAGGCTACAACTTTTCACATATGTTCATTGTTGGAGTGTCATCACGTCCATTAAGCAATAATAGTACACTATTTTCGCTGGAGACTCATTATATCCAGTCTTAAAACTTCAACGCAAGTCGCAAATGACTCTCCCATTTCTAATACGCGACTGCCATCTACTGGCAAAAGTTGGTATTGCATATATCTTGCAATGACGTTCAATGTTATTTGGTTTAAAAAAAACCGTGTTGTAGCATTTTAAGGACTCAATACAAAACAGCTGTTCGGAAAGTTAGCTTGAAAATCAAGAAGCCTTATTAAGGAATTAGAGCCGTTTCTATTTGACTTCATTCGGTTGAAGTGAATGCCGTAACCCAATTAAATGTAATTCGCGTCGGAATACACATAATAGCCTACACTGTCAACGTGAAATAAAAATATATAGAGGTTTAAATCGATCCTATATTGGGACATTTGTTATGATGGCTGGTGCAACGGGCATTTTCGGTACCGTTGACCATAATCGAATGCTAGCATTTATATCATTACACTGACCAAGTCCTGTTAAAAAGCACATCACCTTTGTGGAAACAGTGAAGTTGTCTACACAATCTATTCTACTCACAGACTAACTGCGTCGCTGTAACTTCCCCCCATTTCTGATACGGGGATTCCATTTATTGGCAGAAAGTGGAACTTTTATATTTTTCTTCCTTCAAGTGATTTTTCAACGATAGCTTTTTGTTTTTTTTCTAGCGAGCCAGTAGGCATAACGATGTATGATTTACAGCTGCAGCCTACGTGACAAAATGTATTGACAACACCCAGCCCGACGTTTCTTTGCATCTATTTTCATTTTTGAATAGAATATCTGAAATAAATATTAAAGACATTTAATGACTGTCTTTAACTGGCAGGAGAGTAGCATATATTTAAAAGAGTCAAAAGTCAAAAAGAAACGTTAACGTTTGAGATGGCTGTGGTCCAACTCTGTGTTAACATGAGACCGTTATGTTCAACAAAGGTACGGCATGCAGGTCGTTGCGAGATGACGCGGATTGGCTAACAGCAGCCAGCCTGTCCACTGTCTGTGTGAGTCAAAAAAACAGGTCAGCTACGTTTGTTTACATGAATAGAAAACTTTCAGTTAAATCGCCAGATATGTTAGTTTATTTTGCTTGTCATTAAACACGAATTAAGAGAACATACAATTTCGCTAGGAATTTTTGACTTAATATGAAAATACCGGATTGAGGGCAGAGACTTGGCATCTCCTTTAGATTTGGCTGAACAAATGCGTTTCAGGCAGCATAATTACCGGTGAAATGGAAAAAAATGATGCTGGCTAACTCGACGTTTAATGCAATATTATCCGACACTTCGGAGAGAAATTATTTAACCAGGATTAAAGGAAACATACAACTTTTGGCCAATAGATAACGTACGTGTATAAGAGGGCAGTATAGCTTAATGGTTCAGACAGTGGATTAAGACATGCAAGGTCCGCGGTTCCATCCCCGGTGCGGCCACAATAAAGATGAATAGTTTCTTTACGCCAATGGTTCTATTTTGAGTGCATATTTATAACCGAATGACTTCTCAAGCGTAAATTGTGCCTCCCGCTGTAAAATCTATTGAAATTAATTCATCTCTGCTCTCCATACAGGACTGGAGCATATTATTACACTGTGCAAGCAAGAAGTAATTTTTGTTTCATTCTACATTGTCTGATGTGGCAGAAACTTCACACATGTTCATTTTTGGAGTGTAATCTCATCCATATACCAAGAAAGGCTCAATGGCATAGCGCCACCATCTGGCAACAGGAAGTGGCTTTAATTTTACTTGACATCTTCCAATTTGGCTGAAAATGGACAAATATGTTAATTATTGGAGTGTAATCAAATCCATGAACCATACACGGCTCAATATTATACCGCCACCATCTGGCAACAGGAAGTGGCTTAAATTTTACGTGACATCTTCCAATTTGGCTGAAAATGTACAAATATGTTAATTATTGGAGTGAAATCAAATCCATAAACCATACACGGCTCAATATTATAGCGCCACCGTCTGGCAATAGGAAGTGAGGCTTATATCATTGATGCATTCCAATAGCAGCAGAAACATCTTCATTGATCAAAGGGGAATTCCTGTGCACACTATACGTTGTCCAGGAAGGTGATTATTTCCAAAGTGTGTACATATTGTGAAACATGTCATTGGCACAACTGTGCCACCAAGGCGGTTGCGCCTATGGTGCTTGGGCCCGTTCATTGCTGCTTGCAGCTATATTTATTATTATTATTCTTTTTTCTATATGCAAATGGGCCTTTTTGAGGTGCTTGCCATGAATAAAAAGTCTGGGAATTTTGCACACACATCAGAAATGAGGACCTTCAGGATTGATTAGATGCTCAGACCTGGGCGTGGCCGAGAGACTCCACAGCGCCCCCTATCGCATTGTCATCTATTGTGGGCAGGCACTTTGAGCTACCTTCACAAAATTTAGTACGCATATAGCACTCCTCGGACCAAAAACATTTATAATTTGCATCTAATCAAATATACAAACAGGAAGTCAGCAATTTTGGATTTTGTGCGTTTTACATGTACTGCACTTTTAAGTACTCCTCCTAGGGGGTTCATCACATTCACACCACCTGTGGTCAGAATGGTCTCAGGATATTCATGATGCTAAATTGCCAGGATATTTTTGATAGCTCAAACGGGACGGTCCTGGGGAGGCGTAGAATTTTTATGTCACGCCGCGCCAACAGGAAGTGGCCGTAATTTCATGGTTTGCATTGTCTGATCTTGCTGATATTTTAGAAATACGTTTATTGTTGGAGTATAATCACATCCATATCCCAAGAACGGGTCAATATTATAGCGCCACCATCTTGCAACAGGAAGTGAGGTCTTTAACATATTTGTATGCCTTCCTGCTAGGGCATTCATCACATTCACACGAAATGTGGTCAGCATGATCTTAGGATAGTCATGACCATAAGCTGTGAAGGGATTTTTGATATCTCAAACGGTATGGAAATGGCGAGTCGTACAGTACACATATTGCGTGCAAAAAAATGACTTTTTTTTCGACATCGTCCGATCTGGCTGATATTTTACAAATATGTTCACTGTTGGAGTACAATATGAAATATATACATATCAATTGGGGCGTGGCTAGACAGCGCCCCCTATAATTATTATTCTCTTTTTTTTCAATGTATTTTGCATTTTTGAGGTGCTTGCCATGGATGAAAACTCACGGAATTTTGCACACACATGAGAATTGTTGGCTTTCAGGATGTTTCAGATGCTCAGACCTGGGCGTGGCCGAGGGACTCCACAGCGCCCCCTAATGCTTTGTCTTCTATTGTGGACAGGCACTTTGAGCTACCTTCACCTAATTTGGTACGCATGTGGGCCTCCTCTGGACAAACACATTTCTCATTCGTATCAAATCAAATATGTGAACAGGAAGTCAGCCATTTTGAATTTTGTGCATTTTACACGTACTACACTTTTAAGTACTCCTCCTAGGGGGTTCATTGCATTCACAGGAAATGTGGTCAAAGTGGTCTCAGGATAGTCATGATACTAATTCCAAAGGATATTTTTGATATCTCAAACGGTATGGTCATGGCGAGGCGTAAAATTTTCATGTCACGCCGCGCCAACAGGAAGTAGCCATAAATTCATGGTCTACATTGTCTGATCTGGCTGATATTTTACAAATATGTTCACTGTTAGAGTGTAATCACATCCAAATACCAAGAAGAAATCAATGTTATAGCGCCACCATCTGGCAACGGAAGTGAGGTTTTTATCATGTTTGTATGCGTTCCTGCTAGGGTATTCATCACATTCACACCAAATGTAGTCATCATGATCTTAGAATAGTCCTGACCCTAAATGACGAAAGGATTTTTGATATCTCAAACGGTTTGGCAATGGCGAGGCGTATAATACACACGTTACGCCCAAAAACAGGAAGTGGGCTTAATTCCGTTCTACATCATCTGATCGGGCTGATATTTTACAAATATATTCACTTTTGGAGTGCAATCACATCCAGATCCACATTCATCTGGGCGTGGCTACACAGCGCCCCCTATGGCTTTTTTCTAATATTGTGGACATATACTTTCACGTAAATGCACCACGTCTGGTAGGCATAAGGGTCTCCTCAAGACACACACATTTCTCATTTGCATCCCTTAACTTTTCCCAACAGGAAGTGAGCTATTTTGGATTTTGTGTGTTTTTAAGTGTTTTTTCACGTACCAAACTTTGAAATACTCTTCCTAGGGGGTTCATCACATTCACACAAAATGTGGTCAGCATGGTATTATAGCCCTGACACACAACTATGAACGGATTTTTAAAATCTTGGAATGGTATGGCTATGGTCAGCCTTAAAATTAACTTGTAATGCTGCCCAAACAGTTCATGTTTTAATACAATTATGTATTAAATAATTTTAAAAAGGTATTCAATTCTACATTGCCTGATTTTGAGGCTAACACTTTTCACATATGTTCATTGTTGGAGTGTCATCACATCCATTAAGCAATAATAGTTCACTATTTTCGCTGGAGACTCATTATATCCAGTCTTAAAACTTCAACGCAAGTCGCAAATGACTCTCCCATTTCTAATACGCGACTGCCATCTACTGGCAAAAGTTGGTATTGTTTCTCAAGTAATACGTCAATGACAAGTTTTGTTTCTTTTTGCGAGCCAGTAACCATAACGATGTATGAGTAACAGCGGCAGCCTACGTAACAAAATGTACTGACAACACCCAGCCCACAGCAACGTTTTTTCTCATCTACCTTAATTATATGGATTGAATAACTAAAATAAAAGACAGGCTTTTACTGGCAGGAAAGTAGCATACATTTCAAAGATTAAAACATATAATGCATATCTTGCAATGACGTTCAATGTTATTTGGTTTAAAAAAAATCGTGTTGTAGCATTTTAAGGACTCAATACAAAACAGCTGTTCGGAAAGTTAGCTTGAAAACCAAGAAGCCTTATTAAGGAATTCGAGCCGTTTCTATTTGACTTCATTCGATTGAAGTGAATGCCGTAACCCAATTAAATGTAATTCGCGTCGGAATACACATAATAGCCTACACTGTCAACGTGAAATAAAAATATATAGAGGTTTAAATCGATCCTATATTGGGACATTTGTTATGATGGCTGGTGCAACGCGCATTTTCGGTACCGTTGACCATAATCGAATGCTAGCATTTATATCATTAGACTGACCAAGTCCTGTTAAAAAGCACATTTTTGGTTCCTTTGTGGAAACAGTGAAGTTGTCTACACAATCTATTCTACTCACAGACTAACTGCGTCGCTGTAACTTCCCCCCATTTCTGATACGGGGATTCCATTTATTGGCAGAAAGTGGAACTTTTATATTTTTCTTCCTTCAAGTGATTTTTCAACGATAGGTTTTTTTTTTTTTTTCTAGCGAGCCAGTAGGCATAACGATGTATGATTTACAGCTGCAGCCTACGTGACAAAATGTATTGACAACACCCAGCCCGACGTTTCTTTGCATCTATTTTCATTTTTGAATAGAATATCTGAAATAAATATTAAAGACATTTAATGACTGTCTTTAACTGGCAGGAGAGTAGCATATATTTAAAAGAGTCAAAAGTCAAAAAGAAACGTTAACGTTTGAGATGGCTCTGGTCGAACTCTGTGTTAACATGAGACCGTTATGTTCAACAAAGGTATGGCATGCAGGTCGTTGCGAGATGACGCGCATTGGCTAACAGCAGCCAGCCTGTCCACTGTCTGTTTGAGTCAAAAAACAGGTCAGCTACGTTTGTTTACATGAATAGAAAACTTTCAGTTAAATCGCCAGATATGTTAGTTTATTTTGCTTGTCATTAAACACGAATTAAGAGAACATACAATTTCGCTAGGAATTTTTGACTTAATATGAAAATACCGGATTGAGGGCAGAGACTTGGCATCTCCTTTAGATTTGGCTGAACAAATGCATTTCAGGCAGCATAATTACCGGTGAAATGGAAAAGAATGATGCTGGCTAACTCGACGTTTAATGCAATATTATCCGACACTTCGGAGAGAAATTATTTAACCAGGATAAAAGGAAACATACAACTTTTGACCAAAAGATGGCGTACGTGTATAAGAGGGCAGTATAACTTAATGGTTCAGACAGTGGATTTAGACATGCAAGGTCCGCGGTTCCATCCCCGGTGCGGCCACAATGAAGTTGAATAGTTTCTTTACGCCAATGGTTTTATTTTGAGTGCATATTTATAACCGAATGACTTCTCAAGCTTAAATTGTGCCTCCCGCTTTAAAATCTATTGAAATTAATTCATCTCTGCTCTCCATACAGGACTGGAGCATATTATTACACTGTGCAAGCAAGAAGTAATTTTTGTTTCATTCTACATTGTCTGATGTGGCTGAAACTTCACACATGTTCATTTTTGGAGTGTAATCTCATCCATATACCAAGAAAGGCTCAATGGCATAGCGCCACCATCTGGGAACAGGAAGTGGCTTTAATTTTACTTGACATCTTCCAATTTGGCTGAAAATGTACAAATATGTTAATTATTGGAGTGTAATCAAATCCATGAACCATACACGGCTCAATATTATAGCGCCACCATCTGGAAATAGGAAGTGAGGCTTATATCATTGATGCATTCCAATAGCATAAGAAAAATCTTCATTGATCAAAGGGGAATTCCTGTGCACACTATACGTTGTCCAGGAAGGTGATTATTTCCAAAGTGTGTACATATTGTGAAACATGTCATTGGCGCAACTATGCCACCAAGGCGGTTGCGCCCATGGTGCTTGGGCCCGTTCATTGCTGCTTGCAGCTATATTTATTATTATTATTATTATTATTAGGGCCCAAGCACCGTAGGGTGCGAAGGACCCTATTGTTATTGGAAGGATTATTATTATTATTATTATTATTATTATTATTATTATTCTTTTTCTTCAGGCAAATGGGCTTTTTTGAGGGCCTTGCCATGCGTAAAAAGTCTTGACATTTTGCCCACACATCAGAAGTGGTTGCTGTCAGGAGCTCTCAGATGCTCAGACCTGGGCGTCGCCGAGGGACTCCACAGCGCCCCCTATCGCATTGTCTTCTATTGTGGGCAGGCACTTTGAGCTACCTGCACCTAATTTGGTGGCCATATAGCGCTCCTCGGTCCAAACACATTTCTCATTCGGATCTAATCAAATATCCAAACAGGAAGTCAGCCATTTTGGATTTTCTGAGTTTTACACGTACTACACTTTTAAGTACTCCTCCTAGGGGGTTCATCGCATTCACACCACCTGTGGTCAGAATGGTCTCAGGATAGTCATGATGCTAAATTGCCAGGATATTTTTGATAGCTCAAACGGGACGGTCATGGGGAGGAGTACAATTTTTATGTCACGCCGCGCCAACAGGAAGTGGCCATAATTTCATGGTCTACATCGTCTGATCTGGCTGATATTTTAGAAATACGTTTATTGTTGGACTATAATCACATCCATATCCCAAGAACAGGTCAATGTTATAGCGCCACCATCTGGCAACAGGAAGTGAGGTCTTTAACATATTTGTATGCATTCCTGCTAGGGCATTCAGCACATTCACACCAAATGCGGTCAGCATGATCTTAAGATAGTCCTTACGCTAAGTTGTGAAGGGATTTTTGATTTCTCAAACGGTATGGAAATGGCGAGTCGTACAGTACACATATTGCGTGCAAAAAAATGACTTTTTTTTCGACATCGTCCGATCTGGCTGATATTTTACAAATATGTTCACTGTAGCAGTACAATATCAGATATATACATATTAATCGGGGCGTGGCTAGACAGCGCCCCCTATAATTATTATTCTCTTTTTTTTCAATGTATTTTGCATTTTTCAGGTGCTTGCCATGGATGGAAACTCACAGAATTTTGCACACACATGAGAAGTGTTGGCTGTCAGGATGTATCAGATGCTCAGACCTGGGCGTGGCCAAGGGACTCCACAGCGCCCCCTAATGCTTTGTCTTCTATTGTGGACAGGCACTTTGAGCTACCTTCACCTAATTTGGTATGCATGTGGGGCTCCTCTGAACAAACACATTTCTCATTCGCATCGAATCAAATATGTAAACAGGAAGTCAGCCATTTTGAATTTTGTGCATTTTACACGTACTACACTTTTAAGTACTCCTCCTAGGGGGTTCATTGCATTCACACGAAATGTGGTCAAAGTGGTCTCAGGATAGTCCTGATACTAATTCCATAGGATATTTTTGATATCTCAAACGGTATGGTCATGGCGAGGCGTACAATTTTCATGTCACGCCGCGCCAACAGGAAGTTGCCATAAATTCATGGTCTACATTGTCTGATCTGGCTGATATTTTACAAATATGTTCACTGTTAGAGTGTAATCACATCCAAATACCAAGAAGAAATCAATGTTATAGCGCCACCATCTGGCAACGGACGTGAGGTTTTTATCATGTTTGTATGCGTTCCTGCTAAGGTATTCATCACATTCACACCAAATGTAGTCGTCATGATCTTAGAATAGTTCCGACCCTAAATGACGAAAGGATTTTTGATATCTCAAACGGTTTGGCAATGGCGAGGCGTATAATACACACGTTACGCCCAAAAACAGGAAGTGGGCTTAATTCCGTTCTACATCATCTGATCGGGCTGATATTTTACAAATATATTCACTTTTGGAGTGCAATCACATCCATATCCACATTCATCTGGGCGTGGCTACACAGCGCCCCCTATGGCTTTTTTCTAATATTGTGGACATATACTTTCACGTAAATGCACCACGTCTGGTACGCATAAGGGTCTCCTCAAGACACACACATTTCTCATTTGCATCCCTTAACTTTTCCCAACAGGAAGTGAGCTATTTTGGATTTTGTGTGTTTTTAAGTGTTTTTTCACGTACCAAACTTTGAAATACTCTTCTTAGGGGGTTCATCACATTCACACAAAATGTGGTCAGCATGATATTATAGCCCTGACACACAACTATGAACTGATTTTTAATATCTTGGAATGGTATGGCTATGGTCAGCCTTAAAATTAACTTGAAATGCTGCCCAAACAGTTCATGTTTTAATACAATTATGTATTAAATAATTTCATAAAGGTATTAAATTCTACATTGCCTGATTTTGAGGCTACAACTTTTAACATATGTTCATTGTTGGAGTGTCATCACATCCATTAAGCAATAATAGTTCACTATTTTCGCTGGAGACTCATTATATCCAGTCTTAAAACTTCAACGCAAGTCGCAAATGACTCTCCCATTTCTAATACGCGACTGCCATCTACTGGCAAAAGTTGGTATTGCATATATCTTCCAATGACGTTCATTACATTACATTACATTATTGGCATTTGGCAGACGCTCTTATCCAGAGCGACGTACAACAAGGCATACCCATAACCAGGGATAAGTTCGCTGAAAGACCCTAGAGGGAAGTACAATTTCAACTGCATGTGAATGTAATGTAATGTTCATTACGGAAAATGGCGCAGATGAGTGGACGTCATGATTAAGTGCATTTATTCTGTGTGTACTTCAACTTCTCCAGTTCGTTTCAATAATCAGCAATATGCGCTTTAGTAAATTCCCGTACTCTAACCATTGCATCTCAAAATGATACATACGTGATGTGTAGTGGCGTAGCCAGGATTCTAAAACTGGGTGTCCTCGTACAATCGATATTAGCATACTGTATCTACGTTCGAGGAAAAAGCAGAAATAACTTGGCTAAACAGACCAACTCCAGGAGCAAGTGTATTTCTTACAATCATATTGGTAAATACATATGCTGTATTGACACTTCTCTTTGTGTTCGTCTGAATATTCAGTGGAGTTTGCATGTTCTCCCCGTGTCTGCGTGGGTTTCCTCTGGGTACTCCGGTTTCCTCCCACAGTCCAAAGACATGCACGTTAGGCTGATTGGAGAGTATAAATTTCACGTTCAATGTTATTTGGTTTAAAAAAAACCGTGTTGTAGCATTTTAAGGACTCAATACAAAACAGCTGTTCGGAAAGTTAGCTTGAAAATCAAGAAGCCTTATTAAGGAATTCGAGCCGTTTCTATTTGACTTCATTCGGTTGAAGTGAATGCCGTAACCCAATTAAATGTAATTCGCGTCGGAATACACATAATAGCCTACACTGTCAACGTGAAATAAAAATATATAGAGGTTTAAATCGATCCTATATTGGGACATTTGTTATGATGGCTGGTGCAACGGGCATTTTCGGTACCGTTGACCATAATCGAATGCTAGCATTTATATCATTACACTGACCAAGTCCTGTTAAAAAGCACATCACCTTTGTGGAAACAGTGAAGTTGTCTACACAATCTATTCTACTCACAGACTAACTGCGTCGCTGTAACTTCCCCCATTTCTGATACGGGGATTCCATTCATTGGCAAAAAATGGTACTTTCATTTTTTTCTTCCTTCAAGTGATTTTTCAACGAAAGGTTTTTTTATTTTCATAGCGTGCCAGTATGCATAACGATGTATGATTTACAGCTGCAGCCTACGTGACAAAATGTAATGACAACACCCAGCCCGACGTTTCTTTGCATCTATTTTCATTATATGAATTGAATAACTAAAATAAATATTAAACACATTTAAAGACTTAAAGACAGGCTTTAACTGGCACGAAAGTATCATATATTTAAAACATGAACACATGAAGTCAAAAAGAAACGTCAGCCTTTGAGGTGTCTCTGCTCGAACGCTGTGTTAACATGAGACCGTTATGTTCAACAAAGGTATCGCATGCAGGTCGTTGCCAGATGACACGCACGGGGTAACAGCAGCCAACCTGTCCACTGTTTGTGTGAGTCAAAAAACAGGTCAACTACGTTGGTTTACATGAATATAAAACTTTGAGTTAAATCGCCAGCTATGTTAGTTTATTAGATTGTCATTAAACACGAATTAAGAGAAGATACAATTTCGCTAGGAATGGTAACTTAATATGAAAATACTGTATTGAGGGCAGAGAGTTGGCATCTCTTTTAGATTTGGCTGAACAAATGCGTTTCAGGCAGCATAATTACCGGTGAAATGGAAAAGAATGATGCTGGCTAACTAGACGTTTCATGCAATATTATCCGACACTTCGGAGAGAAATTATTTTACCAAGATAAAAGGAAACATACAACTTTTGGCCAATAGATGGCACCCGTGTATCAGCGTGCAGTGCAGCGTAATGGTTCGGGCGGTGGATTAAGGCACGCAAATTCAGCGGTTCCATCCCCGGTGCAGCCACAATAAAATTGAACAGTTTCTTGAAGGTAATGGTTTTATTTTGAGTACATATCTATAGCCTAATGACTTTTCAAGCATAAATTGTGCCTCCCTGTGTAAAAACTATGGAAATTAATTAATCTCTGCTCTCCATACAGGACTGTAGCATGTTCTCACAATGTTCAAGCTAGAAGTTATTTTTGTTTCATTCTACATTGTCTCATGTGGCTGAAACTTCACTCATGTTCATTTTTGGAATGTAATCTCATCCATATCCCAATAAAGGCTCAATGGCATAGCACCACCTCCTGGGAACAGGAAGTGTGGCTTCATTTCATTTCACATCGTCTGATTTTGCTGACGCTTTAGAGCAAGGGTCACCAACCTTTCTGAAACTGAGAGTTACTTCATGGGTACTGAGTCATACTAAGCGCTACCAGTTTCTTTTGTCACGTGCACAATACTGACCTTTGAACTAGAGTAGGTCAGAGTTCACCTAAACTTTTCAACTTCATGGATAGTAAACATATTTTTAAGATATTGTCATTTTTAAATCTATATAAATGCAAGTGTGATTAAAAATAAATAGCAACAGAATAAAATTAAATTTTAGATGCAGCTCACTAGTGAGTTGTGCTATTTTTAGAACAGGCCTGCGGGCGACTCATGTGGTCCTTGGGGGCGACCTGGTGCCCGCGGGCACCGTGTTGGTGACCCCTGCTTTAGAGATATGTTCCATGTTGGATTATAATCACATCCATGTTCCAATAAATGCTCAATGTCACATCGCCACCTGCTGGCAACAGGAAGCGGCCTTAATTTCACTCAACATCTTCTGATGTGGCTTAGAATTTAGAAATAGGTTTATTATTGGAGTGTAATCAAATTCAAAAACCATACATGGTTCAATATTATAGCGCCAGCATCTGGCAACAGGAAGTGAGGCTTATATCATTGATGCATTCCAATAGCAGCACCAACATCTTCATTGATCAAAGGGGAATTCCTGTGCACACTATACGTTGTCCAGGAAGGTGATTATTTCCAAAGTGTGTACATGTTGTGAAACATGTCACTGGCACAACTATGCCACCAAGGCGGATGCGCCCATGGTGCTTGGGCCCGTTCATTGCTGCTTGCAGCTATATTTATTATTATTATTCTTTTTTTTTCAATGTTTTGTGCATTTTTGAGGTGCTTGCCATGGATGAAAACTCACGGAATTTTGCACACACATCAGAAGTGGTGGCTGTCAGGATTGCTCAGATGCTCAGACCTGGGCGTCGCTGAGGAACTCCACAGCGCCCCCTATCGCATTGTCATCTATTGTGGGCAGGCACTTTGAGCTACCTTCACAAAATTTAGGACGCATATAGCACTCCTCGGCCTAAACACATTTTTAATTCGCATCTAATCAAATATACAAACAGGAAGTCAGCCATTTTGGATTTTGTGCGTTTTACACGTACTGCACTTTTAAGTACTCCTCCTAGGGGGTTCATCACATTCACACCACCTGTGGTCAGAATGGTCTCAGGATATTCATGATGCTAAATTGCCAGGATATTTTTGATAGCTGAAACGGGACGGTCCTAGGGAGGTGTAGAATTTTTATGTCACGCCGCGCCAACAGGAAGTGGCCGTAATTTCATGGTCTACATTGTCTGATCTGGCTGATATTTTAGAAATACGTTTAGTGTTGGAGTATAATCACATCCATATCCCAAGAATGGGTCAATGTTATAGCGCCACCATCTGGCAACAGGAAGTGAGGTCTTTATCATATTTGCATGCCTTCCTGCTAGGGCATTCATCACATTCACACGAAATGTAATCAGCATGATCGTAGGATAGTCATGACCATAAGCTGTGAAGGGATTTTTGATATCTCAAACGGTATGGAAATGGCGAGTCGTACAGTACACATATTGCGTGCAAAAAAATGATTTTTTTTCCGACATCGTCCGATCTGGCTGATATTTTATAAATATGTTCACTGTTGGAGTACAATATGAAATATATACATATCAATCGGGGCGTGGCTACACAGCGCCCCCTATAATTATTATTCTCTTTTTTTTCAATGTATTTTGCATTTTTGAGGTGCTTGCCATGGATGGAAACTCATGGAATTTTGCACACACATGAGAAGTATTGGCTTTCAGGATGTATCAGATGCTCAGACCTGGGCGTGGCCGAGGGACTCCACAGCGCCCCCTAATGCTTTGTCTTCTATTGTGGACAGGCACTTTGAGCTACCTTCACCTAATTTGGTATGCATGTGGGGCTCCTCTGGACAAACACATTTCTCATTCGCATCGAATCAAATATGTGAACAGGAAGTCAGCCATTTTGAATTTTGTGCATTTTACACGTACTACACTTTTAAGTACTCCTCCTAGGGAGTTCATTGCATTCACACAAAATGTGGTCAAAGTGGTCGCAGGATAGTCGTAATACTAATTCCAAAGGATATTTTTGATATCTCAAACGGTATGGTCATGGCGAGGCGTACAATTTTCATGTCACGCCGCGCCAACAGGAAGTAGCCATAAATTCATGGTCTCCATTGTCTGATCTGGCTGATATTTTACAAATATGTTCACTGTTAGAGTGTAATCACATCCAAATACCAGGAAGAAATCAATGTTATAGCGCCACCATCTGGCAACGGAAGTGAGGTTTTTATCATGTTTGTATGCGTTCCTGCTAGGGTATTCATCACATTCACACCAAATGTAGTCATCATGATCTTAGAATAGTCCTGACCCTAAATGACGAAAGGATTTTTGATATCTCAAACGGTTTGGCAATGGCGAGACGTATAATACACACGTTACGCCCAAAAACAGGAAGTGGGCTTAATTCCGTTCTACATCATCTGATCGGGCTGATATTTTACAAATATATTCACTTTTGGAGTGCAATCACATCCATATCCACATTCATCTGGGCGTGGCTACACAGCGCCCCCTATGGCTTTTTTCTAATATTGTGGACATATACTTTCACGTAAATGCACCACGTCTGGTAGGCATAAGGGTCTCCTCAAGACACACACATTTCTCATTTGCATCCCTTAACTTTTCCCAGCAGGAAGTGAGCTATTTTGGATTTTGTGTTTTTAAGTGTTTTTTCACGTACCAAACTTTGAAATACTCTTCCTAGGGGGTTCATCACATTCACACAAAATGTGGTCAGCATGATATTATAGCCCTGACACACAACTATGAACTGATTTTTAATATCTTGGAATGGTATGGCTATGGTCAGCCTTAAAATTAACTTGTAATGCTGCCCAAACAGTTCATGTTTTAATACAATTATGTATTAAATAATTTCAAAAAGGTATTAAATTCTACATTGCCTGATTTTGAGGCTACAACTTTTCACATATGTTCATTGTTGGAGTGTCATCACATCCATTAAGCAATAATAGTTCACTATTTTCGCTGGAGACTCATTATATCCAGTCTTAAAACTTCAACGCAAGTCGCAAATGACTCTCCCATTTCTAATACGCGACTGCCATCTAGTGGCAAAAGATGGTATTGCATATATCTTGCAATGACGTTCAATGTTATTTGGTTTAAAAAAACCGTGTTGTAGCATTTTAAGGACTCAATACAAAACAGCTGTTCGGAAAGTTAGCTTGAAAACCAAGAAGCCTTATTAAGGAATTCGAGCCGTTTCTATTTGACTTCATTCGGTTGAAGTGAATGCCGTAACCCAATTAAATGTAATTCGCGTCGGAATACACATAATAGCCTACACTGTCAACGTGAAATAAAAATATATAGAGGTTTAAATCGATCCTATATTGGGACATTTGTTATGATGGCTGGTGCAACGGGCATTTTCGGTACCGTTGACCATAATCGAATGCTAGCATTTATCTCATTACACTGACCAAGTCCTGTTAAAAAGCACATTTTTGGTTCATTTGTGGAAACAGTGAAGTTGTCTACACAATCTATTCTACTCACAGACTAACTGCGTCGCTGTAACTTCCCCCCATTTCTGATACGGGGATTCCATTTATTGGTAGAAAGTGTTTTTTTTTTTTTTTTTATTCCTTCAAGTGATTTTTCAACGATAGGTTTTTGTTTTTTTCTAGCAGCAGTAGGCATAACGATGTATGATTTACAGCTGCAGCCTACGTGACAAAATGTATTGACAACACCCAGCCCGACGTTTCTTTGCATCTATTTTCATTATATGAATTGATTATCTGAAATAAATATTAAAGACATTTAATGACTGTCTTTAACTGGCAGGAGAGTATCATATATTTAAAAGAGTAAGACATGAAGTCAAAAAGAAACGTGAGCGTTTGAGGTGGCTCTGGTCGAACTCTGTGTTAACATGAGACCGTTATGTTCAACAAAGGTATCGCATGCAGGTCGTTGCGAGATGACAGGCATGGGCTAACAGCAGCCAGCCTGTCCACTGTCTGTGTGAGTCAAAAAACAGGTCAGCTACGTTGGTTTACAAGAATAGAAAACTTTCAGTTAAATCGCCAGCTATGTTAGTTTATTTTGCTTGTCATTAAACACGAATTAAGAGAACATACAATTTCGCGAGGAATTTTTGACTTAATATGAAAATACCGGATTGAGGGCAGAGACTTGGCATCTCCTTTAGATTTGGCTGAACAAATGCGTTTCAGGCTGCATAATTACCGGTGAAATGGAAAAGAATGATGCTGGCTAACGAGACGTTTAATGCAATATTATCAGACACTTCGTAGAGAAATTATTTAACCTAGATAAAAGGAAACTTTTGGCCAATAGATGGCGTACGTGTATAAGAGGGCAGTATAGCTTAATGGTTAAGACAGTGGATTAAGACATGCAAGGTCCGCGGTTCCATCCCCGGTGCGGCTACAATAAAGTTGAATAGTTTCTTTACGCCAATGGTTTTATTTTGAGTGCATATTTATAACCGAATGACTTCTCAAGCGTAAATTGTGCCTCCCGCTGTAAAATCTCTGGAAATTAATTCATCTCTGCTCTCCATACAGGACTGGAGCATATTATTACAATGTGCAAGCAAGAAGTAATTTTTGTTTCATTCTACATTGTCTGATGTGGCAGAAACTTCACACATGTTCATTTTTGGAGTGTAATCTCATCCATATACCAAGAAAGGCTCAATGGCATAGCGCCACCATCTGGCAAAAGGAAGTGGCTTTAATTTTACTTGACATCTTCCAATTTGGCTGAAAATGTACAAATATGTTAATTATTGGAGTGTAATCAAATCCATAAACCATACACGGCTCAATATTATAGCGCCACCATCTGGCAACAGGAAGTGGCTTAAATTTTACTTGACATCTTCCAATTTGGCTGAAAATGTACAAATATGTTAATTATTGGAGTGTAATCAAATCCATGAACCATACACGGCTCAATATTATAGCGCCACCATCTGGCAATAGGAAGTGAGGCTTATATCATTGATGCATTCCAATAGCAGCAGCAACATCTTCATTGATCAAAGGGGAATTCCTGTGCACACTATACGTTGTCCAGGAAGGTGATTATTTCCAAAGTGTGTACATATTGTGAAACATGTCATTGGCACAACTATGCCACCAAGGCGGTTGCGCCCATGGTGCTTGGGCCCGTTCATTGCTGCTTGCAGCTATATTTATTATTATTATTCTTTTTTTTTCAATGTTTTGTGCATTTTTGAGGTGCTTGCCATGAATGAAAACTCACAGAATTCTGCACACACATCAGAAGTGGTGGCTGTCAGGATCTCTCAGATGCTCAGATCTGGTCGTCGCTGAGGGACTCCACAGCGCCCCCTATCGCATTGTTTTCTATTGTGGGCAGGCACTTTGAGCTACCTGCACCTCATTTAGCAGGCATATAGCACTCCTCAGGCCAAACACATTTCTAATTCACATCTAATCAAATATGCAAACAGGAAGTCAGCCATTTTGGATTTTGTGCGTTTTACACGTACTACACTTTTAAGTACTCCTCCTAGGGGGTTCATCGCATTCACACCAACTGTGGTCAGAATGGTCTCAGGATAGTCATGATACTAAATTGCCAGGATATTTTTGATAGGTCAAACGGGACAGTCATGGGGAGGAGTACAATTTTTATGTCACGCCACGCCAACAGGAAGTGGCCGTAATTTCAGGGTCTACATCGTCTGATCTGGCTGATATTTCAGAAATATGTTTATTGTTGGAGTATAATCACATCCATATTCCAAGAACGGGTCAATGTTATAGCGCCACCATCTGGCAACAGGAAGTGAGGTCTTTATCATATTTGTATGCCTTCCTGCTATGGCATTCATCACATTCACACGAAATGTGGTCAGCATGATCTTAGGATAGTCATGACCATAAGCTGTGAAGGGATTTTTGATATCTCAAAAGGTATGGAAATGGCGAGTCGTACAGTACACATATTGCGTGCAAAAAAATGACTTTTTTTCCGACATCGTCCGATCTGGCTGATATTTTAAAAATATGTTCACTGTTGGAGTACAATATTAAATATATACATATCAATCGGGGCGTGGCTAGACAGCGCCCCCTATAATTATTATTCTCTTTTTTTTCAATGTATTTTACATTTTTGAGGTGCTTGCCATAGATGAAAACTCACAGAATTTTGCACACACATGAGAAGTGTTGGCTGTCAGGATGTGTCAGATGCTCAGACCTGGGCGTGGCCGAGGGACTCCACAGCGCCCCCTAATGCTTTGTCTTCTATTGTGGACAGGCACTTTGAGCTACCTTCACCTAATTTGGTATGCATGTGGGTCTCCTCTGGACAAACACATTCCTCATTCGCATCGAATAAAATATGTGAACAGGAAGTCAGCCATTTTGAATTTTGTGCATTTTACACGTACTACACTTTTAAGTACTCCTCCTAGGGGGTTAATTGCATTCACACGAAATGTGGTCAAAGTGGTCTCAGGATAGTCATGATACTAATTCCAAAGGATATTTTTGATATCTCAAACGGTATGGTCATGGCGAGGCGTACAATTTTCATGTCACGCCGCGCCAACAGGAAGTTGCCATAAATTCATGGTCTACATTGTCTGATCTGGCTGATATTTTACAAATATGTTCACTGTTAGAGTGTAATCACATCCAAATACCAAGAAGAAATCAATGTTATAGCGCCACCATCTGGCAACGGACGTGAGGTTTTTATCATGTTTGTATGCGTTCCTGCTAAGGTATTCATCACATTCACACCAAATGTAGTCATCATGATCTTAGAATAGTCCTGACCCTAAATGACGAAAGGATTTTTGATATCTCAAACGGTTTGGCAATGGCGAGGCGTATAATACACACGTTACGCCCAAAAACAGGAAGTGGGCTTAATTCCGTTCTACATCATCTGATCGGGCTGATATTTTACAAATATATTCACTTTTGGAGTGCAATCACATCCATATCCACATTCATCTGGGCGTGGCTACACAGCGCCCCCTATGGCTTTTTTCTAATATTGTGGACATATACTTTCACGTAAATGCACCACGTCTGGTAGGCATAAGGGTCTCCTCAAGACACACACATTTCTCATTTGCATCCCTTAACTTTTCCCAACAGGAAGTGAGCTATTTTGGATTTTGTGTGTTTTTAAGTGTTTTTTCACGTACCAAACTTTGAAAAACTCTTCCTAGGGGGTTCATCACATTCACACAAAATGTGGTCAGCAAGATGTTATAGCCCTGACATACAACTATGAACTGATTTTTAATATCTTGGAATGGTATGGCTATGGTCAGCCTTAAAATTAACTTGTAATGCTGCCCAAACAGGAAAATTATGTATTAAATCATTTCAAAAAGGTATTAAATTCTACATTGCCTGATTTTGAGGCTACAACTTTTCACATATGTTCATTGTTGGAGTGTCATCACATCCATTAAGCAATAATAGTTCACGATTTTCGCTGGAGACTCATTATATCCAGTCTTAAAACTTCAACGCAAGTCGCAACTGACTCTCCCATTTCTAATACGCGACTGCCATCTATTGGCAAAAAAAAGGTATTGTTTCTCGTATTCTGGGATGAAGTGATTTCTCAACGACAGGTTTTATTAATTTTTGCGAGCCAGTAACCAAAACGATGTATGAGTAACAGCGGCAGCCTACGTGACTAAATGTACTGACAACACCCAGCCCACAGCAACGTTTTTTCTCATCTACCTTAATTAACTCGATTGAATAACTAAAATAAAAAACAGGCTTTTACTGGCAGGAAAGTATCATATATGTAAAAGATTAACACATATAATGCATATATTGCATTGACGTTAAATGGTGTTAAAAAATCGTATTGTAGCATTTTAAGGACTCAATACAAAACGGCTGTTCGGAAAGTTAGTTTGAAAACCAAGAAGCCTTATTAAGGAATTCGAGCCGTTTCTATTTGACTTCATTCGATTGAAGTGAATGCCGTAACCCAATTAGTAATTCGCGTCGGAATACACATAATAGCCTACACTATCAACGTGAAATAAAAATATATAGAGGTTTAAATCGATCCTATATTGGGACTTTTGTTATGATGGCTGGTGCAACGGGCATATGGTCAGCCTTAAAATTAACTTGTAATGCTGCCCAAACAGGAAAATTATGTATTAAATCATTTCAAAAAGGTATTAAATTCTACATTGCCTGATTTTGAGGCTACAACTTTTCACATCTGTTCATTGTTGGAGTGTCATCACATCCATTCAGCAATAATAGTTCACGATTTTCGCTGGAGACTCATTATATCCAGTCTTAAAACTTCAACGCAAGTCGCAACTGACTCTCCCATTTCTAATACGCGACTTCCATCTATTGGCAAAAAAAAGGTATTGTTTCTCGTATTCTGGGATAAAGTGATTTCTCAACGACAGGTTTTATTAATTTTTGCGAGCCAGTAACCATAACGATGTATGAGTAACAGCGGCAGCCTACGTGACTAAATGTACTGACAACACCCAGCCCACAGCAACGTTTTTTCTCATCTACCTTAATTAACTCGATTGAATAACTAAAATATAAAACAGGCTTTTACTGGCTTTTACATATCTTGCATTGACGTTAAATGGTATTTTGTTAAAAAAAACGTATTGTAGCATTTTCAGGACTCAATACAAAACGGCTGTTCGGAAAGTTAGTTTGAAAACCAAGAAGCCTTATTAAGGAATTCGAGCCGTTTCTATTTGACTTCATTCGATTGAAGTGAATGCCATAACCCAATTAGTAATTCGCGTCGGAATACACATAATAGCCTACACTGTCAACGTGAAATAAAAATATATAGAGGTTTAAATCGATCCTATATTGGGACTTTTGTTATGATGGCTGGTGCAACGGGCATTTTCGGTAATGTTGACCATAATCGAATGCTAGCATTTATATCATTACACTGACCAAGTACCGTTAAAAAGCATATTTTAAGCTCCCTTCTGGAAACTGTGAAGTTGTCTACACGGTCTACTCTAATCACAGACTAACTGCGTCGCTGTAACTTCCCCCATTTCTGATACGGGGATTCCATTCATTGGCAAAAAATTGTACTTTCATTTTTTTCTTCCTTCAAGTGATTTTTCAACGATAGGTTTTTTTATTTTTATAGCGTGCCAGTATGCATAACGATGTATGATTTACAGCTGCAGCCTACGTGACAAAATGTAATGACAACACCCAGCCCGACGTTTCTTTGCATCTATTTTCATTATATGAATTGAATAACTAAAATAAATATTAAACACATTTAAGACTTAAAGACAGGCTTTAACTGGCACGAAAGTATCATATATTTAAAACATGAACACATGAAGTCAAAAAGAAACGTCAGCGTCTGAGGTGGCTCTGCTCGAACGCTGTGTTGACATGAGACCGTTATGTTCAACAAAGGTATCGCATGCAGGTCGTTGCCAGATGACACGCACGGGGTGACAGCAGCCAACCTGTCCACTGTTTGTGTGAGTCAAAAAACAGGTCAACTACGTTGGTTTACATGAATATAAAACTTTCAGTTAAATCGCCAGCTATGTTAGTTTATTAGATTGTCATTAAACACGAATTAAGAGAAGATACAATTTCGCTAGGAATGGTAACTTAATATGAAAATACTGTATTGAGGGCATGGGCGGCACGGATGGTGCAGTGGGTAGCACTGCCGCCTCACAGCAAGGAGGTCCTGGGTTCGAATCCCCGTCGGCCGGGGCCTCTCTGTGCGGAGTTTGCATGTTCTCCCCGTGTCTGCGTGGGTTTCCTCCGGGTACTCCGGTTTCCTCCCACAGTCCAAAGACATGCAGGTTAGGCCGATTGGAGAGTCTAAATTGCCCGTAGGCATGAGTGTGTGAGTGAATGGTGTGTGTGCCCTGCGATGGACTGGCGACCTGTCCAGGGTGTATTCCTGCCTTTCGCCCAATGTATGCTGGGATAGGCTCCAGCCCCCCTGCGACCCTGATCGGGATAAGCGGGTTCAGATAATGGATGGATGGATGGATGTATTGAGGGCAGAGAGTTGGCATCTCTTTTAGATTTGGCTGAACAAATGCGTTTCAGGCAGCATAATTACCGGTGAAATGGAAAAGAATGATGCTGGCTAACTAGACGTTTCATGCAATATTATCCGACACTTCGGAGAGAAATTATTTAACCAAGATAAAAGGAAACATACAACTTTTGGCCAATAGATGGCACCCGTGTATCAGCGTGCAGTGCAGCGTAATGGTTCGGGCGGTGGATTAAGGCATGCAAATTCAGCGGTTCCATCCCCGGTGCAGCCACAATAAAATTGAACAGTTTCTTGAAGGTAATGGTTTTATTTTGAGTACATATCTATAGCCTAATGACTTTTCAAGCATAAATTGTGCCTCCCCGTGTAAAAACTATGGAAATTAATTAATCTCTGCTCTCCATACAGGACTGTAGCATGTTCTCACAATGTTCAAGCTAGAAGTTATTTTTGTTTCATTCTACATTGTCTCATGTGGCTGAAACTTCACTCATGTTCATTTTTGGAATGTAATCTCATCCATATCACAATAAAGGCTCAATGGCATAGCACCACCTCCTGGGAACAGGAAGTGTGGCTTCATTTCATTTCACATCGTCTGATTTTGCTGACGCTTTAGAGCAGGGGTCACCAACCTTTTTGAAACTGAGAGCTACTTCATGGGTACTGAGTCATAC
The DNA here is from genome assembly GCF_963514075.1 of Conger conger. Taxonomy (NCBI): domain Eukaryota; kingdom Metazoa; phylum Chordata; class Actinopteri; order Anguilliformes; family Congridae; genus Conger; species Conger conger. Next base: position 41,880,147 of record NC_083766.1, read on the forward strand.
TAAGCGCTACCAGTTTCTTTTTTCACGTGCACAATACTGACCTTTGAACTAGAGTAGGTCAGAGTTCACCTAAACTTTTCAACTTCATGGATAGTAAACATATTTTTAAGATATTGTCATTTTTAAATCTATATAAATGCAAGTGTGATTAAAAAAAAATAGCAACAGAATAAAATTAAATTTTAGATGCAGCTCACTAGTGAGTTGTGCTATTTTTAGAACAGGCCTGCGGGCGACTCATGTGGTCCTTGGGGGCGACCTGGTGCCCGCGGACACCGTGTTGGTGACCCCTGCTTTAGAGATATGTTCCATGTTGGATTATAATCACATCCATGTTCCAATAAATGCTCAATGTCACATCGCCACCTGCTGGCAACAGGAAGCGGCCTTAATTTCACTCAACATCTTCTGATGTGGCTTAGAATTTAGAAATAGGTTTATTATTGGAGTGTAATCAAATTCAAAAACCATACATGGTTCAATATTATAGCGCCAGCATCTGGCAACAGGAAGTGAGGCTTATATCATTGATGCATTCCAATAGCAGCACCAACATCTTCATTGATCAAAGGGGAATTCCTGTGCACACTATAGGTTGTCCAGGAAGGTGATTATTTCCAAAGTGTGTACATGTTGTGAAACATGTCATTGGCACAACTATGCCACCAAGGCGGATGCGCCCATGGTGCTTGGGCCCGTTCATTGCTGCTTGCAGCTATATTTATTATTATTATTCTTTTTCTTCAGGCAAATGGGCTTTTTTGAGGGCCTTGCCATGCGTAAAAAGTCTTGACATTTTGCACACACATCAGAAGTGGTTGCTGTCAGGAGCTCTCAGATGCTCAGACCTGGGCGTGGCCGAGGGACTCCACAGCGCCCCCTATTGCATTGTCTTCTATTGTGGGCAGTTACTTTGAGCTACCTGCACTTAATTTGGTGGCCATATAGCGCTCCTCGGTCCAAACACATTTCTCATTCGGATCTAATCAAATATCCAAACACGAAGTCAGCCATTTTGGATTTTCTGAGTTTTACACGTACTACACTTTTAAGTACTCCTCCTAGGGGGTTCATCGCATTCACACCAACTGTGGTCAGAATGGTCTCAGGATAGTCATGATGCTAAATTGCCAGGATATTTTTGATAGCTCAAACGGGACGGTCATGGGGAGGAGTACAATTTTTATGTCACGCCGCGCCAACAGGAAGTGGCCATAATTTCATGGTCTACATTGTCTGATCTGGCTGATATTTTAGAAATACGTTTATTGTTGGAGTGTAATCACATCCATGTCCCAAGAACAGGTCAATGTTATAGCGCCACCATCTGGCAATAGGAAGTGAGGTCTTTAACATATTTGTATGCATTCCTGCTAGGGCATTCAGCACATTCACACCAAATGCGGTCAGCATGATCTTAAGATAGTCCTTACGCTAATTTGTGAAGGGATTTTTGATATCTCAAACGGTATGGAAATGGCGAGTCGTAAAGTACACATATTGCGTGCAAAAAAATGACTTTTTTTTTGACATCGTCCGATCTGGCTGATATTTTACAAATATGTTCAGTGTAGCAGTACAATATCAGATATATACATATCAATCGGGGCGTGGCTAGACAGCGCCCCCTATAATTATTATTCTCTTTTTTTTCAATGTATTTTGCATTTTTGAGGTGCTTGCCATGGATGGAAACTCACAGAATTTTGCACACACATGAGAAGTGTTGGCTCTCAGGATGTATCAGATGCTCAGACCTGGGCGTGGCCAAGGGACTCCACAGCGCCCCCTAATGCTTTGTCTTCTATTGTGGACAGGCACTTTGAGCTACCTTCACCTAATTTGGTATGCATGTGGGGCTCCTCTGGACAAACACATTTCTCATTCGCCTCGAATCAAATATGTAAACAGGAAGTCAGCCATTTTGAATTTTGTGCATTTTACACGTACTACACTTTTAAGTACTCCTCCTAGGGGGTTCATTGCATTCACACGAAATGTGGTCAAAGTGGTCTCAGGATAGTCATGATACTAATTCCAAAGGATATTTTTGATATCTCAAACGGTATGGTCATGGCGAGGCGTACAATTTTCATGTCACGCCGCGCCAACAGGAAGTTGCCATAAATTCATGGTCTACATTGTCTGATCTGGCTGATATTTTACAAATATGTTCACTGTTAGAGTGTAATCACATCCAAATACCAAGAAGAAATCAATGTTATAGCGCCACCATCTGGCAACGGACGTGAGGTTTTTATCATGTTTGTATGCGTTCCTGCTAGGGTATTCATCACATTCACACCAAATGTAGTCATCATGATCTTAGAATAGTCCTGACCCTAAATGACGAAATGATTTTTGATATCTCAAACGGTTTGGCAATGGCGAGGCGTATAATACACACGTTACGCCCAAAAACAGGAAGTGGGCTTAATTCCGTTCTACATCATCTGATCGGGCTGATATTTTACAAATATATTCACTTTTGGAGTGCAATCACATCCATATCCACATTCATCTGGGCGTGGCTACACAGCGCCCCCTATGGCTTTTTTCTAATATTGTGGACATATACTTTCACGTAAATGCACCACGTCTGGTAGGCATAAGGGTCTCCTCAAGACACACACATTTCTCATTTGCATCCCTTAACTTTTCCCAACAGGAAGTGAGCTATTTTGGATTTTGTGTGTTTTTAAGTGTTTTTTCACGTACCAAACTTTGAAATACTCTTCCTAGGGGGTTCATCACATTCACACAAAATGTGGTCAGCATGATATTATAGCCCTGACACACAACTATGAACTGATTTTTAATATCTTGCAATGGTATGGCTATGGTCAGCCTTAAAATTAACTTGTAATGCTGCCCAAATAGGAAAATTATATATTAAATAATTTCAAAAAGGTATTAAATTCTACATTGCCTGATTTTGAGGCTACATCTTTTCACATATGTTCATTGTTGGAGTGTCATCACATCCATTAAGCAATAATAGTTTACTATTTTCGCTGGAGACTCATTATCTCCAGTCTTAAAACTTCAACTCAAGTCGCAAATGACTCTCCCATTTCTAATACGCGACTGCCATCTAGTGGCAAAGGTTAGTATTCTTTCAAATTCTCGGTATTGTTTCTCTTTTTCTTGGATAAAGTGATTTCTCAACGACAAGTTTTGTTTCTTTTTGCGAGCCAGTAACCATAACGATGTATGAGTAACAGCGGCAGGCTACATGACAAAATGTACTGAAAACACCCAGCCCACAGCAACGTTTTTTCTCATCTATCTTAATTAACTCGATTGAATAACTAAAATAAAAAACAGGCTTTTACTGGCAGGAAAGTATCATATATTTAAAAGATTAACACATATAATGCATATATTGCTTTGACGTTCAATGTTATTTGGATTTTAAAAAAACAGTATTGTAGCATTTTAAGGACTCAATACAAAACAGCTGTTCGGAAAGTTGGCTTGAAAACCAAGAAGCCTTATTAAGGAATTCGAGCCGTTTCTATTTGACTTCATTCGATTGAAGTGAATGCCGTAACCCAATTAAATGTAATTCGCGTCGGAATACACATAATAGCCTACACTGTCAACGTGAAATAAAAATATATAGAGGTTTAAATCGATCCTGTATTGGGACATTTGTTATGATGGCTGGTGAAACGGGCATTTTCGGTACCGTTGACCATAATCAAATGCTAGCATTTATATCATTACACTGACCAAGTCCTGTTAAAAAGCACATTTTTGGTTCCTTTGTGGAAACAGTGAAGTTTTCTACACAATCTGTTCTACTCACAGACTAACTGCGTCGCTGTAACTTCCCCCCATTTCTGATACGGCGATTCAATTTATTGGCAGAAAGTGGTACTTTCATTTTTTTCTTCCTTCAAGTGATTTTTCAACGATAGGTTTTTGTTTTTTTCTAGCGAGCCAGTAGGCATAACGATGTATGATTTACAGCTGCAGCCTACGTGACAAAATGTATTGACAACACCCAGCCCGACGTTTCTTTGCATCTATTTTCATTACATGAATTGAATAACTAAAATAAATATTAAAGACATTTAAAGACTTAAAGACAGGCTTTAACTGGCAGGAGAGTATCATATTTTTAAAAGATTAACACATGAAGTCAAAAAGAAACTTTAGCGTCTGAGGTGGCTCTGCTCGAACGCTGTGTTAACATGAGACCGTTTTGTTCAACAAAGGTATCACATGCAGGTCGTTGCGAGATGACACGCACGGGCTAACAGCAGCCAGCCAGTCCACTGTCTGTGTGAGTCAAAAAACAGGTCAGCTACGTTGGTTTACATGAATAGAAAACTTTCAGTTAAATCGCCAGCTATGTTAGTTTATTAGGCTTGTCATTAAACACGAATTAAGAGAACATACAATTTCGCTAGGAATGGTAAATTAATATGAAAATACTGTATTGAGGGCAGAGAGTTGGCATCTCTTTTAGATTTGGCTGAACAAATGCGTTTCAGGCAGCATAATTACCAGTGAAATGGAAAAGAATGATGCAGGTTAACTAGACGTTTCGTGCAATATTATCCGACACTTCGTAGAGAAATTATTAAAAAACCAAGATAAAAGGAGACATTTGGCCAATAGATGGCACCCGTGTATAAGCGGGCAGTATAGCGTAATGGTTAGGGCGGTGGATTAAGGCACGCAAATTCAGCCGTTCGATCCCCGCTGCAGCCACAATGAATTTGAATAGTTTCTTGAAGCCAATTGTTTTCATTTTGAGTGCATGTTTATGGCCTAATGACTTTTCAAGCATAAATTGTGCCTCCCCGTGTAAAAACTATGGAAATTAATTAATCTCTGCTCTCCATACAGGACTGTAGCATGTTATCACAATGTGCAAGCAAGACGTTATTTTTATTTCATTCTACATTGTCTGATGTGGCTGAAACTTCACACGTTCATTTTTGGAGTGTAATCTCATCCATTTTCCAATAAAGGCTAAATGGCAAAGCGCCACCCGCTGGCAACAGGAAGTGAGCCTTATATTGCATTCTTAAGCATTATTTTTCAATGGGTTCATGACATTCACGGTAAATGTGGTCAGCATGATGCTAGGATGGTCCTGACAAAACAGATTTTTGATTTACTGGGATGATATAGCTATGAAAAACACATCATGCCAGACAAACAGGAAGTGGTCATACTTAAATTCTCCATTGTCTGATGTGACTGCAACTTTACACAGATGCTCAGTGTTGGAGTGTAATCAAATCCATATTCCAAAAATGACTCAATGTTATAGCAGCATCATCTGGAAACAGGAATTGACCTTAATTTCGCTGAACATCTTTCGATGTGGCTGAAAATGTACAAATATGTTTATTTCTGGAGTGTAATCAAATTCAAAAAACATACACGGATCAATAATATAGCGCCACCATCTGGCAACAGGAAGTGAGGCTTATATCATTGATGCATTCCAATAGCAGCGCCAACATCTTCATTGATCAAATGGAAATTCCTGTGCACACTATACGTTGTCCAGGAAGGTGATTATTTCCAAAGTGTGTACATGTTGTGAAACATGTCATTGGCAGAACTGTGCCACCAAGGCGGTTGCGCCCATGGTGCTTGGGCCCGTTCATTGCTGCTTGCAGCTATATTTATTATTATTATTCTTTTTTTTTCAATGTTTTGTGCATTTTTGAGGTGCTTGCCATGAATGAAAACTCACGGAATTTTGCACACACATCAGAAGTGGTGGCTGTCAGGATCTCTCAGATGCTCAGACCTGTGCGTCGCTGAGGGACTCCACAGCGCCCCCTATCGCATTGTTTTCTATTGTGGGCAGGCACTTTGAGCTACCTGCACCATATTTAGTATGCATATAGCACTTCTCATGCCAAACACATTTCAAATTCGCATCTCATCAAATATGCGAACAGGAAGTCAGCCATTTTGGATTTTGTGCGTTTTACACGTTCTACACTTTTAAGTACTCCTCCTAGGGGGTTCATCGCATTCACACCAACTGTGGTCAGAATGGTCTCAGGATAGTCCTGATACTAAATTGCCAGGATATTTTTGATAGCTCAAACGGGACAGTCATGGGGAGGATTACAATTTTTATGTCACGCCACGCCAACAGGAAGTGGCCGTAATTTCATGGTCAACATCGTCTGATCTGGCTGATATTTTAGAAATACGTTTATTGTTGGAGTCTAAACACATCCATATCCCAAGAACGGGTCAATGTTATAGCGCCACCATCTGGCAACAGGAAGTGAGGTCTTCATCATATTTGTATGCCTTCCTGCTAGGGCATTGATCACATTCACACCAAATGTGGTCAGCATGATTTTAAGATAGTCCTTACACTAAATTGCGAAGGGATTTTTGATATCTCAAACGGTATGGAAATGGCGAGTCGTAGAGTAGACATAGTGCGTGCAAAAAAATGACTTTTTTTTCGATATCGTCCGTTCAGGCTGATATTTTAGAAATATGTTCACTCTTGGAATACAATATCAAATATATACATATCAATCGGGGCGTGGTTAGACAGCGCCCCCTATAATTATTATAATCTTTTTTTTCTATGTTTTGTGCATTTTTGAGGTGCTTGCCATGGATGAAAACTCACGGAATTTTGCACACACATGAGAAGTGGTGTCTCTCAAGAACTGTCAGATGCTCAGACCTGGGCGTGGCCAAGGGACTCCACAGCGCCCCCTATTGCTTTGTCTTCTATTGTGGACAGGCACTTTGAGCTACCTTCACGTAATTTTGTAGGGTTGTGGGGCTCCTCTGCCCAAACACAAGTCTCATTCGCATCGAATCAAATATGTGAACAGGAAGTCAGCCATTTTGAATTTTGTGCATTTTACACGTACTACACTTTTAAGTACTCCTCCTAGGGGGTTCATTGCATTCACACCACATGTGGTCAAAGTGGTCTGAGGATAGTTATGATACTAATTCCGAAGGATATTTTTGATATCTCAAACGGTATGGTCATGGCGAGGAGTACAATTTTCATGTCACGCCACGCCAACAGGAAGTAGCCATAAATTCATGGTTTACATTGTCTGATCTGGCTGATATTTTACAAATTTGTTCACTGTTAGAGTGTAATCACAGCCATATACCAAGAAGAAGTCAATGTTATAGCGCCACCATCTGGCAACAGGAAGTGAGGTTTTTATCATATTTGTATGCTTTCCTGCTAGGGTATTCATCACATTCACACCAAATGGAGTCATCATGATCTGAGAATAGTCCTGACCCTAAATGACAAAAGGATTTTTGATATCTCAAACGGTTTGGCAATGGCGAGGCGTATAATACACACGTTACGCCCAAAAACAGGAAGTGGGCTTAATTCCGTTCTACATCAACTGATCGGGCTGATATTTTACAAATATATTCACTTTTGGAGTGCAATCACATCCATATCCACATTCATCTGGGCGTGGCTACACAGCGCCCCCTATGGTTCTTTTCTAATATTGTGGACATATACTTTCACGTAAATGCACCACGTCTGGTAGGCATATGGGTCTCCTCAAGACACACACATTTCTCATTTGCATCCCTTAACTTTTCCCAACAGGAAGTGAGCTATTTTGGATTTTGTGTGTTTTTAAGTGTTTTTTCACGTACCAAACTTTGAAATACTCTTCCTAGGGGGTTCATCACATTCACACAAAATGTGGTCAGCATGATATTATAGCCCTGACACACAACTGTGAACTGATTTTTAATAACTTGGAATGGTATGGCTATGGTCAGCCTTAAAATTAACTTGTAATGCTGCCCAAACAGGAAAATTATGTATTAAATCATTTCAAAAAGTATTAAATTCTACATTGCCTGATTTTGAGGCTACAACTTTTCACATATGTTCATTGTTGGAGTGTCATCACATCCATTAAGCAAAAATAGTTTACTATTTTCGCTGGAGACTCATTATATCCAGTCTTAAAACTTCAACGCAAGTCGCAACTGACTCTCCCATTTCTAATACGCGACTGCCATCTAGTGGCAAAGGTTAGTATTCTTTCTAATTTTCTTGGATAAAGTGATTTCTCAATGACAAGTTTTGTTTCTTTTTGCGAGCCAGTAACCATAACGATGTATGAGTAACAGCGGCAGCGTACGTGACAAAATGTACTGACAACACCCAGCCCATAGCAACATTTTTTTCATCTACCTTAATTATATGGATTGAATAACTAAAATAAAAGACAGGCTTTTACTGGCAGGAAAGTATCATATATTCAAAAGATTAACACATATAATGCAGTGATTTTTCAACGATAGGTTTTTGTTTTTTTCTAGCGAGCCAGTAGGCATAACGATGTATGATTTACAGCTGCAGCCTACGTGACAAAATGTATTGACAACACCCAGCCCGACGTTTCTTTGCATCTATTTTCATTATATGAATTGAATATCTAAAATAAATATTAAAGACATTTAAAGACTTAAAGACAGGCTTTAACTGGCAGGAGAGTATCATATATTTAAAAGATGTACACATATAATGCATATCTTGCATTGACGTTAAATGGTATTTTGTTAAAAAAAAACGTATTGTAGCATTTTCAGGACTCAATACAAAACTGCTGTTTGGAAAGTTAGCTTGAAAACCAAGAAGCCTTATTTAGGAATTCGCGCCGTTTCTATTTGACTTCATTCGATTGAAGTGAATGCCGTAACCCAATTAAATGTAATTCGCGTCGCAATACACACAATCGCCTACACTGTCAACGTGAAATAAAAATATATAGAGGTTTAAATCGATCCTATATTGGGACATTTGTTATGATGGCTGGTGCAACGGGCATTTTCGGTACCGTTGACCATAATCGAATGCTAGCAATTATATCATTACACTGACCAAGTCCTGTTAAAAAGCACATTTTTGGTTCCTTTGTGGAAACAGTGAAGTTGTCTACATAATCTATTCTACTCACAGACTAACTGCGTCGCTGTAACTTCCCCCCATTTCTGATACGGGGATTCCATTTATTGGCAGAAATTGGTACTTTTATTTTTTTCTTCCTTCAAGTGATTTTTCAACGATAGGTTTTTGTTTTTTTCTAGCGAGCCAGTAGGCATAACAATGTATGATTTACAGCTGCAGCCTACGTGACAAAATGTATTGACAACACCCAGCCCGACGTTTCTTTGCATCTATTTTCATTATATGAATTGAATATCTAAAATAAATATTAAAGACATTTAAAGACTTAAAGACAGGCTTTAACTGGCAGGAGAGTATCATATATTTAAAAGATTTACACATATAATGCATATCTTGCATTGACGTTAAATGGTATTTTGTTAAAAAAAACGTATTGTAGCATTTTCAGGACTCAATACAAAACTGTGGTTCGGAAAGTTAGCTTGAAAACCAAGAAGCCTTATTTAGGAATTCGCGCCGTTTCTATTTGACTTCATTCGATTGAAGTGAATGCCGTAACCCAATTAAATGGAATTCGCGTCGGAATACACATAATAGCCTACATTGCCAACGTGAAATAAAAATATATAGAGGTTTAAATCGATCCTATATTGGGACTTTTGTTATCATGGCTGGTGCAACGGGCATTTTCGGTACCATTGACCATAATCGAATGCTAGCATTTATATCATTAAACTGACCAAGTCCTGTTAAAAAGCACATTTTAGACTCCTTTGTGGAAACAGTGAAGTTGTCTACACAATATATTCTACTCACAGACTAACTGCGTCGCTGTAACTTCCCCCCATTTCTGAAACGGGGATTCCATTTATTGGCAAAAAGTGGTACTTTGATTTTTTTCTTCCTTCTAGTGATTTTTCAACGATAGGTTTTCGTTTTTTATATCGAGCCAGTAGGCATAACGATGTATGATTTACAGCTGCAGCCTACGTGACAAAATGTATTGACAACACCCAGCCCGACGTTTCTTTGCATCTATTTTCATTATTTTAATTGAATATCTAAAATAAATATTAAAGACATTTAATGACTGTCTTTAACTGGCAGGAGAGTGTCATATATTTAAAAGAGTAACACATGAAGTCAAAAAGAAACGGTAGCGTTTGAGGTGGCTCTGCTCGAACGCTGTGTTAACAAGAGACCGTTATGTTCAACAAAGGTATCGCATGCACGTCGTAGCGTAGCCTTTCCACTGTCTGTGTGAGTCAAAAAACAGGTCAGCTACGTTGGTTTACATGAATAGAAAACTTTCAGTTAAATCGCCAGCTATGTTCGTTTATTTTGCTTGTCATTAAACACGAATTAAGAGAACATACAATTTCGCTAGGAATTTTTGACTTAATATGAAAATACCGGATTGAGGGCAGAGACTTGACATCTCCTTTAGATTTGGCTGAACAAATGCGTTTCAGGCAGCATAATTACCGGTGAAATGGAAAAGAATGATGCTGGCTAACTAGACTTTTAATGCAATATTATCCGACACTTCGGTGAGAAATTATTTAACCAAGATGAAAGGAAACATACAACATTTGGCCAATAGATGGCGCCCGTGTATAAGAGGGCAGTATACCCTAATGGTTTAGGCAGTGGATTAAGACATGCAAGGTCGGCAGTTCTATCCCCAGTGCGGTCACAATGAAGTTGAATAGTTTGTTTAAGCCAATGGTTTTATTTTGAGTGCATATTTATAACCGAATGACTTTTCAAGCATAAAATGTGCCTCTCGCTGTAAAATCTATGGAAATTAATTCATCTCTGCTCTCCATACAGGACTGTAGCACGTTATCACAATGTGTTTGTTGTTTTTGTTTCATTCAACATTGTCTGATGTGGCTGAAACTTCACACATGTTCATTTTTGGAGTGTAATCTCATCCATATACCAATAAAGGCTCAATGGCATAGCGCCACTATCTGGCAACAGGAAGTGACTTTAATTTTACTCGACATCTTCCAATTTGGCTGAAAATGTACAAATATGTTAATTATTGGAGTGTAATCAAATCCATAAACCATACACGACTCAATATTATAGCGCCACCATCTGGCAACAGGAAGTGAGGCTTATATCATTGATGCATTCCAATAGCAGCAGCAACATCTTCATTGATCAAAGGGGAATTCCTGTGCACACTATACGTTGTCCAAGAAGGTGATTATTTCCAAAGTGTGTACATATTGTGAAACATGTCATTGGCACAACTATGCCACCAAGGCGGTTGCGCCCCTGGTGCTTGGGCCCGTTCATTGCTGCTTGCAGCTATATTTAGGGCCCAAGCACCGTAGGGTGCGAAGGACCCTATTGTTATTGGAAGGATTATTATTATTATTATTATTATTATTATTATTATTATTATTATTATTATTCTTTTTCTTCAGGCAAATGGGCTTTTTTGAGGGCCTTGCCATGGGTAAAAAGTCTTGACATTTTGCACACACATCAGAAGTGGTTGCTGTCAGGAGCTCTCAGATGCTCAGACCTGGGCGTGGCCGAGGGACTCCACAGCGCCCCCTATCGCATTGTCTTCTATTGTGGGCAGGCACTTTGAGGTACCTGCACCTAATTTGGTGGCCAAATAGCGCTCCTCGGTCCAAACACATTTCTCTTTCGGATCTAATCAAATATCCAAACAGGAAGTCAGCCATTTTGGATTTTCTGAGTTTTACACGTACTACACTTTTAAGTACTCCTCCTAGGGGGTTCATCGCATTCACACCAACTGTGGTCAGAATGGTCTCAGGATAGTCATGATGCTAAATTGCCAGGATATTTTTGATAGCTAGAATGGGACAGTCACGGGGAGGATTACAATTTTTATGTCACGCCACGCCAACAGGAAGTGGCCATAATTTCATGGTCTACATTGTCTGATCTGGCTGATATTTTAGAAATTTGTTTATTGTTGGAGTGTAATCACATCCATATCCCAAGAACAGGTCAATGTTATAGCGCCACCATCTGGCAATAGGAAGTGAGGTCTTTAACATATTTGTATGCATTCCTGCTAGGGCATTCAGCACATTCACACCAAATGCGGTCAGCATGATCTTAACATAGTCCTTACGCTCAGTTGTGAAGGGATTTTTGATATCTCAAACGGTATGGAAATGGCGAGTCGTACAGTACACATATTGCGTGCAAAAAAATGACTTTTTTTTCGACATCGTCCGATCTGGCTGATATTTTACAAATATGTTCACTGTAGCAGTACAATATCAGATATATACATATCAATCGGGGCGTGGCTAGACAGCGCCCCCTATAATTATTATTCTCTTTTTTTTCAATGTATTTTGCATTTTTGAGGTGCTTGCCATGGATGGAAACTCACAGAATTTGGCACACACATGAGAAGTGTTGGCTGTCAGGATGTATCAGATGCTCAGACCTGGCCGTTGCCAAGGGACTCCACAGCGCCCCCTAATGCTTTGTCTTCTATTGTGGACAGGCACTTTGAGCTACCTTCACCTAATTTGGTATGCATTTGGGGCTCCTCTGGACAGACACATTTCTCATTCGCATCGAATCAAATATGTAAACAGGAAGTCAGCCATTTTGAATTTTGTGCATTTTACACGTACTACACTTTTAAGTACTCCTCCTAGGGGTTTCATTGCATTCACACGAAATGTGGTCAAATTGGTCTCAGGACAGTCATGAAACTAATTCCAAAGGATATTTTTGATATCTCAAACGGTATGGTCATGGCGAGGCGTACAATTTTCATGTCACGCTGCGCCAACAGGAAGTAGCCATAAATTCATGGTCTACATTGTCTGATCTGGCTGATATTTTACAAATATGTTCACTGTTAGAGTGTAATCACATCCAAATACCAAGAAGAAATCAATGTTATAGCGCCACCATCTGGCAACGGACGTGATGTTTTTATCATGTTTGTATGCGTTCCTGCTAAGGTATTCATCACATTCACACCAAATGTAGTCATCATGATCTTAGAATAGTCCTGACCCTAAATGACGAAAGGATTTTTGATATCTCAAACGGTTTGGCAATGGCGAGGCGTATAATACACACGTTACGCCCAAAAACAGGAAGTGGGCTTAATTCCGTTCTACATCATCTGATCGGGCTGATATTTTACAAATATATTCACTTTTGGAGTGCAATCACATCCATATCCACATTCATCTGGGCGTGGCTACACAGCGCCCCCTATGGCTTTTTTCTAATATTGTGGACATATACTTTCACGTAAATGCACCACGTCTGGTAGGCATAAGGGTCTCCTCAAGACACACACATTTCTCATTTGCATCCCTTAACTTTTCCCAACAGGAAGTGAGCTATTTTGGATTTTGTGTGTTTTTAAGTGTTTTTTCACGTACCAAACTTTGAAATACTCTTCCTAGGGGGTTCATCACATTCATACAAAATGTGGTCAGCATGATATTATAGCCCTGACACACAACTATGAACTGATTTTTAATATCTTGGAATGGTATGGCTATGGTCAGCCTTAAAATTAACTTGTAATGCTGCCCAAACAGTTCATGTTTTAATACAATTATGTATTAAATAATTTCAAAAAGGTATTAAATTCTACATTGCCTGATTTTGAGGCTACATCTTTTCACATATGTTCATTGTTGGAGTGTCATCACATCCATTAAGCAATAAGAGTTTACTATTTTCGCTGGAGACTCATTATCTCCAGTCTTAAAACTTCAACTCAAGTCGCAACTGACTCTCCCATTTCTAATACGCGACTGCCATCTAGTGGCAAAGGTTAGTATTCTTTCTAATTTTCGGTATTGTTTCTCTTTTTCTTGGATAAAGTGATTTCTCAACGACAAGTTTTGTTTCTTTTTGCGAGCCAGTAACCATAACGATGTATGAGTAACAGCGGCAGCCTACGTGACAAAATGTACTGAAAACACCCAGCCCACAGCAACGTTTTTTCTCATCTATCTTAATTAACTCGATTGAATAACTAAAATAAAAAACAGGCTTTTACTGGCAGGAAAGTATCATATATTTAAAAGATTAACACATATAATGCATATATTGCTTTGACGTTCAATGTTATTTGGATTTTAAAAAAACCGTATTGTAGCATTTTAAGGACTCAATACAAAACAGCTGTTCGGAAAGTTGGCTTGAAAACCAAGAAGCCTTATTAAGGAATTCGAGCCGTTTCTATTTGACTTCATTCGATTGAAGTGAATGCCGTAACCCAATTAAATGTAATTCGCGTCGGAATACACATAATAGCCTACACTGTCAACGTGAAATAAAAATATATAGAGGTTTAAATCGATCCTGTATTGGGACATTTGTTATGATGGCTGGTGCAACGGGCATTTTCGGTACCATTGACCATAATCGAATGCTAGCATTTATATCATTACACTGACCAAGTCCTGTTAAAAAGCACATTTTTGGTTCCTTTGTGGAAACAGTGAAGTTGTCTACACAATCTGTTCTATTCACAGACTAACTGCGTCGCTGTAACTTCCCCCCATTTCTGATACGGCGATTCAATTTATTGGCAGAAAGTGGTACTTTCAATTTTTTCTTCCTTCAAGTGATTTTTCAACGATAGGTTTTTGTTTTTTTCTAGCGAGCCAGTAGGCATAACGATGTATGATTTACAGCTGCAGCCTACGTGACAAAATGTATTGACAACACCCAGCCCGACGTTTCTTTGCATCTATTTTCATTACATGAATTGAATAACTAAAAGAAATATGAAAGACATTTAAAGACTTAAAGACAGGCTTTAACTGGCAGGAGAGTATCATATTTTTAAAAGATTAACACATGAAGTCAAAAAGAAACTTTAGCGTCTGAGGTGGCTCTGCTCGAACGCTGTGTTAACATGAGACCGTTTTGTTCAACAAAGGTATCACATGCAGGTCGTTGCGAGATGACACGCACGGGCTAACAGCAGCCAGCCAGTCCACTGTCTGTGTGAGTCAAAAAACAGGTCAGCTACGTTGGTTTACATGAATAGAAAACTTTCAGTTAAATCGCCAGCTATGTTAGTTTATTAGGCTTGTCATTAAACACGAATTAAGAGAACATACAATTTCGCTAGGAATGGTAAATTAATATGAAAATACTGTATTGAGGGCAGAGAGTTGGCATCTCTTTTAGATTTGGCTGAACAAATGCGTTTCAGGCAGCATAATTACCAGTGAAATGGAAAAGAATGATGCTGGTTAACTAGACGTTTCGTGCAATATTATCCGACAATTCGTAGAGAAATTATTAAACCAAGATAAAAGGAGACATTTGGCCAATAGATGACACCCGTGTATAAGCGGGCAGTATAGCGTAATGGTTAGGGCGGTGGATTAAGGCACGCAAATTCAGCCGTTCGATCCCCGCTGCAGCCACAATGAATTTGAATAGTTTCTTGAAGCCAATTGTTTTCATTTTGAGTGCATGTTTATGGCCGAATGACTTCTCAAGCGTAAATTGTGCCTCCCCGTGTAAAAACTATGGAAATTAATTAATCTCTGCTCTCCATACAGGACTGTAGCATGTTATCACAATGTGCAAGCAAGAAGTAATTTTTGTTTCATTCTACATTGTCTGATGTGGCAGAAACTTCACACATGTTCATTTTTGGAGTGTAATCTCATCCATTTTCCAATAAAGGCTAAATGGCAAAGCGCCACCCGCTGGCAACAGGAAGTGAGCCTTATATTGCATTCTTAAGCATTATTTTTCAATGGGTTCATGACATTCACGGTAAATGTGGTCAGCATGATGCTAGGATGGTCCTGACAAAACAGATTTTTGATTTACTGGGATGATATAGCTATGGTCAGGCACATGAAAAACACATCATGCCAGACAAACAGGAAGTGGTCATACTTAAATTCTCCAATGTCTGATGTGACTGCAACTTTACACAGATGCTCAGTGTTGGAGTGTAATCAAATCCATATTCCAAAAACGACTCCATGTTATAGCAGCATCATCTGGAAACAGAAATTGACCTTAATTTCGCTGAACATCTTCCGATGTGGCTGAAAATGTACAAATATGTTTATTTCTGGAGTGTAATCAAATTCAAAAAACATACACGGATCAATAATATAGCGCCACCATCTGGCAACAGGAAGTGAGGCTTATATCATTGATGCATTCCAATAGCAGCGCCAACATCTTCATTGATCAAAGGGAAATTCCTGTGCACACTATACGTTGTCCAGGAAGGTGATTATTTCCAAAGTGTGTACATGTTGTGAAACATGTCATTGGCAGAACTATGCCACCAAGGCGGTTGCCCCCATGGGGCTTGGGCCCGTTCATTGCTGCTTGCAGCTATATTTATTAGGGCCCAAGCACCGTAGGGTGCGAAGGACCCTATTGTTATTGTAAAGATTATTATTATTATTATTATTATTATTATTATTATTATTATTCTTTTTTCTATATGCAAATGGGCCTTTTTGAGGTGCTTGCCATGCATAAAAAGTCTGCGAATTTTGCACACACATCAGAAATGAGGACCTTCAGGATCTATCAGATGCTCAGACCTGGGCGTGGCTGAGGGACTCCACAGCGCCCCCTATCGCATTGTCATCTATTGTGGGCAGGCACTTTGAGCTACCTTCACAAAATTTAGTACGCATATAGCACTCCTCGGTCCAAACACATTTCTCATTTGCATCTAATCAAATATACAAACAGGAAGTCAGCCATTTTGGATTTTGTGCGTTTTACACGTACTGCACTTTTAAGTACTCCTCCTAGGGGGTTCATCACATTCACACCACCTGTGGTCAGAATGGTCTGAAGATATTCATGATGCTAAATTGCCAGGATATTTTTGATAGCTCAAACGGGACGGTCCTGGGAAGGAGTAGAATTTTTATGTCACGCCACGCCAACAGGAAGTGGCCGTAATTTCATGGTCTCCATCGTCTGATCTGGCTGATATTTTAGAAATACGTTTAGTGTTGGAGTATAATCACATCCATATCCCAAGAACGGGTCAATGTTATAGCGCCACCATCTGGCAACAGGAAGTGAGGTCTTTATCATATTTGTATGCCTTCCTGCTAGGGCATTCATCACATTCACACGAAATGTGGTCCGCATGATCTTAGGATAGTCATGACCATAAGCTGTGAAGGGATTTTTGATATCTCAAACGGTATGGAAATGGCGAGTCGTACAGTACACATATTGCGTGCAAAAAAAGGACTTTTTTTTTGACATCGTCCGATCTGGCTGATATTTTACAAATATGTTCACTGTTGGAGTACAATATGAAATATATACATATCAATCGGGGCGTGGCTAGACAGCGCCCCCTATAATTATTATTCTCTTTTTTTTCAATGAATTTTGCATTTTTGAGGTGCTTGCCATGGATGAAAACTCACGGAATTTTGCACACACATGAGAAGTGTTAGCTGTCAGGATGTATCAGATGCTCAGACCTGGGCGTGGCCGAGGGACTCCACAGCGCCCCCTAATGCTTTGTCTTCTATTGTGGACAGGCACTTTGACCTACCTTCACCTAATTTGGTGTGCATGTGGGCCTCCTCTGGACAAACACATTTCTCATTCGCATTGAATGAAATATGTGAACAGGAAGTCAGCCATTTTGAATTTTGTACATTTTACACGTACTACATTTTAAGTACTCCTCCTAGGGGGTTCATTGCATTCACACGAAATGTGGTCAAACTGGTCTCAGGATAGTCCTGATACTAATTCTGAAGGATATTTTTGATATCTCAAACGGTATGGTCATGGCGAGGCGTACAATTTTCATGTCACGCCGCGCCAACAGGAAGTAGCCATAAATTCATGGTCTACATTGTCTGATCTGGCTGATATTTTACAAATATGTTCACTGTTAGAGTCTAATCACATCCATATACCAAGAATAAATCAATGTTATAGCGCCACCATCTGGCAACGGAAGTGAGGTTTTTATCATGTTTGTATGCGTTCCTGCTAGGGTATTCATCATATTCACACCAAATGTAGTCATCATGATCTTAGAATAGTCCTGACCCTAAATGACGAAAGGATTTTTGATATCTCAAACGGTTTGGCAATGGCGAGGCGTATAATACACACGTTACGCCCAAAAACAGGAAGTGGGCTTAATTCCGTTCTACATCATCTGATCGGGCTGATATTTTACAAATATATTCACTTTTGGAGTGCAATCACATCCATATCCACATTCATCGGGGCGTGGCTACACAGCGCCCCCTATGGCTTTTTTCTAATATTGTGGACATATACTTTCACGTAAATGCACCACGTCTGGTAGGCATAAGGGTCTCCTCAAGACACACACATTTCTCATTTGCATCCCTTAACTTTTCCCAACAGGAAGTGAGCTATTTTGGATTTTGTGTGTTTTTAAGTGTTTTTTCACGTACCAAACTTTGAAATACTCTTCCTAGGGGGTTCATCACATTCACACAAAATGTGGTCAGCATGATATTATAGCCCTGACACACAACTATGAACTGATTTTTAATATCTTGGAATGGTATGGCTATGGTCAGCCTTAAAATTAACTTGAAATGCTGCCCAAACAGTTCATGTTTTAATACAATTATGTATTAAATAATTTCATAAAGGTATTAAATTCTACATTGCCTGATTTTGAGGCTACAACTTTTCACATATGTTCATTGTTGGAGTGTCATCACATCCATTAAGCAATAATAGTTCACTATTTTCGCTGGAGACTCATTATATCCAGTCTTAAATCTTCAACGCAAGTCGCAAATGACTCTCCCATTTCTAATACGCGACTGCCATCTACTGGCAAAAGTTGGTATTGCATATATCTTGCAATGACGTTCAATGTTATTTGGTTTAAAAAAAACCGTGTTGTAGCATTTTAAGGACTCAATACAAAACAGCTGTTCGGAAAGTTAGCTTGAAAATCAAGAAGCCTTATTAAGGAATTCGAGCCGTTTCTATTTGACTTCATTCGGTTGAAGTGAATGCCGTAACCCAATTAAATGTAATTCGCGTCGGAATACACATAATAGCCTACACTGTCAACGTGAAATAAAAATATATAGAGGTTTAAATCGATCCTATATTGGGACATTTGTTATGATGGCTGGTGCAACGGGCATTTTCGGTACCGTTGACCATAATCGAATGCTAGCATTTATATCATTACACTGACCAAGTCCTGTTAAAAAGCACATCACCTTTGTGGAAACAGTGAAGTTGTCTACACAATCTATTCTACTCACAGACTAACTGCGTCGCTGTAACTTCCCCCCATTTCTGATACGGGGATTCCATTTATTGGCAGAAAGTGGAACTTTTATATTTTTCTTCCTTCAAGTGATTTTTCAACGATAGGTTTTCTTTTTTTTTCTAGCGAGCCAGTAGGCATAACGATGTATGATTTACAGCTGCAGCCTACGTGACAAAATGTATTGACAACACCCAGCCCGACGTTTCTTTGCATCTATTTTCATTTTTGAATAGAATATCTGAAATAAATATTAAAGACATTTAATGACTGTCTTTAACTGGCAGGAGAGTAGCATATATTTAAAAGAGTCAAAAGTCAAAAAGAAACGTTAACGTTTGAGATGGCTCTGGTCGAACTCTGTGTTAACATGAGACCGTTATGTTCAACAAAGGTATGGCATGCAGGTCGTTGCGAGATGACGCGCATTGGCTAACAGCAGCCAGCCTGTCCACTGTCTGTGTGAGTCAAAAAAACAGGTCAGCTACGTTTGTTTACATGAATAGAAAACTTTCAGTTAAATCGCCAGATATGTTAGTTTATTTTGCTTGTCATTAAACACGAATTAAGAGAACATACAATTTCGCTAGGAATTTTTGACTTAATATGAAAATACCGGATTGAGGGCAGAGACTTGGCATCTCCTTTAGATTTGGCTGAACAAATGCGTTTCAGGCAGCATAATTACCGGTGAAATGGAAAAGAATGATGCTGGCTAACTCGACGTTTAATGCAATATTATCCGACACTTCGGAGAGAAATTATTTAACCAGGATTAAAGGAAACATACAACTTTTGGCCAATAGATAACGTACGTGTATAAGAGGGCAGTATAGCTTAATGGTTCAGACAGTGGATTAAGACATGCAAGGTCCGCGGTTCCATCCCCGGTGCGGCCACAATGAAGATGAATAGTTTCTTTACGCCAATGGTTCTATTTTGAGTGCATATTTATAACCGAATGACTTCTCAAACGTAAATTGTGCCTCCCGCTGTAAAATCTATTGAAATTAATTAATCTCTGCTCTCCATACAGGACTGGAGCATATTATTACACTGTGCAAGCAAGAAGTAATTTTTGTTTCATTCTACATTGTCTGATGTGGCAGAAACTTCACACATGTTCATTTTTGGAGTGTAATCTCATCCATATACCAAGAAAGGCTCAATGGCATAGCGCCACCATCTGGCAACAGGAAGTGGCTTTAATTTTACTTGACATCTTCCAATTTGGCTGAAAATGGACAAATATGTTAATTATTGGAGTGTAATCAAATCCATGAACCATACACGGCTCAATATTATACCGCCACCATCTGGCAACAGGAAGTGGCTTAAATTTTACTCGACATCTTCCAATTTGGCTGAAAATGTACAAATATTTTAATTATTGGAGTGAAATCAAATCCATAAACCATACACGGCTCAATATTATAGCGCCACCATCTGGCAATAGGAAGTGAGGCTTATATCATTGATGCATTCCAATAGCAGCAGAAACATCTTCATTGATCAAAGGGGAATTCCTGTGCACACTATACGTTGTCCAGGAAGGTGATTATTTCCAAAGTGTGTACATATTGTGAAACATGTCATTGGCACAACTATGCCACCAAGGCGGTTGCGCCCATGGTGCTTGGGCCCGTTCATTGCTGCTTGCAGCTATATTTATTATTATTATTCTTTTTTCTATATGCAAATGGGCCTTTTTGAGGTGCTTGCCATGCATAAAAAGTCTGGGAATTTTGCACACACATCAGAAATGAGGACCTTCAGGATCGCTTAGATGCTCAGACCTGGGCGTGGCCGAGGGACTCCACAGCGCCCCCTATCGCATTGTCTTCTATTGTGGGCAGGCACTTTGAGCTACCTGCACCTAATTTGGTGGCCATATAGCGCTCCTCGGTCCAAACACATTTCTCATTCGGATCTAATCAAATATCCAAACAGGAAGTCAGCCATTTTGGATTTTCTGAGTTTTACACGTACTACACTTTTAAGTACTCCTCCTAGGGGGTTCATCGCATTCACACCAACGGTGGTCAGAATGGTCTCAGGATAGTCATGATGCTAAATTGCCAGGATATTTTTGATAGTTCAAACGGGACGGTCATGGGGAGGAGTACAATTTTTATGTCACGCCGCGCCAACAGGAAGTGGCCATAATTTCATGGTCGACATCGTCTGATCTGGCTGATATTTTAGAAATTTGTTTATTGTTGGAGTGTAATCACATCCATATCCCAAGAACAGGTCAGTGTTATAGCGCCACCATCTGGCAACAGGAAGTGAGGTCTTTAACATATTTGTATGCATTCCTCCTAGGGGGTTCATCGCATTCACACCAAATGCGGTCAGCATGATCTTAAGATAGTCCTTACGCTAAGTTGTGAAGGGATTTTTGATATCTCAAACGGTATGGAAATGGCGAGTCGTACAGTACACATATTGCGTGCAAAAAAATGACTTTTTTTTCGACATCGTCCGATCTGGCTGATATTTTACAAATATGTTCACTGTAGCAGTACAATATCAGATATATACATATCAATCGGGGCGTGGCTAGACAGCGCCCCCTATAATTATTATTCTTTTTTTTTTCAATGTATTTTGCATTTTTGAGGTTCTTGCCATGGATGGAAACTCACAGAATTTTGCACACACATGAGAAGTGTTGGCTGTCAGGATGTATCAGATGCTCAGACCTGGGCGTGGCCAAGGGACTCCACAGCGCCCCCTAATGCTTTGTCTTCTATTGTGGACAGGCACTTTGAGCTACCTTCACCTAATTTGGTATGCATGTGGGGCTCCTCTGGACAAACACATTTCTCATTCGCATCGAATCAAATATGTAAACAGGAAGTCAGCCATTTTGAATTTTGTGCATTTTACACGTACTACACTTTTAAGTACTCCTCCTAGGGGGTTCATTGCATTCACACGAAATGCGGTCAAAGTGGTCTCCGGATAGTCATGATACTAATTCCAAAGGATATTTTTGATATCTCAAACGGTATGGTCATGGCGAGGCGTACAATTTTCATGTCACGCCGCGCCAACAGGAAGTTGCCATAAATTCAAGGTCTACATTGTCTGATCTGGCTGATATTTTACAAATATGTTCACTGTTAGAGTGTAATCACATCCAAATACCAAGAAGAAATCAATGTTATAGCGCCACCATCTGGCAACGGACGTGAGGTTTTTATCATGTTTGTATGCGTTCCTGCTAAGGTATTCATCACATTCACACCAAATGTAGTCATCATGATCTTAGAATAGTCCTGACCCTAAATGATGAAAGGATTTTTGATATATCAAACGGTTTGGCAATGGCGAGGCGTATAATACACACGTTACGCCCAAAAACAGGAAGTGGGCTTAATTCCGTTCTACATCATCTGATCGAGCTGATATTTTACAAATATATTCACTTTTGGAGTGCAATCACATCCATATCCACATTCATCTGGGCGTGGCTACACAGCGCCCCCTATGGCTTTTTTCTAATATTGTGGACATATACTTTCACGTAAATGCACCACGTCTGGTAGGCATAAGGGTCTCCTCAAGACACACACATTTCTCATTTGCATCCCTTAACTTTTCCCAACAGGAAGTGAGCTATTTTGGATTTTGTGTGTTTTTAAGTGTTTTTTCACGTACCAAACTTTGAAATACTCTTCCTAGGGGGTTCATCACATTCACACAAAATGTGGTCAGCATGATATTATAGCCCTGACACACAACTATGAACTGATTTTTAATATCTTGGAATGGTATGGCTATGGTCAGCCTTAAAATTAACTTGTAATGCTGCCCAAACAGTTCATGTTTTAATACAATTATGTATTAAATAATTTCAAAAAGGTATTGCCTGATTTTGAGGCTACAACTTTTCACATATGTTCATTGTTGGAGTGTCATCACATCCATTAAGCAATAATAGTTCACTATTTTCGCTGGAGACTCATTATATCCAGTCTTAAAACTTCAACGCAAGTCGCAACTGACTCTCCCATTTCTAATACGCGACTGCCATCTACTGGCAAAGGTTAGTATTCTTTCTAATTTTCTTGGATAAAGTAATTTCTCAATGACAAGTTTTGTTTCTTTTTGCGAGCCAGTAACCATAACGATGTATGAGTAACAGCGGCAGCCTACGTGACAAAATGTACTGACAACACCCAGCCCACAGCAACGTTTTTTTCATCGACCTTAATTTTATGGATTGAATAACTAAAATAAAGGACCGTTATGTTCAACAAAGGTATGGCTTGCAGGTCGTTGCGAGATGACAGATATTGGCTAACAGGAGCCAGCCTGTCCACTTGTCTGTGTGAGTCAAAAAACAGGTCCGCTACGTTGGTTTACATGAATAGAAAACTTTCAGTTAAATCGCCAGCTATGTTAGTTTATTTTGCTTGTCATTAAACACGAATTAAGAGAACATACAATTTCGCTAGGAATTTGTGACTTAATATGAAAATAACGGATTGAGGGCAGAGACTTGGCATCTCCTTTAGATTTGGCTGAACAAATGCGTTTCAGGCAGCATAATTACCAGTGAAATGGAAAAGAATGATGCTGGCTAACGAGACGTTTAATGCAATATTATCCGACACTTCGGAGAGAAATTATTTAACCAAGATAAAAGGAAACATACAACTTTTGGCCAATAGATGGCGGCCGTGTATAAGAGGGCAGTATAGTTTTACGGTTCAGGCAGTGGATTAAGACATGCAAGGTCCGCGGTTCCATCCCTGGTGCGGCCACAATAAAGTTGAATAGTTTCTTTAAGCCAATGGTTTCATTTTGAGTGCATATTTATAACCGAATGACTTCTCAAGCATAAATTGTGCCTCCCGCTGTAAGATCTATGGAAATGAATTCATCTCTGCTCTCCATACAGGACTGGAGCATGTTATCACAATGTGCAAGCAAGAAGTAATTTTTGTTTCATTCTACATTGTCTGATGTGGCTAAAACTTCACACATGTTCATTTTTGGAGTGTAATCTCATCCATATACCAATAAAGGCTCAATGGCATAGCTCCACCATCTGGCAAAAGGAAGTGGCCTTAATTTCACTCAACATCTTCCGATGTGGCTTAGAATTTAGAAAAAGGTTTATTATTGGAGTGTAATCAAATTCAAAAACCATACATGGTTCAATATTATAGCGCCACCATCTGGCAACAGGAAGTGAGGCTTATATCATTGATGCATTCCAATAGCAGCACCAACATCCTCATTGCTCAAAGGGGAATTCCTGTGCACACTATACGTTGTCCAGGAAGGTGATTATTTCCAAAGTGTGTAGATGTTGTGAAACATGTCATTGGCACAACTATGCCACCAAGGCGGTTGCGCCCATGGTGCTTGGGCCCGTTCATTCTGCTTGCAGCTATATTTAGGGCCCAAGCACCGTAGGGTGCGAAGGACCCTATTGTTATTGGAAGGATTATTATTATTATTATTATTATTATTATTATTCTTTCTCTTCCGTCATATGGGCATTTTTGAGGGCCTTGCCATGGCTAAAAAGTCTTGAAATTTTGCACACACATCAGAAGTGGTGGCCGTCAGGATGTATCAGATGCTCAGACCTTGGTGTGGCCGAGGGACTCCACAGCGCCCCCTATTGCGCTGACCCCCCCCCCCCCCCCTGCATTGTTGTCTATTGTGGGCAGGCACTTTGAGCTACCTTCACCAAATTTAGTACGGATATAGCACTCCTCGGACCAAACACATTTCTAGTTCGCATTGATGCAAATATGCGAACAGGAAGTCAGCCATTTTGAATTTTGTGCGTTTTCACATGTACTACACTTTTAAGTACTCCTCCTAGGCGGTTCATCGCATTCACACCAAATGGGGTACGAATGGTCTCAAGATAGTCATGATTCTAAATTGCCAAGATATTTTTGATATCTCAAACGGTATGGTCATGGCGAGGCGTACAATTTTTATGTCACGCCGCGCCAAAAGGAAGTGGCCATAATTTTGTGGTTTACATTGTCTGATCTGGCTGATATTTTACAAATATGTTCATGGTGTGAGTATACTCACATCCATGTCCCAAGAAGAAGTCAATGTTATAGCGCCACCATCTGGCAACAGGAAGTGAGGTTTTTATCATATTTGTATGTGTTCCTGCTAGGGTATTCATCACATTCACACCAAATGAAGTCAGCATGATCTTAGGATAGTCCTGACCCTAAAAGCCAAACGGATTTTTGATATCTCAAATGGTTTGGCATTGGCGAGGCGTACAATACACACGTTACTAGCGAAAACAGGAAGTGGGCTTAATTCCGTTCTACATTGTCTGATTGGGCTGAAATTTTACAGATATATTCACTGTTGGAGTGCAATCACATCCATGTCCACATACATCTGGGCGTGGCTACGCAGCGCCCCCTATGGTTCTTTTCTAATATTGTGGACATATACTTTCACGTAAATTCACCGAATATGGTATGCATATGGGTCTCCTCAAGACACACACATTTCTCATTTGCATCCCTTAACTTTTCCAAACAGGAAGTGAGCTATTCTGGATTTTGTGTGTTTTTAAGTGTTTTTACACGTACCAAACTCTGAAATACTCCTTCTAGGGAGTTCATCACATTCACACCAAATGTGGTAAGAATGGTCTCAGGATAATCCTGATGCTAAATTGAAAGGATATTTCTGATATGTCAAACGGTACGGCTATGGCGAGGCGTACAATTTGAGGTCTCGCCGCGGCAACAGGAAGTGTTCGTAATTTCATTCTAGATGGTCTGATCTGGTTGATATTACACAGATATGTTCGTTGTGGGAGTATAATCTAATCCATATCCCAAAAATGACTCAATGTTATAGCGCCACCATCTGGCAACAGGAAGTGGCTTTAATTTCACTCGACATCTTCCGATGTGGCCGAAAATTTAGAAATATGTATATTGTTGGAGTGTAATTAAATCCATTTTCCAAAAATGACTCAATGTTATAGCGCCACCATCTGGAAACTAGAACATTGAATTGACCTTAATTTCACTCAACATCTTCCGATGTGGCTGAAAATTTTGAAATAGATTTATTATTGGAGTGTAATCAAATTAAAAAACCATACACGGCTCAATATTATAGCGCCACCATCTGGCAACAGGAAGTGAGTCTTATGTCATTGATGCATTCCAATAGCAACACCAACATCTTCATTGATAAAAGGGGAATTCCTGTGCACACTATACATTGCCAAGGAAGGTGATTATTTCCAAAGTGTGTACATATTGTTAAGCATGTCATTGGCACAACTATGCCACCAAGGCGGTTGCGCCCATGGTGCTTGGGCCCGTTCATTGCTGCTTGCAGCTATATTTATTATTATTATTCTTTTTCATCAGGCAAATGGGCTTTTTTGAGGGTCTTGCCATGCGTAAAAAGTCTTGACATTTTGCACACACATCAGAAGTGGTTGCTGTCAGGAGCTCTCAGATGCTCAGACCTGGGCGTGGCCGAGGGACTCCACAGCGCCCCCTATCGCATTGTCTTCTATTGTGGGCAGGCACTTTGAGCTACCTGCACCTAATTTGGTGGCCAAATAGCGCTCCTCGTTCCAAACACATTTCTCATTCGGATCTAATCAAATATCCAAACAGGAAGTCAGCCATTTTGGATTTTCTGAGTTTTACACGTACTACACTTTTAAGTACTCCTCCTAGGGGGTTCATCGCATTCACACCAACTGTGGTCAGAATGGTCTCAGGATAGTCATGATGCTAAATTGCCAGGATATTTTTGATAGCTCAAACGGGACAGTCACGGGGAGGATTACAATTTTTATGTCACGCCACGCCAACAGGAAGTGGCCATAATTTCATGGTCTACATTGTCTGATCTGGCTGATATTTTAGAAATGTGTTTATTGTAGGAGTGTAATCACATCCATATCCCAAGAACAGGTCAGTGTTATAGCGCCACCATCTGGCAATAGGAAGTGAGGTCTTTAACATATTTGTATGCCTTCCTGCTAGGGCATTCAGCACATTCACACCAAATGCGGTCAGCATGATCGTAAGATAGTCCTTACGCTAAGTTGTGAAGGGATTTTTGATATCTCAAACGGTATGGAAATGGCGAGTCGTACAGTACACATATTGCGTGCAAAAAAATGACTTTTTTTTCGACATCGTCCGATCTGGCTGATATTTTACAAATATGTTCATTGTAGCAGTACAATATCAGATATATACATATCAATCGGGGCGTGGCTAGACAGCGGCCCCTATAATTATTATTCTCTTTTTTTTCAATGTATTTTGCATTTTTGAGGTTCTTGCCATGGATGGAAACTCACAGAATTTTGTACACACATGAGAAGTGTTGGCTGTCAGGATGTATCAGATGCTCAGACCTGGGCGTGGCCAAGGGACTCCACAGCGCCCCCTAATGCTTTGTCTTCTATTGTGGACAGGCACTTTGAGCTACCTTCACCTAGATTGGTATGCATGTGGGACTCCTCTGGACAAACACATTTCTCATTTGCATCGAATCAAATATGTAAACAGGAAGTCAGCCATTTTGAATTTTGTGCATTTTACACGTACTACACTTTTAAGTACTCCTCCTAGGGGGTTCATTGCATTCACACGAAATGTGGTCAAATTGGTCTCAGGATAGTCATGAGACTAATTCCAAAGGATATTTTTGATATCTCAAACGGTATGGTCATGGCGAGGCGTACAATTTTCATGTCACACCGCGCCAACAGGAAGTTGCCATAAATTCATGGTCTACATTGTCTGATCTGGCTGATATTTTACAAATATGTTCACTGTTAGAGTGTAATCACATCCAAATACCAAGAAGAAATCAATGTTATAGCGCCACCATCTGGCAACGGACGTGAGGTTTTTATCATGTTTGTATGCGTTCCTGCTAAGGTATTCATCACATTCACACCAAATGTAGAGATCATGATCGTAGAATAGTCCTGACCCTAAATGAAGAAAGGATTTTTGATATCTCAAACGGTTTGGCAATGGCGAGGCGTATAATACACACGTTACGCCCAAAAACAGGAAGTGGGCTTAATTCCGTTCTACATCATCTGATCGGGCTGATATTTTACAAATATATTCACTTTTGGAGTGCAATCACATCCATATCCACATTCATCTGGGCGTGGCTACACAGCGCCCCCTATGGCTTTTTTCTAATATTGTGGACATATACTTTCACGTAAATGCACCACGTCTGGTAGGCATAAGGGTCTCCTCAAGACACACACATTTCTCATTTGCATCCCTTAACTTTTCCCAACAGGAAGTGAGCTATTTTGGATTTTGTGTGTTTTTAAGTGTTTTTTCACGTACCAAACTTTGAAATACTCTTCCTAGGGGGTTCATCACATTCACACAAAATGTGGTCAGCATGATATTATAGCCCTGACACACAACTATGAACTGATTTTTAATATCTTGGAATGGTATGGCTATGGTCAGCCTTAAAATTAACTTGTAATGCTGCCCAAACAGTTCATGTTTTAATACAATTATGTATTAAATAATTTCAAAAAGGTATTAAATTCTACATTGCCTGATTTTGAGGCTACAACTTTTCATATATGTTCATTGTTGGAGTGTCATCACATCCATTAAGCAATAATAGTTCACTATTTTCGCTGGAGACTCATTATATCCAGTCTTAAAACTTCAAGGCAAGTCGCAAATGACTCTCCCATTTCTAATACGCGACTGCCATCTACTGGCAAAACTTGGTATTGTTTCTCAAGTGATTTCTCAAATACAAGTTTTGTTTCTTTTTGCGAGCCAGTAACCATAACGATGTATGAGTAACAGCGGCAGCCTACGTGACTAAATGTACTGACAACACCCAGCCCACAGCAACGTTTTTTCTCATCCACCTTAATTTTATGGATTGAATAACTAAAATAAAAGACAGGCTTTTACTGGCAGGAAAGTATCATATATTTAAAAGATTAACACATATAATGCATATCTTGCAATGACGTTCAATGTTATTTGGTTTATAAAAAACCGTGTTGTAGCATTTTAAGGACTCAATACAAAACAGCTGTTCGGAAAGTTAGCTTGAAAACCAAGAAGCCTTATTAAGGATTTCGAGCCGTTTCTATTTGACTTCATTCGATTGAAGTGAATGCCGTAACCCAATTAAATGTAATTCGCGTCGGAATACACATAATAGCCTACACTGTCAACGTAAAATAAAAATATATAGAGGTTTAAATCGATCCTATATTGGGACATTTGTTATGATGGCTGGTGCAACGGGCATTTTCGGTACCGTTGACCATAATCGAATGCTAGCATTTATATCATTACACTGACCAAGTCCTGTTAAAAAGCACATTTTTGGTTCCTTTGTGGAAACGGTGAAGTTGTCTACACAATCTATTCTACTCACAGACTAACTGCGTCGCTGTAACTTCCCCCCATTTCTGATACGGGGATTCCATTTATTGGCAGAAAGTGGAACTTTTATATTTTTCTTCCTTCAAGTGATTTTTCAACGATAGGTTTTTTTTTCTTTTTCTAGCGAGCCAGTAGGCATAACGATGTATGATTTACAGCTGCAGCCTACGTGACAAAATGTATTGACAACACCCAGCCCGACGTTTCTTTGCATCTATTTTCATTATATGAATAGAATATCTGAAATAAATATTAAAGACATTTAATGACTGTCTTTAACTGGCAGGAGAGTACCATATATTTAAAAGAGTCAAAAGTCAAAAAGAAACGTTAACGTTTGAGATGGCTCTGGTCGAACTCTGTGTTAACATGAGACCGTTATGTTCAACAAAGGTATGGCATGCAGGTCGTTGCGAGATGACGCGCATTGGCTAACAGCAGCCAGCCTGTCCACTGTCTGTGTGAGTCAAAAAACAGGTCAGCTACGTTTATTTACATGAATAGAAAACTTTCAGTTAAATCGCCAGATAATTTTAGTTTATTTTGCTTGTCATTAAACACGAATTAAGAGAACATACAATTTCGCTAGGAATTTTTGACTTAATATGAAAGTACCGGATTGAGGGCAGAGACTTGGCACCTCCTTTAGATTTGGCTGAACAAATGCGTTTCAGGCAGCATAATTACCGGTGAAATGGAAAAGAATGATGCTGGCTAACTCGACGTTTAATGCAATATTATCCGACACTTCGGAGAGAAATTACTTAACCAGGATAAAAGGAAACATACAACTTTTGGCCAATAGATGGCGTACGTGTATAAGAGGGCAGTAGAGCTTAATGGTTCAGACAGTGGATTAAGACATGCAAGGTCCGCGGTTCCATCCCCGGTGCGGCTACAATAAAGTTGAATAGTTTCTTTACGCCAATGGTTTTATTTTGAGTGCATATTTATAACCGAATGACTTCTCAAGCGTAAATTTTGCCTCCCGCTGTAAAATCTATGGAAATTAATTCATCTGTGCTCTCCATACAGGACTGGAGCATATTATTACAATGTGCAAGCAAGAAGTAATTTTTGTTTCATTCTACATTGTCTGATGTGGCAGAAACTTCACACATGTTCATTTTTGGAGTGTAATCTCATCCATATACCAAGAAAGGCTCAATGGCATAGCGCCACCATCTGGCAAAAGGAAGTGGCTTTAATTTTATTGACATCTTCCAATTTGGCTGAAAATGTACAAATATGTTAATAATTGGAGTGTAATCAAATCCATAAACCATACACAGCTCAATATTATAGCGCCACCATCTGGCAACAGGAAGTGAGGCTTATATCATTAATGCATTCCAATAGCAGCAGCAACATCTTCATTGATCAAAGGGGAATTCCTGTGCACACTATTCGTTGTCCAGGAAGGTGATTATTTCCAAAGTGTGAACATATTGTGAAACATGTCATTGGCACAACTGTGCCACCAAGGCGGTTGCGCCCATGGTGCTTGGGCCCGTTCATTGCTGCTTGCAGCTATATTTAGGGCCCAAGCACCGTAGGGTGCGAAGGACCCTATTGTTATTGTAAAGATTATTATTATTATTATTAGGGCCCAAGCACCGTAGGGTGCGAAGGACCCTATTGTTATTGGAAGGATTATTATTATTATTATTATTCTTTTTTTTTCAATGTTTTGTGCATTTTTGAGGTGCTTGCCATGAATGAAAACTCACGGAATTTTGCACACACATCAGAAGTGGTGGCTGTCAGGATCTCTCAGATGCTCAGACCTGGGCGTCGCTGAGGGACTCCACAGCGCCCCCTATCGCATTGTCATCTATTGTGGGCAGGCACTTTGAGCTACCCGCACCATATTTAGCATGCATATAGCACTCCTTAGGCCAAACACATTTCAAATTCGCATCTAATCAAATATGCAAACAGGAAGTCAGCCATTTTGGATTTTGTGCGTTTTACACGTACTGCACTTTTAAGTACTCCTCCTAGGGGGTTCCTCGCATTCACACCAACTGTGGTCAGAATGGTCTCAGGATAGTCATGATGCTAAATTGCCAGGATATTTTTGATAGCTCAAACGGGACAGTCACAGGGAGAAATACAATTTTTATGTCACGCCACGCCAACAGGAAGTGGCCGTAATTTCATGGTCTACATTGTCTGATCTGGCTGATATTTTAGAAATACGTTTATTGTTGGAGTATAATCACATCCATATCCCAAGAACGGGTCAATGTTATAGCGCCACCATCTGGCAACAGGAAGTGAGGTCTTTATCATATTTGTATGCCTTCCTGCTAGGGCATTCATCACATTCACACGAAATGTGGTCAGCATGATTTTAGGATAGTCATGACCATATGCTGTGAAGGGATTTTTGATATCTCAAACGGTATGGAAATGGCGAGTCGTACAGTACACATATTGCGTGCAAAAAAATGCTTTTTTTTCCGACATCGTCCGATCTGGCTGATATTTTATAAATATGTTCACTGTTGGAATACAATATTAAATATATACATATCAATCAGGGCGTGGCTAGACAGCGCCCCCTATAATTATTATTCTCTTTTTTTTCAATGTATTTTGCATTTTTGAGGTGCTTGCCATGGATGGAAACTCACGGAATTTTGCACACACATGAGAAGTGTTGGCTGTCAAGATGTATCAGATGCTCAGACCTGGGCGTGGCCAAGGGACTCCACAGCGCCCCCTAATGCTTTGTCTTCTATTGTGGAATGGAACTTTGAGCTACCTTCACCTAATTTGGTATGCATGTGGGCCTCCTCTGGACAAACACATTTCTTATTCGCATCAAATCAAATATGTGAACAGGAAGTCAGCCATTTTGAATTTTGTGAATTTTACACGTACTACACTTTTAAGTACTCCTCCTAGGGGGTTCATTGCATTCACACGAAATGGAGTCAAAGTGGTCTCAGGATATTCATGATACTAATTCCAAAGGATATTTTTGATATCTCAAACGGTATGGTCATGGCGAGGCGTACAATTTTCATGTCACGCCGCGCCAACAGGAAGTAGCCATAAATTCATGGTCTACATTGTCTGATCTGGCTGATATTTTACAAATATGTTCACTGTTAGAGTGTAATCACATCCAAATACCAAGAAGAAATCAATGTTATAGCGCCACCATCTGGCAACGGAAGTGAGGTTTTTATCATGTTTGTATGCGTTCCTGCTAGGGTATTCATCACATTCACACCAAATGTAGTCATCATGATCTTAGAATAGTCCTGACCCTAAATGACGAAAGGATTTTTGATATCTCAAACGGTTTGGCAATGGCGAGGCGTATAATACACATGTTACGCCCAAAAACAGGAAGTGAGCTTAATTCCGTTCTACATCATCTGATCGGGCTGATATTTTACAAATATATTCACTTTTGGAGTGCAATCACATCCATATCCACATTCACCTGGGCGTGGCTACACAGCGCCCCCTATGGCTTTTTTCTAATATTGTGGACATATACTTTCAAGTAAATGCACCACGTCTGGTAGCCATAAGGGTCTCCTCAAGACACACACATTTCTCATTTGCATCTCTTAACTTTTCCCAACAGGAAGTGAGCTATTTTGGATTTTGTGTGTTTTTAAGTGTTTTTTCACGTACCAAACTTTGAAATACTCTTCCTAGGGGGTTCATCACATTCACACAAAATGTGGTCAGCATGATATTATAGGCCTGACACACAACTATGAACTGATTTTTAATATCTTGGAATGGTATGGCTCTGGTCAGCCTTAAAATTAACTTGTAATGCTGCCCAAACAGTTTATGTTTTAATACAATTATGTCTTAAATAATTTCAAAAAGGTATTAAATTCTACATTGCCTGATTTTGAGGCTAACACTTTTCACATATGTTCATTGTTGGAGTGTCATCACATCCATTAAGCAATAATAGTTCACTATTTTCGCTGGAGACTCATTATATCCAGTCTTAAAACTTCAACGCAAGTCGCAAATGACTCTCCCATTTCTAATACGCGACTGCCATCTACTGGCAAAAGTTGGTATTGTTTCTCAAGTAATTCCTCAATGACAAGTTTTGTTTCTTTTTGCGAGCCAGTAACCATAACGATGTATGAGTAACAGCGGCAGCCTACGTGACAAAATGTACTGACAACACCCAGCCCACAGCAACGTTTTTTCTCATCTACCTTAATTATATGGATTGAATAACTAAAATAAAAGACAGGCTTTTACTGGCAGGAAAGTAGCATATATTTCAAAGATTAACACATATAATGCATATCTTGCAATGACGTTCAATGTTATTTGGTTTAAAAAAAAACGTGTTGTAGCATTTTAAGGACTCAATACAAAACAGCTGTTCGGAAAGTTGGCTTGAAAACCAAGAAGCGTTATTAAGGAATTCGAGCCGTTTCTATTTGACTTCATTCGATTGAAGTGAATGCCGTAACCCAATTAAATGTAATTCGCGTCGGAATACACATAATAGCCTACACTGTGAACGTGAAATAAAAATATATAGAGGTTTAAATCGATCCTGTATTGGGACATTTGTTATGATGGCTGGTGCAACAGGCATTTTCTGGACCGTTGACCATAATCGAATGCTAGCATTTATATCATTACACTGACCAAGTCCTGTTAAAAAGCACATTTTTGGTTAATTTGTGGAAACGGTGAAGTTGTCTACACAATCTATTCTACTCACAGACTAACTGCGTCGCTGTAACTTCCCCCCATTTCTGATACGAGGATTCCATTTATTGGTAGAAAGTGGTTATTTTTTTATTTTTATTCCTTCAAGTGATTTTTCAACGATAGGTTTTTGTTTTTTTCTAGCGAGCCAGTAGGCATAACGATGTATGATTTACAGCTGCAGCCTACGTGACAAAATGTATTGACAACACCCAGCCCGACGTTTCTTTGCATCTATTTTCATTATATGAATTGCATATCTGAAATAAATATTAAAGACATTTAATGACTGTCTTTAACTGGCAGGAGAGTATCATATATTTAAAAGATTAAGACATGAAGTCAAAAAGAAACGTGAGCGTTTGAGGTGGCTCTGGTCGAACTCTGTGTTAACATGAGACCGTTATGTTCAACAATGGTATCTCATGCAGGTCGTTGCGAGATGAGAGGCATGGGCTAACAGCAGCCAGCCTGTCCACTGTCTGTGTGAGTAAAAAAACAGGTCAGCTACGTTGGTTTACAGGAATTGAAAACTTTCAGTTAAATCGCCAGCTATGTTAGTTTATTTTGCTTGTCATTAAACACGAATTAAGAGAACATACAAGTTCGCTAGGAATTTTTGACTTAATATGAAAATACCGGATTGAGGGCAGAGACTTGGCATCTCCTTTAGATTTGGCAGAACAAATGCGTTTCAGGCAGCATAATTACCGGTGAAATGGAAAAGAATGATGCTGGCTAACTCGACGTTTAATGCAATATTATCAGACACTTCATAGAGAAATTATTTAACCAAGATAAAAGGAAACATACAACTTTTGGCCAATAGACAGCGTACGTGTATAAGAGGGCAGTTTAGCTTAATGGTTCATGCAGTGGAGTAAGGCATGCACGGTCCGCGGTTCCATCCCCGGTGCGGCCACAATAAAGTTGAATAGTTTCTTTAAGCCAATGGTTTTATTTTGAGTGCATATTTATAACCAAATGACTTCTCAAGCATAAATTGTGCCTTCCGCTGTAAAATCTATGGAAATTAATTCATCTCTGCTCTCCATACAGGACTGGAGCATGTTATCACAATGTGCAAGCAAGAAGTTATTTTTGTTTCATTCTACATTGTCTGATGTGGCTGAAACTTCACACATGTTCATTTTTGGAGTGTAATCTCATCCATATACCAATAAAGGCTCAATGGCATAGCGCCACCATCTGGCAAAAGGAAGTGGCCTTAATTTCACTGGACATCTTCCAATTTGGCTGAAAATGTACAAATATGTTAATTATTGGATTGTAATCAAATCCATGAACCATACACGGCTCAATATTATAGCGCCACCAACTGGCAATTGGAAGTGAGGCTTATATCATTGATGCATTCCAATAGCAGCAGCAACATCTTCATTGATCAAAGTGGAATTCCTGTGCACACTATACGTTGTCCAGGAAGGTGATTATTTCCAAAGTGTGTACATATTGTGAAACATGTCATTGGCACAACTATGCCACCAAGGCGGTTGCGCCCATGGTGCTTGGGCCCGTTCATTGCTGCTTGCAGCTATATTTATTATTATTATTCTTTTTTCTATATGCAAATGGGCCTTTTTGAGGTGCTTGCCAAGCATAAAAAGTCTGGGAATTTTGCACAAACATCAGAAATGAGGACCTTCATAATCGATTAGATGCTCAGACCTGGGCGTGGCCGAGGGACTCCACAGCGCCCCCTATTGCATTGTCTTCTATTGTGGGCAGGCACTTTGAGCTACCTTCACCAAATTTAGTACGCATATAGCACTCCTCGGACCAAACACATTTCTAATTTGCATCTAATCAAATATACAAACAGGAAGTCAGCCATTTTGGATTTTGTGCGTTTTACACGTACTGCACTTTTAAGTACTCCTCCTAGGGGGTTCATCACATTCACACCACCTGTGGTCAGAATGGTCTCAGGATATTCATGATGCTAAATTGCCAGGATATTTTTGATAGCTCAAACGGGACGGTCCTAGGGAGGCGTAGAATTTTTATGTCACGCCGCGCCAACAGGAAGTGGCCGTAATTTCATGGTTTGCATTGTCTGATCTGGCTGATATTTTAGAAATACGTTTATTGTCTGAGTGTAATCACATCCATATCCCAAGAACGGGTCAATGTTATAGCGCCACCATCTGGCAACAGGAAGTGAGGTCTTTATCATATTTCTATGCCTTCCTGCTAGGGCATTCATCACATTCACACGAAATGTAGTTAGCATGATCTTAGGATACTCATGACCATATGCTGTGAAGGGATTTTTGATATCTCAAACGGTATGGAAATGGCGAGTCGTACAGTACACATATTGCGTGCAAAAAAATGACTTTTTTTTCGACATCGTCCGATTTGGCTGATATTTTCCAAATATGTTCACTGTTGGAGTACAATATGAAATATATACATATCAATCGGGGCGTGGCTAGACAGCGCCCCCTATAACTATTATTCTCTTTTTTTTCAATGTATTTTGCATTTTTGAGGTGCTTGCCATGGATGAAAACTCATGGAATTTTGCACACACATGAGAAGTGTTGGCTGTCAAGATGTGTCAGATGCTCAGACCTGGGCGTGGCCGAGGGACTCCACAGCGCCCCCTAATGCTTTGTCTTCTATTGTGGACAGGCACTTTGAGCTACCTTCACCTAATTTGGTACGCATGTGGGACTCCTCTGGACAACCACATTTCTCATTCGCATCGAATCAAATATGTGAACAGGAAGTCAGCCATTTTGAATTTTGTGCATTTTACACGTACTACACTTTTCAGTACTCCTCCTAGGGGCTTCATTGCATTCACACAAAATGGGGTCAAACTGGTCTCACGATAGTCATGATACTAATTCCAAAGGATATTTTTGATATCTCAAACGGTATGGTCATGGCGAGGCGTACAATTTTCATGTCACGCCGCGCCAACAGGAAGTAGCCATAAATTCATGGTCTACATTGTCTGATCTTGCTGATATTTTACAAATATGTTCACTGTTAGAGTGTAATCACATCCAAATACCAAGAAGAAATCAATGTTATAGCGCCACCATCTGGCAACGGAAGTGAGGTTTTTATCATGTTTGTATGCGTTCCTGCTAGGGTATTAATCACATTCACACCAAATGTAGTAATCATGATCTTAGAATAGTCCTGACCCTAAATGACGAGAGGATTTTTGATATCTCAAACGGTTTGGCAATGGCGAGGCGTATAATACACACGTTACGCCCAAAAACAGGAAGTGGGCTTAATTCCGTTCTACATCATCTGATCGGGCTGATATTTTACAAATATATTCACTTTTGGAGTGCAATCACATCCATATCCACATTCATCTGGGCCTGGCTACACAGCACCCCCTATGGCTTTTTTCTAATATTGTGGACATATACTTTCACGTAAATGCACCACGTCTGGTAGGCATAAGGGTCTCCTCAAGACACACACATTTCTCATTTGCATCCCTTAACTTTTCCCAACAGGAAGTGAGCTATTTTGGATTTTGTCTGTTTTTAAGTGTTTTTTCACGTACCAAACTTTGAAATACTCTTCTTAGGGGGTTCATCACATTCACACAAAATGTGGTCAGCATGATATTATAGCCCTGACACACAACTATGAACTGATTTTTAATATCTTGGAATGGTATGGCTCTGGTCAGCCTTAAAATTTACTTGTAATGCTGCTCAAACAGTTCATGTTTTAATACAATTATGTATTAAATAATTTCAAAAAGGTATTCAATTCTACATTGCCTGATTTTGAGGCTACAACTTTTCACATATGTTCATTGTTGGAGTGTCATCACATCCATTAAGCAATAATAGTTCACTATTTTCGCTGGAGACTCATTATATCCAGTCTTAAAACTTCAACGCAAGTCGCAACTGACTATCCCATTTCTAATACGCGACTGCCATCTATTGGCAAAAGTTGGTATTGCTTCTCTTTTTCTTGGATAAAGTGATTTCTCAATGACACGTTTTGTTTATTTTTGCGAGCCAGTAACCATAACGATGTATGAGTAACAGCGGCAGCCTACGTGACAAAATGTACTGACAACACCCAGCCCACAGCAACGTTTTTTCACATCTACCTTAATCATATGGATTGAATAACTAAAATAAAAGACAGGCTTTTACTGGCCGGAAAGTATCATATATTTAAAAGATTAACACATATAATGCATATCTTGCATTGACGTTCAATGTTATTTGGTTTAAAAAAAATCGTATTGTAGCATTTTAAGGACTCAATACAAAACAGCTGTTCGGAAAGTTGGCTTGAAAACCAAGAAGCCTTATTAAGGAATTCGAGCCGTTTCTATTTGACTTTATTCGATTGAAGTGAATGCCGTAACCCAATTAAATGTAATTCGCGTCGGAATACACATAATGGCCTACACTGTCAACGTGAAATAAAAATATATAGAGGTTTAAATCGATCCTATATTGGGACATTTGTTATGATGGCTGGTGCAACGGGCATTTTAATAATCGAATGCTAGCATTTATATCATTACACTGACCAAGTCGTGTTAAAAAGCACATTTTTGGTTCCTTTGTGGAAACAGTGAAGTTTTCTACACAATCTATTCTACTCACAGACTAACTGCGTCGCTGTAACTTCCCCCCATTTCTGATACGGGGATTCCATTTATTGGCAGAAAGTGGTACGTTTATTTTTTTCTTCCTTCAAGTGATTTTTCAACGATAGGTTTTTGTTTTTTTATAGTGAGCCAGTAGGCATAACGATGTATGATTTACAGCTGCAGCCTACGTGACAAAATGTATTGACAACACCCAGCCCGACGTTTCTTTGCATCTATTTTCATTATATGAATTGAATATCTGAAATAAATATTAAAAATATTTAATGACTGTCTTTAAATGGCAGGAGAGTATCATATATTTAAAAGAGTAACACATGAAGTCAAAAAGAAACCTTAGCATTTGAGGTGGCTCTGCTCAAACGCTGTATTAACATGAAACCGTTATGTTCAACAAAGGTATGGCATGCAGGACGTTGCGAGATGACAGGCAATGGCTAACAGCAGCCAGCCTGTCCACTGTCTGTGTGAGTCAAAAAACAGGTCAGCAACGTTGGTTTACATGAATAGAAAACTTTCAGTTAAATCGCCAGCTATGTTAGTTAATTTTGCTTGTCATTAAACACGAATTAAGAGAATATAAAATTTCGCTAGGAATTTTTGACTTAATATGAAAATACCGGATTGAGGGCAGAGACTTGGGATCTCCTTTAGATTTGGCTGAACAAATGCGTTTCAGGCAGCATAATTACCGGTGAAACGGAAAAGAATGATATTGGCTAACTAGACGTTTAATGCAATATTATCCGACACTTCGGCCAGAAATTATTTAACCAAGATAAAAGGAAACATACAACATTTCGCCAATAGATGGCGGCCATGTATAAGAGGGCAGTATAGCTTAATGGTTCAGGCAGTGGATTAAGACATGCAAGGTCCGCGGTTCCATCCCCGGTGTGGCCACAATAAAGTTGAAGAGTTTCTTTAAGCCAATGGTTTTATTTTGAGTGCATATTTATAACCGAATGACTTTAAGAAAAAATTGTGCCTCTCGCTGTAAAATCTATGGAAATTAATTAATCTCTGCTCTCCATACAGGACTGTAGCATGTTATCACAACGTGCAAGGAAGAAGTTGTTTTTGTTTCATTCTACATTGTCTGATGTGGCTGAAACTTCACACATGTTCATTTTTGGAGTGTAATCTCATCCATATACCAATAAAGGCTCAATGGCATAGCGCCACCATTGGGCAACAGGAAGTGGCCTTAATTTCACTCGACATCTTCCGATGTGGCTGAAAATGTAGAAATATTTTTATTATTGGAGTGTAATTAAATCCATATACCAGAAATGGCTCAATGTTATAGCGCCAGCATCTGGCAACAGGAAGTGGCCTTAATTTCACTCAACATCTTCCGATGTGGCTTAGA
This sequence comes from Conger conger, assembly GCF_963514075.1. Taxonomy (NCBI): domain Eukaryota; kingdom Metazoa; phylum Chordata; class Actinopteri; order Anguilliformes; family Congridae; genus Conger; species Conger conger. Next base: position 41,920,521 of record NC_083766.1, read on the forward strand.
AATTAGAAATAGGTTTATTATTGGAGTGTAATCAAATTCAAAAACCATACATGGTTCAATATTATAGCGCCACCATCTGGCAACAGGAAGTGAGACTTATATCATCGATGCATTCCAATAGCAGCACCAACATCTTCATTGATCAAAAAGGAATTCCTGAGTAGACGATACGTTGTCCAGGATGGTGATTATTTCCTAAGTGTGTACATATTGTGAAACATGTCATTGGCACAACTATGCCACGAAGGCGGGTGCGCCCATGGTGCTTGGGCCCGTTCATTGCTGCTTGCAGCTATATTTAGGGCCCAAGCACCGTAGGGTGCGAAGGACCCTATTGTTATTGGAAGGATTATTATTATTAGGGCCCAAGCACCGTAGGGTGCGAAGGACCCTATTGTTATTGGAAGGATTATTATTATTATTATTATTCTTTTTTTTTCAATGTTTTGTGCATTTTTGAGGTGCTTGCCATGAATGAAAACTCACGGAATTTTGCACACACATCAGAAGTGGTGGCTGTCAGGATCTCTCAGATGCTCAGACCTGGGAGTCGCTGAGGGACTCCACAGCGCCCCCTATCGCATTGTCTTCTATTGTGGGCAGGCACTTTGAGCTACCTGCACCATATTTAGTATGCATATAGCACTCCTCAGGCCAAACACATTTCAAATTCGCATCTAATCAAATATGCGAATAGGAAGTCAGCCATTTTGGATTTTGTGCATTTTACACGTTCTACACTTTTAAGTACTCCTCCTAGGGGGTTCATCGCATTCACACCAACTATGGTCAGAATGGTCTCAGGATAGTCATGATACTAAATTGCCAGGATATTTTTGATAGCTCAAACGGGACAGTCACAGGGAGGATTACAATTTTTATGTCACGCCACGCCAATAGGAAGTGGCCGTAATTTCATGGTCGACATCGTCTGATCTGGCTGATATTTTAGAAATACGTTTATTGTTGGAGTATAAACACATCCATATCCCAAGAACGGGTCAATGTTATAGCGCCACCATCTGGCAACAGGAAGTGTGGTCTTCATCATATTTGTATGCCTTCCTGCTAGGGCATTCATCACATTAACACCAAATGTGGTCAACATGATCTTAAGATAGTCCTTACACTAAATTGTGAAGGGATTTTTGATATCTCAAACGGTATGGAAATGGCGAGTCGTAGAGTAGACATAGTGCGTGCAAAAAAATGACTTTTTTTTCGATATCGTCCGATCAGGCTGATATTTTAGAAATATGTTCCCTCTTGGAATACAATATCAAATATATACATATCAATCGGGGCGTGGCTAGACAGCGCCCCCTATAATTATTATAATCTTTTTTTTCTATGTTTTGTGCATTTTTGAGGTGCTTGCCATGGATGAAAACTCACGGAATTTTGCACACACATGAGAAGTGGTGTCTCTCAGGAACTGTCAGATGCTCAGACCTGGGCGTGGCCGATGGACTCCACAGCGCCCCCTATTGCTTTGTCTTCTATTGTGGACAGGCACTTTGAGCTACCTTCACCTAATTTTGGAGGGTTGTGGGGCTCCTCTGCCCAAACACAATTCTCATTCGCATCGAATCAAATATGTGAACAGGAAGTCAGCCATTTTGAATTTTGTGCGTTTTACACGTACTACACTTTTAAGTACTCCTCCTAGGGGGTTCATCGCATTCACACCACATGTAGTCAAAGTGGTCTCAGGATAGTTATGATACTAATTCCCAAGGATATTTTTGATATCTCAAACGGTATGGTAATGGCGAGGCGTACAATTTTCATGTCACGCCACGCCAACAGGAAGTAGCCATAAATTCATGGTCTACATTGTCTGATCTGGCTTATATTTTAGAAATATGTTCACTATTAGAGTGTAATCACAGCCATATACCAAGAAGAAGTCAATGTTATAGCGCCACCATCTGGCAACAGGAAGTGAGGTTTTTATCATATTTGTATGCCTTCCTGCTAGGATATTCATCAAATTCACACCAAATGGAGTCATCATGATCTTAGAATAGTCCTGACCCTAAATGAGAAAAGGATTTTTGATATCTCAAACGGTTTGGCAATGGCGAGGCGTATAATACACACGTTACGCCCAAAAACAGGAAGTGGGCTTAATTCCGTTCTACATCATCTGATCGGGCTGATATTTTACAAATATATTCACTTTTGGAGTGCAATCACATCCATATCCACATTCGTCTGGGCGTGGCTACACAGCGCCCCCTATGGCTCTTTTCTAATATTGTGGACATATACTTTCACGTAAATGCACCACGTCTGGTAGGCATATGGGTCTCCTCAAGACACACACATTTCTCATTTGCATCCCTTAACTTTTCCCAACAGGAAGTGAGCTATTTTGGATTTTGTGTGTTTTTAAGTGTTTTTTCACGTACCAAACTTTGAAATACTCTTCCTAGGGGGTTCATCACATTCACACAAAATGTAGTCAGCATGATATTATAGCCCTGACACACAACTGTGAACTGATTTTTAATAACTTGGAATGGTATGGCTATGGTCAGCCTTAAAATTAACTTGTAATGCTGCCCAAACAGGAAAATTATGTATTAAATCATTTCAAAAAGGTATTAAATTCTACATTGCCTGATTTTGAGGCTACAACTTTTCACATATGTTCATTGTTGGAGTGTCATCACATCCATTAAGCAATAATAGTTCACTATTTTCGCTGGAGACTCATTATATCTAGTCTTAAAACTTCAACGCAAGTCGCAACTGACTCTCCCATTTCTAATACGCGACTGCCATCTAGTGGCAAAGGTTAGTATTCTTTCTAATTTTCTTGGATAAAGTGATTTCTCAATGACAAGTTTTGTTTCTTTTTGCGAGCCAGTAACCATAACGATGTATGAGTAACAGCGGCAGCCTACGTGACAAAATGTACTGACAACACCCAGCCCATAGCAACGTTTTTTTCATCTACCTTAATTATATGGATTGAATAACTAAAATAAAAGACAGGCTTTTACTGGCAGGAAAGTATCATATATTTAAAAGATTAACACATATAATGCAGATCTTGCATTGACGTTCAATGTTATTTGGTTTAAAAATTTTAAGGACTCAACACAAAACAGCTGTTCGGAAAGTTGGGTTGAAAACCAAGAAGCCTTATTAAGGAATTCGAGCCGTTTCTATTTGACTTCATTCGATTGAAGTGAATGCCGTAACCCAATTAAATGTAATTCGCGTCGCAATACACACAATCGCCTACACTGTCAACGTGAAATAAAAATATATAGAGGTTTAAATCGATCCTATATTGGGACATTTGTTATGATGGCTGGTGCAACGGGCATTTTCGGTACCGTTGACCATAATCGAATGCTAGCAATTATATCATTACACTGACCAAGTCCTGTTAAAAAACACATTTTTGGTTCTTTTGTGGAAACAGTGAAGTTGTTTACATAATCTATTCTACTCACAGACTAACTGCGTCGCTGTAACTTCCCCCCATTTCTGTTACGGGGATTCCATTTATTGGCAGAAATTGGTACTTTTATTTTTTTCTTCCTTCAAGTGATTTTTCAACGATAGGTTTTTGTTTTTTTCTAGCGAGCCAGTAGGCATAACGATGTATGATTTACAGCTGCAGCCTACGTGACAAAATGTATTGACAACACCCAGCCCGACGTTTCTTTGCATCTATTTTCATTATATGAATTGAATATCTAAAATAAATATTAAAGACATTTAAAGACTTAAAGACAGGTTTTAACTGGCAGGAGAGTATCATATATTTAAAAGATTAACACATATAATGCATATCGTGCATTGACGTTAAATGGTATTTTGTTAAAAAAAAAAAACGTATTGTAGCATTTTCAGGACTCAATACAAAACTGCTGTTCGGAAAGTTAGCTTGAAAACCAAGAAGCCTTATTTAGGAATTCGCGCCGTTTCTATTTGACTTCATTCGATTGAAGTGTTTGCCGTAACCCAATTAAATGGAATTCGCGTCGGAATACACATAATAGCCAACATTGTCAACGTGAAATAAAAATATATAGAGGTTTAAATCGATCCTATATTGGGACTTTTGTTATCATGGCTGGTGCAACGGGCATTTTCGGTACCATTGACCATAATCGAATGCTAGCATTTATATCATTAAACTGACCAAGTCCTGTTAAAAAGCACATTTTAGACTCCTTTGTGGAAACAGTGAAGTTGTCTACACAATATATTCTACTCACAGACTAACTGCGTCGCTGTAACTTCCCCCCATTTCTGAAACGGGGATTCCATTTATTGGCAAAAAGTGGTACTTTGATTTTTTTCTTCCTTCAAGTGATTTTTCAACGATAGGTTTTCGTTTTTTATATCGAGCCAGTAGGCATAACGATGTATGATTTACAGCTGCAGCCTACGTGACAAAATGACAACACCCAGCCCGACGTTTCTTTGCATCTATTTTCATTATTTGAATTGAATATCTAAAATAAATAGTAAAGACATTTAATGACTGTCTTTAACTGGCAGGAGAGTGTCATATATTTAAAAGAGTAACACATGAAGTCAAAAAGAAACGGTAGCGTTTGAGGTGGCTCTGCTCGAACGCTGTGTTAACAAGAGACCGTTATGTTCAACAAGGGTATCGCATGCACGTCGTTGCGTAGCCTGTCCACTGTCTGTGTGAGTCAAAAAACAGGTCAGCTTCGTTGGTTTACATGAATAGAAAACTTTCAGTTAAATCGCCAGCTATGTTAGTTTATTTTGCTTGTCATTAAACACGAATTAAGAGAACATACAATTTCGCTAGGAATTTTTGACTTAATATGAAAATACCGGATTGAGGGCAGAGACTTGGCATCTCCTTTAGATTTGGCTGAACAAATGCGTTTCAGGCAGCATAATTACCGGTGAAATGGAAAAGAATGATGCTGGCTAACTAGACTTTTAATGCAATATTATCCGACACTTCGGCGAGAAATTATTTAACCAAGATGATAGGAAACATACAACATTTGGCCAATAGATGGCGCCCGTGTATAAGAGGGCAGTATACCTTAATGGTTTAGGCAGTGGATGAAGACATGCAAGGTCGGCGGTTCTATCCCCAGTGCGGTCACAATGAAGTTGAATAGTTTGTTTAAGCCAATGGTTTTATTTTGAGTGCATATTTATAACCGAATGACTTTTCAAGCATAAAATGTGCCTCTCGCTGTAAAATCTATGGAAATTAATTCATCTCTGCTCTCCATACAGGACTGTAGCACGTTATCACAATGTGTTTGTTGTTTTTGTTTCATTCTACATTTTCTGATGTGGCTGAAACTTCACACATGTTCATTTTTGGAGTGTAATCTCATCCATATACCAATAAAGGCTCAATGGCATAGCGCCACCATCTGGCAACAGGAAGTGGCCTTAATTTCACTCGACATCTTCCGATGTGGCTGAAAATGTAGAAATATTTTTATTATTGGAGTGTAATTAAATCCATATTCCAAAAATGGCTCAATGTTATAGCGCCACCATCTGGCAAAAGGAAGTGACTTTAATTTTACTCGACATCTTCCAATTTGGCTGAAAATGTACAAACATGTTAATTATTGGAGTGTAATCAAATCCATAAACCATACACGGCTCAATATTATAGCGCCACCATCTGGCAACAGGAAGTGAGGCTTATATCATTGATGCATTCCAATAGCAGCAGCAACATCTTCATTGATCAAAGGGGAATTCCTGTGCACACTATACGTTGTCCAGGAAGGTGATTATTTCCAAAGTGTGTACATATTGTGAAACATGTCATTGGCACAACTATGCCACCAAGGCGGTTGCGCCCCTGGTGCTTGGGCCCGTTCATTGCTGCTTGCAGCTATATTTATTCTTTTTTTTTCAATGTTTTGTGCATTTTTGAGGTGCTTGCCATGGATGAAAACTCACAGAATTTTGCACACACATCAGAAGTGGTGGCTGTCAGGTTGTCTCAGATGCTCAGACCTGGGCGTGGCTGAGGAACTCCACAGCGCCCCCTATCGCATTGTCATCTATTGTGGGCAGGCACTTTGAGCTACTTTCACCTAATTTAATACGCATATAGCACTCCTCAGGCCAAACACATTTCAAATTCGCATCAAATCAAATATGCAAACAGGAAGTCAGCCATTTTGGATTTTGTGCGTTTTACACGTACTGCACTTTTAAGTACTCCTCCTAGGGGGTTCATCACATTCACACCACCTGTGGTCAGAATGGTCTCAGGATATTCATGATGCTAAATTGCCAGGATATTTTTGATTGCTCAAACGGGACGGTCCTGGGGAGGCGTAGAATTTTTATGTCACGCCACGCCAACAGGAAGTGGCCGTAATTTCATGGTCTACATCGTCTGATCTGGCTGATATTTTAGAAATACATTTAGTGTTGGAGTATAATCACATCCATATCCCAAGAACGGGTCAATGTTATAGCGCCACCATCTGGCAACAGGAAGTGAGGTCTTTATCATATTTGTATGCCTTCCTGCTAGGGCATTCATCACATTCACACGAAATGTGGTCCGCATGATCTTAGGATAGTCATGACCATAAGCTGTGAAGGGATTTTTGATATCTCAAACGGTATGGAAATGGCGAGTCGTAGAGTAGACATAGTGCGTGCAAAAAAATGACTTTTTTTTTGACATCGTCCGATCTGGCTGATATTTTCCAAATATGTTCACTGTTGGAGTACAATATGAAATATATACATATCAATTGGGGCGTGGCTAGACAGCGCCCCCTATAATTATTATTCTCTTTTTTTTCAATGTATTTTGCATTTTTAAGGTGCTTGCCATGGATGAAAACTCACAGAATTTTGCCCACACATGAGAAGTGTTGGCTGTCAGGATGTATCAGATGCTCAGACCTGGGCGTGGCTGAGGGACTCCACAGCGCCCCCTAATGCTTTGTCCTCTATTGTGGACAGGCACTTTGAGCTACCTTCACCTAATTTGGTATGCATGTGGGACTCCTCTGGACAAACACATTTCTCATTCGCATCAAATCAAATATGTAAACAGGAAGTCAGCCATTTTGAATTATGTGCATTTTACACGTACTACACTTTTAAGTACTCCTCCTAGGGGGTTCATTGCATTCACAGGAAATGTGTTCAAAGTGGTCTCAGGATAGTCATGATACTAATTCCAAAGGATATTTTTGATATCTCAAACGGTATGGTCATGGCGAGGCGTAAAATTTTCATGTCACGCCGCGCCAACAGGAAGTAGCCATAAATTCATGGTCTACATTGTCTGATCTGGCTGATATTTTACAAATATGTTCACTGTTAGAGTGTAATCACATCCATATACCAAGAAGAAATCAATGTTATAGCGCCACCATCTGGCAACGGAAGTGAGGTTTTTATCATGTTTGTATGCGTTCCTGCTAGAGTATTCATCACATTCACACCAAATGTAGTCATTATGATCTGAGAATAGTCCTGACCCTAAATGACGAAAGGATTTTTGATATCTCAAACGGTTTGGCAATGGCGAGGCGTATAATACACACGTTACGCCCAAAAACAGGAAGTGGGCTTAATTCCGTTCTACATCATCTGATCGGGCTGATATTTTACAAATATATTCACTTTTGGAGTGCAATCACATCCATATCCACATTCATCTGGGCGTGGCTACACAGCGCCCCCTATGGCTTTTTTCTAATATTGTGGACATATACTTTCACGTAAATGCACCACGTCTGGTAGGCATAAGGGTCTCCTCAAGACACACACATTTCTCATTTGCATCCCTTAACTTTTCCCAACAGGAAGTGAGCTATTTTGGATTTTGTGTGTTTTTAAGTGTTTTTTCACGTACCAAACTTTGAAATACTCTTCCTAGGGGGTTCATCACATTCACACAAAATGTGGTCAGCATGATATTATAGCCCTGACACACAACTATGAACTGATTTTTAATATCTTGGAATGGTATGGCTATGGTCAGCCTTAAAATTAACTTGTAATGCTGCCCAAACAGTTCATGTTTTAATACAATTATGTATTAAATAATTTCAAAAAGGTATTAAATTCTACATTGCCTGATTTTGAGGCTACAACTTTTCACATATGTTCATTGTTGGAGTGTCATCACATCCATTAAGCAATAATAGTTCACTATTTTCGCTGGAGACTCATTATATCCAGTCTTAAAACTTCAACGCAAGTCGCAAATGACTCTCCCATTTCTAATACGCGACTGCCATCTACTGGCAAAAGTTGGTATTGTATATATCTTGCAATGACGTTCAATGTTATTTGGTTTTAAAAAAACCGTGTTGTACCATTTTAAGGACTCAATACAAAACAGCTGTTCGGAAAGTTAGCTTGAAAACGAAGAAGCCTTATTAAGGAATTCGAGCCGTTTCTATTTGACTTCATTCGATTGAAGTGAATGCCGTAACCCAATTAAATGTAATTTGCGTCGGAATACACACAATCGCCTACACTGTCAACGTGAAATAAAAATATATAGAGGTTTAAATCGATCCTATATTGGGACATTTGTTATGATGGCTGGTGCAACGGGCATTTTCGTTACCGTTGACGATAATCGAATGCTAGCATTTATATCATTACACTGACCATGTCCTGTTAAAAAGCACATTTTTGGTTCCTTTGTGGAAACAGTGAAGTTGTCTACACAATCTATTCTACTCACAGACTAACTGCGTCGCTGTAACTTCCCCCCATTTCTGATACGGGGAATCCATTTATTGGCAGAAAGTGGTACTTTTATATATTTCTTCCTTCAGGTGATTTTTCAACGATAGGTTTTTGTTTTTTTTCTAGCGAGCCAGTAGGCATAACGATGTATGATTTACAGCTGCAGCCTACGTGACAAAATGTATTGACAACACCCAGCCCGACGTTTCTTTGCATCTATTTTCATTATATGAATTGAATAACTAAAATAAATATTATAGACATTTAAAGACTTAAAGACAGGCTTTAACTGGCAGGAGAGTATTATATTTTTAAAAGATTAACACATGAAGTCAAAAAGAAACTTTAGCGTCTGAGGTGGTTCTGCTCGAACACTGTGTTAACATGAGACCGTTTTGTTCAACAAAGGTATCGCATGCAGGTCGTTGCGAGATGACACGCACTGGCTAACAGCAGCCAGCCAGTCCACTGTCTGTGTGAGTCAAAAAACAGGTCAGCTAAGTTGGTTTACATGAATAGAAAACTTTCAGTTAAATCGCCAGCTATGTTAGTGTATTAGGCTTGTCATTAAACACGAATTAAGAGAACATACAATTTCGCTAGGAAAGGTAAATTAATATGAAAATACTGTATTGAGGGCAGAGAGTTGGCATCTCTTTTAGATTTGGCTGAACAAATGCGTTTCAGGCAGCATAATTACCGGTGAAATGGAAAAGAATGATGCTGGCTAACTAGACGTTTCATGCAATATTATCCAACACTTCGTAGAGAAATTATTTAACGAAGAAAAAAGGAAACATTTGGCCAATAGATGGCATTCGTGTATAAGCGGGCAGTATAGCGTAATGGTTAGGGCGGTGGATTAAGGCACGCAAATTCAGCCGTTCGATCCCCGCTGCAGGCACAATGAATTGGAATAGTTTCTTGAAGCCAATTGTTTTCATTTTGAGTGCATATTTATAGCCTAATGACTTTTCAAGCATAAATTGTGCCTCCCCGTGTAAAAACTATGGAAATTAATTAATCTCTGCTCTCCATACAGGACTGTAGCATGTTATCACAATGTGCAAGCAAGAAGTTATTTTTATTTCATTCTACATTGTCTGATGTGGCTGAAACTTCACACGTTCATTTTTGGAGTGTAATCTCATCCATTTTCCAATAAAGGCTAAATGGCAAAGCGCCACCCGCTGGCAACAGGAAGTGAGCCTTATATTGCATTCTTAAGCATTATTTTTCAATGGGTTCATGACATTCACGGTAAATGTGGTCAGCTTGATGCTAGGATGGTCCTGACAAAACAGATTTTTGATTTACTGGGATGATATAGCAATGGTCAGGCACATAAAAAACCCATCATGCCAGACAAACAGGAAGTGGTCATACTTAAATTCTCCAATGTCTGATGTGACTGCAACTTTACAAAGATGCTCAGTGTTGGAGTCTAATCAAATCCATATTCCAAAAACGACTCAATGTTATAGCAGCATCATCTGGAAACAGAAATTTTCCTTAATTTCGCTCAACATCTTCCGATGTGGCTGAAAATGTACAAATATGTTTATTTCAGGAATGTAATCAAATTCAAAAACCATACACGGCTCAATAATATAGCGCCACCATCTGGCAACAGGAAGTGAGGCTTATATCATTGATGCATTCCAATAGCAGCGCCAACATCTTCATTGATCAAAGGGGAATTCCTGTGCAAACTATACGTTGTCCAGGAAGGTGATTATTTCCAAAGTGTCTACATATTGTGAAACATGTCATTGGCACAACTAGGCCACCAAGGCGGTTGCGCCCATGGTGCTTGGGCCCGTTCATTGCTGCTTGCAGCTATATTTAGGGCCCAAGCACCGTAGGGTGCGAAGGACCCTATTGTTATTGGAAGGATTATTATTATTATTATTATTATTATTATTATTATTATTATTATTCTTTCTCTTCCGTCAAATGGGCATTTTTGAGGGCCTTGCCATGGCTAAAAAGTCTTGAAATTTTGCAGACACATCAGAAGTGGTGGCCGTCAGGATGTATCAGATGCTCAGACCTGGGTGTGGCCGAGGGACTCCACAGCGCCCCCTATTGCGCTGACCACCCCCCCCCCCCCGCATTGTTGTCTATGTGGGCAGGCACTTTGAGCTACATGAACCTAATTTGGTTGGCATGTGTGGCTCCTCAATTGAAACACATTTCTCATTCGCATTGATGCAAATATGCGAACAGGAAGTCAGCCATTTTGAATTTTGTGCGTTTTCACATGTACTACACTTTTAAGTACTCCTCCTAGGCGGTTCATCGCATTCACACCAAATGGGGTAAGAATGGTCTCAATATAGTCATGATTCTAAATTGCCAGGATATTTTTGATATCTCAAACGGTATGGTCATGGCGAGGCGTACAATTTTTATGTCACGCCGCGCCAAAAGGAAGTGGCCATAATTTTGTGGTTTACATCGTCTGATCTGGCTGATATTTCACAAATATGTTCATTGTGTGAGTATACTCACATCCATGTCCCAAGAAGAAGTCAATGTTATAGCGCCACCATCTGGTAACAGGAAGTGAGGTTTTTATCATATTTGTATGTGTTCCTGCTAGGGTATTCATCACATTCACACCAAATGAAGTCAGCATGATCTTAGGATAGTCCTGACCCTAAAAGCCAAACGGATTTTTGATATCTCAAATGGTTTGGCAATGGCGAGGCGTACAATACACACGTTACGAGCGAAAACAGGAAGTGGGCTTAATTCCGTTCTACATTGTCTGATTGGGCTGAAATTTTACAGATATATTCACTTTTGGAGTGCAATCACATCCATATCCACATACATCTGGGCGTGGCTACGCAGCGCCCCCTATGGTTCTTTTCTAATATTGTGGACATATACTTTCACGTAAATTCACCGAATATGGTATGCATATGGGTCTCCTCAAGACACACACATTTCTCATTTGCATCCCATAACTTTTCCAAACAGGAAGTGAGCTATTCTGGATTTTGTGTGTTTTTAAGTGTTTTTACACGTACCAAATTCTGAAATACTCCTCCTAGGGAGTTCATCACATTCACACCAAATGTGGTGAGAATGGTCTCAGGATAATCCTGATGCTAAATTGAAAGGATATTTCTGATATGTCAAACGGTACGGCTATGGCTAGGCATACAATTTGAGGTCTCGCCGCGGCAACAGGAAGTGATCGTAATTTCATTCTAGATGGTCTGATCTGGTTGATATTACACAGATATGTTCGTTGTGGGAGTGTAATCACATCCATATCCCAAAAATGACTCAATGTTATAGCGCCACCATCTGGCAACAGGAAGTGGCATTAATTTTACTCGACATCTTCCGATGTGGCCGAAAATTTAGAAATATGTATATTGTTGGAGTGTAATTAAATCCATATTCCAAAAATGACTCAATGTTATAGCGCCACCATCTGGAAACTAGAACATTGAATTTACCTTAATTTCACTCAACATCTTCCGATGTGGCTGAAAATATTGAAATAGATTTATTATTGGAGTGTAATCAAATTCAAAAACCATACACGGCTCAATATCATAGCGCCACCATCTGGCAACAGGAAGTGAGTCTTATATCATTGATGCATTCCAATAGCAACACCAACATCTTCATTGATCAAAGGGGAATTCCTGTGCACACTATACATTGCCAAGGAAGGTGATTATTTCCAAAGTGTGTACATATTGTTAAACATGTCATTGGCACAACTATGCCACCAAGGCGGTTGCGCCCATGGTGCTTGGGCCCGTTCATTGCTGCTTGCAGCTATATTTATTATTATTATTCTTTTTTTTTCAATGTTTTGTGCATTTTTGAGGTGCTTGCCATGAATGAAAACTCACGGAATTTTGCACACACATCAGAAGTGGTGGCTGTCAGGAACTCTCAGATGCTCAGACCTGGGCGTCGCTGAGGGACTCCACAGCGCCCCCTATCGCATTGTCTTCTATTGTGGGCAGGCACTTTGAGCTACCTGCACCATTTTTAGTAGGCATATAGCACTCCTCAGGCCAAACACATTTCAAATTCGCATCTAATCAAATATGCGAACAAGAAGTCAGCCATTTTGGATTTTGTGCGTTTTACACGTTCTACACTTTTAAGTACTCCTCCTAGGGGGTTCATCGCATTCACACCAACTGTGGTCAGAATGGTCTCAGTATAGTCATGATACTAAATTGCCAGGATATTTTTGATAACTCAAACGGGACAGTCACGGGGAGGATTACAATTTTTATGTCACGCCACGCCAACAGGAAGTGGCCGTAATTTCATGGTCGACATCGTCTGATCTGGCTGATATTTTAGAAATACGTTTATTGTTGGAGTATAAACACATCCATATCCCAAGAACGGGTCAATGTTATAGCGCCACCATCTGGCAACAGGAAGTGTGGTCTTCATCATATTTGTATGCCTTCCTGCTAGGGCATTCATCACATTCACACCAAATGTGGTCAGCATGATCTTAAGATAGTCCTTACACTAAATTGTGAAGGGATTTTTGATATCTCAAACGGTATGGAAATGGCGAGTCGTAGAGTAGACATAGTGCGTGCAAAAAAATGACTTTTTTTTCGATATCGTCCGATCAGGCTGATATTTTAGAAATATGTTCACTCTTGGAATACAATATCAAATATATACATATCAATCGGGGCGTGGTTAGACAGCGCCCCCTATAATTATTTTAATCTTTTTTTTCTATGTTTTGTGCATTTTTGAGGTGCTTGCCATGGATGAAAACTCACGGAATTTTGCACAAACATGAGAAGTGGTGTCTCTCAGGAACTGTCAGATGCTCAGACCTGGGCGTGGCCAAGGGACTCCACAGCGCCCCCTATTGCTTTGTCTTCTATTGTGGACAGGCACTTTGAGCTACCTTCACCTAATTTTGTAGGGCTGTGGGGCTCCTCTGCCCAAACACAATTCTCTTTCGCATCGAATCAAATATGTGAACAGGAAGTCAGCCATTTTGAATTTTGTGCGTTTTACACGTACTACACTTTTAGATACTCCTCCTTGGGGGTTCATCGCATTCACACCACATGTTGTCAAAGTGGTCTGAGGATAGTTATGATACTAATTCCAAAGGATATTTTTGATATCTCAAACGGTATGGTCATGGCGAGGAGTACAATTTTCATGTCACGCCACGCCAACAGGAAGTAGCCATAAATTCATGCTCTACATTGTCTGATCTGGCTGATATTTTACAAATATGTTCACTGTTAGAGTGTAATCACATCCATATACCAAGAAGAAGTCAATGTTATAGCGCCACCATCTGGCAACAGGAAGTGAGGTTTTTATCATATTTGTATGCCTTCCTGCTAGGGTATTCATCACATTCACACCAAATGGAGTCATCATGATCTGAGAATAGTCCTGACCCTAAATGACAAAAGGATTTTTGATATCTCAAACGGTTTGGCAATGGCGAGGCGTATAATACACACGTTACGCCCAAAAACAAGAAGTGGGCTTAATTCCGTTCTACATCATCTGATCGGGCTGATATTTTACAAATATATTCACTTTTGGAGTGCAATCACATCCATATCCACATTCATCTGGGCGTGGCTACACAGCGCCCCCTATGGCTCTTTTCTAATATTGTGGACATATACTTTCACGTAAATGCACCACGTCTGGTAGGCATAAGGGTCTCCTCAAGACACACACATTTCTCATTTGCATCCCTTAACTTTTCCCAACAGGAAGTGAGCTATTTTGGATTTTGTGTGTTTTTTCACGTACCAAACTTTGAAATACTCTTCCTAGGGGGTTCATCACAGTCACACAAGATGTGGTCAGCATGATATTATAGCCCTGACACACAACTGTGAACTGATTTTTAATAACTTGGAATGGAATGGCTATGGTCAGCCTTAAAATTAACTTGTAATGCTGCCCAAACAGGAAAATGATGTATTAAATCATTTCTAAAAGGTATTAAATTCTACATTGCCTGATTTTGAGGCTACAACTTTTCACATATGTTCATTGTTGGAGTGTCATCACATCCATTAAGCAATAATAGTTCACTATTTTCGCTGGAGACTCATTATATCCAGTCTTAAAACTTCAACGCAAGTCGCAACTGACTCTCCCATTTCTAATACGCGACTGCCATCTAGTGGCAAAGGTTAGTATTCTTTCTAATTTTCTTGGATAAAGTGATTTCTCAATGACAAGTTTTGTTTCTTTTTGCGAGCCAGTAACCATAACGATGTATGAGTAACAGCGGCAGCCTACGTGAGAAAATGTACTGACAACACCCAGCCCATAGCAACGTTTTTTTCATCTACCTTAATTATATGGATTGAATAACTAAAATAAAAGACAGGCTTTTACTGGCAGGAAAGTATCATATATTTAAAAGATTAACACATATAATGCAGATCTTGCATTGAAGTTCAATGTTATTTGGTTTAAAAAAAAACGTAGAGTAGCATTTTAAGGACTCAACACAAAACAGCTGTTCGGAAAGTTGGGTTGAAAACCAAGAAGCCTTATTAAGGAATTCGAGCCGTTTCTATTTGACTTCATTCGATTGAAGTGAATGCCGTAACCCAATTAAATCTAATTCGCGTCGCAATACACACAATCGCCTACACTGTCAACGTGAAATAAAAATATATAGAGGTTTAAATCGATCCTATATTGGGACATTTGTTATGATGGCTGGTGCAACGGGCATTTTCGGTACCGTTGACCATAAGCGAATGCTAGCAATTATATCATTACACTGACCAAGTCCTGTTAAAAAGCACATTTTTGGTTCCTTTGTGGAAACAGTGAAGTTGTCTACATAATCTGTTCTACTCACAGACTAACTGCGTCACTGTAACTTCCCCCCATTTCTGATACGGGGATTCCATTTATTGGCAGAAATTGGTACTTTTATTTTTTTCTTCCTTCAAGTGATTTTTCAACGATAGGTTTTTGTTTTTTTCTAGCGAGCCAGTAGGCATAACGATGTATGATTTACAGCTGCAGCCTACGTGACAAAATGTGTTGACAACACCCAGCCCGACGTTTCTTTGCATCTATTTTCATTATATGAATAGAATATCTAAAATAAATATTAAAGACATTTAATGACTGTCTTTAATTGGCTGGAGAGTAGCATATATTTAAAAAAGTCAAAAGTCAAAAAGAAACGTTAACGTTTGAGATGGCTCTGGTCGAACTCTGTGTTAACATGAGACCGTTATGTTCAACAAAGGTATCACATGCAGGTCGTTGCGAGATGACGCGCATTGGCTAACAGCAGCCAGCCTGTCCACTGTCTGTGTGAGTCAAAAAACAGGTCAGCTACGTTTGTTTACATGAATAGAAAACTTTCAGTTAAATCGCCAGCTATGTTAGTTTATTTTGCTTGTCATTAAACACGAATTAAGAGAACATACAATTTCGCTAGGAATTTTTGACTTAATATTAAAATACCGGATTGAGGGCAGAGACTTGGCATCTCCTTTAGATTTGGCTGAACAAATGCGTTTCAGGCAGCATAATTACCGGTGAAATGGAAAAGAATGATGCTGGCTAACGAGACGTTTAATGCAATATTATCCGACACTTCGGAGAGAAATTATTTAACCAAGATAAAAGGAAACATACAACTTTTGGCCAATAGATGGCGTACGTGTATAAGAGGGCAGTAGAGCTTAATGGTTCAGACAGTGGATTAAGACATGCAAGGTCCGCGGTTCCATCCCCGGTGCGGCCACAATAAAGTTGAATAGTTTCTTTACGCCAATGGTTTTATTTTGAGTGCATATTTATAACCGAATGACTTCTCAAGCGTAAATTGTGCCTCCCGCTGTAAAATCTATTGAAATTAATTCATCTCTGCTCTCCATACAGGACTGGAGCATATTATTACAATGTGCAAGCAAGAAGTAATTTTTGTTTCATTCTACATTGTCTGATGTGGCAGAAACTTCACACATGTTCATTTTTGGAGTGTAATCTCATCCATATACCAAGAAAGGCTCAATGGCATAGCGCCACCATCTGGCAACAGGAAGTGGCTTTAATTTTACTTGACATCTTCCAATTTGGCTGAAAATGTACAAATATGTTAATTATTGGAGTGTAATCAAATCCATAAACCATACACGGCTCAATATTATAGCGCCACCATCTGGCAATAGGAAGTGAGGCTTATATCATTGATGCATTCCAATAGCAGCAGCAACATCTTCATTGATCAAAGGGGAATTCCTGTGCACACTATACGTTGTCCAGGAAGGTGATTATTTCCAAAGTGTGTACATATTGTGAAACATGTCATTGGCACAACTATGCCACCAAGGCGGTTGCGCCCATGGTGCTTGGGCCCGTTCATTGCTGCTTGCAGCTATATTTATTATTATTATTATTATTATTATTATTATTATTCTTTTTCATCAGGCAAATGGGCTTTTTTGAGGGCCTTGCCATGCGTAAAAAGTCTTGACATTTTGCACACACATCAGAAGTGGTTGCTGTCAGGAGCTCTCAGATGCTCAGACCTGGGCGTGGCCGAGGGACTCCACAGCGCCCCCTATCGCATTGTCTTCTATTGTGGGCAGGCACTTTGAGCTACCTGCACCTAATTTGGTGGCCAAATAGCGCTCCTCGGTCCAAACACATTTCTCATTCGGATCTAATCAAATATCCAAACAGGAAGTCAGCCATTTTGGATTTTCTGAGTTTTACACGTACTACACTTTTAAGTACTCCTCCTAGGGGGTTCATCGCATTCACACCAACTGTGGTCAGAATGGTCTCAGGATAGTCATGATGCTAAATTGCCAGGATATTTTTGATAGCTCAAACGGGACAGTCACGGGGAGGATTACAATTTTTATGTCACGCCACGCCAACAGGAAGTGGCCATAATTTCATGGTCTACATTGTCTGATCTGGCTGATATTTTAGAAATTTGTTTATTGTTGGAGTGTAATCACATCCATATCCCAAGAACAGGTCAGTGTTATAGCGCCACCATCTGGCAATAGGAAGTGAGGTCTTTAACATATTTGTATGCCTTCCTGCTAGGGCATTCAGCACATTCACACCAAATGCGGTCAGCATGATCGTAAGATAGTCCTTACGCTGAGTTGTGAAGGGATTTTTGATATCTCAAACGGTATGGAAATGGCGAGTCGTACAGTACACATATTGCGTGCAAAAAAATGACTTTTTTTTCGACATCGTCCGATCTGGCTGATATTTTACAAATATGTTCATTGTAGCAGTACAATATCAGATATATACATATCAATCGGGGCGTGGCTAGACAGCGCCCCCTATAATTATTATTCTCTTTTTTTTCAATGTATTTTGCATTTTTGAGGTGCTTGCCATGGATGGAAACTCACAGAATTTTGCACACACATGAGAAGTGTTGGCTTTCAGGATGTACCAGATGCTCAGACCTGGGCGTGGCCAAGGGACTCCACAGCGCCCCCTAATGCTTTGTCTTCTATTGTGGACAGGCACTTTGAGCTACCTTCACCTAATTTGGTATGCATGTGGGACTCCTCTGGACAAACACATTTCTCATTCGTATCGAATCAAATATGTAAACAGGAAGTCAGCCATTTTGAATTTTGTGCATTTTACACGTACTACACTTTTAAGTACTCCTCCTAGGGGGTTCATTGCATTCACACGAAATGTGGTCAAATTGGTCTCAGGATAGTCATG
This sequence comes from Conger conger, assembly GCF_963514075.1. Classification (NCBI taxonomy): domain Eukaryota; kingdom Metazoa; phylum Chordata; class Actinopteri; order Anguilliformes; family Congridae; genus Conger; species Conger conger. Next base: position 41,938,977 of record NC_083766.1, read on the forward strand.
ATACTAATTCCAAAGGATATTTTTGATATCTCAAACGGTATGGTCATGGCGAGGCGTACAATTTTCATGTCACGCCGCGCCAACAGGAAGTTGCCATAAATTCATGGTCTACATTGTCTGATCTGGCTGATATTTTACAAATATGTTCACTGTTAGAGTGTAATCACATCCAAATACCAAGAAGAAATCAATGTTATAGCGCCACCATCTGGCAACGGACGTGAGGTTTTTATCATGTTTGTATGCGTTCCTGCTAAGGTATTCATCACATTCACACCAAATGTAGAGATCATGATCGTAGAATAGTCCTGACCCTAAATGACGAAAGGATTTTTGATATCTCAAACGGTTTGGCAATGGCGAGGCGTATAATACACACGTTACGCCCAAAAACAGGAAGTGGGCTTAATTCCGTTCTACATCATCTGATCGGGCTGATATTTTACAAATATATTCACTTTTGGAGTGCAATCACATCCATATCCACATTCATCTGGGCGTGGCTACACAGCGCCCCCTATGGCTTTTTTCTAATATTGTGGACATATACTTTCACGTAAATGCACCACGTCTGGAAGGCATAAGGGTCTCCTCAAGACACACACATTTCTCATTTGCATCCCTTAACTTTTCCCAACAGGAAGTGAGCTATTTTGGATTTTGTGTGTTTTTAAGTGTTTTTTCACGTACCAAACTTTGAAATACTCTTCCTAGGGGGTTCATCACATTCACACAAAATGTGGTCAGCATGATATTATAGCCCTGACACACAACTATGAACTGATTTTTAATATCTTGGAATGGTATGGCTATGGTCAGCCTTAAAATTAACTTGTAATGCTGCCCAAACAGTTCATGTTTTAATACAATTATGTATTAAATAATTTCAAAAAGGTATTAAATTCTACATTGCCTGATTTTGAGGCTACAACTTTTCATATATGTTCATTGTTGGAGTGTCATCACATCCATTAAGCAATAATAGTTCACTATTTTCGCTGGAGACTCATTATATCCAGTCTTAAAACTTCAAGGCAAGTCGCAAATGACTCTCCCATTTCTAATACGCGACTGCCATCTACTGGCAAAACTTGGTATTGTTTCTCAAGTGATTTCTCAAATACAAGTTTTGTTTCTTTTTGCGAGCCAGTAACCATAACGATGTATGAGTAACAGCGGCAGCCTACGTGACAAAATGTACTGACAACACCCAGCCCACAGCAACGTTTTTTCTCATCCACCTTAATTTTATGGATTGAATAACTAAAATAAAAGACAGGCTTTTACTGGCAGGAAAGTATCATATATTTCAAAGATTAACACATATAATGCATATCTTGCAATGACGTTCAATGTTATTTGGTTCATAAAAAACCGTGTTGTAGCATTTTAAGGACTCAATACAAAACAGCTGTTCGGAAAGTTAGCTTGAAAACCAAGAAGCCTTATTAAGGATTTCGAGCCGTTTCTATTTGACTTCATTCGATTGAAGTGAATGCCGTAACCCAATTAAATGTAATTCGCGTCGGAATACACATAATAGCCTACACTGTCAACGTGAAATAAAAATATATAGAGGTTTAAATCGATCCTATATTGGGACATTTGTTATGATGGCTGGTGCAACGGGCATTTTCGGTACCGTTGACCATAATCGAATGCTAGCATTTATATCATTACACTGACCAAGTCCTGTTAAAAAGCACATTTTTGGTTCCTTTGTGGAAACAGTGAAGTTGTCTACACAATCTATTCTACTCACAGACTAACTGCGTCGCTGTAACTTCCCCCCATTTCTGATACGGGGATTCCATTTATTGGCAGAAAGTGGAACTTTTATATTTTTCTTCCTTCAACTGATTTTTCAACGATAGGTTTTTTTTTTTTTTCTAGCGAGCCAGTAGGCATAACGATGTATGATTTACAGCTGCAGCCTACGTCACAAAATGTATTGACAACACCCAGCCCGACGTTTCTTTGCATCTATTTTCATTATATGAATAGAATATCTGAAATAAATATTAAAGACATTTAATGACTGTCTTTAACTGGCAGGAGAGTACCATATATTTAAAAGAGTCAAAAGTCAAAAAGAAACGTTAACGTTTGAGATGGCTCTGGTCGAACTCTGTGTTAACATGAGACCGTTATGTTCAACAAAGGTATGGCATGCAGGTCGTTGCGAGATGACGCGCATTGGCTAACAGCAGCCAGCCTGTCCACTGTCTGTGTGAGTCAAAAAACAGGTCAGCTACGTTTATTTACATGAATAGAAAACTTTCAGTTAAATCGCCAGATAATTTTAGTTTATTTTGCTTGTCATTAAACACGAATTAAGAGAACATACAATTTCGCTAGGAATTTTTGACTTAATATGAAAGTACCGGATTGAGGGCAGAGACTTGGCACCTCCTTTAGATTTGGCTGAACAAATGCGTTTCAGGCAGCATAATTACCGGTGAAATGGAAAAGAATGATGCTGGCTAACTCGACGTTTAATGCAATATTATCCGACACTTCGGAGAGAAATTATTTAACCAGGATAAAAGGAAACATACAACTTTTGGCCAATAGATGGCGTACGTGTATAAGAGGGCAGTATAGCTTAATGGTTCAGACAGTGGATTAAGACATGCAAGGTCCGCGGTTCCATCCCCGGTGCGGCTAAAATAAAGTTGAATAGTTTCTTTACGCCAATGGTTTTATTTTGAGTGCATATTTATAACCGAATGACTTCTCAAGCGTAAATTTTGCCTCCCGCTGTAAAATCTATGGAAATTAATTCATCTGTGCTCTCCATACAGGACTGGAGCATATTATTACAATGTGCAAGCAAGAAGTAATTTTTGTTTCATTCTACATTGTCTGATGTGGCAGAAACTTCACACATGTTCATTTTTGGAGTGTAATCTCATCCATATACCAAGAAAGGCTCAATGGCATAGCGCCACCATCTGGCAAAAGGAAGTGGCTTTAATTTTACTTGACATCTTCCAATTTGGCTGAAAATGTACAAATATGTTAATAATTGGAGTGTAATCAAATCCATAAACCATACACAGCTCAATATTATAGCGCCACCATCTGGCAACAGGAAGTGAGGCTTATATCATTAATGCATTCCAATAGCAGCAGCAACATATTCATTGATCAAAGGGGAATTCCTGTGCACACTATTCGTTGTCCAGGAAGGTGATTATTTCCAAAGTGTGAACATATTGTGAAACATGTCATTGGCACAACTGTGCCACCAAGGCGGTTGCGCCCATGGTGCTTGGGCCCGTTCATTGCTGCTTGCAGCTATATTTAGGGCCCAAGCACCGTAGGGTGCGAAGGACCCTATTGTTATTGGAAGGATTATTATTATTATTATTATTATTATTATTATTATTATTATTATTCTTTTTCTTCAGGCAAATGGGCTTTTTTGAGGGCCTTGCCATGCGTAAAAAGTCTTGACATTTTGCCCACACATCAGAAGTGGTTGCTGTCAGGAGCTCTCAGATGCTCAGACCTGGGCGTCGCCGAGGGACTCCACAGCGCCCCCTATCGCATTGTCTTCTATTGTGGGCAGGCACTTTGAGCTACCTGCACCTAATTTGGTGGCCATATAGCGCTCCTCGGTCCAAACACATTTCTCATTCGGATCTAATCAAATATCCAAACAGGAAGTCAGCCATTTTGGATTTTCTGAGTTTTACACATACTACACTTTTAAGTACTCCTCCTAGGGGGTTCATCGCATTCACACCACCTGTGGTCAGAATGGTCTCAGGATAGTCATGATGCTAAATTGCCAGGATATTTTTGATAGCTCAAACGGGACGGTCATGGGGAGGAGTACAATTTTTATGTCACGCCGCGCCAACAGGAAGTGGCCATAATTTCATGGTCTACATCGTCTGATCTGGCTGATATTTTAGAAATACGTTTATTGTTGGACTATAATCACATCCATATCCCAAGAACAGGTCAATGTTATAGCGCCACCATCTGGCAACAGGAAGTGAGGTCTTTAACATATTTGTATGCATTCCTGCTAGGGCATTCAGCACATTCACACCAAATGCGGTCAGCATGATCTTAAGATAGTCCTTACTCTAAGTTGTGAAGGGATTTTTGATTTCTCAAACGGTATGGAAATGGCGAGTCGTACAGTACACATATTGCGTGCAAAAAAATGACTTTTTTTTCGACATCGTCCGATCTGGCTGATATTTTACAAATATGTTCACTGTAGCAGTACAATATCAGATATATACATATCAATCGGGGCGTGGCTAGACAGCGCCCCCTATAATTATTATTCTCTTTTTTTTCAATGTATTTTGCATTTTTGAGGTGCTTACCATGGATGGAAACTCACAGAATTTTGCACACACATGAGAAGTGTTGGCTGTCAGGATGTATCAGATGCTCAGACCTGGGCGTGGCCAAGGGACTCCACAGCGCCCCCTAATGCTTTGTCTTCTATTGTGGACAGGCACTTTGAGCTACCTTCACCTAATTTGGTATGCATGTGGGGCTCCTCTGAACAAACACATTTCTCATTCGCATTGAATCAAATATGTAAACAGGAAGTCAGCCATTTTGAATTTTGTGCATTTTACACGTACTACACTTTTAAGTACTCCTCCTAGGGGGTTCATTGCATTCACACGAAATGTGGTCAAAGTGGTCTCAGGATAGTCCTGATACTAATTCCATAGGATATTTTTGATATCTCAAACGGTATGGTCATGGCGAGGCGTACAATTTTCATGTCACGCCGCGCCAACAGGAAGTTGCCATAAATTCATGGTCAACATTGTCTGATCTGGCTGATATTTTACAAATATGTTCACTGTTAGAGTGTAATCACATCCAAATACCAAGAAGAAATCAATGTTATAGCGCCACCATCTGGCAACGGACGTGAGGTTTTTATCATGTTTGTATGCGTTCCTGCTAAGGTATTCATCACATTCACACCAAATGTAGTCGTCATGATCTTAGAATAGTTCCGACCCTAAATGACGAAAGGATTTTTGATATCTCAAACGGTTTGGCAATGGCGAGGCGTATAATACACACGTTACACCCAAAAACAGGAAGTGGGCTTAATTCCATTCTACATCATCTGATCGGGCTGATATTTTACAAATATATTCACTTTTGGAGTGCAATCACATCCATATCCACATTCATCTGGGCGTGGCTACACAGCGCCCCCTATGGCTTTTTTCTAATATTGTGGACATATACTTTCACGTAAATGCACCACGTCTGGTAGGCATAAGGGTCTCCTCAAGACACACACATTTCTCATTTGCATCCCTTAACTTTTCCCAACAGGAAGTGAGCTATTTTGGATTTTGTGTGTTTTTAAGTGTTTTTTCACGTACCAAACTTGGAAATACTCTTCCTAGGGGGTTCATCACATTCACACAAAATGTGGTCAGCATGATATTATAGCCCTGACACACAACTATGAAGTGATTTTTAAAATCTTGGAATGGTATGGCTAAGGTCAGCCTTAAAATTAACTTGTAATGCTGCCCAAACAGTTCATGTTTTAATACAATTATGTAGTAAATAATTTCAAAAAGGTATTAAATTCTACATTGCCTGATTTTGAGGCAACAACTTTTCACATATGTTCATTGTTGGAGTGTCATCACATCCATTAAGCAATAATAGTTCACTATTTTCGCTGGAGACTCATTATATCCAGTCTTAAAACTTCAACGCAAGTCGCAAATGACTCTCCCATTTCTAATACGCGACTGCCATCTACTGGCAAAAGTTGGTATTGCATATATCTTCCAATGACGTTCATTACATTACATTACATTATTGGCATTTGGCAGACGCTCTTATCCAGAGCGACGTACAACAAGGCATACCCATAACCAGGGATTAGTTCGCTGAAAGACCCTAGAGGGAAGTACAATTTCAACTGCATGTGAATGTAATGTAATGTTCATTACGGAAAATGGCGCAGATGAGTGGACGTCATGATTAAGTGCATTTATTCTGTGTGTACTTCAACTTCTCCAGTTCGTTTCAATAATCAGCAATATGCGCTTTAGTAAATTCCCGTACTCTAACCATTGCATCTCAAAATGATACATACGTGATGTGTAGTGGCGTAGCCAGGATTCTAAAACTGGGTGTCCTCGTACAATCGATATTAGCATACTGTATCTACGTTCGAGGAAAAAGCAGAAATAACTTGGCTAAACAGACCAACTCCAGGAGCAAGTGTATTTCTTACAATCATATTGGTAAATACATATGCTGTATTGACACTTCTCTTTGTGTTCGTCTGAATATTCAGTGGAGTTGGCATGTTCTCCCCGTGTCTGCGTGGGTTTCCTCCGGGTACTCCGGTTTCCTCCCACAGTCCAAAGACATGCACGTTAGGCTGATTGGAGAGTATAAATTGCACGTTCAATGTTATTTGGTTTAAAAAAAACCGTGTTGTAGCATTTTAAGGACTCAATACAAAACAGCTGTTCGGAAAGTTAGCTTGAAAATCAAGAAGCCTTATTAAGGAATTCGAGCCGTTTCTATTTGACTTCATTCGGTTGAAGTGAATGCCGTAACCCAATTAAATGTAATTCGCGTCGGAATACACATAATAGCCTACACTGTCAACGTGAAATAAAAATATATAGAGGTTTAAATCGATCCTATATTGGGACATTTGTTATGATGGCTGGTGCAACGGGCATTTTCGGTACCGTTGACCATAATCGAATGCTAGCATTTATATCATTACACTGACCAAGTCCTGTTAAAAAGCATATCACCTTTGTGGAAACAGTGAAGTTGTCTACACAATCTATTCTACTCACAGACTAACTGCGTCGCTGTAACTTCCCCCATTTCTGATACGGGGATTCCATTCATTGGCAAAAAATGGTACTTTCATTTTTTTCTTCCTTCAAGTGATTTTTCAACGATAGGTTTTTTTATTTTCATAGCGTGCCAGTATGCATAACGATGTATGATTTACAGCTGCAGCCTACGTGACAAAATGTAATGACAACACCCAGCCCGACGTTTCTTTGCATCTATTTTCATTATATGAATTGAATAACTAAAATAAATATTAAACACATTTAAAGACTTAAAGACAGGCTTTAACTGGCACGAAAGTATCATATATTTAAAACATGAACACATGAAGTCAAAAAGAAACGTCAGCCTTTGAGGTGTCTCTGCTCGAACGCTGTGTTAACATGAGACCGTTATGTTCAACAAAGGTATCGCATGCAGGTCGTTGCCAGATGACACGCACGGGGTAACAGCAGCCAACCTGTCCACTGTTTGTGTGAGTCAAAAAACAGGTCAACTACGTTGGTTTACATGAATAGAAAACTTTCAGTTAAATCGCCAGATATGTTAGTTTATTAGATTGTCATTAAACACGAATTAAGAGAAGATACAATTTCGCTAGGAATGGTAACTTAATATGAAAATACTGGATTGAGGGCAGAGAGTTGGCATCTCTTTTAGATTTGGCTGAACAAATGCGTTTCAGGCAGCATAATTACCGGTGAAATGGAAAAGAATGATGCTGGCTAACTAGACGTTTCATGCAATATTATCCGACACTTCGGAGAGAAATTATTTTACCAAGATAAAAGGAAACATACAACTTTTGGCCAATAGATGGCACCCGTGTATCAGCGTGCAGTGCAGCGTAATGGTTCGGGCGGTGGATTAAGGCACGCAAATTCAGCGGTTCCATCCCCGGTGCAGCCACAATAAAATTGAACAGTTTCTTGAAGGTAATGGTTTTATTTTGAGTACATATCTATAGCCTAATGACTTTTCAAGCATAAATTGTGCCTCCCCGTGTAAAAACTATGGAAATTAATTAATCTCTGCTCTCCATACAGGACTGTAGCATGTTCTCACAATGTTCAAGCTAGAAGTTATTTTTGTTTCATTCTACATTGTCTCATGTGGCTGAAACTTCACTCATGTTCATTTTTGGAATGTAATCTCATCCATATCCCAATAAAGGCTCAATGGCATAGCACCACCTCCTGGGAACAGGAAGTGTGGCTTCATTTCATTTCACATCGTCTGATTTTGCTGACGCTTTAGAGCAGGGGTCACCAACCTTTTTGAAACTGAGAGCTACTTCATGGGTACTGAGTCATACTAAGCGCTACCAGTTTCTTTTGTCACGTGCACAATACTGACCTTTGAACTAGAGTAGGTCAGAGTTCACCTAAACTTTTCAACTTCATGGATAGTAAACATATTTTTAAGATATTGTCATTTTTAAATCTATATAAATGCAAGTGTGATTAAAAATAAATAGCAACAGAATAAAATTAAATTTTAGATGCAGCTCACTAGTGAGTTGTGCTATTTTTAGAACAGGCCTGCGGGCGACTCATGTGGTCCTTGGGGGCGACCTGGTGCCCGCGGGCACCGTGTTGGTGACCCCTGCTTTAGAGATATGTTCCATGTTGGATTATAATCACATCCATGTTCCAATAAATGCTCAATGTCACATCGCCACCTGCTGGCAACAGGAAGCGGCCTTAATTTCACTCAACATCTTCTGATGTGGCTTAGAATTTAGAAATAGGTTTATTATTGGAGTGTAATCAAATTCAAAAACCATACATGGTTCAATATTATAGCGCCAGCATCTGGCAACAGGAAGTGAGGCTTATATCATTGATGCATTCCAATAGCAGCACCAACATCTTCATTGATCAAAGGGGAATTCCTGTGCACACTATACGTTGTCCAGGAAGGTGATTATTTCCAAAGTGTGTACATGTTGTGAAACATGTCACTGGCACAACTATGCCACCAAGGCGGATGCGCCCATGGTGCTTGGGCCCGTTCATTGCTGCTTGCAGCTATATTTAGGGCCCAAGCACCGTAGGGTGCGAAGGACCCTATTGTTATTGGAAGGATTATTATTATTATTATTATTATTATTAGGGCCCAAGCACCGTAGGGTGCGAAGGACCCTATTGTTATTGGAAGGATTATTATTATTATTATTATTATTATTATTATTATTATTATTATTATTATTATTATTATTATTCTTTTTTTTTCAATGTTTTGTGCATTTTTGAGGTGCTTGCCATGGATGAAAACTCACAGAATTTTGCACACACATCAGAAGTGGTGGCTGTCAGGTTGTCTAAGATGCTCAGACCTGGGCGTGGCTGAGGGACTCCACAGCGCCCCCTATCGCATTGTCATCTATTGTGGGCAGGCACTTTGAGCTACCTTCACAAAATTTAGTACGCATATAGCACTCCTTGGTCCAAACACATTTCTCATTCGAATCTAATCAAATATACAAACAGGAAGTCAGCCATTTTGGATTTTGTGCGTTTTACACGTACTGCACTTTTAAGTACTCCTCCTAGGGGGTTCATCACATTCACACCACCTGTGGTCAGAATGGTCTGAAGATATTCATGATGCTAAATTGCCAGGATATTTTTGATAGCTCAAACGGGACGGTCCTGGGGAGGCGTAGAATTTTTATGTCACGCCACGCCAACAGGAAGTGGCCGTAAAATCATGGTCTCCATCGTCTGATCTGGCTGATATTTTAGAAATACGTTTAGTGTTGGAGTATAATCACATCCCTATCCCAAGAACGGGTCAATGTTATAGCGCCACCATCTGGCAACAGGAAGTGAGGTCTTTATCATATTTGTATGCCTTCCTGCTAGGGCATTCATCACATTCACACAAAATGTGGTCCGCATGATCTTAGGATAGTCATGACTATAAGCTGTGAAGGGATTTTTGATATCTCAAACGGTATGGAAATGGCGAGTCGTACAGTACACATATTGCGTGCAAAAAAATGACTTTTTTTTTGACATCGTCCGATCTGGCTGATATTTTACAAATATGTTCAATGTTGGAGTACAATATGAAATATATACATATCAATCGGGGCGTGGCTAGACAGCGCCCCCTATAATTATTATTCTCTTTTTTTTCAATGAATTTTGCATTTTTGAGGTGCTTGCCATGGATGAAAACTCACGGAATTTTGCACACACATGAGAAGTGTTGGCTGTCAGGATGTATCAGATGCTCAGACCTGGGCGTGGCCGAGGGACTCCACAGCGCCCCCTAATGCTTTGTCTTCTATTGTGGACAGGCACTTTGACCTACCTTCACCTAATTTTGTGTGCATGTGGGCCTCCTCTGGACAAACACATTTCTCATTCGCATCGAATGAAATATTTGAACAGGAAGTCAGCCATTTTGAATTTTGTGCATTTTACACGTACTACACTTTTAAGTACTCCTCCTAGGGGGTTCATTGCATTCACACGAAATGTGGTCAAATTGGTCTCAGGATAGTCATGATACTAATTCTGAAGGATATTTTTGATATCTCAAACGGTATGGTCATGGCGAGGCGTACAATTTTCATGTCACGCCGCGCCAACAGGAAGTAGCCAAAAATTCATGGTCAACATTGTCTGATCTGGCTGATATTTTACAAATATGTTCACTGTTAGAGTGTAATCACATCCATATACCAAGAATAAATCAATGTTATAGCGCCACCATCTGGCAACGGAAGTGAGGTTTTTATCATGTTTGTATGCGTTCCTGCTAGGGTATTCATCACATTCACACCAAATGTAGTCATCATGATCTTAGAATAGTCTTGACCCTAAATGACGAAAGGATTTTTGATATCTCAAACGGTCTGGCAATGGCGAGGCGTATAATACACACGTTACGCCCAAAAACAGGAAGTGGGCTTAATTCCGTTCTACATCATCTGATCGGGCTGATATTTTACAAATATATTCACTTTTGGAGTGCAATCACATCCATATCCACATTCATCTGGGCGTGGCTACACAGCGCCCCCTATGGCTTTTTTCTAATATTGTGGACATATACTTTCACGTAAATGCACCACGTCTGGTAGGCATAAGGGTCTCCTCAAGACACACACATTTCTCATTTGCATCCCTTAACTTTTCCCAACAGGAAGTGAGCTATTTTGGATTTTGTGTGTTTTTAAGTGTTTTTTCACGTACCAAACTTTGAAATACTCTTCCTAGGGGGTTCATCACATTCACACAAAATGTGGTCAGCATGATATTATAGCCCTGACACACAACTATGAACTGATTTTTAATATCTTGGAATGGTATGGCTATGGTCAGCCTTAAAATTAACTTGAAATGCTGCCCAAACAGTTCATGTTTTAATACAATTATGTATTAAATAATTTCATAAAGGTATTAAATTCTACATTGCCTGATTTTGAGGCTACAACTTTTCACATATGTTCATTGTTGGAGTGTCATCACATCCATTAAGCAATAATAGTTCACTATTTTCGCTGGAGACTCATTATATCCAGTCTTAAAACTTCAACGCAAGTCGCAAATGACTCTCCCATTTCTAATACGCGACTGCCATCTACTGGCAAAAGTTGGTATTGCATATATCTTGCAATGACGTTCAATGTTATTTGGTTTAAAAAAAACCGTGTTGTAGCATTTTAAGAACTCAATACAAAACAGCTGTTCGGAAAGTTAGCTTGAAAATCAAGAAGCCTTATTAAGGAATTCGAGCCGTTTCTATTTGACTTCATTCGGTTGAAGTGAATGCCGTAACCCAATTAAATGTAATTCGCGTCGGAATACACATAATAGCCTACACTGTCAACGTGAAATAAAAATATATAGAGGTTTAAATCGATCCTATATTGGGACATTTGTTATGATGGCTGGTGCAACGGGCATTTTCGGTACCGTTGACCATAATCGAATGCTAGCATTTATATCATTACACTGACCAAGTTCTGTTAAAAAGCACATCACCTTTGTGGAAACAGTGAAGTTGTCGACACAATCTATTCTACTCACAGACTAACTGCGTCGCTGTAACTTCCCCCCATTTCTGATACGGGGATTCCATTTATTGGCAGAAAGTGGAACTTTTATATTTTTCTTCCTTCAAGTGATTTTTCAACGATAGGTTTTTGTTTTTTTTCTAGCGAGCCAGTAGGCATAACGATGTATGATTTACAGCTGCAGCCTACGTGACAAAATGTATTGACAACACCCAGCCCGACGTTTCTTTGCATCTATTTTCATTTTTGAATAGAATATCTGAAATAAATATTAAAGACATTTAATGACTGTCTTTAACTGGCAGGAGAGTAGCATATATTTAAAAGAGTCAAAAGTCAAAAAGAAACGTTAACGTTTGAGATGGCTGTGGTCGAACTCTGTGTTAACATGAGACCGTTATGTTCAACAAAGGTATGGCATGCAGGTCGTTGCGAGATGACGCGCATTGGCTAACAGCAGCCAGCCTGTCCACTGTCTGTGTGAGTCAAAAAAACAGGTCAGCTACGTTTGTTTACATGAATAGAAAACTTTCAGTTAAATCGCCAAATATGTTAGTTTATTTTGCTTGTCATTAAACACGAATTAAGAGAACATACAATTTCGCTAGGAATTTTTGACTTAATATGAAAATACCGGATTGAGGGCAGAGACTTGGCATCTCCTTTAGATTTGGCTGAACAAATGCGTTTCAGGCAGCATAATTACCGGTGAAATGGAAAAGAATGATGCTGGTAACTCGACGTTTAATGCAATATTATCCGACACTTCGGAGAGAAATTATTTAACCAGGATTAAAGGAAACATACAACTTTTGGCCAATAGATAACGTACGTGTATAAGAGGGCAGTATAGCTTAATGGTTCAGACAGTGGATTAAGACATGCAAGGTCCGCGGTTCCATCCCCGGTGCGGCCACAATAAAGATGAATAGTTTCTTTACGCCAATGGTTCTATTTTGAGTGCATATTTATAACCGAATGACTTCTCAAGCGTAAATTGTGCCTCCCGCTGTAAAATCTATTGAAATTAATTAATCTCTGCTCTCCATACAGGACTGGAGCATATTATTACACTGTGCAAGCAAGAAGTAATTTTTGTTTCATTCTACATTGTCTGATGTGGCAGAAACTTCACACATGTTCATTTTTGGAGTGTAATCTCATCCATATACCAAGAAAGGCTCAATGGCATAGCGCCACCATCTGGCAACAGGAAGTGGCTTTAATTTTACTTGACATCTTCCAATTTGGCTGAAAATGGACAAATATGTTAATTATTGGAGTGTAATCAAATCCATGAACCATACACGGCTCAATATTATACCGCCACCATCTGGCAACAGGAAGTGGCTTAAATTTTACGTGACATCTTCCAATTTGGCTGAAAATGTACAAATATGTTAATTATTGGAGTGAAATCAAATCCATAAACCATACACAGCTCAATATTATAGCGCCACCATCTGGCAATAGGAAGTGAGGCTTATATCATTGATGCATTCCAATAGCAGCAGAAACATCTTCATTGATCAAAGGGGAATTCCTGTCCACACTATACGTTGTCCAGGAAGGTGATTATTTCCAAAGTGTGTACATATTGTGAAACATGTCATTGGCACAACTATGCCACCAAGGCGGTTGCGCCCATGGTGCTTGGGCCCGTTCATTGCTGCTTGCAGCTATATTTATTATTATTATTCTTTTTCTTCAGGCAAATGGGCTTTTTTGAGGGCCTTGCCATGCGTAAAAAGTCTTGACATTTTGCACACACATCAGAAGTGGTTGCTGTCAGGAGCTCTCAGATGCTCAGACCTGGGCGTGGCCGTGGGACTCCACAGCGCCCCCTATCGCATTGTCTTCTATTGTGGGCAGGCACTTTGAGCTACCTGCACCTAATTTGGTGGCCAAATAGCGCTCCTCGGTCCAAACACATTTCTCATTCGGATCTAATCAAATATCCAAACAGGAAGTCAGCCATTTTGGATTTAATGAGTTTTACACGTACTACACTTTTAAGTACTCCTCCTAGGGGGTTCATCGCATTCACACCAACTGTGGTCAGAATGGTCTCAGGATAGTCATGATGCTAAATTGCCAGGATATTTTTGATAGCTCAAACGGGAGAGTCATGGGGAGGATTACAATTTTTATGTCACGCCACGCCAACAGGAAGTGGCCATAATTTCATGGTCTACATTGTCTGATCTGGCTGATATTTTAGAAATTTGTTTATTGTTGGAATGTAATCACATCCATATCCCAAGAACAGGTCAGTGTTATAGCGCCACCATCTGGCAATAGGAAGTGAGGTCTTTAACATATTTTTATGCATTCCTACTAGGGCATTCAGCAGATTCACACCAAATGCGGTCAGCATGATCGTAAGATAGTCCTTACACTAAGTTGTGAAGGGATTTTTGATATCTCAAACGGTATGGAAATGGCGAGTCGTACAGTACACATATTGCGTGCAAAAAAATGACTTTTTTTTCGACATCGTCCGATCTGGCTGATATTTTACAAATATGTTCACTGTAGCAGTACAATATCAGATATATACATATCAATCGGGGCGTGGCTAGACAGCGCCCCCTATAATTATTATTCTCTTTTTTTTCAATGTATTTTGCATTTTTGAGGTGCTTGCCATGGATGGAAACTCACAGAATTTTGCAGACATATGAGAAGTGTTGGCTGTCAGGATGTATCAGATGCTCAGACCTGGGCGTGGCCAAGGGACTCCACAGTGCCCCCTAATGCTTTGTCTTCTATTGTGGACAGGCACTTTGAGCTACCTTCACCTAATTTGGTATGCATGTGGGACTCCTCTGGACAAACACATTTCTCATTCGCATCGAATCAAATATGTAAACAGGAAGTCAGCCATTTTGAATTTTGTGCATTTTACACGTACTACACTTTTAAGTACTCCTCCAGGGGGTTCATTGCATTCACGCGAAATGTGGTGAAATTGGTCTCAGGATAGTCATGATACTAATTCCAAAGGATATTTTTGATATCTCAAACGGTATGGTCATGGCGAGGCGTACAATTTTCATGTCACGCCGCGCCAACAGGAAGTTGCCATAAATTCATGGTCTACATTGTCTGATCTGGCTGATATTTTACAAATATGTTCACTGTTAGAGTGTAATCACATCCAAATACCAAGAAGAAATCAATGTTATAGCGCCACCATCTGGCATCGGACGTGAGGTTTTTATCATGTTTGTATGCGTTCCTGCTAAGGTATTCATCACATTCACACCAAATGTAGTCATCATGATCTTAGAATAGTCCTGACCCTAAATGACGAAAGGATTTTTGATATCTCAAACGGTTTGGCAATGGCGAGGCGTATAATACACACGTTACGCCCAAAAACAGGAAGTGGGCTTAATTCCGTTCTACATCATCTGATCGGGCTGATATTTTACAAATATATTCACTTTTGGAGTGCAATCACATCCAGATCCACATTCATCTGGGCGTGGCTACACAGCGCACCCTATGGCTTTTTTCTAATATTGTGGACATATACTTTCACGTAAATGCACCACGTCTGGTAGGCATAAGGGTCTCCTCAAGACACACACATTTCTCATTTGCATCCCTTAACTTTTCCCAACAGGAAGTGAGCTATTTTGGATTTTGTGTGTTTTTAAGTGTTTTTTCACGTACCAAACTTTGAAATACTCTTCCTAGGGGGTTCATCACATTCACACAAAATGTGGTCAGCATGATATTATAGCCCTGACACACAACTATGAACTGATTTTTAATATCTTGGAATGGTATGGCTATGGTCAGCCTTAAAATTAACTTGTAATGCTGCCCAAATAGGAAAATTATATATTAAATAATTTCAAAAAGGTATTAAATTCTACATTGCCTGATTTTGAGGCTACATCTTTTCACATATGTTCATTGTTGGAGTGTCATCACATCCATTAAGCAATAATAGTTTACTATTTTCGCTGGAGACTCATTATCTCCAGTCTTAAAACTTCAACTCAAGTCGCAACTGACTCTCCCATTTCTAATACGCGACTGCCATCTAGTGGCAAAGGTTAGTATTCTTTCTAATTTTCGGTATTGTTTCTCTTTTTCTTGGATAAAGTGATTTCTCAACGACAAGTTTTGTTTCTTTTTGCGAGCCAGTAACCATAACGATGTATGAGTAACAGCGGCAGTCTACGTGACAAAATGTACTGAAAACACCCAGCCCACAGCAACGTTTTTTCTCATCTATCTTAATTAACTCAATTGAATAACTAAAATAAAAAACAGGCTTTTACTGGCAGGAAAGTATCATATATTTAAAAGATTAACACATATAATGCATATATTGCTTTGACATTCAATGTTATTTGGATTTTTAAAAAACCGTATTGTAGCATTTTAAGGACTCAATACAAAACAGCTGTTCGGAAAGTTGGCTTGAAAACCAAGAAGCCTTATTAAGGAATTTGAGCCGTTTCTATTTGACTTCATTCGATTGAAGTGAATGCCGTAACCCAATTAAATGTAATTCGCGTCGGAATACACATAATAGCCTACACTGTCAACGTGAAATAAAAATATATAGAGGTTTAAATCGATCCTGTATTGGGACATTTGTTATGATGGCTGGTGCAACGGGCATTTTCGGTACCGTTGACCATAATCGAATGCTAGCATTTATATCATTACACTGACCAAGTCCTGTTAAAAAGCACATTTTTGGTTCCTTTGTGGAAACAGTGAAGTTGTCTACACAATCTGTTCTACTCACAGACTAACTGCGTCGCTGTAACTTCCCCCCATTTCTGATACGGCGATTCAATTTATTGGCAGAAAGTGGTACTTTCATTTTTTTCTTCCTTCAAGTGATTTTTCAACGATAGGTTTTTGTTTTTTTCTAGCGAGCCAGTAGGCATAACGATGTATGATTTACAGCTGCAGCCTACGTGACAAAATGTATTGACAACACCCAGCCCGACGTTTCTTTGCATCTATTTTCATTACATGAATTGAATAACTAAAATAAATATTAAAGACATTTAAAGACTTAAAGACAGGCTTTAACTGGCAGGAGAGTATCATATTTTTAAAAGATTAACACATGAAGTCAAAAAGAAACTTTAGCGTCTGAGGTGGCTCTGCTCGAACGCTGTGTTAACATGAGACCGTTTTGTTCAACAAAGGTATCACATGCAGGTCGTTGCGAGATGACACGCACGGGCTAACAGCAGCCAGCCAGTCCACTGTCTGTGTGAGTCAAAAAACAGGTCAGCTACGTTGGTTTACATGAATAGAAAACTTTCAGTTAAATCGCCAGCTATGTTAGTTTATTAGGCTTGTCATTAAACACGAATTAAGAGAACATACAATTTCGCTAGGAATGGTAAATTAATATGAAAATACTGTATTGAGGGCAGAGAGTTGGCATCTCTTTTAGATTTGGCTGAACAAATGCGTTTCAGGCAGCATAATTACCAGTGAAATGGAAAAGAATGATGCAGGTTAACTAGACGTTTCGTGCAATATTATCCGACACTTCGTAGAGAAATGATTAAACCAAGATAAAAGGAGACATTTGGCCAATAGATGGCACCCGTGTATAAGCGGGCAGTATAGCGTAATGGTTAGGGCGGTGGATTAAGGCACGCAAATTCAGCCGTTCTATCCCCGCTGCAGCCACAATGAATTTGAATAGTTTCTTGAAGCCAATTGTTTTCATTTTGAGTGCATGTTTATGGCCTAATGACTTTTCAAGCATAAATTGTGCCTCCCCGTGTAAAAACTATGGAAATTAATTAATCTCTGCTCTCCATACAGGACTGTAGCATGTTATCACAATGTGCAAGCAAGACGTTATTTTTATTTCATTCTACATTGTCTGATGTGGCTGAAACTTCACACGTTCATTTTTGGAGTGTAATCTCATCCATTTTCCAATAAAGGCTAAATGGCAAAGCGCCACCCGCTGGCAACAGGAAGTGAGCCTTATATTGCATTCTTAAGCATTATTTTTCAATGGGTTCATGACATTCACGGTAAATGTGGTCAGCATGATGCTAGGATGGTCCTGACAAAACAGATTTTTTATTTACTGGGATGATATAGCTATGGTCAGGCACATAAAAAACACATCATGCCAGACAAACAGGAAGTGGTCATACTTAAATTCTCCAATGTCTGATGTGACTGCAACTTTACACAGATGCTCAGTGTTGGAGTGTAATCAAATCCATATTCCAAAAACGACTCAATGTTATAGCAGCATCATCTGGAAACAGGAATTGACCTTAATTTCGCTGAACATCTTCCGATGTGGCTGAAAATGTACAAATATGTTTATTTCTGGAGTGTAATCAAATTCAAAAAACATACACGGATCAATAATATAGTGCCACCATCTGGCAACAGGAAGTGAGGCTTATATCATTGATGCATTCCAATAGCAGCGCCAACATCTTCATTGATCAAAGGGAAATTCCTGTGCACACTATACGTTGTCCAGGAAGGTGATTATTTCCAAAGTGTGTACATGTTGTGAAACATGTCATTGGCAGAACTATGCCACCAAGGCGGTTGCCCCCATGGGGCTTGGGCCCGTTCATTGCTGCTTGCAGCTATATTTATTATTATTATTCTTTTTTTTTCAATGTTTTGTGCATTTTTGAGGTGCTTGCCATGAATGAAAACTCACGGAATTTTGCACACACATCAGAAGTGGTGGCTGTCAGGATCTCTCAGATGCTCAGACCTGGGCGTCGCTGAGGGACTCCACAGCGCCCCCTATCGCATTGTCTTCTATTGTGGGCAGGCACTTTGAGCTACCTGCACCATATTTAGTATGCATATAGCACTCCTCAGGCCAAACACATTTCAAATTCGCATCTAATCAAATATGCGAAAAGGAAGTCAGCCATTTTGGATTTTGTGCGTTTTACACGTTCTACACTTTTAAGTACTCCTCCTAGGGGGTTCATCGCATTCACACCAACTGTGGTCAGAATGGTCTCAGGATAGTCATGATACTAAATTGCCAGGATATTTTTGATAGCTCAAACGGGACAGTCACGGGGAGGATTACAATTTTTATGTCACGCCACGCCAACAGGAAGTGGCCGTAATTTCATGGTCGACATCGTCTGATCTGGCTGATATTTTAGAAATACGTTTATTGTTGGAGTATAAACACATCCATATCCCAAGAACGGGTCAATGTTATAGCGCCACCATCTGGCAACAGGAAGTGTGGTCTTCATCATATTTGTATGCCTTCCTGCTAGGGCATTCATCACATTCACACCAAATGTAATCAGCATGATCTTAAGATAGTCCTTACAATAAATTGTGAAGGGATTTTTGATATCTCAAACGGTATGGAAATGGCGAGTCGTAGAGTAGACATAGTGCGTGCAAAAAAATGACTTTTTTTCGATATCGTCCGATCAGGCTGATATTTTAGAAATATGTTCACTCTTGGAATACAATATCAAATATATACATATCAATCGGGGCGTGGCTAGACAGCGCCCCCTATAATTATTATAATCTTTTTTTTCTATGTTTTGTGCATTTTTGAGGTGCTTGCCATGGATGAAAACTCACGGAATTTTGCACACACATGAGAAGTGGTGTCTCTCAGGAACTGTCAGATGCTCAGACCTGGGCGTGGCCAAGGGACTCCACAGCGCCCCCTATTGCTTTGTCTTCTATTGTGGACAGGCACTTTGAGCTACCTTCACCTAATTTTGTAGGGTTGTGGGGCTCCTCTGCCCAAACACAATTCTCATTCGCATCAAATCAAATATGTGAACAGGAAGTCAGCCATTTTGAATTTTGTGCGTTTTACACGTACTACACTTTTAAGTACTCCTCCTAGGGGGTTCATCGCATTCACACCACATGTGGTCAAAGTGGTCTCAGGATAGTTATGATACTAATTCCCAAGGATATTTTTGATATCTCAAACGGTATGGTCATGGCGAGGAGTACAATTTTCATGTCACGCCACGCCAACAGGAAGTAGCCATAAATTCATGGTCTACATTGTCTGATCTGGCTGATATTTTACAAATATGTTCACTGTTAGAGTGTAATCACAGCCATATACCAAGAAGAAGTCAATGTTATAGCGCCACCATCTGGCAACAGGAAGTGAGGTTTTTATCATATTTGTATGCCTTCCTGCTAGGGTATTCATCACATTCACACCAAATGGAGTCATCATGATCTGAGAATAGTCCTGACCCTAAATGACAAAAGGATTTTTGATATCTCAAACGGTTTGGCAATGGCGAGGCGTATAATACACACGTTACGCCCAAAAACAGGAAGTGGGCTTAATTCCGTTCTACATCATCTGATCGGGCTGATATTTTACAAATATATTCACTTTTGGAGTGCAATCACATCCATATCCACATTCATCTGGGCGTGGCTACACAGCGCCCCCTATGGCTCTGTTCTAATATTGTGGACATATACTTTCACGTAAATGCACCACGTCTGGTAGGCATAAGGGTCTCCTCAAGACACACACATTTCTCATTTGCATCCCTTAACTTTTCCCAACAGGAAGTGAGCTATTTTGGATTTTGTGTGTTTTTAAGTGTTTTTTCACGTACCAAACTTTGAAATACTCTTCCTAGGGGGTTCATCACATTCACACAAAATGTGGTCAGCATGATATTATAGCCCTGACACACAACTGTGAACTGATTTTTAATAACTTGGAATGGTATGGCTATGGTCAGCCTTAAAATGAACTTGTAATGCTGCCCAAACAGGAAAATTATGTATTAAATCATTTCAAAAAGGTATTAAATTCTACATTGCCTGATTTTGAGGCTACAACTTTTCACATATGTTCATTGTTGGAGTGTCATCACATCCATTAAGCAATAATAGTTCACGATTTTCGCTGGAGACTCATTATATCCAGTCTTAAAACTTCAACGCAAGTCGCAACTGACTCTCCCATTTCTAATACGCGACTGCCATCTATTGGCAAAAAAAAGGTATTGTTTCTCGTATTCTGGGATAAAGTGATTTCTCAACGACAGGTTTTATTAATTTTTGCGAGCCAGTAACCATAACGATGTATGAGTAACAGCGGCAGCCTACGTGACTAAATGTCCTGACAACACCCAGCCCACAGCAACGTTTTTTCTCATCTACCTTAATTAACTCGATTGAATAACTAAAATAAAAAACAGGCTTTTACTGGCAGGAAAGTATCATATATGTAAAAGATTAACACATATAATGCATATCTTGCATTGACGTTAAATGGTGTTAAAAAATCGTATTGTAGCATTTTAAGGACTCAATGCAAAACGGCTGTTCGGAAAGTTAGTTTGAAAACCAAGAAGCCTTATTAAGGAATTCGAGCCGTTTCTATTTGACTTCATTCGATTGAAGTCAATGCCGTAACCCAATTAGTAATTCGCGTCGGAATACACATAATAGCCTACACTGTCAACGTGAAATAAAAATATATAGAGGTTTAAATCGATCCTATATTGGGACTTTTGTTATGATGGCTGGTGCAACGGGCATTTTCGGTAATGTTGACCATAATCGAATGCTAGCATTTATATCATTACACTGACCAAGTACCGTTAAAAAGCATATTTTAAGCTCCCTTCTGGAAACAGTGAAGTTGTCTACACGGTCTACTCTAATCACAGACTAACTGCGTCGCTGTAACTTCCCCCATTTCTGATACGGGGATTCCATTCATTGGCAAAAAATGGTACTTTCATTTTTTTCTTCCTTCAAGTGATTTTTCAACGATAGGTTTTTTTTATTTTTATAGCGTGCCAGTATGCATAACGATGTATGATTTACAGCTGCAGCCTCCGTGACAAAATGTAATGACAACACCCAGCCCGACGTTTCTTTGCATCTATTTTCATTATATGAATTGAATAACTAAAATAAATATTAAACACATTTAAAGACTTAAAGACAGGCTTTAACTGGCACGAGAGTATCATATATTTAAAAGATGAACACATGA
Source organism: Conger conger (assembly GCF_963514075.1). Lineage (NCBI taxonomy): Eukaryota > Metazoa > Chordata > Actinopteri > Anguilliformes > Congridae > Conger > Conger conger. The sequence goes on from NC_083766.1 coordinate 41,960,870, forward strand.
AGTCAAAAAGAAACGTCAGCGTTTGAGGTGTCTCTGCTCGAACGCTGTGTTAACATGAGACCGTTATGTTCAACAAAGGTATCGCATGCAGGTCGTTGCCAGATGACACGCACGGGGTAACAGCAGCCAACCTGTGCACTGTTTGTGTGAGTCAAAAAACAGGTCAACTACGTTGGTTTACATGAATATAAAACTTTCAGTTAAATCGCCAGCTATGTTAGTGTATTAGGCTTGTCATTAAACACAAATTAAGAGAACATACAATTTCGCTAGGAATGGTAACTTAATATGAAAATACTGTATTGAGGGCAGAGAGTTGGCATCTCTTTTAGATTTGGCTGAACAAATGCGTTTCAGGCAGCATAATTACCGGTGAAATGGAAAAGAATGATGCTGGCTAACTAGACGTTTCATGCAATATTATCCGACACTTCGGAGAGAAATTATTTAACCAAGATAAAAGGAAACATACAACTTTTGGCCAATAGATGGCACCCGTGTATCAGCGTGCAGTGCAGCGTAATGGTTCGGGCGGTGGATTAAGGCATGCAAATTCAGCGGTTCCATCCCCGGTGCAGCCACAATAAAATTGAACAGTTTCTTGAAGGTAATGGTTTTATTTTGAGTGCATATCTATAGCCTAATGACTTTTCAAGCATAAATTGTGCCTCCCCGTGAAAAAACTATGGAAATTAATTAATCTCTGCTCTCCATACAGGACTGTAGCATGTTATCACAATGTTCAAGCTAGAAGTTATTTTTGTTTCATTCTACATTGTCTCATGTGGCTGAAACTTCACTCATGTTCATTTTTGGAATGTAATCTCATCCATATCCCAATAAAGGCTCAATGGCATAGCACCACCTCCTGGGAACAGGAAGTGTGGCTTCATTTCATTTCACATCGTCTGATTTTGCTGACGCTTTAGAGCAGGGGTCACCAACCTTTTTGAAACTGAGAGCTACTTCATGGGTACTGAGTCATACTAAGCGCTACCAGTTTGTTTTGTCACGTGCACAATACTGACCTTTGAACTAGAGTAGGTCAGAGTTCACCTAAACTTTTCAACTTCATGGATAGTAAACATATTTTTAAGATATTGTCATTTTTAAATCTATATAAATGCAAGTGTGATTAAAAAAAAATAGCAACAGAATAAAATTAAATTTTAGATGCAGCTCACTCGTGAGTTGTGCTATTTTTAGAACAGGCCTGCGGGCGACTCATGTGGTCCTTGGGGGCGACCTGGTGCCCGCGGGCACCGTGTTGGTGACCCCTGCTTTAGAGATATGTTTCATGTTGGATTATAATCACATCCATGTTCCAATAAATGCTCAATGTCACATCGCCACCTGCTGGCAACAGGAAGCGGCCTTAATTTCACTCAACATCTTCTGATGTGGCTTAGAATTTAGAAATAGGTTTATTATTGGAGTGTAATCAAATTCAAAAACCATACATGGTTCAATATTATAGCGCCAGCATCTGGCAACAGGAAGTGAGGCTTATATCATTGATGCATTCCAATAGCAGCACCAACATCTTCATTGATCAAAGGGGAATTCCTGTGCACACTATACGTTGTCCAGGAAGGTGATTATTTCCAAAGTGTGTACATGTTGTGAAACATGTCATTGGCACAACTATGCCACCAAGGCGGATGCGCCCATGGTGCTTGGGCCCGTTCATTGCTGCTTGCAGCTATATTTAGGGCCCAAGCACCGTAGGGTGCGAAGGACCCTATTGTTATTGTAAAGATTATTATTATTATTATTATTATTAGGGCCCAAGCACCGTAGGGTGCGAAGGACCCTATTGTTATTGTAAAGATTATTATTAGGGCCCAAGCACCGTAGGGTGCGAAGGACCCTATTGTTATTGGAAGGATTATTATTATTATTATTATTATTATTATTAGGGCCCAAGCACCGTAGGGTGCGAAGGACCCTATTGTTATTGTAAAGAATATTATTATTATTATTATTATTATTATACTTTTTTCTAAATGCAAATGGGCCTTTTTGAGGTGCTTGCCATGCATAAAAAGTCTGGGAATTTTGCACACACATCAGAAATGAAGACCTGCAGGATCGATTAGATGCTCAGACCTGGGCGTGGCCGAGGGACTCCACAGCGCCCCCTATCGCATTGTCATCTATTGTGGGCAGGCACTTTGAGCTACCTTCACCAAATTTAGTATGCATATAGCATTCCTCGGACCAAACACATTTATAATTCGCATCTAATCAAATATACAAACAGGAAGTCAGCCATTTTGAATTTTGTGCGTTTTACACGTACTGCACTTTTAAGTACTCCTCCTAGGGGGTTCATCACATTCACACCACCTGTGGTCAGAATGGTCTCAGGATATTCATGATGCTAAATTGCCAGGATATTTTTGATAGCTCAAACGGGACTGTCCTAGGGAGGCGTAGAATTTTTATGTCACGCGGCGCCAACAGGAAGTGGCCGTAATTTCATGGTCTACATTGTCTGATCTGGCTGATATTTTAGAAATACGTTTATTGTTGGAGTATAATCACATCCATATCCCAAGAACGGGTCAATGTTATAGCGCCACCATCTGGCAACAGGAAGTGAGGTCTTTATCATATTTGTATGCCTTCCTGCTAGGTCATTCATCACATTCACACGAAATGTGGTCAGCATGATCTTAGGATAGTCATGACCATAAGCTGTGAAGGGATTTTTGATATCTCAAACGGTATGGAAATGGCGAGTCGTACAGTACACATATTGCGTGCAAAAAAATGACTTTTTTTTCGACATAGTCCGATCTGGCTGATATTTTATGAATATGTTCACTGTTGGAGTACAATATCAGATATATACATATCAATCGGGGCGTGGCTAGACAGCGCCCCCTATAATTATTATTCTCTTTTTTTTCAATGTATTTTGCATTTTTGAGGTGCTTGCCATGGATGGAAACTCACAGAATTTTGCACACACATGAGAATTCTTGGCTGTCAGGATGTATCAGATACTCAGACCTGGGCGTGGCCGAGGGACTCCACAGCGCCCCCTAATGCTTTGTCTTCTATTGTGGACAGGCACTTTGAGCTACCTTCACCTAATTTGGTATGCATGTGGGGCTCCTCTGGCCAAACACATTTCTCTTTCGCATCGAATCAAATATGTGAACAGGAAGTCAGCCATTTAGAATTTTGTGCATTTTACACGTACTACACTTTTAAGTACTCCTCCTAGGGGGTTCATCGCATTCACACCAAATGTGGTCAAAGTGGTCTCAGGATAGTCATGATACTAATTCCGACGGATATTTTTGATATCTCAAACGGTATGGTCATGGCGAGGAGTACAATTTTCATGTCACGCCACGCCAACAGGAAGTAGCCATAAATTCATGGTCTACATTGTCTGATCTGGCTGATATTTTACAAATATGTTCACTGTTAGAGTGTAATCACATCCATATACCAAGAAGAAGTCAATGTTATAGCGCCACCATCTGGCAACAGGAAGTGAGGTTTTTATCATATTTGTATGCCTTCCTGCTAGGGTATTCATCACATTCACACCAAATGGAGTCATCATGATCTGAGAATAGTCCTGACCCTAAATGACAAAAGGATTTTTGATATCTCAAACGGTTTGGCAATGGCGAGGCGTATAATACACACGTTACGCCCAAAAACAGGAAGTGGGCTTAATTCCGTTCTACATCATCTGATCGGGCTGATATTTTACAAATATATTCACTTTTGGAGTGCAATCACATCCATATCCACATTCATCTGGGCGTGGCTACACAGCGCCCCCTATGGCTTTTTTCTAATATTGTGGACATATACTTTCACGTAAATGCACCACGTCTGGTAGGCATAAGGGTCTCCTCAAGACACACACATTTCTCATTTGCATCCTTTAATTTTTCCCAACAGGAAGTGAGCTATTTTGGATTTTGTGTGTTTTTAAGTGTTTTTTCACGTACCAAACTTTGAAATACTCTTCCTAGGGGGTTCATCACATTCACACAAAATGTGGTCAGCATGATATTATAGCCCTGACACACAACTGTGAACTGATTTTTAATAACTTGGAATGGAATGGCTATGGTCAGCCTTAAAATTAACTTGTAATGCTGCCCAAACAGGAAAATTATGTATTAAATCATTTCAAAAAGGTATTAAATTCTACATTGCCTGATTTTGAGGCTACAACTTTTCACATATGTTCATTGTTGGAGTGTCATCACATCCATTAAGCAATAATAGTTCACCATTTTCGCTGGAGACTCATTATATCCAGTCTTAAAATTTCAACGCAAGTCGCAACTGACTCTCCCATTTCTAATACGCGACTGCCATCTAGTGGCAAAGGTTAGTATTCTTTCTAATTTTCTTGGATAAAGTGATTTCTCAATGACAAGTTTTGTTTCTTTTTGCGAGCCAGTAACCATAACGATGTATGAGTAACAGCGGCAGCCTACGTGAGAAAATGTACTGACAACACCCAGCCCATAGCAACGTTTTTTTCATCTACCTTAATTATATGGATTGAATAACTAAAATAAAAGACAGGCTTTTACTGGCAGGAAAGTATCATATATTTAAAAGATTAACACATATAATGCAGATCTTGCATTGAAGTTCAATGTTATTTGGTTTAAAAAAAAACGTAGTGTAGCATTTTAAGGACTCAACACAAAACAGCTGTTCGGAAAGTTGGGTTGAAAACCAAGAAGCCTTATTAAGGAATTCGAGCCGTTTCTATTTGACTTCATTCGATTGAAGTGAATGCCGTAACCCAATTAAATGTAATTCGCGTCGCAATACACACAATCGCCTACACTGTCAACGTGAAATAAAAATATATAGAGGTTTAAATCGATCCTATATTGGGACATTTGTTATGATGGCTGGTGCAACGGGCATTTTCGGTACCGTTGACCATAAGCGAATGCTAGCAATTATATCATTACACTGACCAAGTCCTGTTAAAAAGCACATTTTTGGTTCCTTTGTGGAAACAGTGAAGTTGTCTACATAATCTATTCTACTCACAGACTAACTGCGTCGCTGTAACTTCCCCCCATTTCTGATACGGGGATTCCATTTATTGGCAGAAATTGGTACTTTTATTTTTTTCTTCCTTCAAGTGATTTTTCAACGATAGGTTTTTGTTTTTTTCTAGCGAGCCAGTAGGCATAACGATGTATGATTTACAGCTGCAGCCTACGTGACAAAATGTATTGACAACACCCAGCCCGACGTTTCTTTGCATCTATTTTCATTACATGAATTGAATATCTAAAATAAATATTAAAGACATTTAAAGACTTAAAGACAGGCTTTAACTGGCAGGAGAGTATCATATATTTAAAAGATTTACACATATAATGCATATCTTGCATTGACGTTAAATGGTATTTTGTTAAAAAAAAACGTATTGTAGCATTTTCAGGACTCAATACAAAACTGCTGTTCGGAAAGTTAGCTTGAAAACCAAGAAGCCTTATTTAGGAATTCGCGCCGTTTCTATTTGACTTCATTCGATTGAAGTGAATGCCGTAACCCAATTAAATGGAATTCGCGTCGGAATACACATAATAGCCTACATTGTCAACGTGAAATAAAAATATATAGAGGTTTAAATCGATCCTATATTGGGACTTTTGTTATCATGGCTGGTGCAACGGGCATTTTCGGTACCATTGACCATAATCGAATGCTAGCATTTATATCATTAAACTGACCAAGTCCTGTTAAAAAGCACATTTTAGACTCCTTTGTGGAAACAGTGAAGTTGTCTACACAATATATTCTACTCACAGACTAACTGCGTCGCTGTAACTTCCCCCCATTTCTGAAACGGGGATTCCATTTATTGGCAAAAAGTGGTACTTTGATTTTTTTCTTCCTTCTAGTGATTTTTCAACGATAGGTTTTCGTTTTTTATATCGAGCCAGTAGGCATAACGATGTATGATTTACAGCTGCAGCCTACGTGACAAAATGTATTGACAACACCCAGCCCGACGTTTCTTTGCATCTATTTTCATTATTTGAATTGAATATCTAAAATAAATATTAAAGACATTTAATGACTGTCTTTAACTGGCAGGAGAGTGTCATATATTTAAAAGAGTAACACATGAAGTCAAAAAGAAACGGTAGCGTTTGAGGTGGCTCTGCTCGAACGCTGTGTTAACAAGAGACCGTTATGTTCAACAAAGGTATCGCATGCACGTCGTTGCGTAGCCTTTCCACTGTCTGTGTGAGTCAAAAAACAGGTCAGCTACGTTGGTTTACATGAATAGAAAACTTTCAGTTAAATCGCCAGCTATGTTCGTTTATTTTGCTTGTCATTAAACACGAATTAAGAGAACATACAATTTCGCTAGGAATTTTTGACTTAATATGAAAATACCGGATTGAGGGCAGAGACTTGGCAACTCCTTTAGATTTGGCTGAACAAATGCGTTTCAGGCAGCATAATTACCGGTGAAATGGAAAAGAATGATGCTGGCTAACTAGACTTTTAATGCAATATTATCCGACACTTCGGCGAGAAATTATTTAACCAAGATGAAAGGAAACATACAACATTTGGCCAATAGATGGCGCCCGTGTATAAGAGGGCAGTATACCTTAATGGTTTAGGCAGTGGATTAAGACATGCAAGGTCGGCGGTTCTATCCCCAGTGCGGTCACGATGAAGTTGAATAGTTTGTTTAAGCCAATGGTTTTATTTTGAGTGCATATTTATAACCGAATGACTTTTCAAGCATAAAATGTGCCTCTCGCTGTAAAATCTGTGGAAATTAATTCATCTCTGCTCTCCATACTGGACTGTAGCACGTTATCACAATGTGTTTGTTGTTTTTGTTTCATTCAACATTGTCTGATGTGGCTGAAACTTCACACATGTTCATTTTTGGAGTGTAATCTCATCCATATACCAATAAAGGCTCAATGGCATAGCGCCACCATCTGGCAACAGGAAGTGGCCTTAATTTCACTCGACATCTTCCGATGTGGCTGAAAATGTAGAAATATTTTTATTATTGGAGTGTAATTAAATCCATATACCAAAAATGGCTCAATGTTATAGCTCCACCATCTGGCAAAAGGAAGTGACTTTAATTTTACTCGACATCTTCCAATGTCCAATGTCTAATTTTACTCGACATCTTCGACATTCTCACCAATGTGGTGAGAATGGTCTCAGCATAATCCTGATGCTAAATTGAAAGGATATTTCTGATATGTCAAACGGTACGGCTATGGCGAGGCGTACAATTTGAGGTCTCGCCGCGGCAACAGGAAGTGGTCGTAATTTCATTCTAGATGGTCTGATCTGGTTGATATTACACAGATATGTTCGTTGTGGGAGTGTAATCACATCCATATCCCAAAAATGACTCAATGTTATAGCGCCACCATCTGGCAACAGGAAGTGGCCTTAATTTTACTCGACAGCTTCCGATGTGGCCGAAAATTTAGAAATATGTATATTGTTGGAGTGTAATTACATCCATATTCCAAAAATGACTCAATGTTATAGCACCACCATCTGGAAACTAGAACATTGAATTGACCTTAATTTCACAAAACATCTTCCGATGTGGCTGAAAATTTTGAAATAGGTTTATTATTGGAGTGTAATCAAATTCAAAAACCATACACGGCTCAATATTATAGCGCCACCATCTGGCAACAGGAAGTGAGTCTTATATCATTGATGCATTCCAAAAGCAACACCAACATCTTCATTGATCAAAGGGGAATTCCTGTGCACACTATAGGTTGCCAAGGAAGGTGATTATTTCGAAAGTGTGTACATATTGTTAAACATGTCATTGGCACAACTATGCCACCAAGGCGGTTGCGCCAATGGTGCTTGGGCCCGTTCATTGCTGCTTGCAGCTATATTTAGGGCCCAAGCACCGTAGGGTGCGAAGGACCCTATTGTTATTGTAAAGATTATTATTATTATTATTATTATTATTCTTTTTTCTATATGCAAATGGGCCTTTTTGAGGTGCTTGCCATGCATAAAAAGTCTGGGAATTTTGCACACACATCAGAAATGAGGACCTTCAGGATCGACTAGATGCTCAGACCTGGGCGTGGCCGAGAGACTCCACAGCGCCCCCTATCGCATTGTCATCTATTGTGGGCAGGCACTTTGAGCTACCTTCACAAAATTTAGTCAGCATATAGCACTCCTCGGACCAAAAACATTTCTAATTTGCATCTAATCAAATATACAAACAGGAAGTCAGCCATTTTGGATTTTGTGCGTTTTACATGTACTGCACTTTTAAGTACTCCTCCTAGGGGGTTCATCACATTCACACCACCTGTGGTCAGAATGGTCTCAGGATATTCATGATGCTAAATTGCCAGGATATTTTTGATAGCTCAAACGGGACGGTCCTGGGGAGGCGTAGAATTTTTCTGTCACGCCACGCCAACAGGAAGTGGCCGTAATTTCATGGTTTACATTGTCTGATCTGGCTGATATTTTAGAAATACGTTTATTGTTGGAGTATAATCACATCCATATCCCAAGAACGGGTCAATGTTATAGCGCCACCATCTGGCAACAGGAAGTGAGGTCTTTATCATATTTGTATGCCTTCCTCCTAGGGCATTCATCACATTCACACGAAATGTGGTGAGCATGATCTTAGGATAGTCATGACCATAAGCTGTGAAGGGATTTTTGATATCTCAAACGGTATGGAAATGGCGAGTCGTACAGTACACATATTGCGTGCAAAAAAAAGACTTTTTTTTCGACATCGTCCGATCTGGCTGATATTTTATGAATATGTTCATTGTTGGAGTACAATATGAAATATATACATATCAATCGGGGCGTGGCTAGACAGCGCCCCCTATAATTATTATTCTCTTTTTTTTCAATGTATTTTGCATTTTTGAGGTGCTTGACATGGATGGAAACTCATGGAATTTTGCACACACATGAGAAGTGTTGGCTTTCAGGATGTATCAGATGCTCAGACCTGGGCGTGGCCGAGGGACTCCACAGCGCTCCCTAATGCTTTGTCTTCTATTGTGGACAGGCACTTTGAGCTACCTTCACCTAATTTGGTATGCATCTGGGCCTCCTCTGGACAAACACATTTCTCATTCACATCGAATCAAATATGTCAACAGGAAGTCAGCCATTTTGAATTTTGTGCATTTTACACGTACTACACTTTTAAGTACTCCTCCTAGGGGGTTCATTGCATTCACACGAAATGTGGTGAGAATGGTCTCAGGATAGTCAGGATACTAATTCCAAAGGATATTTTTGATATCTCAAACGGTATGGTCATGGCGAGGCGTATATTTTTCATGTCACGCCGCGCCAACAGGAAGTAGCCATAAATTCATGGTCAACATTGTCTGATCTGGCTGATATTTTACAAATATGTTCACTGTTAGAGTGTAATCATATCCATATACCAAGAAGAAGTCAATGTTATAGCGCCACCATCTGGCAACGGAAGTGAGGTTTTTATCATGTTTGTATTCGTTCCTGCTAGGGTATTCATCACATTCACACCAAATGTAGTCATCATGATCTTAGAATAGTCCTGACCCTAAATGACGAAAGGATTTTTGATATCTCAAACGGTTTGGCAATGGCGAGGCGTATAATACACCCGTTACACCCAAAAACAGGAAGTGGGCTTAATTCCGTTCTACATCATCTGATCGGGCTGATATTTTGCAAATATATTCACTTTTGGAGTGCAATCACATCCATATCCACATTCATCTGGGCGTGGCTACACAGCGCCCCCTATGGCTTTTTTCTAATATTGTGGACATATACTTTCACGTAAATGCACCACGTCTGGTAGGCATAAGGGTCTCCTCAAGACACACACATTTCTCATTTGCATCCCTTAACTTTTCTCAACAGGAAGTGAGCTATTCTGGATTTTGTGTGTTTTTAAGTGTTTTTCTTCACGTACCAAACTTTGAAATACTCTTCCTAGGGGGTTCATCACATTCACACAAAATGTGGTCAGCATGATATTATAGCCCTGACACACAACTATGAACTGATTTTTAATATCTTGGAATGGTATGGCTATGGTCAGCCTTAAAATTAACTTGTAATGCTGCCCAAACAGTTCATGTTTTAATACAATTATGTATTAAATAATTTCAAAAAGGTATTAAATTCTACATTGCCTGATTTTGAGGCTACATCTTTTCACATATGTTCATTGTTGGAGTGTCATCACATCCATTAAGCAATAATAGTTCACTATTTTCGCTGGAGACTCATTATATCCAGTCTTAAAACTTCAATGCAAGTCGCAAATGACTCTCCCATTTCTAATACGCGACTGCCATCTAGTGGCAAAAGTTGGTATTGCATATATCTTGCAATGACGTTCAATGTTATTTGGTTTTAAAAAAACCGTGTTGTAGCATTTTAAGGACTCAATACAAAACGGCTGTTCGGAAAGTTAGCTTGAAAACCAAGAAGCCTTATTAAGGAATTCGAGCCGTTTCTATTTGACTTCATTCGGTTGAAGTGAATGCCGTAACCCAATTAAATGTAATTCGCGTCGGAATACACATAATAGCCTACACTGTCAACGTGAAATAAAAATATATAGAGGTTTAAATCGATCCTATATTGGGACATTTGTTATGATGGCTGGTGCAACGGGCATTTTCGGTACCGTTGACCATAATCGAATGCTAGCATTTATATCATTACACTGACCAAGTTCTTTTAAAAAGCACATCACCTTTGTGGAAACAGTGAAGTTGTCTACACAATCTATTCTACTCAGAGACTAACTGCGTCGCTGTAACTTCCCCCCATTTCTGATACGGGGATTCCATTTATTGGCAGAAAGTGGAACTTTTATATTTTTCTTCCTTCAAGTGATTTTTCAACGATAGGTTTTTGTTTTTTTTCTAGCGAGCCAGTAGGCATAACGATGTATGATTTACAGCTGCAGCCTACGTGACAAAATGTATTGACAACACCCAGCCCGACGTTTCTTTGCATCTATTTTCATTTTTGAATAGAGTATCTGAAATAAATATTAAAGACATTTAATGACTGTCTTTAACTGGCAGGAGAGTAGCATATATTTAAAAGAGTCAAAAGTCAAAAAGAAACGTTAACGTTTGAGATGGCTCTGGTCGAACTCTCTGTTAACATGAGACCGTTATGTTCAACAAACGTATGGCATGCAGGTCGTTGCGAGATGACGCGCATTGGCTAACAGCAGCCAGCCTGTCCACTGTCTGTGTGAGTCAAAAAAACAAGTCAGCTACGTTTGTTTACATGAATAGAAAACTTTCAGTTAAATCGCCAGATATGTTAGTTTATTTTGCTTGTCATTAAACACGAATTAAGAGAACATACAATTTCGCTAGGAATTTTTGACTTAATATGAAAATACCGGATTGAGGGCAGAGACTTGGCATCTCCTTTAGATTTGGCTGAACAAATGCGTTTCAGGCAGCATAATTACCGGTGAAATGGAAAAGAATGATGCTGGCTAACTAGACGTTTAATGCAATATTATCCGACACTTAGGAGAGAAATTATTTAACCAAGATGAAAGGAAATATACAACTTTTGGCCAATAGATGGCGTACGTGTATAAGAGGGCAGAATAGCTTAATGGTTCAGACAGTGGATTAAGACATGCAAGGTCCGCAGTTCCATCCCCGGTGCGGCCACAATAAAGTTGAATAGTTTCTTTACGCCAATGGTTTCATTTTGAGTGCATATTTATAACCGAATGACTTCTCAAGCGTAAATTGTGCCTCCCGCTGTAAAATCTTTTGAAATTAATTCATCTCTGCTCTCCATACAGGACTGGAGCATATTATTACAATGTGCAAGCAAGAAGTAATTTTTGTTTCATTCTACATTGTCTGATGTGGCAGAAACTTCACACATGTTCATTTTTGGAGTGTAATCTCATCCATATACCAAGAAAGGCTCAATGGCATAGCGCCACCATCTGGCAACAGGAAGTGACTTTAATTTTACTTGACATCTTCCAATTTGGCTGAAAATGTACAAATATGTTAATTATTGGAGTGTAATCAAATCCATAAACCATACACGGCTCAATATTATAGCGCCACCATCTGGCAACAGGAAGTGGCTTTAATTTTACTGGACATCTTCCAATTTGGCTGAAAATGTACAAATATGTTCATTTTTGGAGTGAAATCAAATCCATAAACCATACACAGCTCAATATTATAGCGCCACCATCTGGCAATAGGAAGTGAGGCTTATATCATTGATGCATTCCAATAGCAGCAGCAACATCTTCATTGATCAAAGGGGAATTCCTGTGCACACTATTCGTTGTCCAGCAAGGTGATTATTTCCAAAGTGTGTACATATTGTGAAACATGTCATTGGCACAACTGTGCCACCAAGGCGGTTGCGCCCATGGTGCTTGGGCCCGTTCATTGCTGCTTGCAGCTATATTTATTATTATTATTCTTTTTTTTTCAATGTTTTGTGCATTTTTGAGGTGCTTGCCATGGATGAAAACTCACAGAATTTTGCACACACATCAGAAGTAGTGGCTGTCAGGTTGTCTCAGATGCTCAGACCTGGGCGTGGCTGAGGGACTCCACAGCGCCCCCTATCGCATTGTCATCTATTGTGGGCAGGCACTTTGAGCTACCTTCACAAAATTTAGTACCCAGATAGCACTCCTCGGTCCAAACACATTTCTCATTCGCATCTAATCAAATATACAAACAGGAAGTCAGCCATTTTGGATTTTGTGCGTTTTACACGTACTGCACTTTTAAGTACTCCTCCTAGGGGGTTCATCACATTCACACCACCTGTGGTCAGAATGGTCTCAGGATATTCATGATGCTAAATTGCCAGGATATTTTTGATAGCTCAAACGGGACGGTCCTGGGGAGGCGTAGAATTTTTATGTCACGCCACGCCAACAGGAAGTGGCCGTAATTTCATGGTTTACATCGTCTGATCTGGCTGATATTTTAGAAATACGTTTATTGTTGGAGTATAATCACATCCATATCCCAAGAACGGGTCAATGTTATAGCGCCACCATCTGGCAACAGGAAGTGAGGTCTTTATCATATTTGTATGCCTTCCTGCTAGGGCATTCATCACATTCACACGAAATGTGGTCCACATGATCTTAGGATAGTCATGACCATAAGCTGTGAAGGGATTTTTGATATCTCAAACGGTATGGAAATGGCGAGTCGTACAGTACACATATTGCGTGCAAAAAAATGACTTTTTTTTTGACGTCGTCCGATCTGGCTGATATTTTACAAATATGTTCACTGTTGGAGTACAATATGAAATATATACATATCAATCGGGGCGTGGCTAGACAGCGCCCACTATAATTATTATTCTCTTTTTTTTCAATGTATTTTGCATTTTTGAGGTGCTTGCCATGGATGAAAACTCACAGAATTTTGCACACACATGAGAAGTGTTGGCTGTCAGGATGTATCAGATGCTCAGACCTGGGCGTGGCCGAGGGACTCCACAGCGCCCCCTAATGCTTTGTCTTCTATTGTGGACAGGCACTTTGAGCTACCTTCACCTAATTTGGTATGCATGTGGGCCTCCTCTGGACAAACACATTTCTCATTCGCATCGAATAAAATATGTGAACAGGAAGTCAGCCATTTTGAATTTTGTGCATTTTACACGTACTACACTTTTAAGTACTCCTCCTAGGGGGTTCATTGCATTCACACGAAATGTGGTCAAAGTGGTCTCAGGATAGTCATGATACTAATTCCAAAGGATATTTTTGATATCTCAAACGGTATGGTCATGGCGAGGCGTAAAATTTTCATGTCACGCCGCGCCAACAGGAAGTAGCCATAAATTCATGGTCTACATTGTCTGATCTGGCTGATATTTTAGAAATATGTTCACTGTTAGAGTGTAATCACATCCATATACCAAGAAGAAATCAATGTTATAGCGCCACCATCTGGCAACGGAAGTGTGGTTTTTATCATGTTTGTATGTGTTCCTGCTAGAGTATTCATCACATTCACACCAAATGTAGTCATCACGATCTGAGAATAGTCCTGACCCTAAATGACGAAAGGATTTTTGATATCTCAAACGGTTTGGCAATGGCGAGGCGTATAATACACACGTTACGCCCAAAAACAGGAAGTGGGCTTAATTCCGTTCTACATCATCTGATCGGGCTGATATTTTACAAATATATTCACTTTTGGAGTGCAATCACATCCATATCCACATTCATCTGGGCGTGGCTACACAGCGCCCCCTATGGCTTTTTTCTAATATTGTGGACATATACTTTCACGTAAATGCACCACGTCTGGTTGGCATAAGGGTCTCCTCAAGACACACACATTTCTCATTTGCATCCCTTAACTTTTCCCAACAGGAAGTGAGCTATTTTGGATTTTGTGTGTTTTTAAGTGTTTTTTCACATACCAAAGTTTGAAATACTCTTCCTAGGGGGTTCATCACATTCACACAAAATGTGGTCTGCATGATGTTATAGCCCTGACACACAACTATGAACTGATTTTTAATATCTTGGAATGGTATGGCTATGGTCAGCCTTAAAATTTACTTGTAATGCTGCCCAAACAGGAAAATTATGTATTAAATCATTTCAAAAAGGTATTGAATTCTACATTGCCTGATTTTGAGGCTACAACTTTTCACATATGTTCATTGTTGGAGTGTCATCACATGCATTAAGCAATAATAGTTCACTATTTTCGCTGGAGACCCATTATATCCAGTCTTAAAACTTCAACGCAAGTCGCAACTGACTCTCCCATTTCTAATACGCGACTGCCATCTACTGCCAAAGGTTGGTATTGTTTCTCTTTTTCTTGGATAAAGTGATTGTTTCTTTTTGCGAGCCAGTAACCATAACGATGTATGAGTAACAGCGGCAGCCTACGTGACAAAATGTACTGACAACACCCAGCCCACAGCAACGTTTTTTCTCATCTACCTTAATTATATGGATTGAATAACTAAAATAAAAGACAGGCTTTTACTGGCAGGAAAGAATTATATATTTAAAAGATTAACACATATAATGCATATCTTGCATTGACGTTTAATGTTATTTGGTTTAAAAAAAACGTAGTGTAGCATTTTAAGGACTCAACACAAAACAGCTGTTCGGAAAGTTGGCTTGAAAACCAAGAACCCTTATAAAGGAATTCGAGCCGTTTCTATTTGACTTCATTCGATTGAAGTGAATGCCGTAACCCAATTAAATGTAATTCGCGTCGGAATACACATAATAGCCTACACTGTCAACGTGAAATAAAAATATATAGAGGTTTAAATCGATCCTGTATTGGGACATTTGTTATGATGGCTGGTGCAACGGGCATTTTCGGTACCGTTGACCATAATCGAATGCTAGCATTTATATCATTACACTGACCAAGTCCTGTTAAAAAGCACATTTTTGGTTCATTTGTGGAAACAGTGAATTTGTCTACACAATCTGTTCTACTCACAGACTAACTGCGTCGCTGTAACTCCCCCCCATTTCTGATACGGGGATTCCATTTATCTGCAAAAAGTGGTACTTTGATTTTTTTCTTCCTTCAAGTGATTTTTCAACGATAGGTTTTTGTTTTTTTCTAGCGAACCAATAGGCATACCGATGTATGATTTACAGCTGCACCCTACGTGACAAAATGTATTGACAACACCCAGCCCGACGTTTCTTTGCATCTATTTTCATTATATGAATTGAATAACTAAAATAAATATTAAAGACATTTAAAGACTTAAAGACAGGCTTTAACTGGCAGGAAAGTATCATATATTTAAAAGATTAACACATATAATGCATATCTTGCATTGACGTTGAATGTTATTAGGTTTTAAAAAAAATGTATTGTAGCATTTTAAGTTCTCAATACAAAACAGCTGTTCGGAAAGTTAGCTTGAAAACCAAGAAGCCTTATTCAGGAATTCGAGCCGTTTCTATTTGACTTCATTCGATTGAAGTGAATGCCGTAACCCAATTAAATGTAATTCGCGTCGGAATACACATAATAGCCTACACTGTCAACGTGAAATAAAAATATGTAGAGGTTTAAATCGATCCTATATTGGGACATTTGTTATGATGGCTGGTGCAACGGGCATTTTCGGTACCGTTGACCATAATCGAATGCTAGCATTTATATCATTACACTGACCAAGTCCTCTTAAAAAGCACATTTTTGGTTCCTTTGTGGAAACAGTGAAGTTGTCTACTCAATCTATTCTACTCACAGACTAACTGCGTCGTTGTAACTTCCCCCCATTTCTGATACGGGGATTCCATTTATTGGCAGAAAATGGTACTTTTATATTTTTCTTCCTTCAAGTGATTTTTCAACGATAGGTTTTTTTTTTTTTTCTAGCGAGCCAGTAGGCATAACGATGTATGATTTACAGCTGCAGCCTACGTGACAAAATGTATTGACAACACCCAGCCCGACGTTTCTTTGCATCTATTTTCATTATATGAATAGAATATCTGAAATAAATATTAAAGACATTTAATGACTGTCTTTAACTGGCAGGAGAGTAGCATGTATTTAAAAGAGTCAAAAGTCAAAAAGAAACGTTAACGTTTGAGATGGCTCTGGTCGAACTCTGTGTTAACATGAGACCGTTATGTTCAACAAAGGTATGGCATGCAGGTCGTTGCGAGATGACGCGCATTGGCTAACAGCAGCCAGCCTGTCCACTGTCTGTGTGAGTCAAAAAACAGGTCAGCTACGTTTGTTTACATGAATAGAAAACTTTCAGTTAAATCGCCAGATATGTTAGTTTATGATGCTTGTCATTAAACACGAATTAAGAGAACATACAATTTCGCTAGGAATTTTTGACTTAATATGAAAATACCGGATTGAGGGCAGAGACTTGGCATCTCCTTTAGATTTGGCTGAACAAATGCGTTTCAGGCAGCATAATTACCGGTGAAATGGAAAAGAATGATGGTGGCTAACTAGACGTTTAATGCAATATTATCCGACACTTCGGAGAGAAATTATTTAACCAAGATAAAAGGAAACATACAACTTTTGGCCAATAGATGCCGCCCGTGTATAAGAGGGCAGTATAGCTTAATGGTTCAGACAGTGGATTAAGACATGCAAGGTCCGCGGTTCCATCCCCGGTGTGGCCACAATAAAGTTGAATAGTTTCTTTACGCCAATGGTTTTATTTTGAGTGCTTAATTATAACCGAATGACTTCTCAAGCGTAAATTGTGCCTCCCGCTGTAAAATCTATTGAAATTAATTAATCTCTGGTCTCCATACAGGACTGGAGCATATTATTACAATGTGCAAGCAAGAAGTAATTTTTGTTTCATTCTACATTGTCTGATGTGGCAGAAACTTCACACATGTTCATTTTTGGAGTGTAATCTCATCCATATACCAAGAAAGGCTCAATGGCATAGCGCCACAATCTGGCAACAGGAAGTGGCTTTAATTTTACTTGACATCTTCCAATTTGGCTGAAAATGTACAAATATGTTAATTATTGGAGTGTAATCAAATCCATAAACCATACACGGCTCAATATTATAGCGCCACCATCTGGCAACAGGAAGTGGCTTAAATTTTACTTGACATCTTCCAATTTGGCTGAAAATGTACAAATATGTTAATTATTGGAGTGTAATCAAATCCATGAACCATACACGGCTCAATATTATAGCGCCACCATCTGGCAAAAGGAAGTGAGGCTTATATCATTGATGCATTCCAATAGCAGCAGCAACATCTTCATTGATCAAATGAGAATTCCTGTGCACACTATACGTTGTCCAGGAAGGTGATTATTTCCAAAGTGTGTTCATATTGTGAAACATGTCATTGGCACAACTATGCCACCAAGGCGGTTGCGCCCATGGTGCTTGGGCCCGTTCATTGCTGCTTGCAGCTATATTTATTATTATTATTATTATTATTATTATTATTCTTTCTCTTCCGTCAAATGGGCATTTTTGAGGGCCTTGCCATGGCTAAAAAGTCTTGGAATTTTGCAGACACATCAGAAGTGGTGGCCGTCAGGATCTATCAGATGCTCAGACCTGGGTGTGGCCGAGGGACTCCACAGCGCCCCCTATTGCGCTGCCCCCCCCCCCCCCCCCCGCATTGTTGTCTATTGTGGGCAGGCACTTTGAGCTACATGAACCTAATTTGGAATGCATGTGTGAGTCCTCAATTGAAACACATTTCTCATTCGCATTGACGCAAATATGCGAACAGGAAGTCAGCCATTTTGAATTTTGTGCGTTTTCACATGTACTACACTTTTAAGTACTCCTCCTAGGCGGTTCATCGCATTCACACCAAATGTGGTAAGAATGGTCTCAAGATAGTCATGATTCTAAATTGCCAGGATATTTTTGATATCTCAAACGGTATGGTCATGGCGAGGCGTACAATTTTTATGTCACGCCGCGCCAAAAGGAAGTGGCCATAATTTTGTGGTTTACATCGTCTGATCTGGCTGATATTTTACAAATATGTTCATTGTGTGAGTATACTCACATCCATGTCCCAGGAAGAAGTCAATGTTATAGCGCCACCATCTGGCAACAGGAAGTGAGGTTTTTATCATATTTGTATGTGTTCCTGCTAGGGTATTCATCACATTCACACCAAATGTAGTCAGCATGATCTTAGGATAGTCCTGACCCTAAAAGCCAAACGGATTATTGATATCTCAAACGGTTTGGCAATGGCGAGGTGTACAATACACACGTTACGAACGAAAACAGGAAGTGGGCTTAATTCCGTTCTACATCGTCTGATTGGGCTGATATTTTACAGATATATTCACTGTTGGAGTGCAATCACATCCTTATCCACATACATCTGGGCGTGGCTACGCAGCGCCCCCTATGGTTCTTTTCTAATATTGTGGACATATACTTTCACGTAAATTCACCGAATATGGTATGCATATGGGTCTCCTCAAGACACACACATTTCTCATTTGCATCCCTTAACTTTTCCAAACAGGAAGTGAGCTATTCTGGATTTTGTGTGTTTTTAAGTGTTTTTACACGTACCAAACTCTGAAATACTCCTCCTAGGGGGTTCATCACATTCACACCAAATGTGGTGAGAATGGTCTCAGGATAATCCTGATGCTAAATTGAAAGGATATTTCTGATAGGTCAAACGGTACGGCTATGGCGAGGCGTACAATTTGAGGTCTCGCTGCGGCAACAGGAAGTGGTCGTAATTTCATTCTAGATGGTCTGATCTGGTTGATATTACACAGATATGTTCGTTGTGGGAGTGTAATCACATCCATATCCCAAAAATGACTCAATGTTATCGTGCCACCATCTGGCAACAGGAAGTGGCCTTAATTTTACTCGACATCTTCCGATGTGGCCGAAAATTTAGAAATATGTATATTGTTGGAGTGTAATTAAATCCATATTCCAAAAATGACTCAATGTTATAGCGCCACCATCTGGAAACTAGAACATTGAATGAACTTAATATCACTCAACATCTTCCGATGTGGCTGAAAATTTTGAAATAGGTTTATTATTGGAGTGTAATCAAATTCAAAAACCATACACGGCTCAATATTATAGCGCCACCATCTGGAAACAGGAAGTGAGTGTTATATCATTGATGCATTCCAATAGCAACACCAACATCTTCATTGATAAAAGGGGAATTCCTGTGCACACTATACATTGCCAAGGAAGGTGATTATTTCCAAAGTGTGTACATATTGTTAAACATGTCATTGGCACAACTATGCCACCAAGGCGGTTGCGCCCATGGTGCTTGGGCCCGTTCATTGCTGCTTGCAGCTATATTTATTATTATTATTCTTTTTTCTATATGCAAATGGGCCTTTTTGAGGTGCTTGCCATGCATAAAAAGTCTGGGAATTTTGCAAACACATCAGAAATGAGGACCTTCAGGAACGATTAGATGCTCAGACCTGGGCGTGGCCGAGGGACTCCACAGCGCCCCCTATCGCATTGTCATCTATTGTGGGCAGGCACTTTGAGCTACCTTCACCAAATTTAGTACGCATATAGCACTCCTCGGACCAAACACATTTCTAATTTGCATCTAATCAAATATACAAACAGGAAGTCAGCCATTTTGGATTTTGTGCGTTTTACACGTACTGCACTTTTAAGTACTCCTCCTAGGGGGTTCATCACATTCACACCACCTGTGGTCAGAATGGTCTCCGGATATTCATGATGCTAAATTGCCAGGATATTTTTGATAGCTCAAACGGGACAGTCATGGGGAGGAGTACAATTTTTATGTCACGCCGCGCCAACAGGAAGTGGCCGTAATTTCATGGTCTTCATTGTCTGATCTGGCTGATATTTTAGAAATACGTTTATTGTTGGAGTATAATCACATCCATATCCCAAGAACGAGTCAATGTTATAGCGCCACCATCTGGCAACAGGAAGTGAGGTCTTTATCATATTTGTATGCCTTCCTGCTAGGGCATTCATCACATTCACACGAAATGTGGTCAGCATGATCTTAGGATAGTTATGACCATAAGCTGTGAAGGGATTTTTGATATCTCAAACGGTATGGAAATGGCGAGTCGTACAGTACACATATTGCGTGCAAAAAAAAGACTTTTTTTTCGACATCGTCCGATCTGGCTGATATTTTATAAATATGTTCACTGTTGGAGTACAATATGAAATATATACATATCAATCGGGGCGTGGCTAGACAGCGCCCCCTATAATTATTATTCTCTTTTTTTTCAATGTATTTTGCATTTTTGAGGTGCTTGCCATGGATGAAAACTCACGGAATTTTGCACACACATGAGAAGTTTTGGCGCTCAGGATGTATCAGATGCTCAGACCTGGGCGTGGCCGAGGGACTCCACAGCACCCCCTAATGCTTTGTCTTCTATTGTGGACAGGCACTTTGAGCTACCTTCACCTAATTTGGTCTGCATGTGGGCCTCCTCTGAAAAAAGACATTTGTCATTCGCATCGAATCAAATATGTGAACAGGAAGTCAGCCATTTTGAATTTTGTGCATTTTACATGTACTACACTTTTAAGTACTCCTCCTAGGGGGTTCATTACATTCACACGAAATGTGGTGAAAGCGGTCTCAGGATAGTCATGATACTAATTCCAAAAGATATTTTTGATATCTCAAACGGTATGGTCATGGCGAGGCGTACAATTTTCATGTCACGCCGCGCCAACAGGAAGTAGCCATAAATTCATGGTCTACATTGTCTGATCTGGCTGATATTTTACAAATATGTTCACTGTTAGAGTGTAATCACATCCATATACCAAGAAGAAATCAATGTTATAGCGCCACCATCTGGCAACGGAAGTGAGGTTTTTATCATGTTTGTATGCGTTCCTGCTAGGGTATTCATCACATTCACACCAAATGTAGTCATCATTTTCTTAGAATAGTCCTGACCCTAAATGACGAAAGGATTTTTGATATGTCAAACGGTTTGGCAATGGCGAGGCGTATAATACACACGTTACGCCCAAAAACAGGAAGTGGGCTTAATTCCGTTCTACATCATCTGATCGGGCTGATATGTTACAAATATATTCACTTTTGGAGTGCAATCACATCCATATCCACATTCATCTGGGCGTGGCTACACAGCGCCCCCTATGGCTTTTTTCTAATATTGTGGACATATACTTTCTCGTAAATGCACCACGTCTGGTAGGCATAAGGGTCTCCTCAAGACACACACATTTCTCATTTGCATCCCTTAACTTTTCCCAACAGGAAGTGAGCTATTTTGGATTTTGTGTGTTTTTAAGTGTTTTTTCACGTACCAAACTTTGAAATATTCTTCCTAGGGGGTTCATCACATTCACACAAAATGTGGTCAGCATGATATTATAGCCCTGACACACAACTATGAACTGATTTTTAATATCTTGGAATGGTATGGCTATGGTCAGCCTTAAAATTAACTTGTAATGCTGCCCAAACAGTTCATGTTTTAATACAATTATGTATTAAATCATTTCAAAAAGGTATTAAATTCTACATTGCCTGATTTTGAGGCTACAACTTTTCACATATGTTCATTGTTGGAGTCTCATCACATCCATTAAGCAATAATAGTTCACTATTTTCGCTGGAGACTCATTATATCCGGTCTTAAAACTTCAACGCAAGTCGCAAATGACTCTCCCATTTCTAATACGCGACTGCCATCTACTGGCAAAAGTTGGTATTGCATATATCTTGCAATGACGTTCAATGTTATTTGGTTTAAAAAAAACCGTGTTGTAGCATTTTAAGGACTCAATACAAAACAGCTGTTCGGAAAGTTAGCTTGAAAACCAAGAGGCGTTATTAAGGAATTCGAGCCGTTTCTATTTGACTTCATTCGATTGAAGTGAATGCCGTAACCCAATTAAATGTAATTCGCGTCGGAATACACATAATAGCCTACACTGTCAACGTGAAATAAAAATATATAGAGTTTTAAATCGATCCTATATTGGGACATTTGTTATGATGGCTGGTGCAACGGGCATTTTCGGTACCGTTGACCATAATCGAATGCTAGCATTTATATCATTACACTGACCAAGTCCTGTTAAAAAGCACATCACCTTTGTGGAAACAGTGAAGTTGTCTACACAATCTATTCTAGTCACAGACTAACTGCGTCGCTGTAACTTCCCCCCATTTCTGATACGGGGATTCCATTTATTGGCAGAAAGTGGAACTTTTATATTTTTCTTCCTTCAAGTGATTTTTCAACGATAGGTTTTTGTTTTTTTTCTAGCGAGCCAGTAGGCATAACGATGTATGATTTACAGCTGCAGCCTACGTGACAAAATGTATTGACAACACCCAGCCCGACGTTTCTTTGAATCTATTTTCATTTTTGAATAGAATATCTGAAATAAATATTAAAGACATTTAATGACTGTCTTTAACTGGCAGGAGAGTAGCATATATTTAAAAGAGTCAAAAGTCAAAAAGAAACGTTAACGTTTGAGATGGCTCTGGTCGAACTCTGTGTTAACATGAGACCGTTATGTTCAACAAAGGTATGGCATGCAGGTCGTTGCGAGATGACGCGCATTGGCTAACAGCAGCCAGCCTGTCCACTGTCTGTGTGAGTCAAAAAACAGGTCAGCTACGTTTGTTTACATGAATAGAAAACTTTCAGTTCAATCGCCAGCTATGTAAGTTTATTTTGCTTGTCATTAAACACGAATTAAGAGAACATACAATTTCGCTAGGAATTTTTGACTTAATATGAAAATACCGGATTGAGGGCAGAGACTTGGCATCTCCTTTAGATTTGGCTGAACAAATGCATTTCAGGCAGCATAATTACCGGTGAAATGGAAAAGAATGATGCTGGCTAACTCGACGTTTAATGCAATATTATCCGACACTTCGGAGAGAAATTATTTAACCAGGATAAAAGGAAACATACAACTTTTGGCCAATAGATAACGTACGTGTATAAGAGGGCAGTATAGCTTAATGGTTCAGACAGTGGATTAAGACATGTAAGGTCCGCGGTTCCATCCCCGGTGCGGCCACAATAAAGTTGAATAGTTTCTTTACGCCAATGGTTTTATTTTGAGTGCATATTTATAACCGAATGACTTCTCAAGCGTAAATTGTGCCTCCCGCTGTAAAATCTATTGAAATTAATTAATCTCTGCTCTCCATACAGGACTGGAGCATATTATTACACTGTGCAAGCAAGAAGTAATTTTTGTTTCATTCTACATTGTCTGATGTGGCAGAAACTTCACACATGTTCATTTTTGGAGTGTAATCTCATCCATATACCAAGAAAGGCTCAATGGCATAGCGCCACCATCTGGCAACAGGAAGTGGCTTTAATTTTACTTG
Source organism: Conger conger (assembly GCF_963514075.1). NCBI lineage: Eukaryota > Metazoa > Chordata > Actinopteri > Anguilliformes > Congridae > Conger > Conger conger. The sequence goes on from NC_083766.1 coordinate 41,984,820, forward strand.
ACATCTTCCAATTTGGCTGAAAATGGACAAATATGTTAATTATTGGAGTGTAATCAAATCCATGAACCATACACGGCTCAATATTATAGCGCCACCATCTGGCAACAGGAAGTGGCTTAAATTTTACGTGACATCTTCCAATTTGGCTGTAAATGTACAAATATGTTAATTATTGGAGTGAAATCAAATCCATAAACCATACACGGCTCAATATTATAGCGCCACCATCTGGCAATAGGAAGTGAGGCTTATATCATTGATGCATTCCAATAGCAGCAGAAACATCTTCATTGATCAAAGGGGAATTCCTGTGCACACTATACGTTGTCCAGGAAGGGGATTATTTCCAAAGTGTGTACATATTGTGAAACATGTCATTGGCACAACTATGCCACCAAGGCGGTTGCGCCCATGGTGCTTGGGCCCGTTCATTGCTGCTTGCAGCTATATTTATTATTATTATTCTTTTTCTTCAGGCAAATGGGCTTTTTTGAGGGCCTTGCCATGCGTAAAAAGTCTTGACATTTTGCCCACACATCAGAAGTGGTTGCTGTCAGGAGCTCTCAGATGCTCAGACCTGGGCGTGGCCGAGGGACTCCACAGCGCCCCCTATCGCATTGTCTTCTATTGTGGGCAGGCACTTTGAGCTACCTGCACCTAATTTGGTGGCCATATAGCGCTCCTCGGTCCAAACACATTTCTCATTCGGATCTAATCAAATATCCAAACAGGAAGTCAGCCATTTTGGATTTTCTGAGTTTTACACGTACTACACTTTTAAGTACTCCTCCTAGGGGGTTCATCGCATTCACACCACCTGTGGTCAGAATGGTCTCAGGATAGTCATGATGCTAAATTGCCAGGATATTTTTGATAGCTCAAACGGGACGGTCATGGGGAGGAGTACAATTTTTATGTCACGCCGCGCCAACAGGAAGTGGCCATAATTTCATGGTCTACATCGTCTGATCTGGCTGATATTTTAGAAATACGTTTATTGTTGGACTATAATCACATCCATATCCCAAGAACAGGTCAATGTTATAGCGCCACCATCTGGCAACAGGAAGTGAGGTCTTTAACATATTTGTATGCATTCCTGCTAGGGCATTCAGCACATTCACACCAAATGCGGTCAGCATGATCTTAAGATAGTCCTTACGCTAAGTTGTGAAGGGATTTTTGATTTCTCAAACGGTATGGAAATGGCGAGTCGTACAGTACACATATTGCGTGCAAAAAAATGACTTTTTTTTCGACATCGTCCGATCTGGCTGATATTTTACAAATATGTTCACTGTAGCAGTACAATATCAGATATATACATATCAATCGGGGCGTGGCTAGACAGCGCCCCCTATAATTATTATTCTCTTTTTTTTCAATGTATTTTGCATTTTTCAGGTGCTTACCATGGATGGAAACTCACAGAATTTTGCACACACATGAGAAGTGTTGGCTGTCAGGATGTATCAGATGCTCAGACCTGGGCGTGGCCAAGGGACTCCACAGCGCCCCCTAATGCTTTGTCTTCTATTGTGGACAGGCACTTTGAGCTACCTTCACCTAATTTGGTTTGCGTGTGGGGCTCCTCTGGACAAACACATTTCTCATTCGCATCGAATCAAATATGTAAACAGGAAGTCAGCCATTTTGAATTTTGTGCATTTTACACGTACTACACTTTTAAGTACTCCTCCTAGGGGGTTCATTGCATTCACACGAAATGTGGTCAAAGTGGTCTCAGGATAGTCATGATACTAATTCCACAGGATATTTTTGATATCTCAAACGGTATGGTCATGGCAAGGCGTACAATTTTCATGTCACGCCGCGCCAACAGGAAGTTGCCATAAATTCATGGTCTACATTGTCTGATCTGGCTGATATTTTACAAATATGTTCACTGTTAGAGTGTAATCACATCCAAATACCAAGAAGAAATCAATGTTATAGCGCCACCATCTGGCAACGGACGTGAGGTTTTTATCATGTTTGTATGCGTTCCTGCTAAGGTATTCATCACATTCACAGCAAATGTAGTCGTCAATAGTTCCGACCCTAAATGACGAAAGGATTTTTGATATCTCAAACGGTTTGGCAATGGCGAGGCGTATAATACACACGTTACGCCCAAAAACAGGAAGTGGGCTTAATTCCGTTCTACATCATCTGATCGGGCTGATATTTTACAAATATATTCACTTTTGGAGTGCAATCACATCCATATCCACATTCATCTGGGCGTGGCTACACAGCGCCCCCTATGGCTTTTTTCTAATATTGTGGACATATACTTTCACGTAAATGCACCACGTCTGGTAGGCATAAGGGTCTCCTCAAGACACACACATTTCTCATTTGCATCCCTTAACTTTTCCCAACAGGAAGTGAGCTATTTTGGATTTTGTGTGTTTTTAAGTGTTTTTTCACGTACCAAACTTTGAAATACTCTTCTTAGGGGGTTCATCACATTCACACAAAATGTGGTCAGCATGATATTATAGCCCTGACACACAACTATGAACTGATTTTTAATATCTTGGAATGGTATGGCTATGGTCAGCCTTAAAATTAACTTGAAATGCTGCCCAAACAGTTCATGTTTTAATACAATTATGTATTAAATAATTTCATAAAGGTATTAAATTCTACATTGCCTGATTTTGAGGCTACAACTTTTCACATATGTTCATTGTTGGTGTGTCATCACATCCATTAAGCAATAATAGTTCACTATTTTCGCTGGAGACTCATTATATCCAGTCTTAAAACTTCAACGCAAGTCACAAATGACTCTCCCATTTCTAATACGCGACTGCCATCTACTGGCAAAAGTTGGTATTGCATATACCTTGCATTGACGTTCAATGTTATTTGGTTTAAAAAAAACCGTGTTGTAGCATTTTAAGGACTCAATACAAAACAGCTGTTCGGAAAGTTAGCTTGAAAATCAAGAAGCCTTATTAAGGAATTCGAGCCGTTTCTATTTGACTTCATTCGGTTGAAGTGAATGCCGTAACCCAATTAAATGTAATTCGCATCGGAATACACATAATAGCCTACACTGTCAACGTGAAATAAAAATATATAGAGGTTTAAATCGATCCTATATTGGGACATTTGTTATGATGGCTGGTGCAACGGGCATTTTCGGTACCGTTGACCATAATCGAATGCTAGCATTTATATCATTACACTGACCAAGTCCTGTTAAAAAGCACATCACCTTTGTGGAAACAGTGAAGTTGTCTACACAATCTATTCTAGTCACAGACTAACTGCGTCGCTGTAACTTCCCCCCATTTCTGATACGGGGATTCCATTTATTGGCAGAAAGTGGAACTTTTATATTTTTCTTCCTTCAAGTGATTTTTCAACGATAGGTTTTTGTTTTTTTTCTAGCGAGCCAGTAGGCATAACGATGTATGATTTACAGCTGCAGCCTACGTGACAAAATGTATTGACAACACCCAGCCCGACGTTTCTTTGCATCTATTTTCATTTTTGAATAGAATATCTGAAGTAAATATTAAAGACATTTAATGACTGTCTTTAACTGGCAGGAGAGTAGCATATATTTAAAAGAGTCAGAAGTCAAAAAGAAACGTTAACGTTTGAGATGGCTCTGGTCGAACTCTGTGTTAACATGAGACCGTTATGTTCAACAAAGGTATGGCATGCAGGTCGTTGCGAGATGACGCGCATTGGCTAACAGCAGCCAGCCTGTCCACTGTCTGTGTGAGTCAAAAAAACAGGTCAGCTACGTTTGTTTACATGAATAGAAAACTTTCAGTTAAATCGCCAGATATGTTAGTTTATTTTGCTTGTCATTAAACACGAATTAAGAGAACATACAATTTCGCTAGGAATTTTTGACTTAATATGAAAATACCGGATTGAGGGCAGAGACTTGGCATCTCCTTTAGATTTGGCTGAACAAATGCGTTTCAGGCAGCATAATTACCGGTGAAATGGAAAAGAATGATGCTGGCTAACTCGACGTTTAATGCAATATTATCCGACACTTCGGAGATAAATTATTTAACCAGGATGAAAGGAAACATACAACTTTTGGCCAATAGATAACGTACGTGTATAAGAGGGCAGTATAGCTTAATGGTTCAGACAGTGGATTAAGACATGCAAGGTCCGCGGTTCCATCCCCGGTGCGGCCTCAATAAAGTTGAATAGTTTCTTTACGCCAATGGTTTTATTTTGAGTGCATATTTATAACCGAATGACTTCTCAAGCGTAAATTGTGCCTCCCGCTGTAAAATCTATTGAAATTAATTAATCTCTGCTCTCCATACAGGACTGGAGCATATTATTACACTGTGCAAGCAAGAAGTAATTTTTGTTTCATTCTACATTGTCTGATGTGGCAGAAACTTCACACATGTTCATTTTTGGAGTGTAATCTCATCCATATACCAAGAAAGGCTCAATGGCATAGCGCCACCATCTGGCAACAGGAAGTGGCTTTAATTTTACTTGACATCTTCCAATTTGGCTGAAAATTGACAAATATGTTAATTATTGGAGTGTAATCAAATCCATGAACCATACACGGCTCAGTATTATACCGCCACCATCTGGCAACAGGAAGTGGCTTAAATTTTACTTGACATCTTCCAATTTGGCTGAAAATGTACAAATATTTTAATTATTGGAGTGAAATCAAATCCATAAACCATACACGGCTCAATATTATAGCGCCACCATCTGGCAATAGGAAGTGAGGCTTATATCATTGATGCATTCCAATAGCAGCAGAAACATCTTCATTGATCAAAGGGGAATTCCTGTGCACACTATACGTTGTCCAGGAAGGTGATTATTTCCAAAGTGTGTACATATTGTGAAACATGTCATTGGCACAACTATGCCACCAAGGCGGTTGCGCCCATGGTGCTTGGGCCCGTTCATTGCTGCTTGCAGCTATATTTATTATTATTATTCTTTTTTCTATATGCACATGGGCCTTTTTGAGGTGCTTGCCATGCATAAAAAGTCTGTGAATTTTGCACACACATCAGAAATGAGGACCTTCAGGATCGCTTAGATGCTCAGACCAGGGCGTGGCCAAGGGACTCCACAGCGCCCCCTATCGCATTGTCATCTATTGTGGGCAGGCACTTTGAGCTACCTTCACCAAATTTAGTACACATATAGCACTCCTCGGACCAAACACATTTCTCATTCGCATCTAATCAAATATACAAACAGGAAGTCAGCCATTTTGGATTTTGTGCGTTTTACACGTACTGCACTTTTAAGTACTCCTCCTAGGGGGTTCATCACATTCACACCACCTGTGGTCAGAATGGTCATAGGATGTTCATGATGCTAAATTGCCAGGATATTTTTGATAGCTCAAACGGGACGGTCCTGGGGAGGCGTAGAATTTTTATGTCACGCCGCGCCGACAGGAAGTGGCCGTAATTTCATGGTCTACATTGTCTGATCTGGCTGATATTTTATAAATACGTTTATTGTTGGAGTATAATCACATCCATATCCCAAGAACGGCTCAATGTTATAGCGCCACCATCTGGCAACAGGAAGTGAGGTCTTTATCATATTTCTATGCCTTCCTGCTAGGGCATTCATCACATTCACACGAAATGTAGTCAGCATGATCTTAGGATAGTCATGACCATAAGCTGTAAAGGGATTTTTGATATCTCAAACGGTATGGAAATGGCGAGTCGTAAAGTACACATATTGCGTGCAAAAAAAAGACTTTTTTTTCGACATCGTCCGATCTGGCTGATATTTTAGAAATATGTTCACTGTTGGAGTACAATATGAAATATATACATATCAATCGGGGCGTGGCTAGACAGCGCCCCCTATAATTATTATTCTCTTTTTTTTCAATGTATTTTGCATTTTTGAGGTTCTTGCCATGGATGAAAACTCACAGAATTTTGCACACACATGAGAAGTGTTGGCTGTCAGGATGTATCAGATGCTCAGACCTGGGCGTGGCCGAGGGACTCCACAGCGCCCCCTAATGCTTTGTCTTCTATTGTGGACAGGCACTTTGAGCTACCTTCACCTAATTTGGTATGCATGTGGGCCTCCTCTGGACAAACACATTTCTCATTCGCATCGAAAGAAATATGTGAACAGGAAGTCAGCCATTTTGAATTTTGTGCATTTTACACGTACTACACTTTTAAGTACTCCTCCTAGGGGGTTCATTGCATTCACACGAAATGTGGTCAAAGTGGTCTCAGGATAGTCATGATACTAATTCCAAAGGATATTTTTGATATCTCAAACGGTATGGTCATGGCGAGGCGTAAAATTTTCATGTCACGCCGCGCCAACAGGAAGTAGCCATAAATTCATGGTCTACATTGTCTGATCTGGCTGATATTTTACAAATATGTTCACTGTTAGAGTGTAATCACATCCATATACCAAGAAGAAATCAATGTTATAGCGCCACCATCTGGCAACGGAAGTGAGGTTTTTATCATGTTTGTATGCGTTCCTGCTAGAGTATTCATCACATTCACACCAAATGTAGTCATCATGATCTTAGAATAGTCCTGACCCTAAATGACGAAAGGATTTTTGATATCTCAAACGGTTTGGCAATGGCGAGGCGTATAATACACACGTTACGCCCAAAAACAGGAAGTGGGCTTAATTCCGTTCTACATCATCTGATCGGGCTGATATTTTACAAATATATTCACTTTTGGAGTGCAATCACATCCATATCCACATTCATCTGGGCGTGGCTACACAGCGCCCCCTATGGCTTTTTTCTAATATTGTGGACATATACTTTCACGTAAATGCACCACGTCTGGTAGGCATAAGGGTCTCCTCAAGACACACACATTTCTCATTTGCATCCCTTAACTTTTCCCAACAGGAAGTGAGCTATTTTGGATTTTGTGTGTTTTTAAGTGTTTTTTCACGTACAAAACTTTGAAATACTCTTCCTAGGGGGTTCATCACATTCACACAAAATGTGGTCAGCATGATATTATAGCCCTGACACACAACTATGAACTGATTTTTAATATCTTGGAATGGTATGGCTATGGTCAGCCTTAAAATTAACTTGTAATGCTGCCCAAACAGTTCATGTTTTAATACAATTATGTATTAAATAATTTCAAAAAGGTATTAAATTCTACATTGCCTGATTTTGAGGCTACAACTTTTCACATATGTTCATTGTTGGAGTGTCATCACATCCATTAAGCAATAATAGTTCACTATTTTCGCTGGAGACTCATTATATCCAGTCTTAAAACTTCAACGCAAGTCGCAAATGACTCTCCCATTTCTAATACGCGACTGCCATCTACTGGCAAAAGTTGGTATTGTATATATCTTGCAATGACGTTCAATGTTATTTGGTTTATAAAAAACCGTGTTGTAGCATTTTAAGGACTCAATACAAAACAGCTGTTTGGAAAGTTGACTTGAAAACCAAGAAGTGTTATTAAAGAATTCGAGCCGTTTCTATTTGACTTCATTCGATTGAAGTGAATGCCGTAACCCAATTAAATGTAATTCGCGTCGGAATACACATAATAGCCTACACTGTGAACGTGAAATAAAAATATATAGAGGTTTAAATCGATCCTGTATTGGGACATTTGTTATGATGGCTGGTGCAACAGGCATTTTCGGTACCGTTGACCATAATCGAATGCTAGCATTTATATCATTACACTGACCAAGTCCTGTTAAAAAGCACATTTTTGGTTCCTTTGTGGAAACAGTGAAGTTGTCTACACAATCTATTCTACTCACAGACTAACTGCGTCGCTGTAACTTCCCCCCATTTCTGATACGGGGATTCCATTTATTTGCAGAAAGTGGTACTTTTTTTTTTTTTCTTCCTTCAAGTTATTTTTCAACGATAGGTTTTTGTTTTTTTCTAGCAGCAGTAGGCATAACGATGTATGATTTACAGCTGCAGCCTACGTGACAAAATGTATTGACAACACCCAGCCCGACGTTTCTTTGCATCTATTTTCATTATATGAATTGAATATCTGAAATAAATATTAAAGACATTTAATGACTGTCTTTAACTGGCAGGAGAGTATCATATATTTAAAAGAGTAACACATGAAGTCAAAAAGAAACGTGAGCGTTTGAGGTGGCTCTGGTCGAACTCTGTGTTAACATGAGACCGTTATGTTCAACAAAGGTATCGCATGCAGGTCCTTGCGAGATGACAGGCATGGGCTAACAGCAGCCAGCCTGTCCACTGTCTGTGTGAGTCAAAAAACAGGTCAGCTACGTTGGTTTACAAGAATAGAAAACTTTCAGTTAAATCGCCAGCTATGTTAGTTTATTTTGCTTGTCATTAAACACGAATTAAGAGAACATACAATTTCGCGAGGAATTTTTGACTTAATATGAAAATACCGGATTGAGGGCAGAGACTTGGCATCTCCTTTAGATTTGGCTGAACAAATGCGTTTCAGGCAGCATAATTACCGGTGAAATGGAAAAGAATGATGCTGGCTAACGAGACGTTTAATGCAATATTATCAGACACTTCATAGAGAAATTATTTAACCAAGATAAAAGGAAACATACAACTTTTGGCCAATAGATGGCGTACGTGTATAAGAGGGCAGTATAGTTTAATAGTTCAGGCAGTGGATTAAACACAATAAAGCACAATAAAGTTGAATAGTTTCTTTAAGCCAATGGTTTTATTTTGAGTGCATATTTATAACCGAATGACTATTCAAGCATAAATTGTGCCTCCCGCTGTAAAATCTATGGAAATTAATTCATCTCTGCTCTCTAGACAGGACTGTAGCATGTTATCACAATGTGCAAGCAAGAAGTTGTTTTTGTTTCATTCTACATTGTCTGATGAGGCTGAAACTTCACACATGTTCATTTTTGGAGTGTAATCTCATCCATATACCAATAAAGGCTCAATGGCATAGCGCCACCATCTGGCAACAGGAAGTGGCCTTAATTTCACTCGACATCTTCCGATGTGGCTGAAAATGTAGAAATATTTTTATTATTGGAGTGTAATTAAATCCATATTCCAAAAATTGCTCAATGTTATAGCACCACCATCTGGCAACAGGAAGTGGCTTTAATTTTACTCGACATCTTCCAATTTGGCTGAAAATGTACAAATATGTTCATTTTTGGAGTGAAATCAAATCCATAAAGCATACACAGCTCAATATTATAGCACCACCATCTGGCAATAGGAAGTGAGGCTTATATCATTGATGCATTCCAATAGCAGCAGCAACATCTTCATTGATCAAAGGAGAATTCCTGTGCACACTATACGTTGTCCAGGAAGGTGATTATTTCCAAAGTGTGAACATATTGTGAAACATGTCATTGGCACAACTATGCCACCAAGGCGGTTGCGCCCATGGTGCTTGGGCCCGTTCATTGCTGCTTGCAGCTATATTATTATTATTTTTTCTCTTCCGTCAAATGGGCATTTTTGAGGGCCTTGCCATGGCTAAAAAGTCTTGAAATTGTGCACACACATCAGAAGTGGTGGCCGTCAGGATCTATCAGATGCTCACACCTGGGTGTGGCCGAGGGACTCCACAGCGCCCCCTATTGCGCTGCACCCCCCCCCCATCGCATTGTTGTCTATTGTGGGCAGGCACTTTGAGCTACATGAACCTAATTTGGTACGCATGTGTGGCTCCACAATTCAAACATATTTCTCATTCGCATTGATGCAAATATGTGAACAGGAAGTCAGCCATTTTGACTTTTGTGCGTTTTCACATGTACTACACTTTTAAGTACTCCTTCTAGGCGGTTCATCACATTCAAACCAAATGTGGTAAGAATTGTCTCAAGATAGTCATGATTCTAAATTGCCAGGATATTTTTGATATCTCAAGCGGTATGGTCATGGCGAGGCGTACAATTTTCATGTCACGCCGCGCCAACAGTAAGTGGCCATAATTTTGTGGTTTACATCGTCTGATCTGGCTGATATTTTACAAATATGTTCAGTGTTGGAGTGTAATCACATCCATATGCCAAGAACGACTCAATGTTGTAGCGCCACCATCTGGCAACAGGAAGTGAGGTCTTTACTATATTTGTATGCTTTCCTGCTAGGGCATCCATCACATTCACACCAAATGTGGTCAGCATGATCTTAGGATAGTCCTGACACTAAATTATGAATGGCATTTTGATATCTCAAACGGGATGGAAATGGGGAGGCGTAAAATACACATCTTACGCGCAAAAACAGAAAGGGGGTGTCATTTCGTTCCACATCGTCTGATCTCGCTGATATTTTAGAAACATGTTCCCTGTTGGAGTGAAATCACATCCATATACACATCCATCTGGGCGTGGCTACACAGCGCCCCCTATAGTTATTTTCTTATATTGTGGACATATACTTTCACGTGAATGCACTAAAAATGGGAGACATGTGGGTCTCCTCAAGACACACACATTTCTCATTTGCATCCCATAACTTTTCCGAACAGGAAGTTAGCCATTTTGGATTTTGTGTGTTTTTAAGTGTTTTTTCACGTACCAAACTTTGAAATACTCTTCTTAGGGGGTTCATCACATTCACACCAAATGTGGTCAGCATGATATTATAGCCCTGACACACAACTATGAATTGATTTTTAATATCTTGGAATGGTATGGCTATGGTCAGCCTTAAAATTAACATGTAATGCTGCCCAAATAGGAAAATTATGTCTTAAATAATTTCAAAAAGGTATTAAATTCTATATTGCCTGATTTTGAGGGTACAACCTTTCACATATGTTCATTGTTGGAGTGTCATCACATCCATTAAGCAATAATTGTTCACTATTTTCGCTGGAGACTCATTAAATCCAGTCTTAAAACTTCAACGCACGTCGCAACTGACTCTCCCATTTCTAATACGCGACTGCCATCTATTGGCAAAAAAAAGGTATTGTTTCTCGTTTTCTGGGATAAAGTGATTTCTCAACGACAGGTTTTATTTATTTTTGCGAGCCATTAACCATAACGATGTATGAGTAACATTGGCAGCCTACGTGACAAAATGTACTGACAACACCCAGCCCACAGCAACGTTTTTTCTCATCTACCTTAATTAACTCGATTCAATAACTAAAATAAAAAACAGGCTTTTACTGGCAGGAAAGTATCATATATGTAAAACATTAACACATATAATGCATATATTGCATTGACGTTAAATGGTGTTAAAAAATCGTATTGTAGCATTTTAAGGACTCAATACAAAACGGCTGTTCGGAAAGTTAGTTTGAAAACCAAGAAGCCTTATTAAGGAATTCGAGCCGTTTCTATTTGACTTCATTCGATTGAAGTGAATGCCGTAACCCAATTAGTAATTTGCATCGGAATACACATAATAGCCTACACTGTCAACGTGAAATAAAAATATATAGAGGTTTAAATTGATCCTATATTGGGACTTTTGTTATGATGGCTGGTGCAACGGCCATTTTCGGTAATGTTGACCATAATCGAATGCTAGCATTTATATCATTACACTGACCAAGTACCGTTAAAAAGCATATTTTAAGCTCCCTTCTGGAAACAGTGAAGTTGTCTACACGGTCTACTCTAATCACAGACTAACTGCGTCGCTGTAACTCCCCCCCCCATTTCTGATACGGGGATTCCTTCAAGTGATTTTTCAACGATAGGTTTTTTTTTATTTTTATAGCGTGCCAGTATGCATAACGATGTATGATTTACAGCTGCAGACTACGTGACAAAATGTAATGACAACACCCAGCCCGACGTTTCTTTGCATCTATTTTCATTATATGAATTGAATAACTAAAATAAATATTAAACACATTTAAAGACTTAAAGACAGGCTTTTAACTGGCACGAGAGTATCATATATTTAAAACATGAACACATGAAGTCAAAAAGAAACGTCAGCGTTTGAGGTGTCTCTGCTCGAACGCTGTGTTAACATGAGACCGTTATGTTCAACAAAGGTATCGCATGCAGGTCGTTGCCAGATGACACGCACGGGGTAACAGCAGCCAACCTGTCCACTGTTTGTGTGAGTCAAAAAACAGGTCAACTACGTTGGTTTACATGAATATAAAACTTTCAGTTAAATCGCCAGCTATGTTTGTTTATTAGGCTTGTCATTAAACACGAATTAAGAGAACATACAATTTCGCTAGGAATGGTAACTTAATATGAAAATACTGTATTGAGGGCAGAGAGTTGGCATCTCTTTTAGATTTGGCTGAACAAATGCGTTTCAGGCAGCATAATTACCGGTGAAATGGAAAAGAATGATGCTGGCTAACTAGACGTTTAATGCAATATTATCCGACACTTCGGAGAGAAATTATTTAACCAAGATAAAAGGAAACATACAACTTTTGGCCAATAGATGGCACCCGTGTATCAGCGTGCAGTGCAGCGTAATGGTTCGGGCGGTGGATTAAGGCACGCAAGTTCAGCGGTTCCATCCCCGGTGCAGCCACAATAAAATGGAATAGTTTCTTTAAGCCAATGGTTTTATTTTGAGTGCCTATTTATAGCCTCATGACTTTTCAAGCATAAATTGTGACTCCCGGTGTAAAAACTATGGAAATTAATTAATCTCTGCTCTCCATACAGGACTGTAGCATGTTATCACAATGTTCAAGCAAGAAGTTATTTTTGTTTCATTCTACATTGTCTGATGTGGCTGAAACTTCACACATGTTCATTTTTGGAGTGTAATCTCATCCATATACCAATAAAGGCTCAATAGCATAGCGCCACCTGCTGGCAACAGGAAGTGTGGCATAATTTCATTTCACATTGTCTGATTTTGCTGACGCTTTAGAGATATGTTCCATGTTGGATTATAATCACATCCATGTTCCAATAAATGCTCAATGTCATAGCGCCACCTGCTGGCAACAGGAAGTGGTCTTAATTTCACTCAACATCTTCCGATGTGGCTGAGAATTTAGAAATGATTGGAGTGTAATCAAATTCAAAAACTATGCATGGCTCAATATTATAGCACTACCATCTGGCAACAGGAAGTGAGGCTTATATCATTGATGCATTCAAATAGCAGCACCAACATCTTCATTGATCAAAGGGGAATTCCTGTGCACACTATACGTTGCCCAGGAAGGTGATTATTTCCAAAGTGTGTACATATTGTTAAACATGTCATTGGCACAACTATGCCACCAAGGCGGTGGCGCCCATGGTGCTTGGGCCCGTTCATTGCTGCTTGCAGCTATAGTTAATCTTATTTTTGTTTTGCACTTTGAAATTTTGAAAAGGAAGCAAGAATGATCATTCACTTGGACTAATGTTCTCTTGTTTTGTCCTGTTGTTTATCTTACAGTTTTCAGTGAAGACCTACACTCCAGCTTATATTTCATCAATGCATCTGTGCAAGAAGTAGTGTTTGCCAGCACTACAGGGACCTTGGTGCCCTGTCCCGCAGCAGGTGTACCACCAGTAACGCTGCGCTGGTACTTCGCCACTGGGGGGGAGATCTTTGATGTCCCAGGGATCCGCCATGTGCACCCCAATGGCACCCTCCAGATCTTCCATTTCCCCCCTTCAAGCTTTAGTAACTCAATCCATGACAACACATACTATTGCACAGCTGAAAATCCTTCAGGGAAAATTAGAAGCCAAGATGTACATATTAAGGCCAGTAAGTGGACTGCTCATGTTATACTTTTTTGTTCATAAATGCATTGTTTTGTGGTTAGTGGTTATTTTTATTAGCCCTCTGACATATAAAAAGTAACTCCCAAATTATATAATCCCTTTTGGAATACGTAGATAATTTAGGTATCTTCATTGTAGATATTTAAATGTATGTATGTATTTCATCTTCATTTAAGTTAAGTATAGTATATCATTAAGTATAGAATTATGCTTATATGATATACAAATCAATACAAACAAAATCACTGAGATCACATTTTTGCCCCATTCTAATAATTCAGGTGAACATTAACCAAAAGCTAAGCTCCTGACCTGTATCTGCATGATTTAACACTTTTATCCAGAGTGCCTATATAAATTAGATCAGAAGATAACACTCTATAATATACACTCTAATGCAGGATCTATCAATGAAACACACAAGTTTTATGCTACAGTGCTTACCAACACAGTTTGTGTACAAGCGCTGTTGAAAGACTGATACAAGAAATGTGGTCCCAAATGGGAAATGAAACAAGTGCAAAATCTGTGAGTATATTGCCTCTGACTTTAATATCCAAAATTGTAAATGCACTGTACAGAGCACCACTTCAGGATTATAAATTAGGCTCTTTGAGAGAAGGTTTGAATCTTAAACAGTCTGCCCAGTGGTGAGTGCATGTTGTTTGAAGTACAGTAGACATATACAGGGCTGTTGTAGAGGATCTGTGCTGATACACCCTGATGGAGAGCAGGCTGATGTTTGTGTTTGGGCTGATCAATTTAATTTTCTTTTGACTTACCTTCACTTAAAACATAGCATTTTGTGATTAATGATTAATGCTTTAGATAAAATGTGCAAACATCTTAGAAAACAGCATACATTATTAATATTTTTTGAATGGATAGGTTTAAAATAACAATAGAAAAATGACAGCATCTGTCATTCTAGGTCCTATCAACCTCAGCTCATTCACAGAGAAGGGATACAGTGTTGTTTGAGGGTTTGAGGGTGTTGTTGTTGCAATTCCTCTCTTAACAATAAGGAGTCCAAAATTAGCGATTGTATCTTTAAAAAGAAATATGTAGAAGAAAAATGTGATTTTATATATAGTATAACACATTTGTTCATATATGGCTTCAACAAACTGCCTCCTAAATCATGTTTTTCCCTCAATGTGTTTGCTACCTCCAGTTTTACGGGAGCCCTATACTGTTCGTGTGGAGGACCAAAAAGCCATGAGAGGCAATGTAGCTGTCTTCAAGTGCATTATCCCTGCCTCTGTGGAGGCCTACATCACTGTTGTGTCGTGGGAGAAAGACACGGTCTCACTTGTCTCAGGTAGGCCCCCGGTTATTTATTAATGCATCAAGCTTATGTGGAACGTTCAGCAGTAAAATAACCGTGTTTTTGGCTTTGCGGTAGCTGTGGTAGAAGTTACACTTTCATGTGTTATTCATACAGTACATTTATGAATAAAATGCCTTGTTAATGAGAGAGGAATATCAAGGTATAAATCAGGTTTTAAGCAAGAGATTTGCAAAGGCTTCGATAGGCAGCTGCACTGTAAACTAATTGCGCGAGCTGGCATTTGGTTGTAAGGTTACGTAACAGCATGCAGGTGAGCTTATAAATTGAATTGTCATGCCAGGGGGGACAGAGGAACCAGAAGCAGACACAGGGGTGTGGAAAAAATGGCAGCTTTTAATGACGTAAGCGTAATCCAGACAGGCGAGGGTTCAAAACCGGGAAGGCAATCCAAAAAACAGGGCAGAGGTCCACAAAAACAAGCAAAGAGTCCAGGGAAGCAGGCAGGGGTCATACACAGAAATCCAGAAGCAAAAATCAACGAAACAACAAGACAGAATGCCACAAGGGCAAGGGCTCAAGAACAAGGGGGCTAGAACAGGGGTAAAGCGGTAAAGGGATAAAAGGAAACAGGAAACAACAAACTAGCAAGGTGCAACTGAAACAGACAGGTATAAATACACAGGGGAATGAGACAAACTACGTGGGGCATGGGAGTGAGGGCGGTCTAACAAATAAACATCAGGTGAGACACATGAAAGGGTAATAACACAATAACTTCCTCGACCTGTCGGCCGCCTTCGATACAGTCAACCATGAGATTCTTCTCTCATCGCTGACTGGGATGGGTGTCATAGGATCTGCACTCGCTTGGTTTTCCTCCTACCTCTCTGGTCGCTCCTACCAGGTGACTTGGAGGGGCTCAGTCTCTGACCCACACCCCCTACAAACTGGAGACCCGCAGGGCTCAGTTCTTGGTCCTCTCCTCTTCTCGCTATACACCACGTCTCTTGGTTCTGTTATCTCTTCCCACGGCTTCTCTTATCACTCCTACGCTGATGACACCCAACTCTTCATTTCCTTCCCCCCCGACACCCAAATCACCACACAGATCTCTGCCTGCTTGGCTGATATCTCTGCGTGGATGACTTCCCATCACCTGAAGCTCAACCTTGCCAAAACTGAGCTTCTCTACATCCCTGCCAAGTCCTCTCCGTCAATCGACCTCTCACTGACTGTGGAGGACTTTGTAGTTTCTTCCTCCCGTGCAGCAAAGAATCTTGGGGTAACTCTTGATAACTGCCTCACCCTGGCTCCACAAGTATCCTCCACTGCCAGAACCTGCAGGTTCTTTCTGTACAATATATGCCGTATCTGTCATCTCCTGACGGAGAAAGCCACCCAGCTCCTAGTCCAGGCGCTCGTAATTTCCCGCCTGGATTACTGCAACTCCCTCCTAGCCGGTCTCCCAGCTTGTGCCATCAAGCCCCTCCAGCTGGTCCAGAATGCTGCAGCCCGCCTGATCACCAGTCAGCCCAGGCCGGCTCATGTCACCCGGCTTCTCATTGGCCTCCACTGGCTTCCTATTGCCGCACGCATCCAAGTCAAGGCCCTAGTATTGGCATTTCAGGCTGCTAAGGGGACTGCCCCACCTTACATACAATCCTTGATCACTCCCTACACCCCAGCTAGACCACTCCGGTCTGCCAGCTCTGGTCGCCTTATGGTTCCCTCACTACGAGCACCTGGCGGTCGAGCTGCAAGTTCACGCCTGTTTTCCGTTCTGGTTCCTCAGTAGTGGAATGACTTGCCTACCACTGTCAGGACAGCAGAATCCGTCCCCCTATTTTGACACAGACTAAAAACACACCTTTTCAAACTCTACCTTAGTCCTCCCTTCTGATTTCCCCCGCCCCCCTTTCTGATATCCCTATCCCTCTTGTCTAACCCCCCCCCCTGCCAAATGACTAAATGTAAATGTAAATAAGGAGGGGGAAACAAAGACGTGGACTGGATTCACAAAGACACACATGTAATACAAACGGCTCTGGACTAGGGAGTAGACAATTGCACAGAATCAGGAGATGTAGTGATGAGAGACAGTTGCGAACTCTTCGCTGAAAGTAAGCAAGTAATCAGTGATAGAATAGGGAGGCGGAGTTACAGAACAGAATTGAAACTGGAGATGCGTTAGTAAGTTAGTTACGTGATTAAATCTAAACTACCCAAATTAAGTGACTGTTAGTTTGTTAGTTAGACAGACAGTAAGTGTATTAATATGATTAGTACTGTGCAATATCTAAATAGGTAGTTGTTAGTAAGAATAGTGTTTTACAACATTAACTAGAGAAAGAAGACGGAAGTAAGGAATGCAAGATTGGGAGGAAGGTTGAACCCTGAAACTACTGTAAATACCCGAATAGTGGAACACGCAGACAGTGGAGTGACTTGGGCTCGTAAACATTCAGACACAGACATTACAGGGGAAGACGAGTGCAAAGACTAGTTAATGTAAACAGAACGCCAGATATGAATATGAAAAATAATAAATTACAAGAATAACGATGATAAACTAACAGACAGATAACAGGAACATAACATGAATAGCAAATAGGTTTGCAGCATCGCAGGCAGTGCATGATCTGTTTCAAAAGAGATGGAATGAACCAATAGTCTATAGATGAGGAGGGGGGCTGAAACTTATCGAATTCTGCATTGGTTCAGGTGTGTTTTTAGGGAAAATTATCTGCCTGTGCTGCGATTGCAATTAAAGTTTTAAAAATGTGAGAGGGCATGTACCCCCTCAGTTTGGATGCGCATGGTGCCACTGGCAGTATCTTTTCTCTTCCCATTCTACTCCAGCCAGCAAAGCCCCATGCCAGCATAATCCCATCACAGCCTGTCTCTAGTCACCGTCTGATTTTTCCCTCCACAAGACTGGAGTACAGTATGCCAGTTGTGTCACTTTGCACTGTATTGACCCAGTTCCCCCACAATTGAAGCGATAATTCACATCAGTTAAATGGAACACTCTTCTCTTCGATTGTTTCCTCCCCCAAGAGGGAAATTTGATTAATATGGGGCATTTAACCAACTCAATAGACAAGCTAATAATATGGGTGGACAGAAGGCAAATACAGGGATTTGGATCAGTTTTTTTCATCCACCAAAGTGAAAGAATAAATTCTGAAATTCTAAATTCTGAAATTCGTTCCCTTCACTATTATGCTGTGGATATTGCATGGATGGATTTTTGACATATTCGTATATGTCATATATAACAAAAATATTTATTTTTTGTTATCTTAATTTCACTTCAGTAAGGACATCTGGGTATACCCAGAACTGATCACAATTGCATACAGTATTATTCTGTCCTCCAGCGTGCGTCCTTAAAGCACGCATTCGACAGATAGATAAACAGTCCGTACTTGAGTGATGAATGAAGAAAATTCAGAATTCAGAAATAAAGTTATTTCTTTTACTGGAGCATTGTCATGGCTTCTCTTATACAGAATCTATGAAACTAAAATAATAACAAAGAAACTAATCCGTTTCAGTTCGAAGTAACCCATACAACATCATGTATTCGTAATCATGTAAATACCCTAATAAAGCAAACAATGAGCAAATTCGCTGAATGAATTTGCTGTCTAAGTACAATGTGGAAATCCACTACGTTAACTAAAACACCATGAGGATTTTACTGGGTGATCTGCTTATTTTACACAGCATCACAATATGAATTCACTAAATATTAATATGTAAGAAATCCTGAAACTCAGGGGAACAATATCACTCACAAGCAAAGCTTCTCCAAGGCTTGAACACGTGTAGATGTTTTTAGATTAGACTGAGAGCTTAGTAGTGTATCAACTACTGTCCATGTGGGACAAAATGGCTGACGTGGGTGGGACTCCCAGGGAGAGGAACCACCTGACCCCCTGTAAACAGGAACTAAATCATAGCTGCCATCCCAAAAATGGCCAGTAGGTGTCACTAATACACAGGATCATTAATGCAGTATCTAACATTACATGACAAGTATTATGAAAAGATAATTTGCTTTAATATAATTGTATAAATTATTAATATTTCCTATGGAGCTAATTGCATGGGTGCTGGCTTAATTACTGAGGTCTGCTTGAATTAGCCGCCAGAGCTAAATGTTGCCAGAAGCCAGAATAAAAGTTTATACGTTGTTACATCAGTATGTCCACCTCACTGTTTATTGTGCTTTAAGGTAGACGTTGTTTGATATTTAACAATATTTTATTGGTTTCGGTGAAGATCAGCAGATACACAATCTAATGTGTATGTCCACTGACATTGACATGAGAGCCAACAACAACAAACCCATTTATTCCTGAGGAATATGCTCTTGCTAAAATTGGTTGCTTATACTGTAAAAATGGTAAACACATTTTCCTGTCATCGAACTGAGCATGACTGGTAATAGTCAGTAACATAGTTTTATAATGTGTCATATTTTATTGCCATCAACAGTCAGGGCATTTGAAAATGTTGCCATTTCCCATTTTCCTCCTTTTTTAAAAAACGACAGACTAAGGACTAAAATGTAAACGGATTATGACAGCCTCTCATCGAAGAGATTAAAAGCATTTCTGTTTCATTTAGTAATGATAGGCCTTTGCATGAAATGCAAGTTAACATAACAATAATGTAAAAAACAATAGAGAGCCAAAGTGTGACATCTTTTCTGAGTTCAGTGCCAGAAGAAGATTTACCAAATGCTTGGTTTGATATTGCACAAATTGACATTAGCTCAGGAAGAATAATTTGGTTAAAGTGCAGACTGTCACCTTTAATTTGTGGGCATCCATATTGGGTGATCCATGAAGGATTTACATCCCTTTTTATATACCCCCTCCCCCCGATTTTAAAGGACCAAAAGTAATTGGACAGTTGACTTCTCATTTCTGAGTCAGGTGTATTCAGTTGCTGCCTTTACGCTAACAAATCACATTTCCCCAGTAAGGAGTGAGTGACTGCACAGTTATATTGACAGATATATGTCACTGTTACGACCTCTGTCGTAAGATTTGTTATGTACAGTTGTGCATCTTGTATGGATGCTATTGGCAACTTCGGTTTCCTGTTATTTTCTTTGAAAAGGCCAGCAGTCATATTGATCTAGGTAGACTAGCTCGCCGAATCTGTAATGTTCCTGTATTTGTCCTGTGTGTATGTATGTTTATTCTTGTTATTTATTCATTTTTGATATTGGTTAGTGTTTTCCATTACAGTTCTCATTTGTCATCCCCTGTTATGTCTGCGTCTGAATGTTTACCAGTCTAGTCACTCCCCTGTCTGCGTGTCCCACTATTCGGGTGGTTACGGTAGTTTTCAGGTTTTCAACATTCCTTCAAAAACTCGCGATTCTTACTTCCTGCTTTTTCTTGGTAGTTAAATGTTGTAAAGCACGATTCTTACTAACTACTACTAATCTAGGTTTTGTACAGTACTAATCCGATTAATACACTTACTGTCTGTCTAACTAACTAACTAACAATCACTTTTATTGGGTAGTTTAGAAATATTCATGTAACTAACTCACTAACGCAATCTCTTAGTATTTCTGCACTATTCTGTAACTCCGCCTCCCTGTGCTATCCCTGATTACTTGTTTAGTTTCAGCAAAGTGTTCGCACCTGTCTCTAACTATCACTACGTCTTCAAGCTATGCAAATGTCTACTCCCTAATCCGGAGCCATATGTTTTACATGTTTTGTTACGTGCATCCAGTCCGCGTTTTCATCTCCCTCCCATTATTATGTTATTACCCTTTTATGTTTCCCCACCTGTTGTCTATTTGTTTAGCCCACCTTTTTCCCAGCCCCGCCTAGATTGTCACCTTCCCTCATGTATTTAAACCTCAGTCTCTGCATTTTTCTTTGTCAGAACGTTGATCAGTTTTAGTGCCGAATACCTTGTAAGCCTAAGTCTTGAGATTCTTGATAGACACCCCTTTGCCTTTTGATTTCCGAGCCTGCCTTGCCCTTTTGTTTTGTTTGCTTTTCTGGTTTTCGACATTCTGCTTTGTTTTCTGGTCTTGATTCTTGCCTTCGTCATTTTGTACTTTAGCCTTTTGATTTTCTGGATTTTTGACCCCCTCGCCTGTTTTTTCGACTATTCTTTTGCCTTTCATTTTAGTCTTTGTATTGGATCTCCTGGCTACGATTTCGGACTATTCTTTTTTTTCAACTTTATGTTTAGATTTCGGACTATTAAACACGATTTTTGGATTATCCCGTGGTTTGCGTTTGGGTTCTCAGAGCCGTACATAACAGAATCCCTTTGTGTGACTTGAGAATTACTGATTACTTTGATTGACTTTTGTGTGGCCATATTTGATTGACTTTTGACTCTTGCTTTAGCCTTTTTGATTCATTTACTGACTGGATTTTGTGTATGCCTCGTTTTCTTAGTCCCTTTTTTGTTTGCTGATCGGATTTTTACCCTTGTTTCATCCTTTATTACTCTGATTACTGCCAAGTTATTTTTCGTTTGTTTGCCCCAGTATATCACATGTGTTCGACCCTGTTCGTCCACCTGGACTTTGAATTTATTTTGTCCCTCTGCTCACAATATAGTTGCTCCACTCATTTTAAGTGTTTCCAGCTGGATTGCATCCTTCCAATGGGACACTTCATTATTCTGCTTTATTATTTTTGAAAGTGATCCTGGGACAGGGATAGGGGTATCAGAAGGGGGGGGCGGGGTAAGTCAGGAGGGAGGACTAAGGTAGAGTTTGAAGAGGTGTGTTTTGAGTCTGCGTCGAAATAGGGGGAGGGATTCTGCTGTCCTGACAGTGGTAGGCAAGTCATTCCACCACTGAGGGACCAGAACGGAAAACAGGCGTGAACGTGCAGCTCGACCGCCAGGTGCCCGTAGAGGGGGAACCGTAAGGCGACCAGAGCTGGCAGACCGGAGTGGTCTAGCTGGGGAGTAGGGAGTGATCAGGGATTGTATGTAATGTGGGGCAGTCCCCTTAGCAGCCTGAAATGCCAACACTAGGGCCTTGAATCGGATGCGTGCGGCAATAGGAAGCCAGTGGAGGCCAATGAGAAGCGGGGTGACATGAGCCGACCTGGGCTGACTGGTGATCAAGCGGGCTGCAGCATTCTGGACCAGCTGGAGGGGCTTGATGGCGCACGCTGGGAGACCGGCTAGGAGGGAGTTGCAGTAATCCAGGCGGGAAATGACGAGCGCCTGGACTAAGAGCTGGGTGGCTTTCTCCGTCAGGAGATGACGGATGCGGCGTATATTATACAGAAAGAACCTGCAGGTTCTGGCAGTGGAGGATACTTGTGGAGCCAGGGAGAGGCAGTTATCAAGAGTCACCCCAAGATTCTTTGCCGTACGGGAGGAGGAAACTACAAAGTCCTCCACAGTCAGTGAGAGGTCGATTGACGGAGAGGACTTGGCAGGGATGTAGAGAAGCTCAGTTTTGGCAAGGTTGAGCTTCAGGTGATGGGAAGTCATCCACGCAGAGATATCAGCCAAGCAGGCAGAGATCTGTGTGGTGATTTGGGTGTCGGGGGGGAAGGAAATGAAGAGTTGGGTGTCATCAGCGTAGGAGTGATAAGAGAAGCCGTGGGAAGAGATAACAGAACCAAGAGACATGGTGTATAGCGAGAAGAGGAGAGGCCCAAGAACCGAGCCCTGCGGGACTCCAGTTCGTAGGGGTTGAGGGTCGGAGACTGCGCCCCTCCAAGTCACCTGGTAGGAGCGACCAGAGAGGTAGGAGGAAAACCAAGCGAGTGCAGAACCTGTGACACCCATCCCAGACAACGATGAGAGCAGAATCTCATGGTTGACTGTATCGAAGGCGGCTGACAGGTCAAGGAAGATGAGGACAGAGGAGAGGGATTTTGCTTTAGCAGAGTGGAGTGCCTCAGTGACCGCGAGCAGGGCAGTTTCAGTGGAGTGGCCACTCTTGAAGCCAGACTGGTTGGGGTCATGGAGATTGTTGTGGAGAAGATAAGTGGACAGTTGGGAGCAGACCGCCCGTTCCAGGGTTTTAGCGAGAAAGGGAAGAAGAGAGACAGGCCGGTAGTTGTTCAGGGCAGAGGGATCAAGAGTAGGTTTTTTGAGGAGGGGAGTGACTCTGGCCCTCTTCAGGGAAGAGGGCATGGTGCCGAGAGGGAGGTGTTGATTAGAGAGGAGAGAAAAGGGAGAATGTCCTCAGATATAGACTGTAGGAGGGGAGAGGGGATGGGGTCAAGAGGACAGGTGGTTGGGCGGTGGGAAGTAAGGAGTTTCAGTGTGTCGGCGTCAGAGAGGGGAGAAAAGGAGGTTAGGGAGTTGGGGAGGGTAGGAGGGTCAGCAGGGGTGGAGGGTTGGGAGAAGGAATTGCGAATAGCAATTTTTAGGCCAGAGGTGTCCAATCTTCGTCTTTAGCTGACTGGTAACGCGTTCGTTCAACAAATATTTGGACAAGTGAGAGGCCGGGGTTCAAATCCCACCTCGGAATTTTTCACCTGTTACACACATACACCGACCCTTTCTGGATAAGGACACCCCTGGTTTAGGCAGACAGGACCAGAGTTTTTTTTTTTTTTTTTTTCATTCCTGCTCCCTGTTCTACCTTCCATTTGACCCTAGACTGGGTCATAACAGAATTGGGGGAGTTTTTATTTTCTTCTTTAGTGTGTCGGTGGCACAGAGTAAGACTGACTGGGAGATAAAGTCAGTGCTGTACGAGGAGTAGGGCATCCTACCTGAGGAAGACAAGCTCACAGGTGTTGCGTCTCAAATGAATGAACCATGGACACTGTGTCCTAGTGTTGCACGCTCATCTCTGGGGGATCCAATGTTCACTCTTCGTTTAAAATAACTGGAGCCAGTTGGCAGAAATACTAGAAACAGTTCCTAAAACTCCAAGATTTTGATCTTGAGACTGACCAGGAGATTAAGATAAGGGAGCTGCATACCAAGGAAGCCCACTCCTTTGCCACTTAAATCTCAGGTAGGTTTTCCTACTGCGGCATCTCCCATACCAGCCAATTCCTGGTCTCCTGTAGACGCATCCTGTGGCAAGGGCACAGTTTGTGGGAAGGAAGCAGGTGCTTGTAGTGAGGGAACCATAAGGCGACCAGAGCTGGCAGACCGGAGTGGTCTAGCTGGGGAGTAGGGAGTGATCAAGGATTGTATTACATTACATTATTACATTACATGGCATTTAGCAGACGCTCTTATCCAGAGCGACGTACAACAAAGTGCAAATTAAACACAAGAACAAGTGCAAAGAGGACCTGAGAGGACAGTATAGTTCCGAGTCCTAGTGTAAACATGCAGAAAATCAGAACCCTTTAAGAGTACAATCAACTTTCAAACTAGCATACCACAATTGCAGCTAGAATACAAAAAATAACAATACCTATACAAGTAACAATATCTATACAATCTATACATAAGTGCCATTACAGTCTAAGGCTAATCATGGTGGTGAGTTGGGAAGGAAAGGTGTAGCCTGAAGAGATGGGTCTTCAGTCTGCGCTTGAAGGAGGTCAGAGACTCTGCCGTTCTGACATCCAGGTCATTCCACCACCGTGGGACCAGGACAGACAGCAGTCGTGAGCGTGAGGTGCAGGTGTGGCGAGGAGGAGGTGCCAGACGGCACAAAGTGGCAGAATGGAGGGGTCTTGTTGGTGTATAAGTCTTGATACGGGATTGAATACATACAGGGGCTGACCGTTTAACTGCCTGGTATGTGAGCACCAAAGTTTTAAATTTGATGCGAGCCATAACAGGCAGCCAGTGGAGGTTGCGGAGCAGGGGGGGTGACGTGAATGTCTGGGAACATTGAATACCAGACGGGCTGCAGCATTCTGGATCAGTTGTAGGGGTCTGATGGCAGATGCTGGAAGGCCAGCCAGCAGAGAATTGCAATAGTCCAGGCGGGACAGGACCATTGCTTGAACAAGGAGCTGAGTGGAGTAGGTGGTGAGAAAGGGTCGGATTCTCCGGAGTGGTTGACCGTGTCGAACGCCGCAGAGAGATCAAGAAGGATCAGGACAGAGGAGAGAGAGGTTGCTCATGGAGCCTGAAGGGACTCATTGACAGAGAGGAGGGCAGTCTCCGTCGAGTGGCCAGGTCTGAAGCCGGACTGGTGGGGGTCCAGCAGGTTATTCTGTGAGAGGAAGGAAGAGAGTTGGTTGGAGGCAGCTCGTTCAATGGATTTGGATAGAAAAGGAAGGAGAGATACCGGACGGTAGTTTTGAATGCAGGAAGGGTCTAGAGTGGGTTTCTTTAGGAGCGGGGTGATGTAGGCCCTCTTGAATGATGAGGGAAAGCAGCCAGAGGACAGAGAGGAGTTAACAAGGGAGGTGACAAACGGGAGGATGTCAGGCGTGATTGCCTGAAAGAGGTTTGAGGGGATGGGGTCCAGGGCACAAGTAGTAGGGCGGTGGGAGAGCAGGAGGTGAGGCACATCAGCATCTGTAAGGGGACAGAAAGAGGAGAAAGAGGGGGCAGACACAGAAAGGGAGGCAGGCATAGAAGTGGTGGTGGTCGCGAAGATGCTGCAGATATCTGCAACCTTCCCGTCAAAAAATACCGCAAAGTCATCAGCAGTGAGCGAGGACTGAGATGGTGGGGGAGGTGTGCTGAGGAGAGAGGAGAAAATGGAGAACAGTTGACGAGGGTTAGAAGTGGAATTCTGGATTTTTGTTTGGAAGTAATTTCTTTTGGCAGTGGTGATAGCAGAGGAGAATTCCGCCAGGAGAGACTGGTAGGAAGACAGGTCCAATGGGTCTTTTGATTTCCTCCACTTCCTCTCAGCTGCACGTAGGCTGGGCCTGGAGGAACGTAGAAGGTCAGAAACCCATGGGCTGGGAGGGGAGGATCGAGCAGGCCGGGAGACAAGCGGACAGACAAGCGGACAGAGAGAGTCAAGGGCTTAGGAGAGAGAAGAAAGCAGTGCGGAAGATGCGGAATCAGTGGGTAGTTTGGAGAAGGATTCAAGAGGAGGGCGGGAAGCGGTGACTCTGGGGGCAAGGGAGGAGGGTGATAGAGAGCGGAGGTTACATTGGACAGAAACAGTGGGGGTGAGAGAAGGGGAGGGAGGCAGAGAGGCTAGGGGGATGGAGAAGGAAATGAAGTGGTGATCGGACTTGTGTAAAGGGGTAACAGTGGAGGAGGAGTTCCTCAGAAAGATCAGGTCGAGAAGGTTTCCGGCCTTGTGAGTTGGGGGAGAGTGATGCAGAGAGAGGTCAAAGGAGTGAAGTAGTGGTAAGAACGCAGCAGACTGGGAGGCTTCCAGGTGGATGTTGAAATCTCCCAGAAGGATAAGTGGGGTGCCATCCTCAGGGAATGAGCTGAGTAGAGTGTCAAGCTCATCAAGGAAACTTCCCAGGGCACCTGGAGAACGATAAACGACGACAATATTAAGTTTAACAGGGTGAGTAATTGAGACAGCGTGGCACTGAAAGGTGGATAGGGATAGGTCAGTGAGGGAAAACGCAGAGAATTTCCAGGAAGGGGAGATCAGCAAGCCAGTGCCACCTCCACGGCCAGAGGGCCGGGGGGTGTGTGAGAAGGAGAAGGAGGATGAGAGGGCGGCGGGGGTGGCGGTGTTCTCTGGTGTAATCGAGGTCTCAGTGAGGGCAAGGAACTGTAGGGACAGGAGGGAGGCATAACCAGTAATGAAGTCAGCCTTCCGTGTGGCAGACTGGCAATTCCATAGCCCCCCTGCAACTGTGAAGTTGTCACAGGGGGTCAGTGAGGGGTAGCAGAGGTTGGTGGGGTTCCGTCGCTGTGGAGGGCCACGTCACTGGAAGCGCGTTCTGAAGGGGAGAGAGCAGACTGTAATGGGGTGCTGACACACCATACCATTCCAAAATGGGAGGGAGCGTCGCTCTGAGCACACCTATATAAACTTAATTACTAATGCAAACTAGCGATCTAATAATTATCCTAACAATTGCAGCGTCCAAAGTATCTAACTGATTCTGATCACCTAATCAGAATAACAGAACCAAGCGAACTGCCGGCAGCTGGTGAAAAAACACACTAGATTCGATAACTAATAACAAAAATGCAACACACCTGGTCTAACTAACGCAGCAATTTGACAACAAGTCTACAACAGCTGATAGACTAACAAGATTTCCTTTTTACCTACTGCTCACACGCAAAAAACACAGAAACAATACTTGTTGGTCTTCAACTACACACAGCTAGTGGAAAAACTGCACTTCACTGTATGTAAGGTGGGGCAGTCCCCTTAGCAGCCTGAAACACTAGGGCCTTGAAACGGATGCGTGCGGCAATAGGAAGCCAGTGGAGGCCAATGAGAAGCGGGGTGACATGAGCCAACCTGGGCTGACTGGTGATCAGGCGGGCTGCAGCATTCTGAACCAGCTGGAGGGGCTTGATGGCACACGCTGGGAGACCGGCTAGGAGGGAGTTGCAGTAAGGAGCTGGGTGGTTTTCTCCGTCAGGAGATGACGGGTACGGCGTATATATTATACAGAAAGAACCTGCAGGTTCTGGCAGTAGAGGATACTTGTGGAGTCCTCAACAGTCAGTGAGAGGTCGATTGACGGAGAGGACTTAGCAGGGATGTAAAGAAGCTCAGTTTTGGCAAGGTTGAGCTTCAGGTGGTGGGAAGTCATCCACGCAGAGATATCAGCCAAGCGGGCAGAGATCTGTGTGGTGACTTGGGTATCGGGGGGGGAAGGAAATAAAGACTTGGGTGTCATCAGCGTAAGAATGATAAGAAAAGCCATGGGAAGAGATAACAGAACCAAAAGACATGGTGTATAGTGAGAAGAGGAGAGGCCCAAGAACTGAGCCCTGCGCGACTCCAGTTTGTGGGGGGTGAGGGTCAGAGACTGAGCCCCTCCAAGTCACCTGGTAGGAGCGACCAGAGAGGTAGGAGGAAAACCAAGCGAGTGCAGACCCTGTGACACCCATCCCAGACAGCGATGAGAGCAGAATCTCATGGCTGACTGTATCGAAGGTGGCCGACAGGTCGAGGAAGATGAGGACAGAGGAGAGGGATTTGGCTTCAGCAGAGTGGAGTGCCTCAGTGACCGCGAGCAGGGAAGTCTCAGTGGAGTGGCCACTCTTGAAGCCAGACTGGTTGGGGTCATGGAGATTGTTCTGGAGAAGATAAGTGGACAGTTGGGAGCAGACCGCCCGTTCCAGAGTTTTAGAGAGAAAGGGAAGAAGAGAGACAAGCCTGTAGTTGTTCAGGGCAGAGGGGTCAAGAGTAGGTTTTTTGAGCAGGGGAGTGACTCTGGCCCTCTTCAGGGAAGAGGGCATGGTGCCGGAAGAGAGGGAGGTGTTGATTAGAGAGGAGAGAATCTCATAAATAAGAGAAATCCATTTGAAAATCCATCCAACATAATTTCTTCCGTCAGAATTTAAATAAAACGTTAAACCTTTATTAATATTATTTTCAGGCTACCTATCTACATAGCCAAAAAATAATAACACATCTTATTTGTCGGCCTCTTTGATATTGAGCCCAACCGGATGATATTAGCGATGATATATGCTTGGAGATAACTAATGCACTAAATGCAGTTTGCATTTACAGTACTGGCATAAATTGATAACACTACGCAAGATGGGGGAGACCAGAATCATACTTTTTACTCACCTGTGACTCACTCAATTTCAGCAGGTCATATAAGAGTAATTTCAACCCTAGTGCAACCATTTAAGTCTTTGGTAATATTATGTATACCTTTCATCCTCTTGCATTAATATAAGAAAACTGACAAAGACAACCTGTCACTTTAAGACAACCAACCTTGATATGGGGCTTGTTGTCACAAAAAGAGTTTTCAGTAAATATTCATAAATATTGGAGTCACCAAATAAGTTCTACGTTTGTAGAAATTAATATTACAAATATGTTTATTTAGAACACTCTGTTTAAATTAAACAGTTTTACCACCAACTTTAATGGACATAACCAGATAACATTTCAAATGTGTCGTGATGGACATTTGATTTAGGCTATAGATTTGACATGATAAATTACATGTGACAACTAACCACAAAGTAAATGCATCCCCAACAGTGCATTTTTTCTAGAATTGTAGCTAGTGACCACATGTTGTAGCCTAACGAAAGAAAAACCAATAGAAATGATAGCCCTCCCTTCACATTTTTCAAGGTTGATAATAATTTGAAGATTAATTAATAGGATAGACACATAGATGAAAAACATCAATTAGTTTTTGACATGAAAACAATAATGATATGTGGCTTATTCATGAAATGACTCTGACCCCGAAATTGAACATTTTGATCCCAAAATCTTTGTACAGCACCTTCTAGGGAGTGAGATGCAAGCAGTGTGACAACCAACCCGTGTGACAACCATATCTGGTCTCCCCTACATAAGACTGCTCTGTGATGTTGGTAGTAATCAGTACATCATGGTAGGTGTAGTAATCATAACTTTTTTTTAAACAAACGGTAGAGGATATCCAGAAACAACCTAACACTTTTAGGTGTTTGCTCAATTTAAATATATATATTTATATATATATATATATATATATATATATATATATATATATATATACTTATTAGAGCAAATATTTCCACCGGTGCAGTTCTAGGACACTCCTGGCAATCATAGTTTGTAATTCAAATGAAAAGCTTGTTCAAATGCGTTCTCGTTACAGACAGGTGTGTAAGAAAAATAATGAAATACCATACCCGAGGGATCACAGTGTTACGGCGGCGGGGACAGAGGAACCAGAAGCAGACACAGGGGTGTGGAAAATGGCAGGTTTACTAGCAGGTGAAGGGGCAGACAGCGCGTCGTCAAAAAGCAGGCCAGGGTCAAAAACCGGGGGGTCAATCCAATAAGGCAGAGGTACAGAAATCCACAACACACAAAGAATAGTCCAGGGAAGCAGGCAGGGGTCAAAACAGGACATCCACAAAAATCCACAAAGGCAGGGACTGGGAAACAAGGGCAAGGAAACAAGGAGACTAGAACTGGGGGAAGGGATGAAGGGCTCAGGACTCAAAACAGGACAAGTACAGAAACATTACACACAGTCTATATATAAAGAAAAGAAAAAAACTGTGAACAATATATACAATGTAACTGATGTGTTTTCCTGCTTGTGGGATTTATATGAAAGACAAACTGAACAGCATACGATTCACAAAAACTGTTAATTGTTTTTTTACTAGGCTGATCATGCGCGCATTGCATGACAAAAAGGTCAGAAATTAGAAATAGGCAATGCCATGGACTGTGTTTAGTCTGGGTTAAGTAGGTTTGCGGTGAAAGGGTGAAATTCAGACCTGTCTGGCCACAAAATTGCAATAAGCTAAACCAAAATGGCAATGAGCTGCTTGAACTTGACTGACACACCTCCTCCTGCTTCAGAAGCGAGTCCCGAAATTACCAGAGGCATCTGGATTGTCCAGAAAATTTTTAATCAACAGCACGCCTGATTGCAACTCACATGGCCCCTGTTGTCAGCACCGGTACTGATGACAGTAGGTCAAATCAAAACAATTTGGTGATTGAAATCCATCAATAGTGGTACACTGTAAGTAGACTTGTAATTCAAGTAAAAATGTAACCCCAATTCAGTTAACTTTTAACTGCTCTAACATTTTTGCATTCAAGCTAGGTTTTGAAACAGCTAGTAGCTGATTGACCAGTTCAGATCAGCCCCATACAAAACATGGTTTGACCAGCTTAAGCTATGTTTTGGAACAGCTGGTAGCTGGTAATTTCAAGGTAGTCATAGCTGGATTTTACACAAGTGCTGCCTACCAGCTCCATTGCCATTACCACCTGTAGCCCCTACCTCAGGTGATTGTTCCTATGAGATATGTGGGCACTGTGTACCATGTTGTGGATTATGTAATGTGTTGCTTGGCCAAGGCAGGTGATAGGAAGACACAAGAGGACAACAGATGGTGTTGAGGTTGATTTATTGGCACCAAAGTGCAGATTATTTACAGTTATATATATTTTTTTTAAACTAGAAAACAAAAACTGAGAAAAACAGAAACAGAAGTACATTATAAACAAGGCAATATATTGGTATTGATATTGGTCTAATACTAAAAAAGTGCATAGTACATACTACAACTGACTCAGCCCCCTATCAGTGCTAACTGAGCACCTTATACTATGTGACCTGCTCAATCAAAAGTCAAATTGACCCCAAAACGTATTTTGAATTTTATAAACTACTTGTATGTAAGCTTACTTATTATACCAAAGTTATTTATCACTCTCCTCCAGATATTGTATCCCTTTGCATTTTGAGTGCCAACAAACCAACAAACCAATGGAAGATTTATTGAGGCTGGGAAACTACTGGCACTGAACTTGTGGACTAACAAAACTCCAGGGCTGTATAAACCCTTTAAAACTATATTTGCATATATATAACATTTACATTGGCAATAACCCTGTCCACTTCTCCCTTTGTGGTTGAGTTACATTACATTACATTACATTATTGGCATTTGGCAGACGCTCTTATCCAGAGCGACGTACAACAAAGTGCATACCCATAACCAGGGATAAGTTTGCTGAAAGACCTTAGAGGGAAGTACAATTTCAACTGCTACCTGTACAACAAAGATAAGGACAAGGGCCATTTTTTATTTCTTTATTTTTTTTAATTTTTTTTTTGAACAAAGAAACAAACAAACAGAGCAAAAGTGACCAAAGTTAATTACCCAAACACTGCTTACCTAGCCAATTAAAAATACCGATACACAAAGCAAGTCACAGAGACAACAATTAAGGTTCACAGGGAGGTAGGGAGGGATGGGGAGAGGTGCTGCTTGAAGAGGTGTGTCTTCAGCTTGCGCTTGAAGGTGGGGAGAGATTCTACAGTTCTGACCTCAACGGGGAGTTCGTTCCAACACCGTGGAGCCAGAACAGACAGTAGTCGTGAGCGTGAGGTGGAGGTTCGGAGAGGGGGAGGTGCCAAGCGGCCTGTGGATGCTGAACGAAGAGGTCTGGCAAGGGTGTAGGGTCTGATGATTTTTTGTAGATAAGCTGGGGAAGACCCTTTAACTGCTTGGAAGGCTAGCACCAATGTTTTGAATTTGATGCGAGCCATGACAGGCAGCCAGTGGAGGGAAGTAAGCAGGAGGGTGACGTGTGTGTTTGGGAAGGTTGAAGACCAGACGAGCTGCTGCATTCTGGATGAGTTGGAGGGGTCTGATGGCGGACGCTGGGAGGCCAGCCAAGAGGGAATTGCAGTAGTCCAGGCGGGACAGAACCATCGCTTGGACCAGGAGCTGGGTCGAGTAGGGGGTGAGAAAGGGGCGGATTCTCCGTATGTTGTATAGGAAGAACCTGCAAGATCGGGTCACCGCCGCAATGTTCTCGGAAAGGGACAGTCTGCTGTCCATCACCACACCGAGGTTCCTTGCACTGGGTGACGGCGTGAGTGTGGTATACCCGAGGGAAATGGAGAGATCCAGATGGGGAGAGGTATTAGCAGGGATGAATATCATTTCAGTCTTGCCTGGGTTGAGCTTTAGATGGTGGTTGTCCATCCAGCTCTGGATGTCCATCAGGCAAGCAGAGATATCGTCCGCATAGCAGTGGTAGGATAGCCCATATGCAGTGATCACAGGGCCAAGGGAGCGAGTGTAAAGAGAAAAAAGAAGTGGGCCAAGGACTGAGCCCTGGGGAACTCCTGTGGCGAGGGGCCGAGGTGTCGATACCGAACCAGCCCAGGCAACCTGGAAGGAGCGACCAGAGAGGTAGGACTCAATCCAGTCCAGGGCTGTGCCACAGATGCCTGTTGCTGACAGGGCAGACAGGAGGATGGAGTGATCCACAGTGTCAAAGGCAGCAGAGAGATTTAGAAGAATGAGGACAGAAAAGAGGGAGGGAGAATGAGATGAAGTGGTGATCAGATGTATGCAGAGGGGTAACCGTGAAATCGGAGCATGAGCAGTTCCTCACAAAGACAAGGTCGAGGACATTGCCCGCCTTGTGGGTTGGAGAAGAGTGTTGCAGGGAGAGGCCGAAGGAGTGGATTAGCGGTAGGAAGGCAGCAGCCTGGGAGGCTTCTAGGTGGATGTTGAAGTCTCCAAGGAGAATCAGTGGGGTGCCATCCTCAGGGAAGGAGCTGAGAAGGGTGTCTAGCTTATCAAGGAAGTTTTCCTGGGGCCCTGGAGGACAGTAGATAACTGCAATGAAAAGGTTAGTAGGGTAGGATACTGCAACAGAATGGAATTCAAAAGTGGATATGGACAGGTCAGAGAGGGGGAGAACAGAGAATTTCCATGAGGGGGAAATTAAAAGACCAGTACCACCGCCACGGCCGGAAGGCCGGGGAGTGTGCGAGAAGGAGAAGGAGGATGAGAGGGCAGCGGGAGTGGCGGTGTTGTCAGGTGTGATCCAGGTCTCTGTGAGGGCAAGGAATTGTAGGGAGGCATACGCAGGGATGAAGTCAGCCTTCCGAGTGGCAGACTAGCAGTTCCATAGTCCCCCTGTGACAGCAAAGTCCTCACAGGGGGTCAGCGGGGGGTAGCTGAGGTTGGAGGGGTTCCGATGCTGTGGAGGCCCACGTCGCAGGGGGGGTCTTCGAGGGAGAGAGCAGACTGGGATGGGGGGAAACATAACATCACAAACTGGGACGGAGCAACTTCTATGCAACCAGTAGAAGTGATTAACAGGTAATAGACAAACAAACTGGCTCAAGCCCTAACCCTTGCTGTTCAAATGAACAATTTAAAAATCTACATTACCGCGTCTAGAGGAAAGTCCGCAGCGATACTAAACACCTGGTCAGAATGATGCACTTACTGACTAAGGACAACTTTCGCGAGTCTAATATACGCTAGCGTCGCTCTGACACGCCTATTTAAATCGCCTACAATTGCTCACAAGCAATATCAAATCAAAGCTAATCTACTGATAAATAGCTTAAATAGCTGTGGAATTTAAGACAAATGTTCAATCACTCTACAGGTATGCAACCAGTAGAAGTGATTAACAGGTAATAGACAAACAAACTGGCTCAAGCCCTAACCCTTGCTGTTCAAATGAGCAATTTAAAAATCAACGTTACCGCGTCTAGAGGAAAGTCCGCAGCGATACTAAACACCTGGTCAGAATGATGCACTTACTTTTTAGTTATTGAGTTATTGAGTTATTGAAAAAAATGTTTCCGTTCATATTTATAGAATAAAAAACTGTGATGTAATAAAACTGCAAAATGGCGATGCCAAATTGTTAAGACTCTCTGCTGAATGCTTGTTAAATGCTTGAACGCTATATTCTTTATAGTTAAAATTGACAGTAAAATATTATATTTTACTGTAAATTTGCCATTGAGACATGAAGATTATGAAAGCCAAGATATTGTTCTTCAAAATGAAGATGAAAGCCTAAAACAGCCAAAACATTTTTACCTAAACATTTTTACATAGATTTATGTGAAATTGGCTGTCATGACTGATTATGATAGAATGGGGAGCACACCTTTTACCTTGTCAAGACAGCAAAAATAAATACATGAAAATGAGAAAAACTAAGAAAGCAAATATAACTGAATAATAGATCATCAGAACAGAAATAATGAAATAATTTTGTTATTACCTAAGAAGTAAAGGCAGCAGAATTATTTATGATGACAGAAATTGGTTTAAAAACTGGCGGAGTGGTGAATTTAGATAAAACTGAATTTAGCTATACTTCATATAAAAGGATTTAATGGAATGATTAATGTCCACATGATATGAATCACCATATAGTTGATGGAGCACATATTCTTAATGTGCTGCTCGTATTTATTCCATGTTGTGATACATTCCTCTTGTAAATAATTAGTGCCCTTAATCAGAGTTGATTCAGCCTTAATGAGACCAACATGTTTAACATGTTGCTTGATTCTGTCTCTCTCTGAAATGGGCATTTAAATCATTAGATGAAGGAGACATGGGTGTGGACCATCACAAAAATCAGGCTAAAAATAAACTGTAGGTCGCAGACCAATTTTGCTGTGAAAATATCTGTCTTCATTATATGACAGAGCTGTGACAATCATAATACATTCCTTGACACTATTGCTTTGAAAGTGGACATTATCTTTGGAGCCAGAGATGTGCGTAACCTTCAGTAATTTTGTTTTAGGCTATGGTCCAATGCAGTTTGATCCAATACTGGCTGCTAAAGACATTTGAAAGTATCTGTGCTGATGAAGTCCAATATATTATTACATAATAACACATGTCATAATTAAGCTGCTGTGAGTGAAAACCAAGTTAATCAGAGTATGATTTACTTCTCAACAAAATAGGACTGCTTAGCAGCCATTTGAAGCTGGCTGTTTTAAAGCTAAATTCAGCAGCAATTCATAAGCCTTAATGTTTTTACTAACATGCCATTAACCTGTCATGTGGCTTTGAATTTATCTTTGCCTTCAAATTAATAGCTTTCCACGTTTCCACTTTTTAAATTAACCATTGACAGAGAAATTCATTGGAGGGGGCAAAAATTAATGTAGGTTTTTATATGTATATTCAATAGTGTGCATTTTCTTTTCTTGTGAGCAAATCGGGTTTTTGTGAAAGGTACAATAGGTAAGATTTTGACCATTCCCTTCTGTAGGGGTCCTCGCACGGGACTCCAAATTATGTAGGGTCCTCGCACGGGCCGCCAAATAACGCAGGGATTTTACTCTCTACGAAACCGGGGCGCCAGTTAAACGTTGTGTAGCAGTATAACTGCAAAAAGTAATCAGTCTCATAAAATTACTATTATCAGGAATATCTAACCACAAATTTAGTATTTTAATTAATAATTAAAATAACCAATACTAATGATTAAACATACCGATAACCTGAAGGTTGGAAGTTCTTCGAAAGACTGCTTTAACTCGGCTCTCATGTCTATGCGATTCCAAAACGGACACCGGGGTTTAATAAAATATATTTATTAAACAAACATACAAACACATAACAGATAAACTAACGGGAAGTTAGTAAGGAAATTTAGTTTGGTATGTGTGTGTGCGTGTGTGTGCGTGTGTGTGGCGCGCGCAAGCGCGCGTGTCGCTAGAGTTCTGGGTGTGGTAATGAGTTAGAGTTAGCTGTGAGAAGGGACTACTTGCGTAGTTTTACTCTATATATGCGCAAAAGACGGCGAATCAATTCACGTACATATATATGTAGCTAACCAAACACATTACAATGGTTGGATGGTAAATATTGAAACACAGATTCACAAAAACAGTTAAGACTAAACTAAACACTGGCTATGCCTGAATGTTTGTTTTCTTACTGAGTCCATACGCATTGCTGGATCCAAAAGACATGCTGTCCTTGTAGAAGCGGCGATGGTGCTGTGAATGGTGTCCGGGAGAGATGCGCAGGCTGGGGTGTTCCCGTCTTAGCAGCGCGTTGTCGTCTGATCCGCTGGTCCTTTTCCAGGTGTAAAAGTTCGTTGCTGTTTCGTTGTTGAGCTTTATTGGGGTAAACTGATGTAGCGTTCCGCGTACAACAATTTCCACTCACTATAGGCCACGTAGTTACCGCGAGGTAACTGGGTGTGTCCGTAGGCCTGGTAGTGCGCTGTGCAGCATTCAGCCTCTGTCCGAGTCTCGGAGCAGATGAGCTGAAGCGACTGGCCAAAAGGGGTGCGTCGAAGAGAAGAAGCAGAAGAAGAAGCAGAAGAGCCAGAAGAGAGATCCCAAGAACGTGTCTTGCTCTTATACGGGACCGTTTATTGCTCCCGCCATTACGGGATTGGCTGAACCAAGTTAGACGTCATTCGTGGTGGACGTCGCAGAATTTTCCTGTGGGAATGTGGAAGTTGTAGTCCCTACATCCCCCCTGTGGTCTCAGGATGCGGCTGAAGCCAGTGTTCCTCGAGAGCACAAAAGTCAGTTCACAGTCCACAGGTCAAGTACATTGGGTCGGTAACACAGTTCACAATTGACTGACAAACATCCAGGCATTTATCAACAATTAACTAAACTGGTCTAAAACACATGATACAAACAATGTGAAACACTAAGGTCGAACAGTGAATACATTGTCACAAAACATGAGAAACCTTGGTGAAAGGGTTAGTCGTTTTGTTAGTTCAGGTGTTTTGTTAGTTATTGGATGGTGTCCAGAAGGTGGAGCACCAACAGGAATGACCCAGCCATGAAAATGTTCAGATGATGTAGGGGTCTAGGATGGAGAGGCTGTAGCCTTTTTGGAAGTCTTGTTCAGACTGACCAATTGTTCTAGTCCCTACAGTCAGGTTGCTGACGAGGGTTGTCATCTGAAATATGTGGGGGCATTTTCAAATTAGGGCAGCTTTCTGTATCCAAGCTTAACCTTATGGCTGTGTCATCAGGAAGGAAATGGAGAGGCGGTCTCATTTCTAAATGATGTGGTAAGCTCACAAGTGGTCTTGTCTTGCTTGGGGAAGAGGTGGAGTAAGGCACACTGGGGTGTGGCAATATACTTGTAAAGATTACACTGTAGTTTCTACATGCAATACTTTATGATGGTTCAGTAGGTGTAGAAAGAAGCAATGAACGTTTACGAGTTATAACAGGTGTCGGATTTAACTCTACAGTACCTACTTACGATCTGCGTTTGCTGCTGCTACATGCAAATCTAAGTGGCTGCTATAAACTACCTGTTTATTTTGCCACCCCCCTTTGGTAGGAAAGGTGTGCAAAAGAAAGTGGTCAAAGCTTCAGCTGGGAGTCTGCCTGTGAGGAGACCACGGCTATAGATCAGTCTTATTCAGTCTTTTGATGGAGGTTGAACAAGACCAGATAGCTCTTTGGAGTGGTTACTCAAGGCATACACACTACTGAACAAAGGTTAGAGGCTTTAGTTGTCCTCCGAGGAACTGAAGAAGCTCTCTTCAGACAAGGTATCTTCCCTATCAGAGTCATGCTGGTGACTCTGAGGCTTGGGCCTACCGGGTCGGTCTTCTCTCCAATTCCGGCTGGAATCAGAGTGTGAGAAGCGACCACGGTGGCTCTTAACCGGGAACTTACTCACATGCCGTTGTTTTGAGCCATTAGATTTTAATGGGGCAACTTGGGAAGTGCCGGCGGGCTTGGTTGGAACAACGTGCTCAGCTGTTTCCAATACCTCGTTCCTGGGCACAATCCTTAAAGTGTCCCAGACCATTTGGGCTTCATTTCTTAATTCAAGGGCTGAGTGCTGGCCCCTTGAAAACAGTGAAACATGAGTTCGGACACAGGGGTGCAGGTTGTGCACAAAAAGGGATTTGAAGGCTTGATCTTCATCTAAGCCTGGTCCGTTTCTGCCCTGGAAAAAAGCATGTTTAAGACGTTGGTAAAAGTCTTTTGGTCTTTCTGTACGGCTGTGTTTAACCTCCACAGATTTGATCATGGCTGTGGCCTGATCAAACCGTGGCAGGTACTCAGCTACCAATGCTTCACAAACCTTGGGATAGCTGGAACGAACCTGTGGTGGAAGTTGTTCCATAAATGTATGGATCTTTCTGGTAGAGGTTTTCCATACCAGTCGTACCTTTTCTCGATCGGTTGCCCTGGGCAGATCCGAGAGACAGTTGTCAACTTCTCTCAAGTAACTCTGAATGTTAAATTCGGAGTCCTTCGGGTCAAATGTGTGGACATACTTCGCCATGGCCTCTAGCTCCTCAAAGCGAAGACCATGTGAAGTTGCACTAGTCTGCCTGTTTGGGGAAGGAGAGCCTGAAATCACATTTGAATGTGAATGCGTTTCATGTGGAGCTCGACGTCCTCGGTTTGGTTTAGAGGGTGGAGCTACAAAACTGTCATTCTCACAATGGTTGGCAGAAGATGAATTGTCGCTGTCAGTGTACTGTACAGAGCTGTCACCTATCCTCTCAGTTATAAAGGGAAAGCTAGCGGGATTAGCGTTGCTTTTTGTGTGCCCAATTAATAACGTTAGATCTCCTCTACCGTGTCCACGGGAGGGTTCCCTGACCTCCTCACGAGAGGGGTGGGCATGGAAGGTGCAATCCTGTACTTGCCTGACTGTTTCTCCCTTGGGGAGATGGACCACCGTTGGGATGGAGTCCCCCCTTTCCCTCTCCAGGGAAGAGGTGGGCAAACCATTGCATGGGTGGTCAACAGCACTGCAATCTGAGGAGACTGACGAGTCTCCATCAGAGCAAGCTGTGGAACCGGGATCTGACAAACCCGAATCAATTTGTGACCCCCCTTCCCCCGCCTTGTGGTGTAAGGAGGAAGCAGGAGATGGGCAAGCCTGAGAAAGCAGGCTTACAGAAGAGAGTGGATGTGGTAGCTTGTGGCATCCACTCTTCAACTGAAATAATTCCTCTCTGTAGGAACAAAGATCTGATTCGGCTGAATGCAGATCACGCAAGTATTGTACTGCTTTCTTGCCAACAGTTTGAAGCTCAAGTAAAACACTGGTGTGTTGTCCTTTGAGGTATGCCATCTCTGATTCTAAGTTTTTGTTGCTCTGAAGAGCAAGACTAATCTGTCTGGCAAAATTCAAGACCAGACAACTTAGAATTGGGTCTTTTGACTGGGTGGGTGAGTGACCTTTCTCGTTGATTAAGGAGAACATTTCTTTCCTACAATCAGTGAGGTTCATCTGATTCAGGAAAGCTACGTAGCCAGGTGCTAAACCTTGGGCTAAAAAGGAAAGGTACTCATCAATAGATATGGGTTCCATATCTCACGCCAAATAAAGCTAAAAGCTGAATCAGTAACTTAAGAGGGTACTCTTGAAGTTAACTATTTCACAAGGGCCTTGAGCTCCTAAAAGTTGGCAATGAATTGGTCACCAAAATCACAATCCAACATACAAGTTGTGATGAAGGATAAAGAATTTAAAACGCTCTTTGAATATTCTCTAACTATAGTACAAGGTAGCTATAGCATCACACAGGGACTCGAGTTGCACTAGCGGTACTGCAATGCAACAACAGCAAAATGACCGAACATATGGCGGATATTCAGACCGTAAAATAGGAACTGTGATGCTGATCACATTAATCCTAAATACCAGAATGTGATTGGTTGAAATTACAATTAAATTTGGATTTAAATGTAAAATTCAATTAATTATTAAAATTACTTTGACAAAGTAATTATAATTAATAATACAGTGCGGCTAATAATACTATTATTGATAATACGTATTATACCGGAAGGTAAATGCCAATCAACAAACTACCGTGTAAGATTACGAATGTAATGCCACAATGTTACACGAGGGGGCAGTATATTGAGAAAGCGGCTCATGCAGGCTTTCAAAAATGGTACAAGGGTGACATCTAGCGGTATTTTCAAAAAATTGCACTGGTGGCAATTTAGCTGAGAAAGAATGCCGAGAATTCGTTCTGGAGTCACGTGACATGAGCCAAAGCTCGTCTTTCTCACGCAGAGCTCCAAATTAGGAAGGGGAATTCGTTATGAAGTCACAAGACATGAAATTTGAGCCAAAGCTAGTCTTCCTCACATGGGGCACCAAAATATGTAGGGGTCCTCGCACGGGACTCCAAATTATGTAGGGTCCTCGCACGGGCCGCCAAATAACGCAGGGATTTTACTCTCTACGAAACCGGGGCGCCAGTTAAACGTTGTGTAGCAGTATAACTGCAAAAAGTAATCAGTCTCATAAAATTACTATTATCAGGAATATCTAACCACAAATTTAGTATTTTAATTAATAATTAAAATAACCAATACTAATGATTAAACATACCGATAACCTGAAGGTTGGAAGTTCTTCGAAAGACTGCTTTAACTCGGCTCTCATGTCTATGCGATTCCAAAACGGACACCGGGGTTTAATAAAATATATTTATTAAACAAACATACAAACACATAACAGATAAACTAACGGGAAGTTAGTAAGGAAATTTAGTTTGGTATGTGTGTGTGCGTGTGTGTGCGTGTGTGTGGCGCGCGCAAGCGCGCGTGTCGCTAGAGTTCTGGGTGTGGTAATGAGTTAGAGTTAGCTGTGAGAAGGGACTACTTGCGTAGTTTTACTCTATATATGCGCAAAAGACGGCGAATCAATTCACGTACATATATATGTAGCTAACCAAACACATTACAATGGTTGGATGGTAAATATTGAAACACAGATTCACAAAAACAGTTAAGACTAAACTAAACACTGGCTATGCCTGAATGTTTGTTTTCTTACTGAGTCCATACGCATTGCTGGATCCAAAAGACATGCTGTCCTTGTAGAAGCGGCGATGGTGCTGTGAATGGTGTCCGGGAGAGATGCGCAGGCTGGGGTGTTCCCGTCTTAGCAGCGCGTTGTCGTCTGATCCGCTGGTCCTTTTCCAGGTGTAAAAGTTCGTTGCTGTTTCGTTGTTGAGCTTTATTGGGGTAAACTGATGTAGCGTTCCGCGTACAACAATTTCCACTCACTATAGGCCACGTAGTTACCGCGAGGTAACTGGGTGTGTCCGTAGGCCTGGTAGTGCGCTGTGCAGCATTCAGCCTCTGTCCGAGTCTCGGAGCAGATGAGCTGAAGCGACTGGCCAAAAGGGGTGCGTCGAAGAGAAGAAGCAGAAGAAGAAGCAGAAGAGCCAGAAGAGAGATCCCAAGAACGTGTCTTGCTCTTATACGGGACCGTTTATTGCTCCCGCCATTACGGGATTGGCTGAACCAAGTTAGACGTCATTCGTGGTGGACGTCGCAGAATTTTCCTGTGGGAATGTGGAAGTTGTAGTCCCTACACTTCCTATCAAGACCATTCCCATCCTATCATTGAAAATTTGTGTTTATAATCCTTAAATTTGGGTTTCAAAATATGCAGTCACTTGGTACCAAAACATCGTATAGCTGTACAATAATTTAAGCTCATTGGTTGAAAATTGGTTATAATTGCCACAGCCAATGGCATTTCAACATCAGTGCGTTCACAGAGAATGAGTGGGATAAACAGTGTTGTGGTTTCAGCATCTTTGTTGCTGCAATTCCTCTCTAGACTGTTACAAGTCCAAAATGATCTGTTGTACCTTTAAAGTCTGTGTTTATGCTTCTTCTTGTTTTTGTTTTTATGTATTTCATTTTGAGTGCGCAGGAACAAATAGGTGTATTTGTTTATGCCCATGTTAATGCTTTTTAGTGCATGTGAGAGTCTGTGTATATTTCTTGTAATGCAAGAAATCTGTGCTTGTGCATACGTAAAGTTGTATATACAGGATAACATGCTGCCGTGCTTGTGATGTCGTGTAGCAAGTTATTTCTGTTCTTTATCTTATTTCATTCATAGGTTGTCTATTGCACATCTTCATCTGGTTAGTTTAATTGCCATGAAGCCAATATAATTATAAAAGATTAATATTAACAGAGCATATAATATTCTGTTTATTAATGAAAAGGATGCAATAAATAAGTGAATGAATTAAATTGCACTAGTATTGAACCATTTTCTTCCTGGTTGGTGGATCCTGTGCAGGACTAGAGCCTAATCCTGTGTTCACACTATGAGCGATTTAGTTGATCAGTTGCTGGAAGTTGCGGGCAGCAACATGAACAAACTGGGCAACTGAGCAATAAAAGAGCCGATAAAAGTTGCCCATGGCTTAACTTTTTGCAGACATCGCCCGTCAACAGCCAATCAGAATCTTGGGTTTCATATTTGTTGTAAATAATTGTTCCGCCTAGTTTTGGGGCCGAAAGATTGATGAACAGCTTGTGATGATGGTACATTGCAACAGGTTTTATAGTTTAAGAGGATTTACAGGATAAGCGGCTTAAAAATTATGCTTGTTGTGCAATGACTGTTGCCAAGTTTACAACAGTCTGTCACGTTTCAGGTCTGTTTCGCCATGTTTTATGTTCATTCATTTTGTCTTAGTCTTGTATTGTCTTATGTATTATGTTAGTCTAGGTTCGTCATGTTGTTTAGTTTATTTCGTGTTACGATTTATTTTCTCGTCATGTCTAATTATGTTTCGTTACGATTATATTACCTTGTTATGTTGAGTGGTTATCATCTTAGTTTCGTTTTGTGTCATGTTTTGATTTATGTTTATTGTTACGGAGACTGGTTACTGTTTAAACATACACTTTTACATGTCTTTCCGCAAACCTTGCGTTCCGCTTTTTCTCTCTCTCTCTCTTTCTGTCATTCACACCCTAATTGTTTCCATTTGTCTATTTACTAAAACTACTAACGCTAGATCAGGATTGGGTAGAACTAACAAACTAATCATGTGTTCATGTTACCTTACGTTTCTCGTGCATGTCATTTACTAATTTACTACTGCTAGGACAGGATAGGTTTATTACTAACGATTACTAATTACCTTGTTAAACTTGTCATCCATCGCACCTGTTTTCCATTTCCTTGCTACGCTCTAACTAATTG
This sequence comes from Conger conger, assembly GCF_963514075.1. Lineage (NCBI taxonomy): Eukaryota > Metazoa > Chordata > Actinopteri > Anguilliformes > Congridae > Conger > Conger conger. Next base: position 42,028,126 of record NC_083766.1, read on the forward strand.
TCTACACCTGTCTACACCTGCATGCGAAATTGTCTGCCTCTAGTTTACGACGCAACGCTTGAGCATTATTACTGATTGATTCACGTTAAGATCCAAGCCTGTTTTACCGACCATCGTTTATTGATTTCTGTTTTGTTGACCATTGTTTGTTTTTTGATGACGTCTTCGCCTACCGTTTTGTACCTTTGCCTCGCTGATTGTTTCATGATTTCAACTTCCGCATTGCCCTCGACTACGACTCTGCCTGCCGTCCGCCTGTACTTCTGCCCCGCTGACGGCTCTCCTGCTACCGGACCTTCCTGCATGTCTACCGACTACGAGTTTGCCTCTTCCCTCGGCACCGTGCTTTTTGTTTGTTTAGTGTTTGTTTGGCTGGATCTACGTGTATGGACTTTGCTTGTTTTGACTACGCTCCTGGGATTCGTCCCGAATAAAGCCCTGCCGGGACTTTATCTAACCATTGTTTCTGAGTCGTGCATTTTGGGTCCAACCCCCACGCACCCGTCTCAGTCATAGGTTGAAAAAATAAAAGCATCGCCAGGTAAAATCGGCTTAGGAGCACTAACGCTAGCTAGTATAATCGTACGTAACATGATAATTACCTATTGTCATTCAATACTTATCAGTGCCATAACACAAGGGTTGGGTATGGCAAATATATGTATTTTGCTCTGCCAAAATCAGTTGCATCGACCCCAATACTCGTAGGCTTTTTATATGGCACTGGATGGCTATTGCTAGTGGTGTATTTATTTAGAGATGATCGGTAGCTGCTAAGTTAGCAACCGAAGATATATCACTAACTAGCAAAAGCAAGTAATAATTATCAGTCTCATTGCACAACCACAGGAACTTGAACAATAATTGATATCTTAAATGTTATATTGTGTATTGCCGTCCTTCACTTCAATTGATTAGCTGCATGAGATCACAATGAGGAAACAATGGGAAGCTCTTGTCCCTCCCTCAGCCTAGTACACTTGAGCGACCCGTCAACCAAATCACTCAGTGTGAACACGGGATAAGGTATATATGTACCTCTATATACAGTGGCAGCAATAATTATTTGATCCCTTGCTGATTTTGTAGGTTTGCCCATTTACAAAGAATGGAACTGTGTAGAATTTTAATCATAGGTACATTTTAACATTGAGAGACCGAATATCACAAAATAATCCACAATAACAACATATTCATTTTATTAATTTATTATCGTATTTTTTCATGAAATAAGTATTTGATCCCCTACCAATCAGCAATAATTCTGGCTCCCACAGACCAGTTAGTCTTCCATTAAGAAGCACTCCTAATCTCAACTCATTACCCAAAACACCTCTGTCAACTCGTTACATCGTTATGTAGCTGTATAAAAGACACCTGTCCACACAATCAATCAGATTCCAACGTTTCCACCATGGCCAAGACAAAGGAGCTGCCTAAGGACATCAGGGACAAAACTGTAGACCTGCACAAGGCTGGGATGGGCTACAAGAAAATAAGCAAGCAGCTTGGTGAGAAGTTAACAACTGTTGGAGCAATTATTAGAAAATGGAAGAAACACAAAGTCACCGCCAATCTCCCTCGGTCTGGGGCTCCACGCAAGATCTCCCCTCGTGGGATATCAATGATCATGAGAAAGGTCAGGGATCAGCCCAGTACTACACAGGAGGAGCTTGTTAATGACCTGAAGGCAGTTGGCACCACAGTCACGAAGAGAACCATCAGTAACACACTACACCGTAAAGGATTAAAATCCTGCTGCGCGCGCAAGGTTCCTCTGCTGAAGAAGGCACATGTACAGGCCCGTCTGAAGTTTGCCAAAGAACACCTGGATGATCGAGAGGAGGCCTGGGAGAAGGTGATGTGGTCAGATGAGACCAAAATAGAGCTATCTGGCATCAACTCTACTCGCCGTGTTTGGAGGAAAATAAATTCTGAGTATAACCCCAAGAACACCATCCCCACTGTGAAGCATGGAGGTGGAAACCTTATGTTTGGGGGTGTTTCTCAGCTAAGGGGACAGGACGATTTCACCGTATCGAGGGGAGGATGAATGGGGCCATGTACCAGGAAATTTTGGGCGACAACCTCCTTCCCTCAGTGAGAGCACTGAAAATGGGTTGTGGATGGGTCTTCCAACATGACAATGACCCAAAACATACTGTTGGTAACACAAAGTTTTACCAAATAATTAAAGTGACCGTTTTCTCAGGAAGCAGCAAATCCGATGTTTGTGTCTTGAGTCAGGAAAGTATTTATTGCAGGAAGCCAGCATGAAGGATTCACACAAAAGTATCCATCGAACCATTGGAGTTCGGGGACTTTCTACAAGTACATTTGCATGTATTCAAATTTTGGTGCTAAATACAGTGTGACCTCTGATTGGTCATTTGTTATACAGGGTTGCCCTATGGGCTGCAATTTCTACCGCTGTGTTTTATTGGTTGTCTGTAAAACAATGGAAGCTTCGTGTGGACATTAACATGCATATGTGAAGTTTTTGTAATACACAAATCTGTCTGTCTCCTAACAATACGGACAAGGCAACAAATGAGTGGCTCAAAAAGAAGCATATTAAGGTCCTGGAGTGGCCTAGCCAGTCTCCAGACCTAAATCCCATCGAAAATCTGTGGAGGGAGCTGAAGCTTCGAGTTGCCAAGCGACAGCCTAGGAACCTTAAGGATTTGGAGAGGATCTGCAAAGAGGAGTGGACCAAAATCCCTCCCAAGATCTGTGCAAACCTGGTGAAAACTACAGCAAACGTCTGACCTCTGTGCTTGCCAACAAAGGTTTCTCCACCAAGTATTAAGTCCTATTGTTCTACATTACATTACATTATTTGCATTTGGCAGACGCTCTTATCCAGAGCGACGTACAACAAAGTGCATACCCATAACCAGGGATAAGTGCGCTGAAAGACCCAATACTTATTTCATGTGAAAATATATTAAATTTATAAAATTCATATCATGTTGTTATTGTGGATTATTTTGTGATATTCTGTCTCTCAATGTTAAAATGTACCTATGATTAAAATTCTACACAGTTCCATTCTTTGTAAGTGGGCAAACCTACCAAATCAGCAAGGGATCAAATAATTATTTCTCCCACTGTATGCGTCTCTGTATGCAAGTATGACTATATGCTAAGGCTACCAATCAATATTTCATTGTACATTCAATGAGCACTTTATTAGGTATTTATTCCAGTTAGAGGTTTGACCTCTATCCACTTAATAGGTTTGACACGTTGTGTGTTCAGAGATTCTCTTCCACACACCGCAGTTGTAATTCATGGTTATTTGCATTACTGTCACCTTCCTGTCAGCTTTGGCCAGTCTGGCCCTTCTTCTCTGACCTCTCTCATTAACAAGGCATTATTGCCCACAGAACTGTTGTGACGACCATGCCCGGTCTTTTTCAGCTGTTGTTGTAGCTGTCGTCCAGCAGGTGGCAGTGCTGCATGCCATCCCTCCCTTCCCCTGGAAATTCTAAGTGTTGATTTGATAATTAGTTGATTAGTCACCAATTTTCCTGGTTGTTAGCACCTGGGAAAACCCTTGATAAGTGGCTTCACCCAGATGCTCAGGGGATTGATTTCTTGTTGGCTGTGTGTTGCTGGCTGTTGGTATTTTGGGGACTTGTTATTTTGGACTTCCATACTCCACTTGCACTCACACTCAAACAAAACCCCAAATTGATTCACTCTGACATGCATTCAGACAGAAACAGATTATTTCACATAAATTATTTCAAATTATTTTCCTTGTCTGGTCTCCATGTTTTGTTGTTGACTGCACGAATGCTGGTCGTAAAACTGTTGTGTGTGAAATCCAAGGAGATCAGCAGTTTCTGAGATGCTCTAACAAGCCTGTATGGCACCAACAATCATGCCACAATCGAAATCACTGAGATCACATTTTTCCCCATTTTGACATTATCTGAAACTCCTGACCCGTATCTGCATGATTTTATGCACTGCACTGCTGCTGGATGATTGGCTGATTAGATGATCACATGAATAAGTAGGTGTACCTAATAAAGTGTTCAGTGAGGGTATATTCATCATGCAACTAGTGTTTCATGTTTATTTTTCTCTTCAGGAATTTCCATTTTATTTAATTGTGTTTATGAAAATAATGAAAGTTAGCAGTAATTATTTTTTTTACCATCATACCTTTGATAATTCTTTTACTTGAAATTATTTTCATAGTTGTTCACATAATGATGTGCATTTACTCCATTTTTAAAAGAAGTATCAACGTTAGTAGTTAGTGCAGTCGGAATCTGCATCATAATTAATTTGGTAGGCAGTGTGGGTGGCATGGTGGTGCAGTGAATGGCACTGTCACCTCACAGCAAGAAGGTACTGAGTTCAAATCCCAACTGAGGGCCTTTCAGTGTGGAGTTTGCATGTTCATGTACACATGGGTTTCCACTGGTTACTCTGGTTTTTTCCCACAGTCCGAAGACATGCATTAAGCTAATTGATATGAATGTGTGAGCTAATGGTGTGTAGGTCCTGTAATGAATTGGCAACCTCTCCAGGGTGTATTCCTTCTCCTGACCGACTGCATGCTGGGTTAGGTTGCTTTCACAGTGCAGGCAATTCTGGCTTGTTTTTAAAATCTGTTCCTTAGGACAATCCACACTATTGTTTGTATGTGGCTTTTTCTTGGTTTGCTGCGCTGTTTCAGGGGGAAAACCTGCAGAAAATCTGCAGGGTGAATTTCAGAACTGTACAACAGTCATTCACTGCATGAATCAATGTGTTTTCAGCAAATTTAGCCACACAAAATGTGTTAATTCAAGCTGAGAGGACCATTAACGCTAGAAATATAGCCGTGAAGACAATTCAGGAGATTGTTAAAAAATATGCGATATCTCCGATAAAATAATTTAGCAATTAGCTATAGGAGGGAATCCAGCAAAATCATTGAGAACTAAATTATCTAGTTAAATTAGCTAGTTAGCGACCCATAGATAACTATAGCAAGCCATATTCGATGAAGTACATTTTGTATTAACGTTTGAAGCCCAAATGATCAGCTACAATTCTACGGCACTGTTGAAGCCAAACTATCATTGTTTGATAGGAAGTGGACTGCCCCCAGCCGATTTATCAGAGTCCACAAAATGGTCAAATACATTCTTGGGAAGGACTCTTCGGTTCTGGCTGGTATCTCAGGTGGTTTAGAGAGTGGACTCAGTAGTGGACCACCTGAGCCGATGGAGTAGCAGAGTGAGAGTCATTTAAGAAGTAACTATAAAATATGAAATAAATGAGTATGCCTTGTATAATCACTCTCTTCTCTGTAGGCTGAGCACTGCTTTTAAATTTTTTGCAAAAAACCGCACTGCAATTAAAAGTTGTAATATATACATGGTATATCGGGTGATCAAGTTCGCCTTCCAGGTTGTTTGCGATCTCTTAAATAGATTTACGTGCAAATCTATATTCAAGAATTAACTTTTCGTCTGTCATGTAGTCTAGAGCATTTTCTCTATCACGACATTTTCTTCCTCCAATGGCAAAAAAAACTCAGCTATTCCTTTGTTGACTGAGATTTAAGGTAATCTGTAGCTAACCTTACATTTTATTGTCGTTAAGGTGTTTTATGCAACACTTAACGGATTTTAACGGATTACTTAAGGGAAAATGCAATACTTAAGGGTGTTTTTGAGGGTTTCTGACATTTCACTTTAGGAAAGTCTCAAGAGACACTTCAGGGTTTGTTGCGCAACTCTCTTAAATTTAAGGGAAACTGAAGGGAAACCTTAAGGGGAAACTACACTTAAGGTGTTTTATGCAACTGGGCACAGTGCCTATTTGATCATCTGATAATTTTTTTATTGACATTTTTTTAAAACAGTAATACCGCAACACGCAAAAATAAACTGCTTACATGCCAAGGTATCATCCTAATACACAAGCAAAAAAAACACAGGTAAAGACTACAGTTAATGTTTACAGGGAGTTAGGGAGGGATGGGGAGAGGTGCAGCTTGAAGAGGTGCATCTTCAGTCTACGCTTGAAGATGGCAAGAGATTCTGCTGTTCTGACCTCCACGGGGAGTTTGTTCTACCAACCGTGGAGCCAGAACAGACAGTAGTTGTGAGCGGGAGGTGCCAGGCGGCCTGTAGTGGCCAAACAAAGAGGTCTGGCAGGCGGTCTGGCAGGCTGACGATTCTTTGGAGGTAAGCTGGGGCTGACCCCTTGACTGCTTGGAAGGCTAGCACCAATGTTTTGAATTTGATGTGAGCCATGATAGGCAGCCAGTGGAGGGAAGTAAGCAGGGGGGTGACATGCGATCCAGGTCAGGGCTGTGCCGCAGAGAGATCTAGAAGAATGAGGACAGAGGTGAGGGAGGCTGCTCGTGCAGCATGGAGTGATTCACTGACAGAGAGGAGCACTTGCTCTGTCAAGTGGCCAGATCTGAAGCCAGATTGATGGGGGTCTAGCAGGGTGTTCTTAGAAAAGAAAGAAAAAAGTTTACAAGAAGCAGCTCATTCTATTGTTTTAGATAGAAAAGGAAGAAGAGATACCGGGCAGTAATTCTGAATTCAAACATGGTGGTGTAATTCTCCAATACAACAGAGCTCTCAGTGAAGCCAGGGTTCTCTCTCAAAAAGTTTTAATAGATGGCACTCAGGCCCCCAGGTTGGTGGTGCTTCAGGTAGATGGAACTTTTGTATTTTGATACCACCTTAAAGGTAATTTCCTGCATTCTGGGGCCTTAAAAAACACACACTAAAATGCCTTCTGACAATGACGGTTAAAAAGCAAATGTCCAAATTTATTTTAAATTAATTAAGAAAACACCATTAATTTCTCCCATAGACCATCTATTGTTTTTATCTGGAAGCTAACACATTAGCTAACAAGCCCAAATGAAATGTCAACTTACCACTTACAGAAGGTATACTTAGCTAAGAACGTTTCTGGAAACACGCTTAAACGTTAAGGTAGAGCTTAAGGTATAACTTACGAATGACATAGCGTTAAGAAGGCTTCGGGAAAGCAGCCCTAAGCAGTGAGACGTTACGATACGTCTTGATTATTATTGTTGAAAATCCATTTGAAACCATATATAAATATAGTTTAAATCTGATTTGAAGAAATTGGATTTCATGTGGATTCTTCTCCATAAATACAATCAGATTCCAGTTATATTTGGCCTGCCTGTCTGACCTTAAAGGTACAATAGGCAATTTCGGACGTGTAACGGTTAAGAGAGGAATTTCAGCAACAAACAACCTCAAACCACAACACTGTTCCCACAGTCTATGAATATATGTAATATAAAGCATTATTATACAGTTCAGTGTTCTTGTGTACTGTTCTGGAAAGCTGACAGTGATAAACGCAACAGAGCCTGCCGTCTTTTCCTAGTGTTCTAGTAAGAAAATGTTCGTTGAACAAGTGACTTTATGAAATCTTGACTTTGGTGTCCTACACAACACTATTTATATTTTTTGTCTTTTTTAAGTTTTCACTTTAACTAACCAAATATATTATGACCAAGCAAGTTATTTGGCTATGTAACTAGCTGGCTATATAACTAAGATATGATAGTCTACCACAAACGATACAACTGTAACTTGAAGAAATAAAGATTTAGCTAAACTCAGATGATTGAACACATAGAGATAAAAGTGTAGAATGTGTAGCTGCCTGAATTGCACTCCAAACAAGCGATCACTGAAACTCTGTATACTATTGCTTATATTCATAACAATATCTAGTTATAAATAGAAATTGTCCGAAATTTCCTATTGTACTTTTAAGGACTATAAACACTGGCAGAGGGTGAGTCAACATGTCAGTGAGCCTTTTTCAATAATAGGAAGGGATTTACAATGGTCTTGCAAGAATGTTTTAACACAAAAATCTTACCTACATTGACATTTTTTACATTTTTGTCATTTGGCAGACGCTTTTAATCCAAAGCGACTTCCAAGTGCATAGGTTCTTCCACAAGTTAAAGCATCACATCCATAACTAGTAAAATACACATGAAGTGTTGTTCTAAACATGGAGTCATCATAAGTGCAATTTTTTTTTTTTTTTTTTGATGAGATGAGAAGGTCACAGTCATCTGCAGATCCTTTACAACCACCTCACTGTGCCCTTCCCCCTCTCTAGGCCCATCCCTTCCTTTTCCACTTTCTCCCCCCTTACAGACTCTGATGTTTCTCAACTCCTGCTCTCCCACCGCCCTACAACCTGTGCCCTTGACCCTATCCCCTCTTCTCTTCTCCAAACTATCACACCTGACATTCTCCCATTTGTCACCTCCCTTGTCAACTCCTCCCTGTCTTCCGGCTGTTTTCCGGCATCCTCCAAGAGGGCCCACATCACTCCGCTGCTAAAAAAGCCTACCCTGGATCCCTCCATCATCCAGAACTACCGCCCGGTATCTCTTCTTCCTTTCCTTTCTAAAACTATAGAACGAGCCGCTTCTACTCAACTTTCTTCCTTCTTGTCTAACAACAACCAGCTAGACCCCCATCAGTCTGGCTTCAGATCGGGCCACTCGACAGAGACTGCGCTCCTCTCCATCAGTGAGTCACCCAATGCTGCACGAGCAGCCTCCCTCTCCTCTGTCCTCATTCTTCTAGATCTCTCTGCTGCCTTCGACACTGTGGATCACTCCATCCTCCTGTCTGCCCTGTCAGCAACGGGCATCTGTGGCACAGCCCTGGACTGGATTGAGTCCTACCTCTCTGGTCGCTCCTTCCAGGTTGCCTGGGCTGGTTCGGTATCGACACCTCGGCCCCTCGCCACAGGAGTTCCCCAGGGCTCAGTCCTTGGCCCACTTCTTTTTTCTCTTTACACTCGCTCCCTTGCCCCTGTGATCACTGCACATGGGCTATCCTACCACTGCTACGCGGACGATACTCAACTCTTCGTCTCGTTCCCGCCGTCTGATACGCAGGTTTCAGCCCGTATCTCTGCTTGCCTGAGGGACATCCAGAGCTGGATGGACAACCACCATCTAAAGCTCAACCCAGGTAAAACTGAAATGATATTCATCCCTGCTAATACCTCTCCCCATCTGGATCTCTCCATTTCCCTCGGGGATACCACACTCACGCCGTCACCCAGTGCAAGGAACCTCGGCGTGGTGATGGACAGCAGACTGTCCCTTTCCGAGAACATTGCGGCGGTGACCCGGTCTTGCAGGTTCTTCCTATACAACATACGGAGAATCCGCCCCTTTCTCACCCCCTACTCGACCCAGCTCCTGGTCCAAGCGATGGTTCTGTCCCGCCTGGACTACTGCAATTCCCTCTTGGCTGGTCTCCCAGCGTCCGCCATCAGACCCCTCCAACTCATCCAGAATGCAGCAGCTCGTCTGGTCTTCAACCTTCCCAAATACTCACACGTCACCCCCCTGCTTACTTCCCTCCACTGGCTGCCTGTCATGGCTCGCATCAAATTCAAAACATTGGTGCTAGCCTTCCAAGCAGTTAAAGGGTCTTCCCCAGCTTATCTGCAAAAAATCATCAAACCCTACACCCCTGCCAGACCTCTTCGTTCAGCCTCCACAGGCCGCTTGGCACCTCCCCCTCTCTGAACCTCCACCTCACGCTCACGACTACTGTCTGTTCTGGCTCCACGGTGGTGGAACGAACTCCCCGTTGAGGTCAGAACTATAGAATCTCTCCCCACCTTCAAGCGCAAGCTGAAGACACACCTCTTCAAGAAGCACCTCTCCCCATCCCTCCCTACCTCCCTGTGAACCTTAATTGTTGTCTCTGTGACTTGCTTTGTGTATCGGTATTTTTAGTTGGCTAGGTAAGCAGTGTTTGGATAGTTAACTTTGGTCACTTTTGCTCTGTTTGTTTGTTTGTTCAAAAAAAATAAATAAAATTAAAAAAAAAAAAAAAAAAATGGCCCTTGTCCTTATCTTTGTTGTACAGGTAGCAGTTGAAATTGTACTTCCCTCTAGGGTCTTTCAGCGAACTTATCCCTGGTTATGGGTATGCACTTTGTTGTACGTTGCTCTGGATAAGAGCGTCTGTCACAAATCAAATAGCCTTAGCACATAGTTAGCACATAACATTATCAATTGGTTCTTTTTGTGGAAGTAATGTTATAACAGACTGGGGAATAAAGTAACCAGCTAATGTTAGCTAAATTTACACAAGATAAGTACAGCCTGTTGCCATTAGAAAAATTACCAATAGCCAGACAGCAAGTAAGTTTGTCACGTCCATGCCCTTCTATTGTTTTTCCCTTTTCTATGTTCTCTGCTTTCACTCCTTGTTTTACCTCTCTCCCCATTACATATCTCTGCCCCCCACTCCTTATATGCATTTCCTTGCTGTTTCTTGGTATCTGTTCCCCAGCACTTACACCTGTTTATCGTTTAGTTAATTGGTTAGTATATTTAAGCCTGCCTGTTTTGTTCTTTTGTGGCTAGTTCGTCAGTTCTGTTTCCCCTGTGGTAAGGTTGTTCACTGGTCAGTTCTAGCCTGTTTTCTGGCTAGGCTAGGCTAGGCTAGGCTATGTTATGTTATATAACTCCTGCCTGGCTCTTTGGTCTTTCTGGATCATGTTTTTGTACTTTCTACCCGGTTTCTGAACTTATCCCTGGTTATGGGTATGCACTTGTACGTCGCTCTGGATAAGAGCGTCTGCCAAATGCCAATAATGTAATGTAATGTAATGTAATGATGGAATGCACATGTATAGATTTTTCTGCCTTTTTTTCTTTCACGGTATCCTTTTTTCCCCCTAAGCTGCCTGCTCCTGTGCATGAGTGACTCCGAGCTGAGCTGAGACAGTGAATCGGCATGGTATTACGTGTGACTCTTGGTGTGATAAAGGCACATTTTTTTCTGAATTGTTTTTGTTGCATACTGCACCAAACTGCATCTCCACCTTCTGCTTGCTGTCTGACCCATTTTCCTCTGAATAACAAGACTCAAACCCATCACAGAGGAAAAAAGCCATATACACATTCTGAGCAAGAAATCATAATGTAGCATGTCAAGCATGAGGCGAGGAGAAAGACCTCGCCCTCTCTGCATGGCTGTTTCTCACCAAACGTTTGCATGTTAGTCACCCCCACTCCACTGCAGCGTGGGGACCAGAAAATAGCTTATTTGTCCACTTCCCTGTTTTCCTGGCTGCACTCAATTTCAGCTGGAAATTTCAACTGTATGCACCACCATCCCTCCTCAGACAACAAGCTGGAAGCTGCCCCAATGACTGCAGAAGGGGTTACAATATTATTTACAGTGCAATCCATAAGTATATGGAGATTACTACAATTTCTGTTCTTTTGGCTCTGTACTCTAGCACACTGGATTTGAAATGAAACAATCAGTGTGATGACCGGACTGTCCAAATCTGGGGGAGAAAGTGGAAAAGGAAGGGATGGGCCTAGAGGGGGGGAAGGGCACAGTGAGGGGGGCAGTGGTTGTAAAGGATCTGCGGATGACTGTGACCTTCTCATCGAAGAAATCTGCAAAGTCATCAGCAGCGAAGGAGGAGGAGGAGGCGGTGCGTTGAGGAGAGAGAAGAAAATGGAGAAAAGTTTCCGGGGGTTAGAAGCGGAGTTCTGAATTTGTGTTTGATAGTATTTTGCTTTGGAGGCAGTGATATCGGAAGAGAATGCCGCCAGGAGAGACTGGTAAGTCATGAGGTCTGAAGCGTCTCTGGATTTCCCCCACTTCCTCTCCGCTGCGCGGAGGCTGGCCCTGGAGGTACGGAGGGTGTCAGATATCCAAGGACTGGGAGGGGATGTGCGAGGTGGCTTTGAGACAGGGGGACAGAGAGAGTCAAAGGCGGAGGAGAGAGATGAAAGGAGGGTGGCAGATGCAGAGTCAGCGGGGAGTTTGGAGAAGGATTCGAGAGGGGGGAGTGAGGCGGTGACGGTGCTGGCAAAGGAAGAGGGTGAGAGGGAGCGGAGGTTACGGCGGGCTGAGGAAGTGTGGGTGGGAGGAGGGGGAGGAGGATGGGGAGGAAGAGGGAGGGAGAATGAGATGAAGCCATCACACGCCAAGCCGCTAGAGAGAATTATGGGATCTTGAATTGAGGGATACATTTGCACATTTGAGTAAGGATGGAATCAAGCCTTTTGAATAGAAGCTCTGCCAATGATGAACAGTTATTTGAAATCAAATTTACTCAACACTATAAATGAAGCTATATTTGATGTACACACATACACACATTTGTATGTTTGTTATACTTTATATTTGTTGTATTTTTCAAGCTTTGGCAATATGTCATGCAACCTCATGCCAAAAAGCACATTCCAGCTTCCCTGTTAATTACAATAAGTAGAATTATTTAATTTGGCTTGTTCATGTGTCAGTATTTTCCCTTTGTCAACTGAATTGTGTGTGTAATGTGGACCTGATCATACTGATTGCAGAGGTAACCTAGAGGTATAGAAAGGGGAAACTTTCTTCCAATTTCAATGCATTCCCAGGTTGTTCTGCATCCAGGGTGACCCATCTTTGACATGCTAATGCAGATTTCTAGGTCTGAACTCTCATCCTGGGACTTCTGCCTGCAGAGATAATTCCTCATGTGTCACTTGTCAGGGCATGTGAAATAATGAGACTCAGATATCCTATTTCAAATCAATCTCATTAAATTATTTCAATTTAGCTACGTTATTAATAACGGACTCAATAGTAATGATTGAATAAATCATTCAACAGTCATACAGTTGAATTAATATTATGAATTCAACAACAACTTATATGAGTTCGATTTTATATAAGTAGGCTCAAATATCATTCTTAAATAGCTAGTTGGCTTAGTTCAGTGTTGGAAAAACATTGAGACGGACAACCGGTTACAATAAAGAGTATTTAATGAACACAAATTTTAATCATAAACACAGCTAAATAAAAAGGGCGTGACGGAAAAGTTATGTGTTGAAGAGGGAAGAAAGATGGAGGACAAAGGAATGCACGTACACGTATGCCCGCGTCGAGAAAGTGAGCGAAGGAGACAAAGGAAGAGAGGAAGAGCACGTGTATGTGAGTACACGTAGCGGGTGAAGAGGATGGGGGAAGGAATTGGTAGAGAATATAGCTTGGGCCTTATAATGGTGGACTATGTTTATAGCGTGTAATGGCGCGTACACCTAGTTGAAATTTGGGTGGTCAAGAGACAAATTAATGTAATTACCACAACAAGGGTACTTACGCTTTGGGAAGCGTTTCTGTGAGTTTGCGGTGCTTGATTAAATTAATTTAGAAACTTAGTTCACGTAATTTAACAGTCCACTGACTATAAACCCGGAGAGCCGTAGGCCATTCTCTAAGGGTTATTTGTACGGAAGAGAGAGAGAGCGTAGAATGTAATGGATGATAATGCGTCAGTTGTAAACAAAACAATTTAAACAAAGTTACACAAATAATTAATCTAGAAGATACAATGTATTAGAAAATGAACAAGACTAATGCCCAGATGCGCAGCCTTACTTGGTGGCGAATATCCGATGATATTTAACCAGTCTCAAATAGCTGGTCGTCATCGGTAGGCAAAGTTTCTTGTTTGGAGAATCTGGGATGCTCCAGGGAATGAACGCTGCCCAGGTACCGTTGTCCTGGGGGAAGGGCGTCTCTGGCGGGACCAGGGAAATGGCCGGTCATCTTCTGGCTCCAAAGTTGATTAAAACCGCACAATGTATGTGCGATCTCCGATAAAATATCGGGTCCTTGCAAGTATTCAGATATATCATTTTAGAACTAGCAGGCCCAATGAATAGAACCGTGATCAAGGCTTCAGACACAAAGGGAGTGTTCTTTAAATTAATTAGGTGGGAGTCTCTTTCGGAACGAACAGCACAGGATAGCCGTAGGTTAGAAAGAGGCCGTTAAATTCGCGCCTGAGGCTTTTGTGAGGTCCAGCAGTTGCGTATTTCCGGCTGATACTGTATTGGTTAAATGTCCATTAAAATTACAGTGGGAGGTGGCGTGGATTGCGTCATCAATGGCGTAGACAAAGGCTTTTCCCTGTTTCAAAAAGTTATTACGTTGGCCCCAACAGAAATAACAGAAAGTGAGAGAGCTTACCGGCTCTCTGATTTGAATCAGACATAGTAAGACTATTATACACACTTTTCCACAAGGGCGGAGACAAAAACAAGGAAGACATGATGATGACAACCTAGGATTATTATTATTTAGTCTCCAAACTCCAACCTTGCCCTTGCTGTAAGACCGGAATGTGCTAGCTACCCCCTTCTAGGAGAAGCAGAGACATTAAGGTCAAAGGCTGTCTGTCTGCTGGGAGAGAGACTCCTAGTAAGCACTTAATGTCACACACATTGTCAATTAAGAATAAATTAAGAAAATTACCCTTACAATATCTTCTGTAGAATTTTAAAGAGTGTGACGGTCCAGAGGACCGCACAGGAGAAATGAACGTGTAGCTGTGGCGTGTCAGTGGCCGACAACTGACTGGGCAGTCAGATTAGCGCCCCTCCTGACGGGCAAGGCTAGGGCTGCTTACGTCAGCATGGACCAAGAAGACGCCTTGGAGTATGAGCGGCTGAAGGAAGCCATACTGGACAAGTACGACATCGACCAGGAAACGTATCATCTTCAGTTCCGAGGAGCCCAGGTGGGTGATGAGGAGACCCCCAAAGAACTGTATGTGCGCCTACGAGACCTTTACCAATGATGGGTACAACCACGAAACCACACCAAAGAGCAGATCGGGGAAACGATCATTCTCAAGCAGTTCCTCTGCCTCGTGTCTCCTGAGCTCCAGGTGTGGATACGGGAGCGCAACCCTGACTCTGCTGCTGAGGCCGCTTCGTTGGCGAATGTCTTTGTGTCAGCTCGTCGCAAGACCCAACCATGGACGTATGCCAAATGGAAGGGGAGCAGAGAGTCCAACAAACCCCATCGTCAGCCTCCAGCACCCAAGCCAACCAGCAGCGAGGGTAAGTCTGTGTTTGATAAGGGTGGTCTGGCCAAGCAGCGCCTTACTAAGTCTAGTAGCCCCAAGGCCCCAGTGTGTTATCAGTGTGGACAGGAAGGTCATATTAGGCCCAAATGCCCCAATAACCCAGACAACCAAGCTAAAATTTGTACTGTGCCTAGAGATAGCTCTCCCAAGAAACACGTAGCTCTCTACTGCTGCTGTAGTTCTGAATGGGCAGGAGGTTAGTGCACTTGTTGACACAGGTAGTATGGAGTCCTTAGTATCCGCTGACCTAGTCCCAGTACACATGAGGAGCTACACTGAGATGACCCAATTACGCTGTGTTCATGGGGAGGAAAGAGCATATCCAACTGCCAGTGTACATGTTGAGGTGTTAGGACAAACGTACCTGCTTGAAGTTGGGGTGGTAGATAGTCTGCTATATCAGATGATTTTAGGGCAGGATTTTCCTACCCTGTTGGACCTAGTACCTGCTAAAAGAGAGTGTAATGTGACAGTGACCAGAGCAATGGCTAAGAAAAGTGAGACAGAAATGCCACTTGCGGCATTGCCATGGTATGACAGTGAGATTGAAGCTCAGCCAGGGAAGACAAGGAAGTCTAAGAGGCAGAGGAGACAGGAGAAGTTTCAGTTTGGGGTGGCTCACAGTGAGGAAGAGTCTAGCCCAGAGCAGCTGGAAGTGCCTATACAGATTCCACAGGATATTGGGTTATTGTAGCAACAGGATCCAGACATTCGCCCATTATATCAGCAGTCTCAGAAGGAAGAGCAGCTCAGTGATAATGGGGGAGAGCAAACAGGACATGGGTTTTCACTCAGAAATGGGTGAGGGCTGGAAGCAAGGATGGTAGTTCCTCAGAAGGTCAGAGACTTAGTCCTTGAGTTAAGCCATTCTGTCCCCTGGGCAGGCCATTAGGCAGACAGAAAACCATGGCCCGAGTCAGCCGTCATTTTTACTGGCCCAAGATGTCCAAAGACATTGCTGAGTTTTGTAAGACTTGCCCTGAGTGTCAGAAAACAGCCAGTAGATGTCCCCCTAAGGTCCCCTTAGAGCCCCTTCCAATAGTGGGAACACCTTTTAAGCAGTTGGGGATGGATGTTGTGGGCCCCCTTGAGCGTAGCAAGGCTGGGAATCACTTTATGCTGGTCATCACAGACTATGCCACCAGATATCCTGAAGTTTTTGCACTGAAGGTAGTAAAAGCCAGAACAGTAGCTACCTGTCTCATGCAGCTTTTCTCTAGAGTGGGTTTCCCTAGAGCCATAATCAAGGATCAGGGGTCTAACTTTATGTCCCAGCTCCTTAAGCAAGCCTATAACTTGTTAGGGATTAAGCGCATACGGACTACCCCTTATTATCCGCAGATGGATGGATTAACTGAACGCTTTAATCAGACCCTCAAACAGATGTTGAAAAAGTTTGTGGACGAAACTGGCACTGACTGGGACAACTGGCTCCCGTATGTTCTGTTTGCCTATCGTGAAGTCCCACAGGCCTCAACTGGATATTCGCCATTTGAGCTGCTTTATGGACGTGATGTGCGTGGCCCCTTGTCGCTGTTGAAGGAGGCCTGGATGGGAGAAGAGCAAGTTCCCCAGACTCAGAACAGCCTCTCCTATGTGCTGAAGATGAGGGAGAAGCTGAAGAGCATGGCGGAGCTGGCTCAGGAGAACCTTGAACAGGCGCAACAACGACAGAGGACGCACTACTGTCGAGGACCCGGCCCTAGGCCCCCCTGATGAGAGATTGACGGGGGATGGGTTAGGAAGGAATGCATTGTTAACCTCTCACACACGCAATTGAGGTGGTAGCAAGAACGCCCGTAAGAGGAAAAATATGTGGTTCAAGATAAATTTACAACCGTTTATGGACACTGAGGAGTCTGAAGTCAGAGGACTTAGATTTAGGGTTTCAGAGAGCAAGGCTAAAGGTCACGCGTAGAATGTGTTCTAGCATGACCGTGGAAGATGCTCAACATGCTGAACGGGTAATTGGTGACCCAGGGAGTTTGGCGTTCAAAGAAACAGTAGATGTGATAACATACTTAGTTGACACGTGTGGGCTTGCTCCTACAGGGGAGGGGCACAATGCCTGGTTAAAGCAACAGGATGAGGAAAACAGTGAAGATAATTGGGAGATCAAAGAGTATGAGAAGATGGAAAAATGTAGGAGAGATAAGGAAAACGGAAAGGATGTCAATACCGAAAGAAGATTAAGAGGCTTCAAGGGCCTTCCTGATTATAGTACAAATAATTTATCGGATAGATTCAAAGGACTAACAGTGGAGGAGTTAAATGATGAATTACACTCAGCTATTAGCTGGATTTCTTTTGTAGATCCCTTAAGGCGCCACAAAAAGGGGCACCTGAAGAGTGTATTGAGATGGTGGCAGGCACTAACTTCTGGCTTGCATGAGGTCAAGGTGTGGAGGAAGTCAAGGAGAGACTATGAAATTGAAACAAACACCAGTGATGAATAGATTCCTTAAAAAAATACAAAAAAGCTAGTGTTTTTCCACTCGTATATTGAGATGGTGGAAACATGAGCTAAAGGGGCACATGAGATAAAGTATTGGGGAAATTTCTTTTGAGGTATGAGAAAATGACAGTAGGACAAACAGAAGTAATGAATATAGTCATTAAAAAAGTTGCATAAGAGATAAATGTCTTCCCACTCGGTATACTGGGGGCATTTCTTATCAAAAAAAGGTACACTCTTATACGAATAAAGGATATATAAGGAATAAGCTTTTAGACCTTAGGATAGCATCTTAGAATTTTGCTTCAGAAGATATCTATATGGATATGGAGAGAGGAGTGACGTACGCGGTGCGGACTCAGCCCAAGAGTTGTGGCAGCGGGACTGATGTCGAAGAGGTGTTCATGCGCATCCCTCATCATACAGAAAAGCTGGTGAAAGAGTTAAAGGGCTTTTACGACATGCTTGGAGCCGTGAACTGCACCTGGAGGCCAACAGACGGGATGCGGGGTTCCTCCACGCTACAGAACACCTTCCTGCTGGACCCACGCAAGAACCTGAAGCCTCCCCCCCTAACCTCAGTGTCAGTGAGGAGAGGCATATGCTGCGGCTGCACTGAAAAACCCCCAACGTGTTCGAAGACATACCAGTGCACATCCCATACAACAGGCAGGAGAAGTACGAAGTGCAAAGTCACGTCTTTCGAAAGTCTGGGTCCTGATCCTGCCCCAGATTCCCAAACCAATGCAGCTGTTCAAAGAGCTCACCAACAGCAAGGAGGAGGGATCAAATCCCGCAGAAAACGAGATAGCTATATTTAGGGCATGGGTGGTAATTATAATCTATATTACTTGTAAAAGTAGGAAAAGTAGTACATAGAAGCTCAACGTTATAAGTTTCCTTTCATTTTTATGTCTTATTTTTTAGTAAGATACTAATATACTATATACGATATAAATAAGTAGTAGACTTTAGGGGTGTTCGTACCCATTGTATTAATGGAAGTTCAGTAGCTTTTATCTCCGTGAAGGGGGAGCCATAAGATAAGGTAAAGGCCAAAGAGGATGATGGGTATTTTAGGGGTGTACCTTGAATTTCAACATCATGGTGGAAAGGTGAATCAGAAAGAGCTAAAGGGGTATATGTAACTTGCATGTGATCAGCAAACTGAAAGATGATATATATCCTGTAATTTATATAACTCTATTCTTTTGATTGATTATAATAAAGTATATCTTACTATAATCATATGTGATAAAGATTCTTTTAGAGGAATACATTGAATACAGGACATCGTATACCAGATTTGCATCACACCCTTCACTTCGAGACTGGGCTGGAAGTTCAGTAGAACTTACCAGGGCTCCAGAACGTTCGGAGTACTTGAGTTCGTCCCCGAGACACCTCATGGTGAGGTACTGCTCGTGGGAACGTGAGGTCTGAGCTCGGCAAGGGGTCCGTGGCTCACGACACTACGACCAAAAAGCCAAAGCCAGGAATTTCCAAGTTGGAGACAAGGTGCTGGTGATGCTACCCAATGACAACAGTAAGCTGCTGACAAAGTGGCAGGGTCCTTTCCAAGTCATTCGCAAGCTGGTCCACCACGTATGAAGTTGCCAAGCCAGAGAAAAAGAGTTCCAGACGGGTGCTGCACATCAACCTCTTGAAAGAGTGGTGTGAGAGACCCAACCCGAGTGCTGATGTGCTCATGATCCGACGTGTGCAGGATGAGGATAAAGTAGAGGAGCAGTCACCATCAGAGGGCGCTCTCGACCTCAGTCACCTCTCCCCTGCCCAGAAAGCTGATGTCCGTCGTCTCTGCAATCCAGCCTTGTTCCAGGAGAAGCCAGGTCACACCACGCTGGTGGACCACCACATCACCCTGTGTGAGGGGGCAGTTCCCTGTCGCATGAGCTACTGCATCCCTGAACGTCTCCTTGCTGCTTTGAAGGAGGAGGTGGAGGAGATGAAGACCATGGGCATCGTCGAGCCATCCAAGAGCGATTGGTGTAGTCCAGTCGTGTTGGTGCCTAAAAAGGATGGGACCTGTGTCGACTTCAGGTACCTCAATTCAGTCTCCAAGTTCGACTCATACCCGACACCGAGGATCGATGAGCTGATCGACTGTCTGGGTGCTGCAAGGTGGATGACGACCTTGGAACTCAAGAAAGGTTATTGGCAGGTCCCACTGAGCGACGCTACCAAAGAGCTAACCGCCTTCCGGACCCCGTGGGGCCTGTTTCAGTTCTCTGTGATGCCTTTTGGGTTGCATGGAGCCCCAGCAACTTTTCAGAGACTGATGGATCAGGTGCTCACGGGAACCAATGGCTATGCGGCAGCATACTTGGATGATATCATCGTATACAGTTCATCTTGGGAGGGGCATCTCCAACACCTGCAGGATGTGCTGCAGAAGATTGAGGCTGCAGGCCTGACCATCAATCCGGCCAAGTGTGCCTTTGCCAAGAAGGAGACCGAGTATCTGGGCTATGTGATCGGTGGAGGGGTCATCAAGCCACAGGTGCAGAAGCTGGAAGCCATCCAGAAATGTCCCCTGCTGCAGACGAAGACTCAGGTGCGATCCTTCCAGGGCATGGCAGGATGGTACAGGAGATTTGTGCCAAACTTCTCTGTCAGGGCGGCTGCCCTTACAGACCTGACGCGTAAGAACTGTCCAGTGCAAGTCCGATGGTCGGAGGAGGCCAGGATGGCCTTTCAAGACATTCAGACTAGACTGCCTTATGTAATGAGCCTGTTTTGTACTGTCCTAACTTTGAACAGCAGTTTGTGTTGCAGACTGACGCTTCTGATACAGGCATAGGAGCTGTGCTGTTGCAGGGTGAACAAGGTGATCGACATCCGGTGGCCTACATCAGCCGGAAGCTGTTTCCGAGGGAGGTGCGCTACTCCACGGTCGAGAAGCAATGCCTAGCGGTCAAATGGGCCCTTGATGCTTTCAGGTACTACCTCTTGGGCCGCGAGTTCCTCCTGGAGACAGACCACTGACCATTGCAGTGGATGCATCGCATGCGTGATTCGAATGCCAGGATCACCCGCTGGTATCTGTCCATGCAGCCATACCGGTTCTCCATCAGCCACGTTCCTGGACGAGACAACACCACCGCCAACTTCCTCTCCCGCCTGCCGGCGTGAGACCAGAGGTGGGGGGGTGTGTGACGGTCCAGAGGACCGCACAGGAGAAATGCCCAACTCAGCTGCTACACTCACTCACCTTCACGCTACATACATGAAGGGTCTCACATATATACTGATATTACGTGATGCTCAACTTATGTGAAGACCCGATACATTTTACTGATAACATAAACGCATGGACTTGTGCCAACGGGAAGACGCACAAGCTACTGGCAAGAGCTATGCGGCTACCGCAACAACATCTGCACTTTATTCTGTGAGTTTTTTCAGTGGTAAATTTCTCCCTGTGACCTGAAAAAAACTTACTGTTGAAAATTAAATTGGTTTGCTCTAAAAATAGGCTCACAGTGCTACTGACACTGGTGTAGCTACGTAGCCTATTTCCCTCTAAAACACAACTGATTGAATATTACCAGTAGCAAACTTCACTTTTATTAACCTTAAGCTGAAATTGTACTTCCCTCTAGGGTCTTTCAGCGCACTTATCTCTGGGTATGCACTTTGTGCTCTGGATAAGAGTGTCTGCCAAATGCCACTAATGTAATGTAAGCTGCAGTCCCCTCCAAAAGCATTGGAACAGCAAGGTGAATTCCTTTGTTTTTGCTACGTTGTTACAAAGACAATTGAGGTCAAAAGATGTGCATGAGATGGCAGATCAGAATTTCAGCTTTGATTTCCTGGTATTTTTATCTAGATTTGTTAAACAACTTAGAAGATATCACTTATCAGACCACCCAATTTTTATGTGAGCAAAAGTATTGCAAAATGTGACTGACATGTGTTTCTTGTTACCCAGATGTCTGAATGAATGTCTACTCTTGGTTTTAGCCTTGGGATTTGCCTGTGAAGACTGCATTTGTGTTAGGAAAGATAAACCAACACGAAGACCAGAGAGCTGTCTTTGGGAGAAAAGCAAGCCAATTTGAAGCTGAAGAATAGAGAATCATCTGTGAAGAAAAAAATCAGTCAGTGACATTACAAACAATCTCCACAGGGCAGGGGTGAAGGTATCTCAAACAACTGTTTGAAGAAGACTTTGAGAGTAGCACTATAGAGACTATACCACAAGATGCAAACTACTCATCAGTAGTAAGAATTGGAAGGTGCGATTACAATTGGCAAAGAAGTACAGAGATGAGCCACAAGAGAAGGGATCTGCTCATGATCCAAAACATACAAGTTCATCTGTGAAACATGATAGAGGAAGTGTCATGGCTTGGGCTTGCATGGCTGCTTTTTTTATTTTATTTTTTTTAGATATTTTTTAGGCCTTTTTCAGCTTTATTGGACAGTTTATAGAGACAGGAAGAATGGGGGCGAGAGAGAGGGAAAGACATGCGACAAATTGTCAGACGGTTGGATTCGAACCGTTGACGTCGCGACAATGAGCATGCGGTCAGTGCTCTGCAGGCTGCGCCACCGAGACACCCCAGGGCTCACTAATCTTTATTGATGATGTAACTCATGATGGTAGCAGCAGGATGAATTCTGAAATTATGGAGAAATGCATCCAAACTAACCAAGAGGAAATTCATCATGCCGCAAGATAATGATCCCAAACACATATATCAACAAAATACTTAATTAATTTCTTGAAATCAATTAGGTAACTATTTAAGTGTGCTCCTCTGATAATAATTTGGTTGCTGATTCAAAGAGAATATTTGATTGAATCCTCAGCAGCCTGCCCAGTGGTATGTTGTTTGAAGTAGACCACCATAGTTACAGTACCCATAGGAGGTATTAATGCATTGTGTGTTGGAAGCTACTAGGGCTGATAATTCACTATCATGGGATATATTGGTGTAAAGGCTCACCAAATCAAAAGTGGCAAGTATACAGTGATCACCGATGTTATGCAGGGATTCAGTAATATCTAACATATGCCCCATGTCCCGGTTATAAGAGGGGAGCATTCATGGCTTCAAAATGAAATCAACAAACTTGGAAATATTCTCATTCAAGGAACCAACCTAGTATGCTACAGTGTATTGTTGTGTGTTTTATTATGTATTTAAAAGAATCATACAGCTGTGTGTGTATTTGGCTACAATAGTTTTTATTTATTATTTTCCTTGCATGTTGAAATGAAAAGGTATGCCATGAGAATCAATGCTTAACAATAATTGATTTTTATGGCAATGAATTATTTGAATATAAAAGACTATGCTTTTTGAAATTCAAACAACCTGTTCATTGTTAACATCAATGTCCATGCAGACAATCTAACAAAAGATATGATTTTATTAAAATGTCCCACATACAGAAAGTTTTAATTTATTGAGTTCTGGAATACAGATGTCAAAGTGATTTTTTTTGTGATTAAACAACCAGCTGTAGTTATGCTTCCGTAAGACACTCACCAGGCTGGGTGTGTAAGGATGAGGAAGGTGCCTTTGTTGCTTGATAAAAATCAAAGATCGATGGCAAAGGGTTAAAGTGCCAGTATGGTAGCACAGATGCATGCAAGGAGCACTTTCTGTTCATAGAAACAATTCATTTTATTCCCAAGGACCCTCCCTTCACCCTTAGCTTCATTAACCATGTGGACTGCTGTGTTTGGGAGGGAAGTAAGGCATCAATTCCTGAGAGGTGACTCCAACAGCTCTGCCAGGTAGGAGGAAGAGAGGCATCAGATGGATGCTGATATCAGAGCTGGGAAACACAAGGTGACATGAAGGAGAAGACTGCAATGATATGCATGGTATGAATGCAATAATGTGAATGTTTTATGACAAAAGGATTTTCGGCCCATCTAAGCTTGTCATTTCACCAACTCAGCTTCTGCAGTTTCTTTGTTCTGAAAGATCATATGGATATTCTTAATTCACCTTTGGAGTCAACATAAAAATTGAGAGCTTCATGCCACCATTGTAATTTCCTTAAATTCACCAGTATCTTTTATTTGAACAAGGTACAAGGTAATTTTTAATTTTAAGCTGGAAACGTGCTGTAAACTAAAAAATAATAGTTATTGACATAAGCTTTATTTTCCAACATGTGGAATGTCTTGCATTTTTCTAATTAAAAACATTCCCTGAAAAACAGGATCCGCAATTATTGGCACCGCTGGTTTAATATTTTGAGCAAACAGCCTTGGCAAACATGACAGCCATGAGTATTTTCCTATAATTTGTGATGGCCCAACTCCATATGTGACAGTAGGTATGATGTGATTCTCCTTGTATACGTTCCTCTTTTGCCACCAAACTTGTTGATTGTGTGTATGGCCAAAACCTTCCATTCTGGTCTCACCTGACCGTAGCACTCTCTTCCAGTCTTAATTCCAATGATGTTTGGAAAATTATAGATGCTTGGTTTTATTTATTGTGCTCAGTAAGGGCTGTCTTCATGCCACCCTTCCAAAGAATTTGCTGGTATGGAGGTGCCATTTTCTGTTTTTCTTTTTAGACTTAGTGACCCCAAGACACAGCCAATCTTGGCAGTTCTTAAAGAAGTAACATGGTGGTTGGTCACACTTTCTAGGTTTTTTATGCAATTTGCACAAGAGGGCAATGAAGAAACACAATAAACGTATGAAATATGTCCGTTCTTAAGTTTTGGAGAAGTATTCATTAGAAGTTTATTGTCCTATTTTCAACCAGTTGGGAATGTTCTCCTTCTAGTGTGTCACACGAGGATAACCACTCCTCTTATCCCTCCCCTATAATTCATGACCCATAGTTTGTGCCGCTGGCCTCCAGGAAAGACAATGCAAATATTTGACTAACATTAGATTCACTGAAATTAGAGTGCATTTTAAGGACTATTAGACTATTTCTGGTTATATTGATTCAGCTCGCTTGCTAGTTTGCATTCATAAGGCGGCGTTATCGATATCGTTAGCGAGCTACTTTGCTGTCATAAGGACGTTATAGTTGTGCTTTTAACTTAACTTGGATAGCTAGCTTGCAAATACAGAAAATAATGATGCAGTCATTGACTCATTAGCACCGTTGCTAATCTCATTGTCGCTCTCACTTGCCAGCGTAATGTTAGCATTTTATGTTTGCTGCCTTATTTACTTGTATCTGACTCTTCCCTTTGAAGCTTTTGAGTTTGAAGATTTTCCTCTTTTTTTTCCCTGCTTTCGTTTTCCCGATGTTAGACGACATTTCTCAAATAGTTTAAGTATGCTGTGAATGTATGCTAGCTTACAATGTGATCTGCCACTAAATAACTGAAAACTCTGGCTTGCATAAAAGGCCAGTCAAAAGCATTTACTTTAGGCCTATGGGAATGAGACAGTGCAGTGAGGAGGAGGGCACGCAAATAAGCCTGCATTTTGCGTAAGGTTTTGTTTTGTTTATTAAGCATAGTTTTATTTGTAGGACTTCAATTAACATGATACGGAAGCATATGATTGATAAAAAAAGATTTAAGACATCCTAGGGAGGCCCCTTCAGCAGGGCAGGCCCTGGGCTGCAGCCCATGTTGCTCATTGTTTTAACACAACCATGCTTTAAAGTGGTATGTTTTACCGTTTATGTACTTTTTGTACCGATTACCTGACTTGTGATTATCATCTGTGTCTTCTGAATTGCCAGACGTTGTGGGTTGATGGTGGCACTGTCCAGATTCAATCAGCCATCCCGCAGCCCAATGCCTATATTCATTTAATTATTACATTGCATGATATTAGTGCCATTTGGCAGACGCTCTTATCCAGGCCGACGTACAACACTGAAAGACCCTAGAGGGAAGCAAAGATAAGGACCAGTGCCCGGTTGCATAAAACACCTTAAGTATTTCGCTGAACTCTGACACTTAAGGGTTGATTTCCCCTTAGCTAAGGGAATTACGTGAGGGTGTTGCATATAAACCCTTAACTGTTTCCCTTACCTAAGAAAACCGTCTAAGTGCTTTGCTGCAATGGTTGACGTTTTACTGTAGCAAAATTTGACCGTAACCATGGATGCGTTATCTCATCGGTTATGATCATTGACTATAGGCTGTACAATAAAATAAGGTTTTAACCCCTAACCTATGGTAGCCTAGCTATATTTTAATTTGCGAAAATGGAAAATACGGAAAACAAAAAAGGAAACCAAACTGGACGGATGAGGGGAAGTGAAAATAAAAAACATTTTAAAAAGCGAACTCAATCCGACTGACAGTGACCAAAAAGAGAAGATGTGGGATGAAATAATAGATTAGATTAACGCTAAAAATATAGCCGTGAAGACAATTCAGAATATGAGAATATGCGTATCTGTGAAAAAAGAATTGAGCAATTAGCTATAGGAGGGAATCCAGCAAAACCAGTGAGAAATAAAGTAGCATAATAGCTAGCTAGTGGACACCTGAGCCGATGGAGTAGCAGAGTGAGAGTCATTTAATAAGTAGGCTAACTATGAATTATGAAATAAATGAGTGCCTAGTATAATCACTCTTCTCTGTAGGCTGAGCACTGATTTGAAAATTTTAGCACAAACCTGCAGTGCAATTAAAAGTTGTAATATATATACGGTATATTGGGTGATCGAGTTCGCCTTCCAGGTTGTTTGCGATCTCGTAAATAGATTTACGTGCAAATCTATATTCAAGAATGAACTTTTCATCTGTCATGTAGTAGAGAGCATTTTCTCTATCATGAAACATTTGCGGAGGGACATTTTCTTCCTGCAATGGCAGAAAAAACTGAGCTATTCCTTTGTTTACCGAGACTTAAGGTAATCTGTAGCTAACCTTACATTTTACTGAGGGAAACTGTGGTTAAGGTGTTTTATGCAACACTTAATGGATTTTAACGGATTACTAAGGGAAAATGCAATACTTAAGGGGTGTTTTTGAGGGTTTCTGACATTTCACTTCAGGAAAGCCTTAAGAGACATTTAAGGGTTTGTTGTGCAACTCTCTTAAATTTAAGGGAAACTTAAGGGAAACCTTAAGGGGAAATTACACTTAAGGTATTTTATGCAACCGGGCACAGGGCCTATTTGATCATCGGATTTATTTCTGTTTTTTAATTTTTTTATTATAGTACCGCAACACGCAAATGTATGAGTGAACCGCTTACCTAGCCAACATCCTAATACACAAGTAGATATCACAGGTAAAGACAAAAATTAAGGTTTACAGGGAGGTAGGGAGGGACAGGGAGAGGTGTGTGTTCAGTCTGCGCTTGAAGATGGCAAGAGATTTTGCTGTTCTGGAAAAGGAAGGGATGGGCTTAGAGGGGGGAGGGGCACAGAGAGACTATATGAGGGACTGCTTTTTTTCACAAAATGTTGTCCCATCTTGCAATTTTAAACAGGAACAATTACCAATGTGGTTGTGCCTGCAATCAATTTATATAAAAAATGTAGACACGAAATTGACTTTAACCCATGTTCAAATTCACGTTTTCAAATGAATGTCTCCTAATCATATCGCAACTAATTCTTGTAGCATAGACTATAAAACGATGCAGTATGTTGAGATAACAAGGAATTCAACAAGGCAAAATTCTAACAGGACCCAGCAAGTTATTTCGGGAGCGTGTCTATGTTCCCACAGCTCTATGTTCCCACAGCCCTATGTTCCCGCAGCTCTATGTTCAGTTGACTTCACACTCAGCAGGCTGCTTGCATGGGGCCTGAAGAAATCCAGTGTATGTTTGTGCAATTTAGACACCGTACACGTTCAATTATCGTTTTTAATGAACAAGCAAACAAGCGAAATAAGAAAAAAAAAATACACTATTTATGCAGTTCACTTAAAACTGGAAAGGGCTCTACATCAGTACTTTTCAACCTTTTATGTGCCAGGAACAGGCATCTGCTGTCCTTTGAGGACTATTTTGACATCTAAATATATAAAGTTCAGTTTACGCGATCAATAATAAACATTTAATTTTGAAAAAAAATTAAATCTTAGAAATGTGGGAACATAGGGCTATGGGAACATAGGGATGACCCCGTTATTTCAAGCGGAGTTTTAAAACGGAAGAATGTAGGCCTTATAAGACAAAAAAGCAAACTATTAATTCCTCCTTCCCTTCCACTAAACATACTCCAGACAAATGTGAGGAGAGATGATACAAAGTAGCCAACTTTCCTCATCACGGAAAAGGGAGATTTTGATTCATAATGAGAATCTCAGAGCCACTGGTCTCAGTCCAATATTCATCTCATGTCTGAAATGTATACCCAGGGAAAGCCCGCAATCTAAGCTGCTCGGACATTTCCAATACGTCCTTTCTTGGAGCATGGTCTCCACCTCTGTGCATGCATTACAGCCATCTGCTGGCAACTCCTAACTGAGTTAGGTTCTAAGACCATACACATCAGAATTGTTATACAAGGCACTCATTCTTATTCCTGCAATTAGGATCAAAATCGTGTTATTCTGACGCACTTATGACCTTTTATTCTGTTTTATTCTGAGCAATTTTATACATCTCGGCTGTTGTGGTAAGAATGTGAGACAGGGAATGAAAGTAAGCTGAGGATGTGAACAGCATAAGAGTACTTTGGATGTCTTCATAGCAAACCATTGTAACACCTGTACGACTTCATTCACACGCTCTTTATTGCAAATCTGTCATGAGACGATAAATATGAACATCACCAAGGTCATCAGTTTAATCAATACAGGGAATAGTGATGCGGAAATGTTGTCAGGATAAGGGTGGCCTGCCAAAAGGTGTTTCTTGGCTGTGGGAAATCAGCTGATAATATGAAACCTCCCGGGCCATCTTTGCTCAGATCTGTGTTTAGAATGATTCTTCCCATTCTCACAACCACCACCAAATGTGATCACTTGAATCCAGTGCTGTCTGAAATTCTTGCAATGTTCCAACAGTAGGGGGGAGTGTATATTTAGAATATATTTCTGTATTATATTATTACTAATATAGGCCTACATTTCAAGAACACAAAATCCACGAACTCCGCCACAAAAGTAAACTAAAAGTAAACAGTAAACTAGAAATTTTAATAACTTCATTCTGTGCAATAACTGTCATTTCACAAATAATGATGGCCAGGATCAGCATAGCATTATATTGTCAGCTACATAGGTTAAAGTTGAATTAAGGTTAGGAAATCAGATGCTAGATGGGCAGCGTCACCGAGGTGAACTCAAAGTAATTTTTAAAAATACATTTAATATCTCTCCAACCAAACACAAGAATGGTAGATTGTGCACTCAACGCATGTCTATGGTCCTCACAATAAAGAACACAGCATAACGTTTTTGTTTATATGCTCAGTATGAGTTAAACCAGTGATTGCTATTCCACTGAATACAGACATCAATTGATCATATTCAACTTTGCAGCTTCTAGATGTGATTGGTGTGCAACATATATTTTTCCTCTGATTGCACTGCGAATATTGCTTTAAAATGAAATGCATATTTACACATATACGGTCTCTTCGTTTGACAACGTACAATAACTTTCTTTAAAAACTGTCAACGCTGGTGAAAGCTCTCTCTCCCTCAAAAGGAACTGCATCGTTCTGTCCCAAATTCATCTGGTATAAATATGGTGAAAAAAAGACAAAGGGGAGAAAACCTTCCAGTAGTGTTATGTTTGAATATTTGTTTCTTTAATTTTTTAGTTAGTGGGGCACAAATCTTTCCTTCAGAAATAATTCATCTCAACCTGTTTAACTTATTTTTAATTGATTGACAATATTCATGCGTCAACATGTTAGAAAAATCAGTTTCAATGACAACGCAGTGGTGGAGACTTCCCCTGATTTTCCTTGAGTATCAATACAATAATTCACAATGCTTTGTAACATCAGATATAGTCAGCTCCCCACAATAAGGCAGTTTTGTGTGAAGAAGGGGGAATAAGAAAAATGCAGAGGAAAAAAGGGAAAATAAGAAGAAAAATGAAGAGGAAAGAAAATAGAATGTGCTTAGGATTCTTGTGCACACATTTCAGTGAAGCATTTTTTTTTAAACATGGTGAATTAATGAAAATCAGTGCTTTTTTCATTTTAAGGGAACATTGGTGTTGATGAAAAGGTTGTGAGTTTGATCCCCACCTGAGACATGGCAGCTGTCATCAAAATCTCCCACAATGTGTTTAAAAGCTGTGTTGCAATATTTTATTGGTGAAAATGGATGGCGCAGGACAAGACATGATGCGAAAGAAAGGGAACCGTGAGAAAGGGAAAAAATGGATGGGCAGAATGAGTCCTTAATGGTCAAAAATGGAGTGCAGAGAGGTGGAGATTTGATTCGTATGAAGCAGAGCAGAGCATGCGATTGGAAACAAATGGAATGGAAAATGGACCATGTGATTGGTTTTTGTTAGCCAGACTCTCCTACTCTCGGTACCACACTCACACTTGGTGGGTGGAACAGATCTGTTAGGGGTTATGTGTCTTGCTCAGGGACACATTGACAAACCCAGGATGGGGATCAAACTGGCAATCTTCCAACAGCCAGACTGATCTTACCTTCTGAGCGAATGTCCTCCCGCTTAAAAATGTTTATGCATTAATGTAAAACCCATAGAAACTAATGTTTTATCTGCTCCAAAATAATCATTTCAGACTAGATCTTGTAAGGGAAAATTGTTTGGAACTGAGCTTGCATTTTTTAGTTCTGCAAATCCATCTTCAAAGAAATGCCGTTCATCAAAGACTCAAACTTTGAAATGTAGACCAATATTATATTTAAGGCTCATCATTTTCTGATTTTATTATTTATTTAAAAATCTTTATTTTTAGTTTATTTTTCATTTTAAAAAAGGTAGAAATCGGGTTATAATAATGCGCATTTCCGGGATAAATATTTTAGTTTCATTTTTAAACATTGTCCATTCTTTTAACCATCGGCTTTGTGATTGGAGTAATGATTGCACTATCCTGGAGATTGGATACATTGCACCTGCTATTTCAACTGCACATTTAATGACGTTCGCACGGTGACATAAACAAGAAGGCCAAACATTGCCATAATAATGACTAAGTCATTCCAATACAAAATACTAAGGAATCCTGTTTAATCACTTAACCCTCTGGGGTCTGAGGGCAAAATGAGGAAAACTGGTGACTGTGCCATGCTCTGAAATTTGTGTCATTTTAATCAACTTTAAATAAAGTGTTTCATATCTTTGTTTTCAGCACAAACTGAGCTACAATATTACGGCAACAGTAAGAAGGTCAGAATCATATGTTGGTTGTAAATTGCTCTAGAATTACACAAAGTCAAGATTCAAAGGTTTCTGGTAAAATCTCATAAAGTTAATCATCCAAATAGAAAGGAAAGTTGATCTGATCTTGTCGGTGTCACCGGCAACACCGCCGACCCCAGAGGGTAAAACTGCACCGCCAGAGTACATTTATTTCCATTCAATTCTTTTTAACAGTGAAAGTCATAAAACTAACAATTCTATTTGTATCAATTATTACTCCTGTTTTAGCAACAACAGTTCCTTATTTTTTGTGCGGTGACAAAAGAAGTATGGCGTGACCTGAACTTCTATGCATTTTCGAACTTCACAGACGACATGAATCAGGATAAAATTGGTTCTCTTTTCATGGAGTTACTTGTTCCTGCTTCTGTCTGGGAGACACAGAACCAAACACCAATTACTTTTTGATTCCAGGGCCAAAGCTGCTAATTATAACTATTATAGCTGTAGCTGCAAGTAACACCCTTAGCTGGTTGCTGCTGCAAAACAAGGAGTCCTTAGGCATTTGCTTTTATTGCACCAAAGAAAATGACATTAACTTGCTTTTACGACCGTATTTTCTCTGTGACCATGCTGTCTTTCAAAACGCACACCCAAACGGTGCAAAACTCCACTGTGGCAATGGCAATGGTCCAGAGAACCAAATCCATAATAGATTATAATTCCAAAAACATTTCAAGGAGAACATCAAGAAGAAAAAGAAAATAATTATTGTGAAATTTGGTTGAATCCTTTTTTAAAAATCCGGGAATTTTTCTTTTTTTTTTCAATAGTCGCCTAATACACAGTGGGTCTCATTCATGAAACGTGAGCAGAACGAATTTGTGTGTAAAATGTGAGTAGAGGGAAATTTACGGGTTTTTGGCATTCATCAACATTTTAGTAGCTCCGATCTTTTCGTAGCTACTAACAAAATCTACACCTGCTGCTGACCACGCGTAGTGCTTGTGTAAATTCAAGAATGCACATAAATAATGCCTGTCACTATTGGAAATTTACATTTTAATTCATATTGCGCTCTGTTATGTAAACAATACGCAGATGCCTTTGAAACACGTGATATGAACATGACAAACAATTAAAAATATAACACATTTAGTTAAATTAGTTGGCAATTAGCAGGTTTAAGATCCAGATTAGGTTCATGATTGTGAATTATCTATGAAAATCGACTCAATAGATTACACATTCTTTGTGATGCATTTGCTTACATAAACTGGAAAAACTTTCATTCCGTTAATGTGCAACTGATCTGTGAGGCACACGCTGCTACTCAGGCCGTTGTGGAGCGCACAAATGGGGTCTTGAAGGCAAGATGGATCTGCCTGGACAATAAAGGTGGTACCCTTCTTTATGCACCCGGGAAGGTGTGCAAAATAATATTAGCCTGCTGTGTCCTGCACAATGTGGCCATTAAACAGGGCCTTCCCCTGCCTGAAGTCCCCAATGCAGAGCAACGACTGCCTCCGGAACCAGCTCTTGGGCCTCGAAATGCGGCTGCTATACAGACACGCCAGGGACTTGTAGAACAATTTTAAGGTAAGTGTTGCTAAGACTGAATAAGCTGTGCACATTTTAGGCCGACAAGCTTTGCAAAAAGTTAGTTTCATTTGTATTTTGTTTTATATTTATATACAACATCCTGTTTCAGTAGGCTACCTCGGTTCATTTTCAGGTCATGCTCTTTAAAATGTATACAAATAGGCTATATTTAATTATCAGAGTAAAAGAGAGTAGCTTGATTATCTTGTAGTAAATAAGTGTTTTCCCTGGATAAACACAGACATCACACAATACTGACAACATAACACTTTATTGTTGAGGATGCAAAAGTGCCTTGCAGAATTGTTAATTTCTTGGAGGGACGTGTTGATTTGGTTGACTGCTGTAAGTAGACTTTCTTGATTCCTCAGGACCTCATCCGTAAGGACAGCCAGATCACCTCTTCGGCCTCGGTACCTGGGTGCAGCAGGAGCAGCAGCGGCGGCAGCAGGTGGTGTAGCTATATCATGGGAGGAGCACTCGCCAGCTAGAAATATGAGACAACGTTTGTTTTTTTTCGTTTTATGTGAGGCTCTTTTTTCATTTGAAAAAAACATTAAATAAATCTTATTTGAAAAATGTTTAATTTACATTGGCTGCAGACTGACTTATTTTTACATTACATTACGTGGCATTTAGCAGACACTCTTATCCAGAGTGACGTACAAAGTGCAAATCAAACACAAGAACCCGTGCAAAAGTGGACCTGAGAGGACAGTACAGTTCCGAGTCCTAGTGTAAACATAAAGAAATTCAGAACCCTTGAAGAGTTGTTTGGAGCTGTACAGTATAAAACAGAGCTTTAGACTATTAAGATTCAAATAATTTGAAGACGATGCATACAAAACTGCAGTGGGCTATATGTTATCCGTATCCTTTCTTGAAATGAATGTTAAATAGCTCTACATTCCGACACTGATATCCATTACGCACCATATCGCGCAATATAACATTACTGGTTTCCCGTTTCCACTTCATTCAATCCGAAGAGAAACCCCCACAAATGTTCTGTTTGTTTGGTGGGACTGTACGACCTAGGTTAAACTATACTAACCACTAAGCTATCAGTGATGGTTTTCAGAATGTATTATGATACAACAATTATCACCTTACCATCTGGGTTTGATGTTGTCTCCAGTGGAGGCATGTCGGTGTCTCCAGCAGGTATAATTCCTGACAGAGAGGTCTCCCCAATAATGCCAGCGATGCACTCGTCAGCAGGTGATATTTGTGCCTGTGACCCTCCTCCTCCTGTGGCTGATGCATGTTTTTTTTTGTGCGCTTATGCGTTTCTTTGCCTCCAGTTTCATGTCAAACCATTTACGTTTAACCTCGGATATGGGGCTATTGTCTACAGAGGCAACATTAACAGCATCTGTCACCTCCTTCCAGGCCTTCGCTTTGCCTGTCCCTGTCACAACACCACTACTGATAGAAGAAAATAAAATATTTTTTACCCAATAAAATATATTTCACCCAAGATGATTTCGATCTCCGCTTTTCTTTCTTTCCTTGTTTGCGCCATGATGACTGACAGGTCGACTGGATGCGTCTACACCTCCTTATATGGCAATCATTGTCTATTCATGGGCGGGGATTTATGCTAATTGCTGATTACCGGGAGCGCGCTTTCACTTTACGATGGATTGGCATTCATGATCATACACATGTGTTTACGATCAGATCTGAGTTTCCCACGGCGTTCATGAATCCGGAGTAGGTTTTTAGTAGCGTGGACATTCATGTGCAAATCATGTGCACATAGATTTACTAACTTTTCATGAATGAGACCCAATGTTTGTAGAATGAGGTTGTAATTGTGTAATTGTTTGCTCATAAGAGGGTACGATGGGAATAGAGTGCTACAGTTTGTAGTCCTAAAACATTGAACTAATTTTGATTTGATTTTGATTGGACTATTTACATTGCATTGCAGCGTAGGCTACTATTTGCAATCAACTCAATATTGAGAAATTAATGCATTAGTGGATTAGTGAAAGGACACAAATGTAAAAAGAAAAATGAGAACGTGAATTTAAAGTTTAATTTTTTGCTTGTTATAAGACGACAGAGCCACCCCGTTTTCAGACCGTGTCAGTGGAATGTGGATATTGGTTTGTTTGTACCTATAACATGGAGAAATAAGCCCTTTCTTTTTTTTCTAAATTTACGAGAGGTCAGCGTATGGTTTTTTCTTGTTTGCTCAAAAGAGGATAAAAACTATACTACCTTTTAACCCACAAATAGTGATTTCAAGTATATTTGCAGTCTGTGGCGTTCACACATCACCAGTTAATCCAAAAATTGGGTGAAAAAACATTAGTTTTATGCTGCTAAAACACAGATTTGTTAATAACTCTTGATTCATTTTTCAAATTGCCATGCCACTCACACTGTAAGCCCATCATTCTTGTGTAAATGCAACAATGCAAAATCCCTATGTTTCAACATGCCCCGTGTTAGTTTGTGCCCCGGTCTCCCCTACATTTTTACCCAGAAATGTATAATTGAAAAAAAAAAAAAACATTCTACACTACAGGTCATAATACTGTCACTATTTATGTATTTATGCTTATTCTTGTTATTTATTCATTTTTCATACATCCTTGTTTTCCATTACAGTTCTCATTTGTGATCCCCTGTTGTGTCTGCGTCTGAATGTTTACCAGCCTAGTCACTCCCCTGTCTCACTATTCGGGTGTTTACGGTAGTTTCGGGTTTTCAACATTCCTTCCAAACTCGCGATTCTTACTTCCTGCTTCTCTTGGTAGTTAAATGTTGTAAAGCACTATTCTTACTAACTACTACTAATCTAGATATTGTACAGTACTAATCCGATTAATACACTTACTGCATGGACGTGCGGCCAGGGTAGGCAGGGTAGGCAGTGCCTACCCTATGATAATCCAATCAAAATTACCAAACAAAACAAAAATAAAAATAAATGTTTTACATGTAAATGTAAATAGTTTTTCTAATATTTCATGTGTTTTATTGGTCCTGTTCTTTTTGCTCAAAACGGAGTCTAAAACGGCGTTAAAATATGTCGTGAGGCGCTAGGCTGTACAGGATATGCTGCAGCACTCCGTTTCATTGTAGTGGAAGACGCGCGCCCCCGCCTCTCGTTACTCTCAGTGGAACAGGCGCGTCCTCGCCTCTCATTACTTTCAATGGCAGAGTAGGCAAGAGCTCTTCTGCCAACCCTGCTGAGGATTCATTCATTCAGGTGACTTCAGAATCCATGCGTATTGCCTGGTTTGCGTGTTTTACAGTAGCCAGGGTAGGCAAGCCTACCCTGGATGACGTGTCACCTGTGTCATATATGTGTCATCTGCGCGAGGCTTCCAGCCATAACGGCGCGAAACCACAAGGTGCTTAGAACCTACAACACAGTCAGAAACATGTCGATGCAACAATTTCACAACTTTAGTAAGTTGGTTTTAATTAAAAAAGGCAGACCAACACCAGCACTTCCCGAACTTCATCAACGCAAGGGACAGAAAATTGTGCGCTCCTTCCATCAGGAGTGGTATGAAAGAAGAGAGTGGCTTTGTGGCTCAGCTAGCAATAGCAGGCTATACTGTTTTCCGTGCTTGCTCTTCTCAAGGGAGAGAGACAACGTCTGGGTAGGAGCCGGCTACTTTTAAACGAACTGTTGTCGATCTAAAATGAAGACAGATTCAGCAACTGTATGGCTTATTTCTCGCTTCAAATGTTTTCAGAAACACATTTCAGTGAACTATTTTCGTAATATAACAGACTGTAGCAGCCAGGCTCGTTACTTCCGGGTCCGCGGGAGACAGAGACAGACGAGGCAGGAAGGAGAGCCAACGGGCCAGCAGACCGCTTTATTTAACACCAGTCAATAATGTACCTTAAAATAGGCAAAAGCGGAGACAGCATTAAATACATCGCAACATAATTATTTCCCATATTATTACCATTTTTTCAAAGTCGTCTTCTTGTCTCTCTGCTCCGTTTCCTCCGTATCCGTAAGCTTTGAAAAAACGTGCACAAGTATGCACGTAATGAACGCAGATTATGGACAGAACGCTCCGTCCGGATCCGTATGTGTATTTAACGTAGAGCATAAATGGGTCTTAACTAGGTTGGCAACTATTAACTCGCAAGGCTTATCACAGAGAAGTGGTTTTACAGTTAAACAGCATGATGTAACCAGGGTAAAAGACAAATTAATGAAAGGAACAAAAGAGAAAAGAAACAAGAATCAAGCGAGAAACAAACCGCGACTGGCGTCGCTCGCCCGCTTGTGCCAGCCGTGGCTATCTAAAAATACAAACAAACGGAGCTATTGTTATGCAAAGGCGAGACGGAGACTCGCTTGCGTAAAACTCCAAAAAACTCTTCTTTGCGTCACAAACTGGTGGCATATCCGCATACGTCTTCACCTTCTTGGGTGCCTGGGTAATGGACTCTACAAACAGGGAGAGAATACTGATAATCCAAACATGGGCGAGATCGCCGTGAATTATCTAGATTTAAATGTCCTGCGGGTGAGTGGCCACCACAACTGATCTGTTTTAGGTTTACTTTATCAGATAAAGATTCCTAAGTTTAAAATAGCCGCTTTAGAAGCAAGCGTACCTGGGCTTGGATGCCTCAGCACATGGATACACAGCTCTTCCTGAACACCACGCAGGACCCCAGCTAGTCGTTTCTGCCACGGCCTATCTAGAATGAGCCCCGTAGTGGCAGACCTCCTCGGTCCCGCCCACTACATTGTGTTGGTGGATTTTTGGAAAGCTTTGTGTGATTCTTAATTGGGATGTAGTGTGTAAACTGTGCAGTGCTTTGAATGACACTTTGAATGAAAACGCATTTGTAGACTACCTCTTGCGCCCCTAATTTAAAAAGTCTAACTAGGCCTAATATCTTTGAGAATTTCATTTAAGAATATCCCTTGCCTACCCAGTCACCGACCTCACCGACTTACTAACTAACTAACAGTCACTTTTATTGGGTAGTTTAGAAGTATTCACGTAACTAATTCACTAAAGCAATCTCTTAGTGTTTCTGCACTGTTCTATAACTCCGCCTCCCTATGCTATCCCTGATCACTCACTTAGGTTTCAGCGAAGTGTTCGCACCGGTCTCTGACTATCACTACGTCTTCAATCTATGTAAATGTCTACTCCCTAATCCGGAGCCGTATGTTTTGCATGTTTGGTTACGTGCATCCAGTCCTTCGTCTCCCTCCTGTTATTATGTTATTACCCTATTATGTTTCCCCACCTGTTGTCTATTTGTTTACCCCACCTTTTTCCCAGCCCCACCTAGATTGTCACCTTCCCTCATGTATTTAAACCTCAGTCTCCGTTTCTACCATTGTCAGAACGTTGATCAGTTATAGTGCTGAATTACTTGTACGCCTATTTCTTGAGATTCATAAAGACACCCCTTTGACCTTGATTTTTCGAGCCTGATCAGCAGTTTCTGAGATACTCAAACCACCCTGTCTGCCACCAACAATCATTCCAGTCATATTTTTTCCCCATTCGGATGATTTATGTGAACATTAACTGAAGCTCCCCTATCTACATAATTGTATGCATTGCACTGCTGCCACACAACTGGCTGATTAGATAATCGCATGAATAAGTAGGTGTAATAATGTAAAAATCATAAAGTGCTTGGTGAGTGTATATATTTTAGCAAGCCCAATTCTGTCTGTAATTTGAAATGTAAAGTTAGGCTTTTAAAGGTGTGTTCATGCTGCGCAATGCCAATGTCAGGATTGTGGGACAGAGGAACCAAACAGACTCAGAGTGAAGGTGAAAAAAGGCAGGCTTTAATGAACAATATGGCAGATCCAAAACGTAGCAATTCAGTTCAAAACCAAGAAGACAGACAGGCAAAGGTACCAAAACAAAAACCAAAAGAACAGGTAGATATCAGAACCAGAAAAATCCAAAAGCAGAACAGACAGAAGGCACAGATACGGGGAAGCTAGAACTGGGGTAGGGAAGACAAACTAGCAACGAGGAACTGCAAAAGGACAGGTTTAAATACACAGGGGAATGACACAACCTACAGTGGTGTGAAAAAGTGTTTGCCCCCTTCCTGATTTTCTTATTTTTTTTAATGTTTGTCACACTTAAATTTTTCCTGATCAAACAAATTTAAATATTAGTCAAAGACAACACAAGTAAACACAAAATGCAGTTTTTAAATGAAGGTTTTTATTATTAAGGGAGAAATAAAATCCAAACCTACATGGCCCTGTGTGAAAAAGTGATTGCCCCCTAAACCTAATAACTGCCACCCTTAGCAGCAACAACTGCAATCAAGCGTTTGCGATAACTTGCAATGAGCAGGCTGGTTCCTCCAAAACTCTCGACGATGTGTGCTAAAAGTTTATCAATATATCTGTATTAAAGTATGATATGTACCCTTTATAGTTCCAAACTGATTCACTGCTAAATTGTGCTAGGATTACACAGTGAGCCCAGCCAGGGGGGGGGGGGGGGCGTCTTGAACTGTGGAGACCAAACTGTCAAGGACACGGGCAGAGCAAGATATGACTGTACAGCTGATTTCTCCGGGACTCTCAATGTTTCATGCCAGGAGTGTATCTATTTGACCTAGAACATTAATTATAGCTGAGCTTATGAAAACGCAAGAAACCACAGTGAAAACTGTTGAAATGAGAGCAAAGAATAATTAATCAAATGTTTAGTATGTCTGTATATTAGAAAAGTATATTAGAAGTGAATATTAATTAAATGTTTAGTTTGTCTGCATATTTTCAATGATTACTGCTGCTTAGTTTGTCTTATAAAAGCGAAAGATACAGAGTGACGTGTATGGATGACGTGTTAGAGGGAGGGCATCCAGAACTTTATGAGGTCTGGTAGTTTGCCAAGAGCAGGTGCGGGGTGAAGTGAGGACACGTAGTTGGCAGAATGCCCTGAACTTTGTACAGAGTTGGCAGAGCATAAGGACCGTTGGCAATTTGCCACAATGACGTTGTGGGAGGAGCGTTGGGAGGAGTTACGATAAGAAAAGTGTGGGTGATTTGCCAGAATGAGGTTTTAGGAGGAGTTGTAGGTGGAGTAACTGTGTATAAAATGGGTGTACAAATGCCAGTCGGGGTTCAGTTCTGGAGAGCTGATCCGGCTTTATGCACGTGTGCTAATAAAGTCTGATTTTCCTGAAGATCTTGCTGCCTGGTGTCGTCTTTTCCCTCGCGAAGATGTTTTTCGACAAATTGAAGATTTGGACTCTGTCGTTTCCTAGACACGACAGGTTTTCGAGCATGAACCGCCTTTTTAAGGTCATGCCACAGCATCTCAATAGGATTCAGGTCAGGACTTTGACTAGGCCACTCCAAATTCTTCATTTTGTTTTTCTTCAGCCATTCAGAGGTGGACTTGCTGGTGTGTTTTGGATCATTGTCCTGCTGCAGAACCCAAGTTCATTTCAGCTTGAGGTCACGAACAGATGGCCGGACATTGTCCTTCAGGATTTTTTGGTAGACAGAATTCATGGTTCCATTTATCACAGCAAGTCTTCCAGGTCCTGAAGCAGCAAAACAGCCCCAGACCATCACACTACCACCACCATATTTTTCTGTTGGTATGATGTTCTTTTTCTGAAATGCGCTGTTACGTTTACGCCAGATGTAATGGGACACACACCTTCCAAAAAGTTCAACTTTTATCTTGTCAGACCACAGAGTATTTTCCCAAAAGTCTTGGGGAACATCAAGATGTTTTCTGGCAAAATTGAGACGAGCCTTAATGTTCTTTTTGCTCAGCAGTGGTTTTCGTCTTGGAACTCTGCCATGCAGGCCATTTTTGCCCAGTCTCTTTCTTATGGTGGAGTCATGAACACTGACCTTATCTGAGGCAAGTGAGGCCTGCAGTTCTTTGGATGTTGTTGTGGGGTCTTTTGTGACCTCTTGGATGAGTCGTCGCTGCGCTCTTGGGGTAATTTTGGTCGGCCGGCCACTCCTGGGAAGGTTCACCACTGTTCCATGTTTTCGCCATTTGTGGATAATGGCTCTCACTGTGGTTCGCTGGAGTCCCAAAGCTTTAGAAATGGCTTTATAACCTTTTCCAGACTGATAGATCTCAATTACTTTCTTTCTCATTTGTTCCTGAATTTCTTTAGCTCTCAGCATGATGTCTAGCTTTTGAGGATCATTTGGTCAACTTCACTTTGTCAGGCAGGTCCTATTTAAGTGATTTCTTGATTGAGAACAGGTGTGGCAGTAATCAGGCAAACAGACATCAGGTTAGACACATGAAAGGGCAATCATACAATAACAAGGGAGGAACAAAGACGTTTGATTGGATTCACATAGACACATGTAATACAAATGGCTCCGGATTAGGGAGTAGACAATTGCATAGATTTAAGGAATGCAGTGATAATTGGAGAACAGGTGCAAACACGTTGCAGAATTAAGGCAGGCAATCAGATATAGAACAGGGATGTGGAGGTACAGAGCAGTGCAGAAATAGAAAGAATATGCGATTAAACTATAATTACCCAAAACTAGTGAATGTTAGTTTGTTAGTTAGACGAACATATTAGTGTGTTAATATAATCGGGATTAGTAGATTAGTGCCATCATGAATGGAGAGAAAGCGGGAAGGAAGTAAAGCGAGACGGGGAAGGAATCGTGGGAAACCATAAAATTCCAAGTGACTCTACATAGAGAAGTACATAAAGACACAGACATCACAGGGGAAGACGAGTGCAATGAATCATGAAAGTAAATGGAAACCAGACATGAATATGAAAAATAATAAAGTTCCAAAAACGCAGAACCTGACAGCCAATTTCAGACTGTAGACATCCATGGTTCTCCCCTGAAGCACTTGCTCTCCCCAGCTGCTTTTTTTTCAAACCTCAGCCCAAGCAAAGGAAGTCTTCCCATACAGCTTCGGCATACAGATGCTGGGCACCCAGTTGGCACACTAGAGAGCAGTGAACCATGACCATGGACCACAAGCTGACTGAACCAGCTGCTCCCTGGGCAACACATTTACTAATGTGTGCCTCCCCTGTGGAACTGTCAGTTGGCACTGCCCAGATTCGGCAGTCATAGCTGGATTTCATACTTTTAATCATTCTGTGATGTCCAAAATGTCCAAAAACTGTAGAGCATAAAATTTAGGAATGAAGATAAAATAATTAATGAATGTAAGTACTTCAAATATGAACTACATTTTTAAGCTGAAAAAGGGATTTTATTCTTTCACATTTTATTTTTTTGTACTCACATTTGCACATAGTGAGTATCTGTGAGATAAGTTTAGAAGTGATTGGACTAAAAATATCAGTCATTGCTACTCACTCACACTTTTAATATTCACTGAAGATGCTACACAATTATATTGCATCATGCTCTTGTAATATCATTCATTATTGCACATCTCTACTCTTTAATACATTTTCACATTTGTCATTGTTCTTTACATTTTTACATTCCATAAACATTTCCTCTCACTATTTATTTCTGTTTAGTAGTTGGCAAATATATTTCCTTTGATTCTTCCGTACATTGATGTTTGGGGTTTTCTCCTCCTCCCTATGAAGCACATGATTAA
Source organism: Conger conger (assembly GCF_963514075.1). Classification (NCBI taxonomy): domain Eukaryota; kingdom Metazoa; phylum Chordata; class Actinopteri; order Anguilliformes; family Congridae; genus Conger; species Conger conger. Next base: position 42,069,944 of record NC_083766.1, read on the forward strand.
AACAAGTGAAACAAAACATCTATGGCTGGATCTATGGCTAGATGGTGTCGAACCAGCAATTCTTCTGAAATAGGAAAATCTATTTGCTTGCTTACAGAAGCCTCTTGCCTAATACTTTAGTTCCACTTGGCAGCTGTTAGCAAAGAGAGCACTGTGATTTTGCATAAATATAATTTTGATGACAAAGACATTAAACAAAAAATTTGCATATAGGTCCCTTTACATAATCCATAATCTGAATTCCTTAAAGAAATTTCAAGAAGGAACACATTCAATTGCGACCATGTTGCTTTTTGACTGAAGAGAGTAACTTCCATTTTTACTCCTGCCTTATTGTCTTGTGAATATGCCTTTGACAATAATGTACTGCATATTACAGATATAATTGTACATTGCAGTGGCTCCCTCTTCAAACATTTGTTGGTCTAAAAACTTTGTTCATCAACCATGCACCATTTAAATTAACCATTAAAACCATGTTAATTGGGAACACATAGACCTGCATGCTTTTCCACAAAATCAGCATTTTATCTTTCGATACAACCAAGCAATTCCGTGAATATTTTATTTATTTATTTTTTTCAGATTTTTCCCTTTTTCTCCCAATTTGGTAGCCAATTGTACCTCGTCTGATTCAATTGGAGGTAATCGTATTAGATGTACCGCCCGTACCCCGTCCCTCGGCGGCCCAATTATTGCCAATTATTGCTGCCCCACGTGAGCCGGCCAAACTTGGCTTTTGGCAGGACCGAGAATCGAACCCCAGTCCCCGGTGTGCAACTGCAGCAAACTGCAACCGCAAGTCTGCTGCGTCTTAGCCTGTTGCGCTACCGCGGCTCCCCCCCCGTGAATATTTCTAAGAAATATACGAAATGTACTGAGGATTTTATATTTTTCTTTATTTAATTATATTTTTATCATCGCTTTCTATTTCTCAAATGCCTCCTAGATACTGCAACTGTGGCTTTTGATGGGTGTGCATCCTGCTGGTGGAAATGTGTGACTCGTCTCACTACAGTCAGGTTTTTACCCTCCTCCCATTAAAAAAATAAATAAATCGCCTGAAGACACTGAACCAAACATGAGTGTGCCTGTGTGTGTGTGTGTGTGTGTGTGTGTGTGTGTGTGAGAGAGAGAGAGAGATAGATAATCTATAATATAATCAAATTAAAACCCCTCATATTAACTATGGCTCACAGATAAAGTTTCAACTTCTTTTTACCTTTTCTTTGATTTTTTTATAGTGATTATGTGGTAGTGACCAGTGCATTATATCCCATTCTACATATGATGTGCTTGGACTGCTTCTGAGTGAATATCTTCTGTGCACACGGTGGATCACGCCCAAACTGGACTAAACCATGGAGCAGGGGTATACCAACACAGAGATCTGTTCTCAAATACATAGTACCTACTTGATATTGTTCTTATCTACAGTATACAAGCTGTCAACAGGAATGAAAAGAAGAATATATATATATAGCGCTGTACTCTCTGTATTTCCATGTGACATAAAAGGGATGGGTGATATTTGGATTATTCCTGATATACAGGTTTAATTCTTTGCACAAAATGAGACATATTTGATGTATACACTCAGTGATCACTTTATTAGGTAGAAATGTACACCAGCTTGTTAATACAAATATTTAATCAGCCAATTATATGGCAGCAACTGAATGCATAAAAGCATTCAGACGTGATCAAGCGCTTTAGCTGTTTTTCAGACCAAATGTCAGAATGGGGAAGAAATATGATCTAAGTCACTGTGGAATGATTGTTGGTGCCAGACAGAGGGGATTGAGTATCTCAGAAACTGCTGATCTCCTGGGATTTTCAGACAACAGTCTCTAGAGTTTGCAGAGAGTGGGGTGAAAAACAAAAAACATCAGGTGAGCAGCTGTTCTGCGGGCCAAACGCGTTGCCAATGAGAGATCAGAGAAAAGAGGAAAAGGGGCACACAGGAAGGTAACAGTAACACAAATAACCATGCATTACAACAGTGGTATGCAGAACAGCATCTCTGAACCCACAACACGCCAAACCTCTAAGTGGATATGCTACAGCAGCAGAAGACTTAATAAGTCTATATGTATATATATATATGTATATGTATACAGTGCATCCGGAAAGTATTCACAGCGCTTCACTTTTCCCACATTTTGTTATGTTACAGCCTTATTCCAAAATTGAATAAATTCTTTTTTTCCTCAAAATTCTACACACAACACCCCATAATGACAACATGAAAGAAGTTTTTTTTTTTTGCAAATTTATTAAAAATAAAAAAACTTAGAAATCACATGTACATAAGTATTCACAGCCTTTGCTCAATACTTTGTTGATGCACCTTCGGCAGCAATTACAGCCTCAAGTCTTTTTGAATATGATGCCACAAGCTTCCTAGGCACACCTATCTTCAGGCAGTTTCGCCCATTCCTCTTTGCAGCACCTCTCAAGCTCCATCAGGTTGGATGGGGAGCGTCGGTGCACAGCCATTTTCAGATCTCTCCAGAGATGTTCAATCAGATTCAAGTCTGGGCTCTGGCTGGGCCACTCAAGGACATTCACAGAATTGTCCTGAAGCCACTCCTTTGATATCTTGGCTGTGTGCTTAGGGATCGTTGTCCTGCTGAAAGATGAACCATCGCCCCAGTCTGAGGTCAAGAGCGCTCTGGAGCAGGTTTTCATCCAGGATGTCTCTGTACATTGCTGCATTCATCTTTCCCTCAATCCTGACTAGTCTCCCAGTTCCTGCCGCTGAAAAACATCCCCACAGCATGATGCTGCCACCACCATGCTTCACTGTAGGGATGGTATTGGCCAGGTGATGAGCGGTGCCTGGTTTCCTCCAAACATGACGCCTGGCATTTACGCCAAAGAGTTCAATCTTTGTCTCATCATTTTGTTTCTCATGGTCTGAGAGTCCTTCAGGTGCCTTTTGGCAAACTCCAGGCGGGCTGCCATGTGCCTTTTACTAAGGAGTGGCTTCCGTCTGGCCACTCTACCATACAGGCCTGATTGGTGGATTGCTGCAGAGATGGTTGTCCTTCTGGAAGGTTCTCCTCTCTCCACAGAGGAACGCTGGAGCTCTGACAGAGTGACCATCGGGTTCTTGGTCACCTCCCTGACTAAGGCCCTTCTCCCCCGATTGCTCAGTTTAGACGAGCAGCCAGCTCTAGGAAGAGTCCTGGTGGTTCCGAACTTCTTCCATTGCCACTGTGCTCATTGGGACCTTGAAAGCAGCAGAAATTTTTCTGTACCCTTCCCCAGATTTGTGCCTCGAGACAATCCTGTCTCGGAGGTCTACAGACAATTCCTTTGACTTGGTTTGTGCTCCGACATGCACTGTCAACTGTGGGACTTTATATAGACAGGTGTGTGCCTTTCCAAATCATGTCCAATCAACTGAATTTACCGCACAGGTGGACTCCAATTAAGCTGTAGAAACATCTCAAGGTTGATCAGTGGAAACAGGATCCACCTGAGCTCAATTTTGAGCTTTGAATACTTATGTACATGTGATTTCTTAGTTTTTTATTTTTAATAAATTTGTAAAAATTAAAAAAAAAACTTATTTCATGTTGTCATTATGGGGTGTTGTGTGTAGAATTTTGAGGGAAAAAATGGATTTATTCCATTTTGGAATAAGGCTGTAACATAACAAAATGTGGGAAAAGTGAAGCGCTGTGAATATTTTCCGGATGCACTGTATGTATATATATATATATATATATATATATGTGTGTGTATATATATATATATATATATGTATATATATTGATATATGTTGATATCAGATCTGCTTTTGCCCACCATTTGACTGTCTGAGCAGATAAATGCTTTCATGCCAGTCATACACGATCCATAGACTGGCAGTATCATCATCACAAGCAATTTTTCATAAACAGGCAAAAAAGTTTTTCTTGTTTTCTCAGGAACAAAAACTTGCTGATGCAGTGTCATAGTAAAATGGGAAGTGTTAAATCATGTCCCTATACAGACAAATTTTTTTGCATATCATCACAACAATGATAGAATACAGGCAATATGAGGCAGTTGTGACTGGGCATTTCAAATTAGAAATGACAAACTGACTTTTTAAATTAAATGCACCTCAAAAACCTTCAAACTTACCAAAACACATTCCCTTGGCTGAGAAACGGTTTTGTTACTACCAATACATGAATGATGCAAAGCCTGTGGAGCTAGTTTAGGCAGACAAGTCGAGAAGTGCCACCCCTTCACATGTTGATGTCTAATTGGAGGGGCTATATAAACCTTACCTGTTCCTTACCAGCATCCTTACCTTGCTCATTTAGCTTGCTGTACTGCTCTGGAAATCATACAAAAGCTGCCCTGCTGCCTGGCTCTTTCTGCGGCATCGCTCATTTTGGTATCCTGTGTTGCCGTTGCTCATATTGCATACCATTGCTGGATTTGGTAGCTGCATTTGCTTGAATTGTCCTGCTTATTCCTGAATCATGCATAAATGTTTTTGCGCTCCCACCACCACCCCAGCATCCAACTTTCCCATGAGGGAGGGGGTTTGTAGTCACTCCCTGTTTTGGCTTGCTTACAACAGGGAGTGATGAGAGGCAGAGCCTTGACGGCAAAGTTTGTATTTACATTAAACCTCAATATATACTGACTTGACTAAGTGGAGAGGCTAGAAATCTCAAAGTAAGTGGACTTACTTAAAAAAGTATTAAACCTATTGGCTACAATATGGCCTCATTCAACCTACTACCACCGACAATATGTTGTTAATGCAGTTCCAAGATCGACCACTGGTAAAGATAATGAGATTCTGTATGCAGATAAAGTGGCTTCAGAAAGTATTCAGACCCCATAAGTTCTTGCACACTTTATTGTGTTGTAGATTAAATTTTAAATGCATAACATTGCCATGTTGGCCCATCAATCTACACTCAATATCCCACATTTCTTTAAATTTATTAAAAATCAAAGACTGAAATCTCTCATTTACATACATATTCAGACCTTTTGCTGGGGCACCCTTAGATTATGGGCAGCTGTATCCTTGAGATGTGATCGACGTGATGAGATTGATTAGACATAGTTTAGAAAGGTACACATATTTCTGTAAGGTGTACTATAAGGTCCCACAATTAAGACTGCATATCAGGACAAAAGCCATGAAGTGCAAGGAACTCTGTGATAAAATTGTGGCAAGTCATAGATCAGGGCAAGGGTATAAAACCATTTCTAAAGCTTTGAGTGTTCCCTGAAGCACAGTGGCCTCAATAATTCTGAAATGGAAGGAGTTTGGAAGCACCAGGTCACGGTAACAGCTTCGGAATTCCTCTGCAGAGACGGAAAAACCTGCCGGAAGGACAACCCTCTGAGCAGCACTCCATCAATCAGGCCTTTATGGTAGAGTGACTAGATTGAGTAGCCACTAAAAGGACTCTGAGAGCATGAATAAAAAGATTTTCTGGTCTGATGAGACTAAAATTGAACTCTTAGGGAAGAACTCCAAGCACTATGTCTGCCAAACACAAGGCACTGCTCATCGCCTGGCTCATACCATTGCTACGGCATGGTGGTGGCAGCACCATGCTATGGGGGTGCTTCTTAGCAGCAGAGACAGGGAGACTGGTCAGAATTAAGGGAAGGATGAATGCAGCAAAATACAGAGAGGTCCTTAAAGAAAACCTGCTCCAGAGTGCATGCAACCTCAGACTGGGGCAACGGTTCACCTTTCAGCATGACAATGACCTGAAGCATACAGCCAAGACAACACTGGAGTGGCTTTGGGACAAGTCTCTGACTTTCCTTGAGTAGCCCAGCCATTTACATTTGTGTTACATCATGAGAACGGAGGTTACATCATGCAGCTCTCACTTTTACAGAATACTTAAGCTGTGTCAGATTCGATTTTGGTCAAAAATGAGATATGCAGACTTCAAATACTCGTCTATCATTTGGTGATAAATCCATTCCGCATCACAATGAGAAAATATGAAAAAAAAAAAAAAGTATATAAAATCTACCCGAGTCCGGTCGTATTTCCTGTTGGTCCTCCACATTCTTCTTTGCTGGTGCATCAGCTGTAGTTTTGCAAATGAAGTGCTGATGAAAATGACATATATGGTAATTGACCATTACCATGTACGTCAAAATAAGCTAAGCTGCGCCCACTCTCTCGACCACGGTCTCAACATTCCTTCAAGATGACGCTACCCATAACGTAAACTCACTGTGTTCCGAACAGAACACAAGGAAGTAGTCACTTCCACCAGAAGTTAACATCCATTCAATGGTAGTCTTTCTCACGAGAAGTGTGGTTTATGATTATAGTTGCTTTTTGACTATCCCAGACACCAAAACACTGATTGATGTGAATTGGACCAATATTTATAGAGAAAATGACAAATAACTGCACAAGCCCGAAGGTCCAAACTGCCTGCCCAGTTCGTAGTCTCTGGTTAGCAACAGCTTCCCCACCACAATGTCCCAGTGGATCAGCATTACCATGTCACTGTATGCTGGAATTGAGTGGGTATGTGACTCATACCAAGTTTTTATGAAAATGGAAGGAATCACACTTTACACACACAAAAAAACCACTGCTGATCAAGGAGTATTTTTAAATTTATTCTTCATAAAAGTTGCACTGTTGAACATAGTCAGCTAACTTCAGTGAGTCGACATTACCATTAAGCCAGCTACTGCAAGAAATAATGGGTTGTTGATGGAGGTCTGATACCATTTCTTCAAGGTGACAGCCTTACATTATGCTGTTGAACTCCTCATATGGGTGTCCAGTTACAAAATGCTTTGATAATGACAACACACATTTCAATCATGAATAAAAATAATGACTTGGAAGAAATAAAGTAAGCCAAGTAACTTAACATGATGGCACAGCTACCTATAGCTAATGTTAGCCGTTGAACATTTATTGTGGTGAGTCAGTGTGGGAAAGTTAGTTTTATGTTCAATGTTGCTCTTCAACCAAACAGGCCACAGTGCTCAAAATAACCGTTTAGTAATCAGAGGAGCTGAGAGAATAAACACTTGTTTTATCGCACTTTTAATATAACAAAATATTTTTGTCAATAACTTTGAAATCACAATTATAACACATCCCAGTGTGGGAGTGTGGCACAACATTTCATTTATCCATTGAGCCCATTATTTATTTATTTTATAATATTTATATGTATGCAACAATTCTTCATTTTTGTGGCTCAGGCTGCTCATATTTAGGGACCGTCTGAAAAGTGGTATTGTCTGAAAACAGGTTTTCACATACAAATGTTAATAACTTTCTAATCACAGCACTCAGAGTGCTCACATAATGTGTTGAGGATCAAGAGGACATGAACATATGGGCACAACTCCTGGTTCCTGGCAGGAGTTCATGTTAGAACTTATTATTATATTAAGAAAAAATATATATATTTGTTTTAATAGCAAAAATCTAATCAAAATATTCTCCAATTAATGCCATTCATTAGCAACAGCTTCCCCACCACACAGTCATTGCTAATACAACAATGCAGTGCGTTGGACAATGCTCACTTCAGACACCAACACCTTCCATTTAAAGCTACTAGTAGCTCACTGTTCAAAGCCACAGGTCTTGCCAAATTTCCATCACAAAATCTACTTAATCTTATTTGAACATATTTTTCAACCACGATTGGACTTTCAAAATAGCCTAGTTTGGTGTGAAAACTGCAGACATGGCAACACTGGAGGCTGTGCCATCACCTAGCCACATACTTTGGTCGAAACAAATAAAATAACGTAACTAAGATAACACGCTTCTTTTGGCCAATCTTTACGGAACACTTGATGGGGAAATGAGTGCGATGGTGTTGGGAGTAAATCTAGAATCTCTCTAATGTATTATTTCAGTTGAATACAGAAAAAGTCGTTGCTATCGTCGGTATATTTTCTTCAGTGAATGATTTTGATCACTGGTGGGTTTACCATGATGTGACACATTGGAACTGGTAATCGCCATTGTATCGTTTACATTCTGCCTTCTGTCACCAGAATGGTTGTGGCGAGGGTTTATCCGCCCTGTGGCTCCCCGCCGAGATTCCTCAACCACAATTGTTTCTCTCACTTGCCCCTTTTCATCAATTAGGCCTTCTGCGCACACAATTAATTGTCTTCTCACCCCTTTTAATATCCCTTCTACAGGGAAAGCGTGTAACCTGAAGCCACTTGCCCTACTTTTTGTGCTCTAGCTTTGAACTTTCTCATTAATAGATCTGTATCACTGCTGTACCATGCTCTGGTTTTATGATCCCCAAAAGGTACGTCTAGTACTTCAGCATCTTCTGGTGGGTACAGACAATTTTTAACTTCCTCTTTATAATCTGTTAATCTCCATACTACTCTTCCTTCTCTATTTATGGCTTTTCGCCTAAACCTCATAGGTCTGGTATCTGTTTCTCCACTTCGGTTAACCATCAGCAGCCAGATGGGCCCGTAGTTGTATGTCTGTTCAATAACATTTCTTAGTTGGTCGTCTCGTTGTCTACCCATAATGGGCTGGGCGTATGTTGACTTTTCCTGACCTTCCTAAAATTTGTTGCAACTGTCGTTTACTTTTGGGTTGTGCAATTTGACTAATCTTATTTTTGAAACTTTCCGCTAGGGCTCGTCCCTCCTCTATTTCAAATCCCAGATAGTTGACTTTGTTTTGCCCTATTTGACTTTTCTTTAGGGATACCAGTAACCCATGTTCCTTCAATCGTTTGAGGATTTTCGCAATTGCTGCTAGATGCTCTTCTTCAGTGTCATAAGAGAAGAATATATCATCAATGTATATCATACAATCAATACCTTCAAGGATTCTTATCATTTCCGCCTGAAACACATTTGGGCTATTACAAAAACCCTGTGGGAGCCGTGTCCACACATATGCCGTGTTCTTAAACGTAAATGCTGTTTTGGCTTGACTAGCTTCATCGATTGGTACACTCCAGAACCCATTAGCTAAATCTAGACATGTTTTGTATTTTAGTGCCTGTATCGTTTTCAAACTGGCTGACGGGTGAATCATTTGTCTCCTATCTGGTGCGGTGACGCGGTTCAGTGCCTTATAATTAATCACTATTCGAAAAGTGCCATCTGGTTTGCCCACGGCTTGTAACGGGCTATTTGTTATAGTTGAAGTTACTCGCTTCAGTACCCCCTGTTGTTCTAATTCAGCAATATTTACCACCAGCTCCTGGATAGCTGCTGCTTTTACAGGGTATTGTCTTTGGTATTGATGTATTCCTCCTTCTATTGTGTATGGTTTCATGTCGATCAAACCACATTGATTTTTACCTATAGCATATTTGCCTTGCATTAACACTTCTTTCAGCTTTTTAGGGTCGCAGTTAGTTAACTCAATCTGTTTATCAGCTATGCATATCGGTTTATACCAATTTAACCATTTTAATAACCCTAGTTGTTTAGCTGTTGGAAATCCTATTATGTTTATGTCTCCTGCTATTGCAGGTCCAAATGGCCCTTTAACTTTTTCCATCAATTGCATAGTTCCACCTATTCCCATTACTATTACTTAATTTCCTGTTGACTCCAGGTCTAAGCCTCCAGTTATCATATCTAGTTGGGCTCCGGTATCGATTAGGTACTCAACTCCATCAATCTGTACATAGGGTAGATTATCTTTCTCAATTATTGTGTAATGTTTGATCTCTTTCTCAGGGAGGCTCATGCCCTTGTCAATTTCCTATTGGGGGGCTGTCTGCCGGCGTTTTTCTAAAGCTGCTTGTCTCTGGGCCCGGATTTCCGCTCTCTTCTCCACTGTAAGAGCAGCCCACTCCTCGTCAGAGTATTTTTTATATTGCGTTCTTTTTGACCCTAGGTCTGATCTAGCCTGTGCGGGTGTGGAATCTTCCCTTCTCCTGAGATGTTCAGGTATTGGGTTTGACGGAATTCTGGGTGCAGAGGGGTTTGCTGTCCCTCCCTTTTCTGCCTTATCTTTTCTTCCTTTTTCTTTTTCCTTCTTATCAGCTGCCCTTTGAGCGTAGTATTTTGACACTCAATCTGAGCATTTTACTGCTTCTCTCATTTCTGTCATAGTGCTTCCTTCGGGGAGGGCCAGGAACCTTTCATGTCCAGGCCTGTTTCGTGTAACCTCGATTAGGGCCTCCTGCAACTGAGAGGCGGGAACAGTAGCAGCCAGGTCATTAAAAACATACAGATGGCTGCTGCCTTCTTTTAGGCTTACTTTTGCATCTCTTAATGCTGAGATTAGCCCCTGATTTAGATGATATCCAGCTTCTGCCAATATCTCATTGTCTCTGAGGCTCGTATTAATCTCATATAGTAACTGTACAACAGGGCCTTCGATCTAGTAGGGTGTTGCCCATAAGGGGGCACATGACTCAAAATTGCAGTTATATTTGGACCCAATTGAGCGGGATGTACATCTGCTGCTTGGGAGATTATCACCTGACGCGCCGTATCCTGTTGAGCCAACAGTAATCTCCGTTCATACCATCCTCCCCTTTGATTATGCCCATCTAATATTCTACTAATTGCCCATGACACACCTGCTCCAGCACTCTGGCCAAGGTTGCATGGATCCGCTAAGTGCAGCGGCCAAGGAAAAGGCCTCTGCACTTCATGGAACAGTGATTCAACCGCTCCGAAATATACTTCTATATGTGGGTCTGGCATATCACTAACAGCCTAACTAACAGGGCTCAGTCCTTGGCCCACTTCTTTTTTCTCTCTACACTCGCTCCCTTGGCCCTGTGATCACTGCACATGGGCTATCCTACCACTGCTATGCGGACGATACCCAACTCTTTGTCTCGTTCCCGCCGTCTGATACGCAGGTTTCAGCCCGTATCTCTGCTTGCCTGAGGGACATCCAGAGCTGGATGGACAACCACCATCTAAAGCTCAACCCAGGTAAAACTGAAATGATATTCATCCCTGCTAATACCTCTCCCCATCTGGATCTCTCCATTTCTCTCGGGGATACCACACTCACGCCGTCACCCAGTGCAAGGAACCTCGGCGTGGTGATGGACAGCGGACTGTCCCTTTCCGAGAACATTGCGGCGGTGACCCGGTCTTGCAGGTTCTTCCTATACAACATACGGAGAATCCGCCCCTTTCTCACCCCCTACTCGACCCAGCTCCTGGTCCAAGCGATGGTTCTGTCCCGCCTGGACTACTGCAATTCCCTCTTGGCTGGCCTCCCAGCGTCCGCCATCAGACCCCTCCAACTCATCCAGAATGCAGCAGCTCGTCTGGTCTTCAACCTTCCCAAATACTCACACGTCACCCCCCTGCTTACTTCCCTCCACTGGCTGCCTGTCATGGCTCGCATCAAATTCAAAACATTGGTGCTAGCCTTCCAAGCAGTTAAAGGGTCTTCCCCAGCTTATCTGCAAAAAATCATCAGACCCTACACCCCTGCCAGACCTCTTCGTTCAGCCTCCACAGGCCGCTTGGCACCTCCCCCTCTCAGAACCTCCACCTCACGCTCACGACTACTGTCTGTTCTGGCTCCACGGTGGTGGAACGAACTCCCCGTTGAGGTCAGAACTATAGAATCTCTCCCCACCTTCAAGCGCAAGCTGAAGACGCACCTCTTCAAGCAGCACCTCTCCCCATCCCTCCCTACCTCCCTGTGAACCTTAATTGTTGTCTCTGTGACTTGCTTTGTGTATCGGTATTTTTAGTTGGCTAGGTAAGGAGTGTTTGGATAGTTAACTTTGGTGACTTTTGCTCCGTTTGTTTGTTTGTTTGTTTGTTCAAAAAAAAAAAAAAAAAAAAAACACGCCCCTTGTCCTTATCTTTGTTGTACAGGTAGCAGTTGAAATTGTACTTACCTCTAGGGTCTTTCAGCGAACTTATCCCTGGTTATGGGTATGCACTTTGTTGTACGTCGCTCTGGATAAGAGCGTCTGCCAAATGCCAATAATGTAATGTAATGTAATGTAACAGCCATTTTCCCACCTAATTATTAATTTATATTTATACTATTACTTTATTAGAATTTACTGTCCTATACAGTCTTCTAATATTGTAACTTATTCTAAATTACCTCGATTCCTTTCGAGTTCGAGTATTACGGTTTCACTACTTAGGTGTCCAGCACCTTTCTCGTCAGTGCCAGTAATTAACTCGAGCCTCACGAGTAGGAATCTACTCGGGCTGTGCCTCAATAGGCCGTGAGCAGTTCTCAACTACTCGAGCCCCACGTTGGGCGCCAAAATTGTCGTGAGCCACGGACCCCTTGCCGAGCTCAGACCTCACGTTCCCACGAGCAGTACCCCACGAGGAGGTGTCTCGGGGACGAACTCAAGTACTCCGAACGTTCTGGAGCCCTGGTAAGTTCTACTGAACTTCCAGCCCAGTCTCGAAGTGAAGGGTGTGATGCAAATCTGGTATTCGATGTCCTGTATTCAATGTATTCCTCTAAAGAATCTTTATCACATATGATTATAGTAAGATATACTTTATTATAATCAATCAAAAGAAGAGTTATACAGCTGACATGATATATATCATCTTTCAGTTTGCTGATCACATGCAAGTTACATATACCCCTTTAGCTCTTTCTAATTTACCTTTCCATCATGATGTTTAAAAGTCAAGGTACACCCCTCAAATACCCATCATCCTCTTTGGCCTTTACCTTATCTTATGGCTCCCCATTCACGGAGATAAAAGCTACTGAACTTCCATTAATACAATGGGTACGAACACCCCTAAAGTCTACTACTTATTTATATCGTATATAGTATCTTAATGAGAAATAAATGACATTAAAATAAAAGGAAACTTATAATGTATTACTTCTATGTATTACTTTTCCTACTTCTACAAGTAATATAGATTATAATTACCACCCATGCCCTAAATATAGCCAGCTCGTTTTCTGCGGGATTTGATCCCTCCGCCTTGCTGTTGATGAGCTCTTTGAACAGCTGCTTTGGTTTGGGAATCTGGGGCAGGATCAGGACCCAGACTTTCGAAAGACGTGACTTTGCACTTCGTACTTCTCCTGCCTGTTGTCTGGGATGTGCACTGGTATGTCTTCGAACACTTCGGGGGTTTTGCAGTTCACGGCTCCAAGCATGTTGTAAAAGCCCTTTAACTCTTTCACCAGCTTTTCTGTATGATGAGGGATGCGCATGAACACCTCTTCGACATCAGTCCCGCTGCCACAACTCTTGGGCTAAGTCCGCACCGCGTACATCACTCTGTTCTCCATATCCAGATCCTGCATAGCTCTCTCTTCAACAGCTCGTAGATATCTTGTGAGGCCAAATTCTAAGATCCCATCCTAAGGTCTAAAAGCTTATTCCTTATATATCTTTTTTGCATACAAAAGTGTACCTTTTTGATTAGAAATGTCCCCAATATTTCAAGCGGGAAGACATTTATCTCTTATGTAACTTGTTTTTTAATGACCATATTCATCATTTCTGTTTTTCCCACTGTCATTTTCTCTTACCTCAAAATAAATTTCCCCAATATTTTATCTCATGTGCCCCTCCGGTTTGGGAATTTCCACCATCTTAATATACAAGTGGAAAAACACTAGCTTTTTTGTATTTTTTTAAGGAACCTTTTCATCACTGGTGTCTGTTTCAATTTCATAGTCTCTCCTTGACTTCCTCCACACCTTGATCTCATGCAAGCCAGAAGTTAATGCCTGCCACCATCTCAATACACTCTTCAGGTGCCCCTTTTTGTGGCGCCTTAAGGGATCTACAAAGGACATCCAGCTAATAGCTGAGTGTAATTCATCATTTAACTCCTCCACTGTTAGTCCTTTGAATCTATCCGATAAATTATTTGTGCTATAATCAGGAAGGCCCTTAAAGCCTCTTAATATTCTTTCGGTATTGACATCCCTTCCGTTTTCCTTTTTTTTTTTTCTTTAGCCAGGCATTGTGCCCCTCCCCTGTAGGGTTGGGGTATTCTCAGTCAGGGGGGTATTCTCCCGACTTCAGACTCCTCTACTGACAAGTATGGCTGCTCATTATCTCTGAACCACATATTTTTCTTCTTACGGGCGTTCTTACTACCACCTCGATGGCGTGTGCGAGGGGTTAACAATGCATTCCTTCCTAACCCATCCCCCGTCAGTCTCTCATCAGGGGGGCCTAGGGCCGGGTCCTCGACAGCATGTAGTGCAAATGAAAATAGACAACGAACATTACTGTATTGTAATAAAATTAGCATTTCAGTACAACAATAAACAACTTGTGGGCATTGTATTGGAATCATGTATAGATCTGTGGTAAAAGGTCAAAACCACTAAATTGCTTAGCAAGCACATTTTTGCTGTCATTCATTCATTCATTATCCTAACCTGCTTATCCTGAACAGGGTCGCAGGGGGGCTGGAGCCTATCCCAGCATACATTGGGCGAAAGGCAGGAATACACCCTGGACAGGTCGCCAGTCCATCGCAGGGCACACACACCATTCACTCATACCTACGGGCAATTTAAACTCTCCATTCAGCCGAACCTGCATGTCTTTGGACTGTGGGAGGAAACTAGAGTACCCGGAGGAAACCCACGCAAATACGGGGAGAACATGCAAACTCCGCACAGAGAGGCCCCGGCCGACGGGGATTCGAACCCAGGACCTCCTTGCTGTGAGGCGGCAGTGCTACCCACTGCACCATCCGTGCTGGCAAATTAATATTTCACGGTTTTAATTTCCTGTCTTTTGAGGCCTGCACAAAATGGAACCATTTCACTTAAAACATTGTTTTTTGGGATTAATATATTATAGTTAATATAATATAACAGCCTATTATGTGAGGTGTGAGTCGATAGTTCATGACTGATGTTAGCTAATAGTTAGCATTGACAAATGTCAGACATTATAACGTTAATCTGGCTAGCTACTGAAATAATTTACACTTCTAACTTTCTATTATTCCACTTGGCGAGGTTACCACATTGGTATTCATAAGTTACAAGATAAGGATAGGTAGCTATCAATTTATTATTCAATTCGTTTATTTATTTTTTGGCACCAATAGTCCTCCATAGCTTCATTATCTGAGCATATGTCGTTATGTCCCTCAGGTGTTTAGGGGTAGGAAGGAGTGCGTAACATATATTTTGATGGGTGTTGAGCATGTTCAGTGAAAATAATGAGGGCCACACGAGAATTAAAGCGCAGAACGGTGTAAAGAACAAAGAACACATTAAGGTCACAAGGCCAAGGGACACAGATGTTGCCAAATAAATGAAATAAACAAAATGAACAAAACAAAACTAGAAACATAGATAGGCTTTTGTTACTTGCTGGATAAGTCAGTCAGCCTATCTGACTACTCTAACATAAATTACACAGTTGGCAACCACCCCTTTCCTAATGTGTCTAAAACACAAAATCTACCTACATGCAGCAATGATGTATAGAGGCCTCTGTCTTACCTTCCCCAGGGCCTGGACTATACACCCAGATAAGCACACATACACACAAGTAGGGGAGTTTTAACACACATACACAAATTGTTACAGAGTGAGATTGGTGAGAGATCAGAGCGGCAGCAAACAAACAGCTTTTATCTTGAGGAGGAAGGATGTGATTGGTGGAGGCGGGACCAGGTGATGATGGACAGGTGGGACAGTGAATGGAATTGTGATTGGTCACTTGCAGAGTAAAAACGGAAGGAAAAACGGAGGGACACAAGTAATATATATATTTAACACTTAACTATATGAGTGAAAGAAATGTACTTATTGAAGTATTCTAACAGCACTCATGGTACCCACAGACATTTGGATTCAATCTGGCTTGAGAAAGAATGAAACATACATGCAATTACTTGGGAAAACCACGGAAATGAAAGTGGAAATTACTTGAAATTGATTATGAGATGCATAGGAACATGGGAAAAGACTAATTACCCTCCTTGGCCTTCAAGCCAATTGATGGCAAGCTTTTGGTATGCTGAGTCTTTCATGAAAATTATGCACTGTATATGTTCTGCATAGATTTATGACATGAATGGTTACTGGGATAGCATTGCGGTCTCTGAATCCTGACAATATGGGATGATATTTGCTCTCTTGTGCTGGGTTTCCATGGAAACAGTGTCAGAGTTGACTGGGGACTGCAGATGGATCAATGCCCTTCATCAGGTTACACAATTGGACCATTACATACAACTGGTGCTGTAATGGGCCTCTCTGCCCCTAACGGATCCCATGGTACCCCAAGACATTAGGAAGGATACAGCAACCAAGGAAATTGTAAACCTTCTCATTGGTGAAAGGAGGGTATTGCTTCCTTAAATATGTTTGCTCATTTCAGGTATTGCCATCCCAGTGTCTTCCTTCTTGAAATATGGTATAAACTGCTAGCAGCATAGTGATAATGGTAAAAGGCACCTTCATAATTTTATCACATTTTTGACAAATGTTAAAATATGTTACATAGTCTGTCTCTGCCAGTTTTCATAAAGTGCCACACAATGTGCAATTAATTATTTCCCGATTCGTATGGGAAAACATTGCAAAAAACTCTTGAAGTGGAAGATGGAGATTGTTACCCACGACCTTATTTGAGACTCTAATTGCATGAAATTGATCATTCAAATAAATCTAATGAAATTCCTGTGATGAAGGATTCTTCTGGTGAAGGCAGGATAGTACTCTGTGCATGTCACTTTCTGGTGCACTGCATAGGCGGCAGTCTCCCAGCAAGCAATCATGGCTTCTGTCTGACAAGCAAGTCCAAAATCCACTCCCAGGATTTAATCCCAAAGCCACACAATGCTGGCCTTTTAAAGTAATGATGTCAGGTCTCATTCACACAGAATCTGTTAGCATGTGGTAATCATGGTGGTATATGTACATGGAAGGTGGCCACCAGCTATTAATCTGAAGTATGTCAGGCCCATGTAGCTTGCCTTTGGACAGCATAATCTGTGGCCATCTGTGGGTCAACTACAAAAGTCTGACTACTAAACAACCCAGTCTGGCCATTCTCCATTGACCTCTAATCAGCAAGCCGCTTCCATCCGCAGAACTGCCGCTCACTGGATGTTTTTTGTTGAGTAAACTCTAGAGACTGTTGAAAATACGAGGAGGTTAGCAGTTACAGAAATACTCAAACCAGTCCATCTGGCACCAACTATCGTGCAAAATAGTCAAATAGTCAAAATAACTTTTTCCCCATTCTGATGTTTGACGTGAACATTAACTGAAGCCCCTGACCCGTATCTGCATGCTTTTATGCATTACCCTGCTGCCATATTACATTACATTATTGGCATTTGGCAGGTGCTCTTATCCAGAGCAACGTACAGTTGATTAGACTAAGCAGGAAACAATCCTCCCCTGGAGCAATGCAGGGTTAAAGGCCTTGCTCAAGGGCCTAACAGCTGTGCGGATCTTATTGTGGCTACACCGGGATTAGAACCACCGACCTTGCATGCCCCAGTCATTTACCTTAACCACTACGCTACAGGCCGCCCTATGATTGGCTGATTAGATAATCACATGAATAAGTATGTATTTATTCATAATTGTTTTTCCGAAATAATGTCTATTGTGCATGATATTTAATTGTGATAGTGCTATATCCCTCTTTTTACTTTTACAAGGAGGGAGCAAAAAAGGTTCCCAGAGGAATTAACTAATTTACTAAAGGGGCTGTGATTTATTTCTAGCTGGATATTTTTAGCAGACTGTCTGGAAGGCAGCTTCTGCCCTGGAAAGAGGGTGGGGTCACATCTTTGTGACTCATCTGTAGTGATTTTAGCTACCAAAAGAAGGCCCCAGGACATATTTAACAAAGGGCAAAGCTGATAGTAGCAGGTGACAGGCAGAGATTTGGTGACTGGTGCTTCTGTGATTAGCACTGCTGAGGCAGTAAAGTGATTGGTATTGTACAATATAGGCATAGATCTGTTGTTGTGCCAGTGTATGTGCCTTCCTTTGAAAGTGAGATCCACAGGGCTCCGGTTGAAAATAGCAGCGAGCTGCACATTGAATGTTCTGCAGCCCTTCTTGGACGTGGTGCTAATTACTTCCTCTCCTGGCTCCTGATGCTTGCAACATTTTGGTTGTGTTTCACAGTGATGTAGCCCATTGTAACAATACACCAGCACAAGCTTTGTCTGTCTAAAAGCAATTTGCTTGACAATTAATTTAAACTCTTGATGCTTGCTCAAAGTCAACACAATAAACACCACCCCCAACTCCAATGAAAGAATGAACACTGAGGTAAGAGGCTTTATCTAGAAAATCTGTGTTGATCTCCATAACGTTTGATGTCTTACTATTTAGTACAGATGGTTTGCAGCTGTACAGCTGATAGATAACCATACTTTTCTCAAGTCTTTCTTTCAACCGGGGATTTCTGTGGGAATCCCATGTAGAGCAGTTTAGCAGATGGAAATTGGCTGAGGTTTTATTCCCACTTCCCACATATTTACAGCATATTAAAAGCTTTTTTGCTTCCTCCAAATAGGCTGCCATTTAGCTGGATCAGAAAAGTGTTACTTCATCCGATAACAGGGTTTGGAATTATGAATGTGATCTTTTTAAATAATTTATACTGAATTTGGTATCAGGCATCCTTTCTAACTTAGTCTGTAATATACAGTACTGTGCAGAAGTCTTAGGCACCCTAGACTTTTGTTGTGTGTGTGGTGGTATAAAAGAACACATTTGAGATTTCTAAGTATTCATTTTCCAAAAGATTTAATTTTAGAGACATTTGTGTATTTCATTAAAAAAGTAACATTGTACAGTAAGCAAATTACTACTTTTTACATAAAACCGTGGAGTTATCCAACATGCTTGGAACAACCTCCCTGCTGATTGTCTTAGCTAACACTGTCCTGCACTTCTATATCTCAGAGAAGTGATGCAGTTTTAACGCCGAAGGGTGGTCACAAAAAATATTGATTTAATTCAGTTTTTAGCTATTCTGCCAAATTACTAAAATGTAGTGTAAAATGTATAGTACATTTATTTAGGACCTTTCATTTAATTATTTTTGAAATAATCTTATCTGTACAGAATGTTATGCAGGTGCCTTTTACACAGTACAGATATGGATCAGTTTCATGTTACTTGTCCGGGTTGTCCTTCAAAAATGTTGATGCGGAAACAGTGGATCAGTTTCTCAATAAACAGCATTCTATGTACATAGAAAATGGCATAAAGTGGGAGGAAGAGAGGAGACCACATAGTGGGTTAAACATTAATATTATGTCAATAATGAATCGTAAGAATTAATCTACTGTGGTAAATCAAATGCAAATCATTCTATTTAATTGGAAATTATATACACAGGGATCAGTATGAAAAGCAGGCCTTTTCTTGCATATGCTTTCTAGCAGGAGCAAAAGTGGTCTAAGGAACACATTGCAAATAAGGTAAATAATTACTCAATAATAACATTAAACTAAATTTAATGACGTATTAAATTTGACATGTAAAAGTAGTTTTTGTTGATCTACCTACCACAGTTGAAGATTTTTATTTATTTATTTGGATAAAAAATGGAAATGATCTTTGGGCAAGTGAGGAACCTTTATTGAGCATTTATAGTTTGTGTGTATAAAGATCTCTGCTAAAGAGGCTGTTCTGTCTGGATGAGACAGAACCCAGCATGGAAGCTGTAATTAACAGCCAAAAGGGGGACAGAGGCAGTGTTAAGTGCACATCATCCTCAAATTGTAATAATCAAGAAGGATCCGGTGCCCTGAGGTGACTGTTGACTTTGCATTCTGAGCAGCCACCCTATTGCACTCACATTATTTTAATGTATTTACATATCATCAATAAATGGAGGGCACTGTAATGTAGTTAATCTACATTAAACAATACTGCACAGTCGCCATTGGGCATGAACAGATGGGTGCGTTTAACAACCCAACACACATGTACATATCACATACACACATTCTGTACTTGCACACACTTCTCACACATACAGTAGACGCACACACACACACACACATACAGTAGTTTTGTGTTTCATTTAGCGCTCCTGCCTTGGGAGATATGGTGGGTGACGGCAATAAAATAAAAAAGCATAAGCATAAGCAGGCTGAGGTACATAGAAACATTGTTTCCATCATGACAACCAGACATTGTTGCCCCATTAACTGACAGGGGGACAGAAGAACCAACCAACAAACTCAGGGGTATGAGAAAAATGGCAGGTTTAATGAAGTAGATGGGGCAAATCCAAAATGTAATCCAGGGACAGGCGATGGTCGAAATCCAGGCAGCCAGGTACATGTGGGGCAGGCAGAACGTAATCGAAAACAGGCAGAGTTTAATGACCAGAAGAATCCAAAAAGAGCAAAACCAGACAGAATAAAAAAAGGGCAGAGGTATGGGGAAGAGGAGGCTAGAACCAGGGGGAAGGAATACAAGGGCAGAAACTCGGAAACAGAAAGAGACAAACTAGCAAAGAGCAACTGAGTAGGACAGATATAAATACACATGGGAATGAGACAACCGGGGCATGGGAGGGCGGTCTAACAAATAAACATCAGGTGAGACACATGAAAGGGTAATCATACAATAACGAGGGAGGAACGAAAATGCAGGACTGGATTCACATAGACAATTCACATGTAATACAAACGGCTCCGGACTAGGGAGTAGATAATTGCTCTGAGTTAAGGAACGTAGTAATAAGGGAGAGCAGGTGCGAACACTTCGCTGAATTAAGGCAGGCAATTTAGAGCTATAACAGGGAGGCAGAGTTATAGAGTGGCCTGTAGGGCGGCCTGTAGCATAGTGGTTAAGGCAAATGACTGGGACACACAAGGTCGGTGTTTCTAATCCTAGTGTAGCCACAATAAGATCCGCACAGCCGTTGGGCCCGTGAGCAAGGCCCTTAACCCTGCATTGCTCCAGGGAAGGATTGTCTCCTGTGTAGTCTAATCAACTGTATGTCGCTCTGGATAAGAGCGTCTGCCAAATGCCAATAATGTAATAGAGCAGTATAGAAGTAAATAAAGTTAGTCTGTTAGCTTACGTGATTAAATGACGAATTACCTGAAACTAGTGACTGTTAGACAGACAATTAGTGTTAATATAATTAGTACTGTACAAAATCTATGTTAGTTCTTATTAGTAGATTAGTGCTATCTACAAATATGAATGGAGAAAAAGCAGAAAGTAAGAAAAACAAGACTGAGAAGGAATCGTGGGTAACCGGAAAATTGTGAATCACGCAGACAGGGAAGTGACCCCATCTACTATGCAGAGAAGTCTGGTCAGAATTGGTCTTCATGGAAGAATTGCGGCCAAAAAGCCATACCTCCGACGTGGAAACAAGGCCAAGCGACTCAACTAAGCACAAAAACACAGGAACTGCAGTGCAGAAAATTGGCAGCAGGTTCTCTGGACTGATGAGTTAAAATATTTGGCTGTAGCAGAAGGCAGTTTGTTCACCGAAGGGCTGGAGAGCGGTACAAGAATGAGTGTCTGCAGGCAACAGTGAAACATGGTGGAGGTTCCTTGCAAGTTTGGGGCTGCATTTTTGCAAATGGAGTTGGGGATTTGGTCAGAATTAATGGTCTCCTCAATGAAGAAAAGTACAGGCAGATACTTATCCATCATGCGATACCATCAGGGAGGCATCTGATTGGCCCCAAATTTATTCTGCAGCAAGACAACGACCCCAAACATAAAGTCAATGTCATTAAGAACTATCTTCAGCGTAAAGAAGAACAAGTCCTGTAAGTGATGGTATGGCCCCCACAGAGCCCTGAGCTCAACATCACAGAGTCTGTCTGGGATTACATGAAGAGACCAAAGCATTTGAGGCTGCCTAAATCCACAGAAGAACTGTGGCTAGTTCTCCAAGATGTTTGGAACAACCTACCTGTCGAGTTCCTTCAAAAACTGTGTAAGTATACCTAAATAATTGATGCTGTTTTGAAGGCAAAGGGTGGTCACACCAAATATTGATTTGATATAGATTTTTCTTCTGTTTCTTCACTTCTTCTGTTCATGCATTTTCTTAATTGATAAAAATAAACTTTTAACATTCCTATTTTTGAAAACATTCTTATTTTACAGCATTTTTTCACACCTGCCTAAAACTTTTGCACAGTACTGTATATTACATATGATCATCTTCAGTTTTCTTGTCCTTGTGATATTGCATATTATTACAATATAATTTCATTGCTCTGTTCAGTGACTGGTTTTTTTTTCAGCCGCCTGACGGGCCGCCAAATATCCACTGCAGTTTGAGAACATAGTAACCATATTATTTTGTAGTTCATATATACAACTACTTTCTGTAGCCCTTCCTGAATGCAGGACTTTGCTGGTTTAGATGGAAATGAAATAATCTGTTGGACTGGTAAACATGCTTATATGAACATTGTTGGATCATTATTCAGTTAAAAGAATTTAATATGAATTGTTAATTTCATTCTGAATTTTATCTTTTGGAGGGTTATGTTAAACAATTCTGACATTCCTGACTTATAATTAGAACGTTCCTAAAATGTCTCCATTTGACTCTGTGTTCTCATCTTTACATTATCCCCATCCAAATGGGAATCTAACTGGAATGATGATGTCTTGTGTTTGCTGGGCATATCGTCTCTGTAACATCCACATCTGTTTAACCATGCCAGCAAATGCTCATAGAGCCTTTATCTCTTAGGGTGGGCTGAAAGCCAGGCCAATGAGGTCAGTCTTGTTGTCATATTCTGGATACTCACAGCCAGGGCCCCTTGTCTTTTGGGACAACGTGCTAAAAATGGTGACATCGTCTTGTTCATCCAGGTCTGCTTGTTACATTGACTTGTTTATAAGGGAGGGAAATTAAGACTGGATGGCAGGGCAAGTCATACACTATCCTTGGTAATGTGTACGGTAATTGTATTGGATGGAGCAGTGTTAGATGGATATAGTGACGGAAAAATGGTACAGTACTATGTGTAATTATTTATCTGAACATTCTGTAATATTCAGTAAACAGCTTAAAGAGTTTTCACTGTTCCCCAGTGGTCTAGAAGGACTTAATCTGCCCAATGCCCTACATGCATAACCTGTCCAGCCTCTTCAGCACAGAGAGATGCAGAGAAAGAACAAAGACAGAACGGGTGCTGTATTGAACTTCTGTTTTTCCCATGATTTTTTTGTTCCCCTCCGCACATTAGTGCTTGTTCAATATGATGTGGCCTAGACAAGAGAGGCATAGCAAAGAGTTGTTGGTGAGAGCAAGCAAGGAGATGATAATCCTAATTCCAAATGCGGTGTAATGCAGTCGGTGTTGCTGGCAGACGTCACCTATTTCAGTATGGTGAGGTTGTTAAAGAGCTTTTAGGAGCTCGTACAGCCCAGCAGTTTGCTTTTTCCATTGCCTTATTTGTCCTCTTCCAGCATGAAAAGTATGCATTTCCCATCAATAACCCATTTGCCATATGCATCTAATCCAGCTCTTAGTCTCTATTGAAGGGCTGCTGTTACCATGTCACGTCCACCGTGTCACTCTTCACCGTTGCCATAGCAACCACCTCACCTTCCTTCTCTGGTCATACCAGAGATCGTGTTCTGGTCTATGGAACACTGTTTGTCAAAGGAGAGAAGGCCTGAAAGGGTGGATAGAGATACAGAAAAAAGTGGCACATTTCAGGAATCCCAAACAGCTCAGTGTTTCAGGTGTACGGGACCAGAGGAACCCAGCGCAGACTCAGAGGTAACAAAAATGGCAGGTTTAATTGCGAAGGTAGAAAAAGGGGCAGAGAGCATAATCCACAAGACAGGAAAAGTTCAAAAACCAGGTGGTCAGTCCAAAATAAGGCAGAGGTACAGAGATCCAAAAAGGCAGGTAGGGGTCATAAAACCGAAATCCAAGACAGAAAACAGGCTACACCGGAACAAAACAGAGCACAACCATACAGAGGGGAAACAGAACTAATGAACTCACAAATAAGAAGAAAACAGGCTGGCTTATATCGGATAACAAATTAACTAAACAATTAACAGGTGTGGGTGCTGGAGAACAGATAAGACACGAGAAACAGCAGGGTCAACCAAGGAGGAAATGCATATAAGGAGTGGGGGGCGGAGACATATAATGGGGATAGAGCATAGAAAAGGGAAAAAAACAAATAGAAGGGCACGGACGTGACAGTTTATATTTTTGTTCTCTCACTTTTCTGCCTGTCAGATTTGGCAAGGAAGAGGGAGAGGGAAGGAAAGAGAGAGGGGTGGGTGAGGGAATGGGAGGTGGGTTCTGAATCTGATATGACATCTCTGCTTATTGTAAATTTCCAGGCTTCATGGAGTCTACATTTCAAATGCCCTATCACAAAACACTTCACTTCCCCTCAGCTGCAAAGCAGGCTATCTATCTGCCTGGTCTCCTCTTCATTGTGTAGACAGCCCGAAGCAAAGTAAGCACAGCCATTTGTGCGTTTGCCCTGTGTTATATTGCATGTGCAGATTACAGACAATTACACCATCATTAAAGGCTAATTGCCTTGGACAGCAGGAATTATAACTGCAATCAGAAATTAAAATTCAATTAAAGATAACATTCTGGCAATATTTGCAAAGGTGAGAGATTTAATTTGGCTGCCTTTCCATCATGTATGTTTAGATCAAAGCATGTAGTAGGAATTCAGTTAGACTATATGGGTCCACAAAATGTGTCATAAAAATGTGCTATAAAATGCATAATGGAGACTGATAGTTATGAGAATGGCAGGAATATCAAGCTATGGGTGAAACGAATGCCAAATGCTCTTCCCTTTCTCAATTTCTAATTGTGTCTGTAATAAATGTATATAACACACACATACAGTATAAGAACAGTTGCCAACACATGAAGAAGCCATTATTCTTTTATGGGTTTTATTTTCAATGGTGTAAAAAGTGCTGTAAATGGAATGAAAAGTGCATAAAGTAGTGCATGTAGTACAGATGTTCAAAGAGAGTTTAGACCAGGGGTCTCCAATCTTATCCTAAAAGGGCCGGCGTGGGTGCAGGTTTTTGTTTTAACCCAGCAGTAACACACCTGATTATACTAATGAACTAATCGTGGTCTTTAATCAAGACCTAGATGAGTAGAATCAGCTGTCTTAGTCCTGTGCTAAAACAACAACCTGCACACACACCGGCCCTTTCTGGATAAGATTGGAGACCCCTGGTTTAGACCATACCTACTTGGCGCATAAGCATTGTTGAATCATCCAGAAATACTGGCCTTAAAATAATGTCAAGACTCACCTGCCAAAAACATAAACAAAATAATTCACAAATTCTGAATCACTTCCTTTAACTTAAGAGCTTGTTACAAGCAGCTTCCATCATATGCATTTTCAGTACATGGCAATTCTTGGCAAAATAATGATAGAAAAAACAAAACACTATAAAAACAGAAGGGAGCCATTTCGGT
Source organism: Conger conger (assembly GCF_963514075.1). NCBI lineage: Eukaryota > Metazoa > Chordata > Actinopteri > Anguilliformes > Congridae > Conger > Conger conger. The sequence goes on from NC_083766.1 coordinate 42,095,335, forward strand.
CTCCATGGTAACATCAATTCATATTCTATAGGTAGTGCAGCTGTCAACAAGGGCATTGCTGACTAACCCTCATACTGGCAGTTGATCGAGGGAGGGATAGAGACAGAGAGAGAGGAAGTGAGATGGGTGCGTACACGTAAAATCCATCCTAAAAACCAAAGCACAGTACCGAGGGAGAAGGCAGTCTCGTAATCAGTACACCATGCAAGAAGTCCGGTAGCCAGGAAAGCTGTCAGTGGGGCAGAAGTACAGGCAGGCGGTAGGCAGGCTCAGGGTCGAAGACGGCGCAGACCGAAGTCTGCTCCGCGGGGCAAAAGTACAAAAACAGCAGGCAAAGTCGTGGTACAGGCAGGCAATGGTCAACAAAACAGAAGTCAATAAACTTTGGTCAATAAACAGGCTTGGATTGTAACAGGTCGACAATGGCTTGACAAAACCACTCAAAAGGTGCACTGACAAACAGGGGGCAACAGTTTCACAAAGACATGACATGAAACTGAGCTTTATATGCAGGTGTAGACAGGTGTAGACAATTAGTTTAAGAGCAGCATGAGAATGGAAATCAGGTGTGGAGGATTGACAAGTTAACGAGGTAATTAGTAATCGTTAGTAATAAACCTATCCTGCCCTATGTTGAGGAATGTTGTGGAGGGAAGCAAGGACAGGTGTGATGTGTTGATGTTTCTGGATCTGCACTGTTCTGAATGTACTGGAGCCTGAGGAGGCTCTTAGCAGGAATCCCAGTGTGACAAGGCGAGTTACTCGCTGTTGTCCCTAATGGTGCAGTAATTGGGGTGGGGGAGTGGCACCGGCAGGACCTCATCTTTTGAACCTATCTCTTGGCATTTAACTTAGACCACGTTTCTGTCTTGTTATTATCAAACTGTAGAGGGGGCCTCTGTTATATTGTGTGACTAAGGTTGAACCTTACATTTATGCACCCGGTTACATTCTGGCGCTGCGAGCAGGGTTAACTCTTTTGGTGTAAAAGCAGAGACGCGTGTCTTATGATAAGAAATACAGAGAAAATACCAGTTGGTTCAAGTGGTTAGTAATAAACCTATCCTGCCCTAGCGTTAGTAAATTAGTAAATGACATGCACAAGAAACGTAAGGTAACATGAACACATGGTTAGAATGTTAGTATTACCCAATCCTGATCTAGCGTTAGTAGATTAGTAAAAAGACAAGGGAAATTGAAACAATTAGGGTGTGAGTGACAGAAAGGGAGAGGGAGAAAGCAGGAATGCAAGATTTGCAGAAAGACACAAAAAAGTGTATGCTAATCAATGAACAGTACAACATAACATGAAACATAAATTGTGACATAACAAGTTTGCGAAATAATGACAATAAACTATATAACATGACATGGCAAGACTAAGAAATAAATGGTAACAAGAACTAAACATGAAACATAACATGACTTGACAATGAAACGTAACAAGAAATAAAACATAAAAACGTGGCGTGGACTAACATAATACGTGACATGACAATAACGTAACTAAGACAATGACTAAACATAAAACATGACATGACAAGCATGAAACGTGACAGGAAGTTTGTCCAAGCAAATTTGTTTCATACACAAAAACAGTTGCAGCATTTATATACCTGTTTGTCTTTGAGTGGCACAGGAACAATGCATATGCTGGTGAAATAACAATAATGAATCAAATTTATTACACGCTTTTCACTGAGTGAATGATCTTAAATATTATAGAGAAACAGATCAAGAGATTTTATATAAAAATAAAACGATAAGAAACAAACAATAAAAAATAACTTTTAATAAAAAGTGCAGTTTAAACTTGTTAAGACTCTGAGGAGCCCTGCTGGTCCAGGACAGTACATCTAACAGAAGGCATGTTCCCTTGTGGAGGAGGGCTTGGTCTTGGGGATGAAAAGTCAAAGACTTATTGGACCGGAGATGATGAGAGGAATGTTGTGGAGGGAAGCAAGGACAGGTGTGATGTGTTGATGTTTCAGGATCTGCACTGTTCTGAATGTACTGGAGGCTCTTAGCAGGAATCCCAGTGTGACAAGGCGAGTTACTCGCTGTTGTCCCTAATGGTGCAGTAATTGGGGTGGGGGAGTGGCACCGGCAGGACCTCATCTTTTGAACCAATCTCTTGGCTCCCTACCTTTTAAATGTTTGCTGCTGTCGAGCACGTTCGCTAGTGTCCCGTGTTGCACGGCTATAGACTAGTTGTTGGCCGGACGACCTAAGGTGCGCAGCGGCTGGTGCGCGTGGTGTGTAGCCTATATTACACCTCCGTGCCTGGAGTCTTCTTGGTGTGGCTTCTTAGAGGCGCACTTGTACTTTTCTTTATTTTCATGTATTGAAGCAACTGGTATAGGTAGGCTGTTGTTAGGTTATTCCTTGGACTTTTAGGACTTGTCTCTTGTTGTATGGTGGGCTCGGTGCTGATTGGTGGCGGGGTTAGTCAATAGGGGTACCCTCCTCACGTGTTAGTGTGTAAGTGTTAATGGCACCTGAATCACATATAGTATCACCTTGTTTGCAGTAAGGCTTGCTGTGAGAGAGCACTGGGTTGTAACTACACATTGGGAGCCCTGAAGGTGAGTATGCCCCATCCCATCAGCGTCGTCACCCACCATCCTTAACCTTTACATCAGTCTATTTTATCCCTATTTATTCTGGTAAAACTGATGTTCAAAATAAATATATTTTTATACGAATATGAGCATTTGTCTTAACCTCATTATTGCCTTCCAGCATCAGAATTGATTTAATAAAGTAATTGCATTTAACTTAGACCACGTCTCTGTCTTGTTATTATCAAACTGTAGAGGGGGCCTCTGTTATATTGTGTGACTGGCCGTACTTTAGGTTGAACCTTACATTTATGCACCCGGTTACACCAGTAAAGAGAGTGTTGCAGTAATCAAGCCTTGAGGGACGTGCAAAAGTGTTGAATGACCTGCTCCTCTCTATCGATTCCGGTGACTGTGCCGTCCTGATTCTTCTTGATCTTAGTGTAGTGTTTGACAGAGTGGATCATGACATTTTAATTGACCGTCTCCAGTAAGGGGTTGGTGTTGGTGGCACTGCCTTGACCTGGTTCACATCCTACCTTAGCGATAGAAGTTTCTCTGTCAACTTTGGCAATTTCTCCTCTCCCCCAGCTAGTCTCTCCTGTGGGGTCCCACAGGGTTTCATCCTCAGTCCCATTGTGTTCTCTATTTACATGCTTCCCCTTGGTAAAAGTATTAAAAAGTACAACATTTCCTTCAATTGCTATGCAGATGACACACAGCTTTATCTCCCCCTGAAACCAAATGACCAATGCAATCTAAACAGTCTCATGGACTGCCTTGAGGAAATGGCACAAAACTTCCTGCAGCTGAATGAAAGCAAGACCGAAGTTGTCCTATTCTGCCCCTCTGACTCCATCAAATTGATCTCCAACAGCCAAGGCAACCTGTCCACTCTTGTCAAACCCTATGTTAGAAACCTTGGTGTGATATTTGACTGCGCCTTCAAGTTTGACGAGCAGGTAAATGCAGTAGTATATTGTCCTGAGAGGCTTCTGTGTCCCTTGGGGGGGTGGACTATATGATGAATTCTTTCCAGTGGTCCACCCCCCACTTCTCTCTCGCCAGGTTCTTGTTGCCGTGCATGTCCACCAGAATGCCGTCCTGGAGGAGGTTTTGGATCCTCCTCCGGAGAGTGACCAGGTCTACGGATGTTTTCTGGTAGACCTTGATGTTCCTCGTCTCCCACAGGACCTGCTTCACGGTGTTTATGATCCTCCACTGACGCTGGAGCACGGTGGTCTTGCATCCCCCCGGCGGACCGTAGAGGATGCCCTCAGCCATCAGGGAGGACCTCGGCAGGAACCTGCTCAGGGAGACAGAGGAACAAACAAGGCCCCAGACCTGCCTGGCCACGGAGCACTCCCAGAACAGGTGGTGGATGTGTTCTGAGTCAGTGCATCCGTGGGGGCAGCGTTCAGTCAGGGCTAAGTGCCGGCGATACATAAATGTTCTGGTGGGGAGACACCTATGGGCTGTCATCCAGGCAATGTCTTTTTGTTTGTTTTTGAGACACTTATGTGTCACATTTGCCCAGATGACTTGCGGGTCCAGTTCTGCCCCCCCCTTCAGGAGCGTTACAATTTGGCCAGATCTTAAATGAGCCATAATCATTTTATAGCTCCACGAGGTTAGGCCAGCCCTGGGCAGATCCGTCCTGTAGGCAAAGTCCTTCAGGGCTCGGTAGATGTAGGGGGGGTCCCAGCTATAAGGTATGGTGAGGTCCAGCACACCCAAGCCCATTGCTCTGAGGAAGGGGGTGGCATAGTGCCTGGCAAAGGTACCAGAGGCCTTACCCACCTTCCCTGCATTCTGGACAAGGGTGGCCAGACCCTGCACCATGATGATGTTAACACTGTCTGGGACCCCCCGCCCCCCATTCCGCTCCTCTTTAAGGAGGGTGACGCATTTAACTTTTCCATAGTGCTCCCCCAGACAAAGCGGAAAGCCATCCGGGTAATTAGCTTCCCGGTGGCTTTGTCTGGGGGAAACACCCTCCCCACATAGAGCAGAATGGGTACGACAATTGCCTTCAGGACGAGGATCTTACCCGCCATGGTCAAGGGCCGTGCACTCCAGCTCCTGATTTTATTTTGGACGTGGCGGAGGGCTCCCTCCCAGCTGGTTCTCCCTCCTCCATCAGCCTGGAAGGTCACCCCCAGGAGCTTGATGGTATTCCTACGCACAGGGAAGGAAACGGTCAGCTCCTCACTCCAATGTGGAGACAGAAACAGTTCACTCTTGTCCCTGTTGACCAGGGCGCCAGTGGCCACACAGAAGTCGTCCAACACCTTGGTGGCACAAGCGATAGAACGACTATCTGTGGCGACGATGGCAATGTCGTCCATGTACGCCATCACCTTTAGCCGTTCCCCCCCCGCTCCAGGGAGTGGATAGCCCACCACCCCTGGATTGGTCCTGATGGCCTGAAGGAACGGTTCCAGGTAGATGACGTACAGGAGAGATGCTAGAGGGCACCCCTGCCTGACGCCAGGCCTGACATCGAACGGGGCAGAGGGCTGTCGATTGACAACCACTCTGCCCATTATGTCTGTCAGACAGATCTTTGTCCAGCGCAGGAGGGGGCCAGGAATGTTCATTTTCTCTAGCACTCTCTCCAAGCACACATGACTCACCCGGTCAAATGCCTTCTCTTGATCGAGACTGAGAAGGCACAAGGGGGACCTCCGCTCCCCGGAGTGGATGATTAGATCCCTCGCGAGGAGCAGGTTGTCATTTATGGACCTCCCCTGCACGCTGCAGGTCTGGTCCGGTCCGATCACCGATGTTATCAGGCCTTGGAACCTCCCCATCAGCGCCTTCGCCATGATCTTATAATCGGCTGAGAGGAGGTTGATCGGCCGCCAGTTGCGGAGGTCCTTCAGGTCCCCCTTCTTTGGGACAAGAGCTACTGTCTCAGTGAGGCGCCTAACTGCCCCTCCCTTTACGCAGCCCTGAACACTTCCGGCACGTCCTCCTTCAGGAGATGCCAGTGAGCCTGGTAAAACTCAGCTGGGATTCCGTCAGGGCCCGGAGCTTTGTGTGTATTCAGGGAGTGCACGGCCCTGGTGAGCTCCTCAGTGCTCAACTCCGCCTCCATCTGCTCATCTCCCAGGCGTCTGTCCAGGCAGCCCAGGAAGGTGTCCATGAGAGCCCCGTCTGAGGGCCACCACCACACCTCTGCTGTTAAAGAGAGACAAGATGTTATTCGTCTTGGTTTCGTGCCCTGCGGAAGAAGAACCGCGTGCACTTCTCATCCTCCTGGAGGCCCTGGAGTTTGGAGCGGAAGGTCTGTTTCTTCCGCTCTTCCCGGTAGAGGGTGGTGAGGCTCTGCCGAGCTTGTGCGATTTCGCTGCTAACATCCAGGCCTCGGGACTGGAGGAGGCTTAGTCTTTGGAGGGCAGCATTGTGGCGTTCAAAAACTGCCCTCCCTTCCTTCGCCTTCCTCCGCCCGACTGCCCGGAACTAGCCCCGCACTCGCTCCTTCACCATCTCCCACCACTCCACCGGGGAGTCAAAGAGATGTTTCAGACTCACCCACTCCAGGTATCTTCTCGAGAAGGAGAGACGCACCTGGGGGTCTTGGAGATGGCTGATATTCATCCGCCAGAGCCCCTTACCCACGGTTATAGGTTTCTCCCAGACCAGTGACACGGTTACCATGTGGTGGTCCGAGAAGTGCACCGCCTTGGTGGAATAGCTGTGCACCCTCAAGCCTGGGGAGAGCAGAAACATGTCAATTCTGGATGAGGAGGAGCCAGAGGAACTCACAAAAGTGTGTTGGGGAGTTGAGGCGCCCCCGGCGTCGCAGAGGGAGAAATCCTCGATGAGGGACCGCAGCAGGGTGCCGGAGCGATCCGGCCTTGGTTTGCTGCGGTCCTCATCTCTTAAAGCACAGTTGAAATCTCCCCCTACGACGACGGGCATTGTGCAGTGTAACAGCCTTGGTAATTTAGTGAAAAGGGAGACTCTCGGCCACGCTGGTGGGGCCGTACACGTTGATGACCCTGAGTGGGGAACCCCCGACCTTGAGATCGGTGACAATGCTGTGTGCTGTTATTTTGGCATAGGGATTTTTCATCAACGTGCCGACCCCATCAGCTCTGGCGATGTTAGAGCCAGACCAGAGAGAGTCTCCCATTCTCCATTCCTCCCCCAGAGCGCCATCCCACTCCCGAAACGGAATTCCACATTCCTGGAGCAGGACGACGTCTGAGGGGATCTGTGACAGAATGGAGAAAACAGTGGTGCGTTTGTCGGGGTGTCTGATACTACGGGTGTTGAGTGTGGTGAGTGTGAAGTTGTGTGCCATGGTTTATTGTTTGTGTGTGTCTGGTGATCCAGTATGGCTGTTAGCCATATTCTGACAAATTTGGTTGATTGTGTTGAAAATTGTATCCGGGTTATTGTGGCGCCTACTCACCCCCTGACCATGTTCTCCTATGGGTCCCTCCTGACTGCCTGGGAGGTTCCGTCCTGGAGAGGTGGGGGTGGTTGTTCTTGCCCCAGGCCTCCCCCCAGGGCCTGGGGCAAGAACAATGGGGGTGTCAGAGTCAGGCTCCTCTTTGACTGTGGTGGCAGTGGGTTGGGTAACAGGGGGCGCTGTTGAGGTGGGGGTTGCCGGTGTTGTGCTGCAGGGAAGGGTTAGTAGTGTTTGTGTTGTGGGGTTTAGGCTGTCAGGCTGGGGCAAAGGGGGAGTGGGTGCTCTAATGCGTGGTGTGGGGATAGGGTGAGGTGAGGGTGGGGGGGTGGGGGGGGGGGGGGGGCAGTCATTGACGGTGGTGGGGGCACGGAGCTCCGGGCCCTGTTCGCGTACGAGAGGGGGCAATCACGGAAGAGATGCCCCCTCACCCCGCAAGGATTACAGGGCCTCGGGTCACGGCACGCCCTGGTCTCGTGCTCGCCGCCACATGACTTGCACTTGACCACTGTGCAGGCTGCGGCCAAGTGACCTAACTCGCCGAAGTTCCTGCACAGCTTGGGCATGCCGTAATAAAACACCACGCCCCGGTGTCTCCCCAGCGTGATGGTGCTGGGGATGTGACATACCCCCCCCACTGCAGAGGGGTCAGGCTTGAGCTGGACCAGCCATTTCCTGGCCCCGGTCCAGACTCCATCCTCATCCAGGACCCTCCTGGCTTCAGATTTAACTTGCCCGTACCTGACCAACCACGTACTCACATCGTGGTCCTGTACAGTTTCATAAAAAAACTGCACAGTGACCACTTTGCTTTCCGTGTCGGACAGGGGCTCAACCTGAAAGTTGTTGAGGGGAGACCTGTCTTTCCCCTCTCTATAGAGGTTCCAGAACCTCTCCAGGACATTAGCATTCTTAAGGCTAACTTCAAAAATATCGGCATTTCCTGGAACCTTCACCAGGCAGTTCAGGTCGCCTGGCACGAAGCCCATGGCTCGCTGAAGCACTGCCCGGCTAAACTCCAGGCGGGTCATACCTGTCACTCTCCTCTGACTGTTGGCTGTTGGGGCAGCAGCATTGGTTCCCCCCTAGTGGACGCTGGCTCGGTGGCGCCCTCTGCAGCTGCGCCATTTGCCCCTTGCTCCACCAGGGGGCCTACCCTGTCGCTGCTGCCCCCCTCTCCGCTGTTCAGGAGGGTTAGCCGGACGGCATTGTGGCGCCGCACACCTGGCTGAGCCGCCGTCGTCATTCCTGCTGGGGGCCGGAGTCCAGCTGTAGGCAGAGAAGAAGTGGGCGAAGAGAAGAGAAGAAGCAAAAGAGGCAGAAGAGAGAGATCCCAAGAACGTGTCTTGCTCTTATACGGGAAAGTTTATTGCTCCCGCCATTACGGGATTGGCTGAACCAAGTTAGACGTCATTCGTGGTGGACGTCGCGCAATTTTCCTGTGGGAATGTGGAAGTTGTAGTCCCTACAGTGCACTGGTTATCAGTAGCCTATACTGTTCACAGGGGATGTCGAAAACCATCTCCGGAAATGACAAGGATGAGAAAGTTGATCCCAGCACGTTCCAAAATCTGTATTGTCGCACATATACATTGTCTCCCAACATTTGCCAATTGGGTATTGTTAAAATGCGTATGCCTATATTCTGCAATCCACATATTTATTAGTAGCCTTATTAGCAACAATGAAACAAAATGTGGTATCACATCATTTGAATCTAGATTGCATGATGGCTCACATAACTACGGGGACAAGCAATGCTAAAACCATTTTAGCGCTGCAGCAACATCAGGGACACTTGGCAAGATGGACTCATGATCGACGAATGGAGTTTGTGTAAGATTTGATAGAGCAGCGTTCAATTAGCTGAATTGCAGGTCTTTGTGTGCACTTTTCAACTAATGGGACACACTCGTTATCATGATAGGCTATTTCTGACCGCTTTCAAGATGGCAGTTATTTTGGCTAACATTAGCTATGGATAGCTAGCTAGCTTGTTAGTTACTAGTAGCTAGTGATACAACTGCACAAAGCTATAATTAAGCTAGTCAACTAATGTGTTACTTACCTAGCTATCTATCTATACTTCAGGCTTAACTTGCCCTGCTGCTCTAGGATCTGATTTCCCAAAATAACTAAAATAACAAAATATTTTTGACCCTGGATCAATGGGTAACATACTTTACACCACAAAAAAAACTGCTATTCCAGCCATCGAATGTCTATTGGTGTGTCTTGTTGTGTTAGCTAGGGGGGTCAATCGGTACAGTGCAAACATGTAGTCATCAGTGGTTTAATCGCTTGAATCTAACACGGGCCATGAAGAGACACATGGCACACCAGGGCGGGCATCCATTAATTTAGGGGGAAATTGACGTTGAAATGAGCCAATGTTTAGCCACATGGGCTGAACTCAGAGAGAATGTCAGTCTTGTTGCAGCCCTGTGGGCGCAGCATGGGCCAAAGCATTCTGTTTTTTTGTGTCCTGCACAGACCATTAACACTGTATTTCCACAGGGCTCCAAAGGGGTTCGCAGCCACGCAGAAAATTATTCCTGGGTGTGTAGTATCAGCGGGGTTGGGGGAGGTGAAGGGGGAATGATGGAAAGAGATGGAAAAGACTGAGAGACAGGGAAGAAGGGAGAAGGAGAGAAAGAGATTGCTTTTTAAAGTAACTACTACCCCTCCCCCTCTCTATTAAGTGATTTTTTCTCTGTGTATGCAAAGAGAAGTGTAAAGTGTTCACACGTTTGGAGTCTCCCACTGAGTGTGACGTCACAAGACAACAGCCTACACAACTGATCCCCATCACCAATGTGCTCCACCGTCTGTTCCAGACAATTGATCACAGCCTGTCAAATTAGTGCACCTGGGCTGGATGTTCCAGAGAGAGGGATTGCTGAAGCAATCATCGCATCATTACTTGCTATACTTCCATTGTGAGGGGGAAAGAGGATGGGGGTGGTGGGATAGGGCTATGACTAGACAGGAAATAAGACATTAGAGATGAGTGATCACATGTAGTTTTAAATAGGGTCAGCCTCTAAATGTTGTTTCACTACTTGTAGCTGGTTAGCGGGGTGTATGGCTCCATGTCTTTTGGTGCGTGAGTGATTAGATCCAACTGGTCTGTCTGGTTTGCCTAATATTCCATCACCTTAGCTGTGTCTGTTCACTCCTGCCCAATAACTTGCTTGTCTACTTGTATTTGTTATTCTAAAAACTCCTTGGGCCTCTTCTGGGAATGGATGAATGTGATTTGAGTATACATGCTCATGTAAGAGAATTGTGCGATGCTTCCTTCCAGCCAGGCTAGAGCAGAGTGAAATCCACTGTTGTTTGCAGCAGTGGCTACAATCACCACAAACGTTTAGCTAAATACTAACACAAGTAACGTCAGTGAAATAGCTAGCTAAATGGCTTGTGTGGAAAGCGACTACTAAAGCAGATGTTTTACGAATCATATTAGACTGCGGTTTTCTTAGCCCTTTGCTCTCACATGGTTGTCTGCAACGGCCAGAATCTTGAGGGTTGAGAATGGGGGTGGGGACGTTTTTGTGTGTAAACACGTGAGTCCTATCCACTTTGCCCCCTTGTGGTTTAGTCTTTGACATCCCAAATGATTTTTGCATTCATATTTTTTAAATTATAAAAACTGTGACATAATAAAACCGCAAGTGAGAACAGCAGTTTAGATGCTTATCAACAAAGCAGGGAAATAAAACTCCAGCCTTCCCCTAACCATGCTCACGGTTTGCAACCCTCACCTTGCCACAGGCTCAGACAATAAAAGGCATATTCTAACAATCCTTGATACCATTTCTCTATGTCAAAATTCATGTTCCAATACAAGAACAAAAATATACAATTCAGGAGTTTCATGAATAAACACATTGGTTTTATTTTCGTAGCTCACTTTTATTGCATGTCCACTTTTATTTCCAGTCTTTATATTATTCAATACAGATATAGTTGATATAGAACCAAATATCTCACCCTAGTTATGAAGCTATGACTGACTAGATTCCTGACTAACGTTGAAGTTTATTTCGTAATCCGTTCTGCCATTTTTTGCTCTGGATAACGTAATTATGAAATATAGATACATTTTTGATGCAGGTTGGTTAGAAAGCATTATGGTGACTAATCCTTTTTGGACACTTTGGGCATGTGTTATAAAAACATACTCTCATATATGTGAATAAAACACATTTTCTTTACATTTTGTATCAAAAAACTTTTTTTATAGAAATTTATAAAGTTATGTAAATTTTAATTTTGTGATCGGATGTCTTGTCGATGCTGGAACTTTTAAATGTATCTTCTTCTTTATTTCAACACTCACCTTAAAATTGCTCTACAAGTTGCTGGTGTGTCTGCATAGCAGCCGCATTTCGAGGCCCAAGAGCTGGTTCCGGAGGCAGTCGTTCCTCTGCATTGGGGACTTCAGGCAGGGGAAGGCCCTGTTTAATGGCCACATTGTGCAGGACACAGCAGGCTAATATTATTTTGCACACCTTCCCGGGTGCATAAAGAAGGGTACCACCTTTATTGTCCAGGCAGATCCATCTTGCCTTCAAGACCCCGTTTGTGCGCTCCACAGCGGCCTGAGTAGCAGCGTGTGCCTCACAGATCAGTTGCACATTAACGGAATTAAAGTTTTTCCGGTTTATGTAAGCAAATGCATCACAAAGAATGTGTAATCTATTGAGTTGATTTTCATAATTCACAATCATGAACCTAATCTGGATCTTAAACCTGCTAATTGCCAACTAATTTAACTAAATGTGTTATATTTTTTATTGTTTGTCATGTTCATATCACTTGTTTCAAAGGCATCTGCGTATTGTTTACATAACAGAGCGCAATATGAATTAAAATGTAAATTTCCAATAGTGACAAGCATTATTTATGTGCATTCTTGAATTTACACAAGCACTACGCGTGGTCAGCAGCAGGTGTAGATTTTGTTAGTAGCTACGAAAAGATCGGAGCTACTAAAATATTGATGAATGCCAAAACCAAAAGTGTTAATTCAGCTATATCATTTTACATTACAAGAATAGGTTGTATGGGGTAAAACATCTAGAGCTATGTCAATAGGACATACAATTCCTTTCTAATGAATAAAAATATTAGCAGAGTACCAGGACCAATGGAAAATTGAGCGGTAGATTATATAATTAACGTCCGTATATTATTGTTGAAAACAACACAACAACAACACATAACATTTCAATAGCGATATTCTTGTGGCATTCACGTTGTCCTGCAATTGCAGCCAGTGCATGGAATTAGAAATCCTTCTTCCCAGAAAGTTCACTTCTACTTCCTGGAACAATCACCTTCATAAATGGTTTGGCTTGACGTGTCGTTCGTAATGATAACGTTTTTGGAGGCATGTTTCTGAAGTACTAGTCCCTGGTGGAGCGTATCCTCAATACTCTTTATGTTTATTCAGTAAGTAGGCTACTTTGGCTACTGACGAAACAGCAGAAATGTAGTGATATATACGTGTGGTTTTCAAATGCAGCACTGGTTTTATTGTTGGTCAATTTCCTATATTTGAGTGAATTGCAAGTCTCCGCTGCATAATGACTGTTCAGAAAGAAGTGAGTTATTAGACAGAGATTAAAAGGAGTGTTCTGGTTTGAAGGAGTTAATGTTTCTGTGCGGTGGCATTATCGAGAAAGAGATGATCTTACCACTGTTGTAATGTGTGGTTATTTGCTTTACTGTCACCTTCCTGTCAGCTTTGACCAGTCTGTCCCTTCTCCTCTGACCTCTCTCATTAACAAGGCATTTTTGCCTGCAGAACTGCTGCTCACTGGATGTTTTTTATTTTTCGCACCATTCTCTGCAAACTCTAGAGTCGGTTGTGCATGGAAATCCCAGGAGATCAGCCGTTTCTGAGATACTCAAACTACCCTGTCAATGATTTCATGATCAAAGTTGCTTAGATCACATTTCTTCTCCATTCTGACATTTGGTCTGAAACAGCTGAACCTCTTGACCATGTCTGCATGCTTGTATGCATTTAATTGCTGCCGCATGATTGGCTGATTAAATATTTGCATTAACAAGATGGTGTACAGGTCTGCCAATAAAGTGCTCACTCAGTGTACATTTCAGTTTGTAGCCTACATGTCTATGACATGCAATGACGATCAACAAACAATAATACATATTTTTCTCTTCCACATCACAAATCAAAGGGCAAGACTGACAGTGCTCTGATCCAATGGCGTTGGGTATTGTCAGATTGACAGCCCTCTTGCCCAATAGTGATGGGATGGCACTGGTACACCCTAAAATATGATTGACCCCCTTTGAACATGTGCCTGGGTCTGGGTCAAATTTGCTGCATGAGCTGTGACCCTGGGTCTGCACTGAAACTGCATCTAGTCCTAATTTCAAACTGGAGCTACTTCAGTCAATTGGCCAGTACAAGAAAATAAAGAATGGGGTTGCCAATATGTTCCTGAGGAAATGCTGCTGATTAACTGATAATGAAATCAATGCTAACTGTGTGATTGATGTTACAATGTCGCTGGAGACCTCTGACTTAATTAAAATCCAGCCAATAATGAATTTAACCCAAGCCAGCGGTTCTCACCGAGGGATAGCACATCCCCATAAAATGACTGGCAGGTTCAAAATACTGTGATCTGATTGTTCAGCTCTGACAGAACATGTGACTGTTGGTAATTTGATTATACTGCACTGATTGCACCACCTAGTGTCAGTGGTGCAGAAGCTCAGTCTGTGGTCCTTGGATGGTATTTAGTGAAGGACAAAATAACATTGGTGGAGGAAATGCTCAAAAGAAATAAACTGAACATTGTGAATATCATAAAATAGAGTCAACCTAGTATGAGGTGCTTTGAATTTAGTTTATGCATCAATTGTACTCCCAAATATGCATATTAGATATAGGGCCAAGAATGATCAAGGATTTGTTAAATGTTCTATGGATCCAACTGAGGCCTTAAATAAAACACTCGAACAAGACAGATATTTTATTTATTGTTAACAATATGTGTTTAAGTGAACACACATTTCGTTTGCAGCTTAGTTAATGAAGCAGGTGTGTAGGAAAATCTTTCAGATTAATACTTATCTCTATTTTTGCTGATATTGTAAATACGTTTCTTTTCATGCATCCCTGCCTAACACTGGCTAAATGTTAGGGGGTATGGTAGCCACCAGCTGTCAACACCTTTCTCTCTAATGGTGATAAATGGTACTTATTACATTAATTTCAACTGATCTCCTTCAGATGAAGATACTTAATCCATAGTGATCAAATTGCATCCTGGTAATTACTGATCGCATAACCTTTTAAACGACAGTGCCTCTCTTTCAGTGCCCTACATCATAACCCAATCCATTACTCACATGTTTATTACCTTTACAAGATCTTCATGATAAGAAGCACGGGTATAGCTCTAATCTCCCACAGGCTTGTGAAATGCATGGCAATTCTTGTTATGTAAACAAGAAGTCTTCATCAGCAGTTGAGCAATGTGCATGTTCGCCTCCATCCAGAAATAATGTTTTGCTCAGCTATTCCGTGAGATAATTGTAGCCTGTCAAATGTAGTACAGAGATGCTGAGCTGGCTGCACCTGATTTGGATGTGGGAAACTGCCCAACACAACACATTATTTTCATGGTATTGTTTATAACACATACATCTTGATGAGAGAGCATTTCGATTTTGAATGGAGAGGTATAAGGGAAGGTCCATCTATATTTCTTTTTCTTCACAGATTTCCTCACTCTTCCATGACTTGTTTAATATTAATATATTGTTTCATATAATCCATAATCCAAATATTGGATTATGGATTGCAGTTACATTATTGGCATTTATATTATCCAGAGCGTCTGCCGAGTTATACATAAGGCGGCTGCACAGGACAGTAGCTAATGAAAAATGGCTGTCATGTACATGTGACGCCAAGGTAGGTTTCACTGTATTCGTGTATTTGCGTGCATTTCCTCAGCAACCCTGTCTGATAACAGAACACAGTTCTTCCAGTCAGGTAATGTACTGGATGTCAGTACACCCAAAGATGCATATTATTACAAATTCATGCCCTCTTTTATCTATGTGATCCCATTAGATGCACATTGCAATACACGCAAAGCAACAAGGGATAGCTGCGACACAATCGAAAACCAAAAACATGGCCGTGCATTAGCCAGCTAGCTAGCTATTCTGCTTGCCACAGCTACAATTGCGATCTTTTGAGAAAGTGCTGACTCCTCAAGATGGTGTTTTTCAGAAACACAAATGGTGTACAGTGCTTTCTCATAAGCCAAGATTTGTGAAACCCTGCTTTGGCAATCATAGTTTGAGAGCAACAGCATAGCCACCTTGAGCCAGTGTGTAAAATATGTTTGTCATTACCTGTTATTACATTGAACAATTAAATTGTTCAAAAAGCATGTGGTGGAATGGGAGTGTAAGCCAGTCATAAGTAACATTTGGTCTCATGCGCTGGTCAGCTTGCTGACTTCCCCCTCCTGGAGCATACATTGTTAGCCCCCACCGTTGGCACACATGTCTGTGGGGGAGAGCTAGAGAAGGATTCTTAGAGGCACCTTCCTTTCTCACATTCCAGAACAGGAATATTGGAGATGGTATAAAGATGTTTCATGATAATCCCAGGTCAGAATATAGTGATGTTTGGTGTTATTCTGATTGGTTCAGTGTGACTGGTGTAATGGTCTAGTTTTTGTAACAGTCTACCTTTGATAGCATAACCATTCAGGAGCCGAGGGGAAACTGGGCAAAAGTTGTCTCTGTAGAAGCCATGTGTTTTAGCCCCCTGCCTGGTGGGCCTGGCTGTAAATTATAGATGGGTGACTCACTGTTAGGGTCAAGAACTAAGGCCTGGATTTCGGAGATAAGGAGAAGAAACCAAACAGTCTGGGATGTCTCCTTTCCTTTCATTCACCCAAATCAGGTTTATCCCAAAGGTATATTACCATGAGAGGCACAAAGACATATTTACAGCATAATGCAGTTATCATGAAAACTACAGCATTCATAGATATGATGGGGCGGCCTGTAGCATAGTGGTTAAGGTCAGGAAGGGCTGCTATTTGTGAGGGGCCTGAGAGCTGGGGTTTAAATGTTGTTTAGATTACCTGTTGGGGAGTTAAGATGTATGAGTGGTCCAAGGCCAGTTGGGTCATGGGAAAAGAATCCTCCCGAACATTTGTGACCTCCCTGTGACCCCATACCTGGTCACTTCCAAGGGGGAAGACTCCGGACAATGCCACATTGCCCTCATTTGGGCACTGCTGTCATTACACCGGTGACTGCTCTCTTAGATTAAATATTCAAAACTGCTATTAAGATAGTAAATAGACCCAGTAACACCTTGAAAACATTGCCCATGTGATCCTTGTATTATTGCATTAAGTCTTATGTAATGGTAACAGGAATTGCATGTAAAATGGATAATCAGGAGGGAAGTTTCATGATAACTGCAACATAATAAAACATAAAGGTAACTGTTTGGTATGGATGTGATCTGATAAAATCAAGGAATCGAATGAGATACATTTCATACCAAATGGAATGTAATAAACTATAGTTTCAGTATCCCAAGGGAAAACCTACACGTCCTCTCTTGGTAATCATCTCATTTTCCCTACTCAACAACCCCCAACGGTGGGGGTCTAAATTCCAGATTTGACCACCCCTCCAGGTTGATTTATGGCACTGCCGCCTGGTTTCAAACGTATGATTTGGCATAAAAGCAAGGGAGACAGACCAATCTGGGAAGATCGTATTCGACTTCCCACACAACATGTCTTGTGTATGTATGTATGTATGTGTAGCAGTGGAAGATCGTATTCGACTTCCCACACAGCATATTGTACGTGTATGTAAGTATCAGGAAGATCGTATTCGACTTTCCATACGGCATATTCTATACTCTGTGTTTGTGTGTAGTCCAAGCAGGCTAGGTATGATTATTTACTCTATCTCTATTCTTAATTTGTGTATTTTATACTTGATTGTGATATTCTAAAGCTAATAACCTACCTGTCTGCGAATAAACTATTTTGTTTGGAACTTGCGTGATCTCCATGACTCTAATTCATCTTGTACCTTTTCAGCCTAAGTTACAACTGAATACTCAGGGGGAAATGGTGGCCGAAGACCGACCGATCGGCGGGGCGGTACCCATGGCAACGGACCCAGTATATTCTTAAACATAATTGTGCTCTGTTCTTGTATGGAGGATAATAATTAACCCAACTAATGTTCTCCCAGCAACGCCAGAAGGACAATCACGCAAAACCCCCTTCGGCCCCCGCTAAATTCCGCCATTGGGTTAGCTGTGGGGTTTTACAGGAGATTCACAGAATGAATGTACAGCTGACAAATCTGCAGAAATTGCGTGATGCAATCCGGTCAACATGAAACAGAATCTCAAAGGAACATTTTCAAAATCTTGTGGAATCCTTATCACAGAGAATTTAGGCTGTTGTGAGAATAAAGGGAGGTCCTACCCAGTATTAGTATTAGTTCCTAATAAAGTGCTCAGTGAATGTATAAACAGTCCAAGGGAAATGTTTTATTAACAGCACATATCTGGTACATAGATGGTACCTAATTGACCTGTACAGACCAGCTCTCAGCTCAACATGGTTTAGCTGGTTCCCCAGTTCAGACCAGACCAGGTAATACAATGTAAGTAAATTCATAACACCGATGTCCCAGCGTCATAAAGATATCAGAAGCTGTAAATGCTAGCTAAACATGAGCTAACATACAATACACCAGGTTAGGGAACACAAGCTGTATTTCTTAGCTAGATGAATGTCAGGCACCAGAACACTGAACCCAATAGCAAGACCACAGGCGATGAAATACAAGTGAATGTCTTTATTATATTTTGGGCAATTCAGACAGGCAGGGGTTAATTTCCAGGAAAGAGTACACGGGCAAACAGGTACAGCAGGGATGATCCAAAGAGTAGTCAAGTCACAAGCAAAGGGTCAAAAACACAAAGGCAGTCCAAACAGAAACAGGATCCAAAATCCGAAAATCCAAACCGGGTCCAAATACAGCCGGGCAAAACGGAACAAGAGGGTAATGCAAGAGGTGGTGGTTAAAAACAAAATAGGTCGTAACAGGTATCAGACAGAATATACCGCTGGAAAGTATGGCAAAGGGTCATCAGATAATCTGGCAATGAAAGACAGAAACAAGGGGTTTAAAGGGGCTTAAATTACTTTGCAATCAGGGTTGATTTGGCAGAAGCACCATCACAATCCTGGTGTAATTAACTATTTTCTCTGATTAGCTGATGTTTTCAATAAAAGTGCACCAACAAGCAAAACGCACCAACACAAAAACAATTTTTTTTTTTACATAAGATATGGTGGGAAAAAAAACAAAGAAATAAGCGGTCCCACAGCTTCACAGCAAACGAAATGGAGATACTGTTTTAGGACTATGGTGTCCAACAAAACCAAGAAAGAACTATGGTTAAACATCGCTCCAGCCCACAGAGAAAGTTGGAAATCAGTTTATGAATATCATTTAAAAGGCAATTAGGCAACATGTTCAATAAAGTGCAACATGCAGCCTTTTTAATTTATTCTTTTATTATTTGCATGAAAACAGTGCCATTAATGTGGTATTTTAGTAATATTATTAGCCAACTGTAGAATTATTAGTGTATATATTGCTGAACAGATTGAGATGTAACTAAGAGCAACAGCTGATTTCAGAGGTTTGCGGCCGTAACAGTGGTGGCCACTAGCGGAGTGAGCTGACAACATCGCTAAGGTATAGCTAAGAGTGGTCCAGACCAACCTTACGAAAGTACGACATACAGAAGGTATACTTAGCTAAGAACGCTTCGAGAAACAGGCTGAAACGTTAAGGTAGAGCTTAAGGTACAATTTACGAATGACGTAGCGTTAAGAATGCTTCGGGAAACGCACCCTTGACCATTTTCTGAAGTAAGCCTATCTTCTATTAAAGCAATTAATTTAAATGTAATGTAAAGAGAGTCTAATGCTGCCTTCACATCATATTGGAATGACAGAATTACCAACTTCTGATTGAGAAAACAGTTCACGTCAACCTCGGAAATTAAACGTGAGGCAAAAAACTAAACCCATTAACAAATGAAGCGCCCACATGCCATGCCATTTCTATACCATGATGTTTGAACTTGAACTCGCTGTTATTGTTCGTTGTTTCTTCTGTGAGCCTAACCAATCGGCTCGGTATTTTAATATGCGCTTTTTCCGAAGTAGGCTACACCTTGCCCCAAATAGGCTAAAGTAATGTAAAGAGAGGCCATACATATAAACGATAGCCTAAGCTGGCTACACCCTATTTATAGCAAGCTTTTTATGCATTTTATGGAATTCATATTAAGTGTGAATAAGCTTTAAGCACAAACTGAATTTAAATTAATTTTACTTAAGCATTAATTAATCAGGATTACCGGAATTTCATTTCACCCATTTTCCACCCATTTTCATGTTGAATCCTGTTGTGTTTTTATATAATATGAATAATTATAATATTCAGTTGCCTAATTAAAATAATTCTGCCACTCAAAATCAAAATAAAATATAAATGAATGGAATAATAAACGCACAAAGCAGGCTTTACAATGGTGCGCTTTCATTTCTGTGCACAATACGAACAGCTGAGACCACTCGAGAACTTCTTTTGGCTGCTACAAACAAACCAACATCCGATAAATCCCACATTATTTGTGATGTCAGTGAATTTTGTTTGGCTAACATTTGCTAAATGAGGCTCAATGAAAGCTAGCTCATGTTTACTCCAACTCCTATAGAGCTCAAATAGGACAAATACATTGTTGTAAACTAGTTACTGTACTCTACTGGATGAGCGAAATTGTAATTTATTGGATCACAGATGCCCCACACAGCTAGTTCAGACAATGGACAGGCTTTGCAAATAAGTCTGTTTTTCCGAATCGGATTGTCCAAGACCATAAATGACCATTGAATCTTGAATGACCAAAGGATATCTTTAGGTGTAAAGCCAATGGTAAAATGGTATATGTATTCCATATTTAGTTGCAGATATTGATAGTAGAATGATGTGGTATAATTACACAATAATTAATGTAGTTTATTTTGCTGTTTAGTGAGCAGCATTTTTCACCACTGCGATTTGAAGTGATTCATGCTTTTTTGGCTTTATCTTGTTGCAATGATGGAAAACAAATTTTTAGTGGTTACATTTTGCCTTGTATCCCTGTGTCTATGCCTCCACATGCACTTCATTCTCCAGTGGGTCATTATAGTTATAGCATATGAGACTGGGCTATGGGATGGCTGTTTGACCGGCAAACGACGGGATGGCAGTGGCATATTTCTAACCCTTTCCCTGCATTGCTTAGTAATGAAGTTTAAACAAAAATGTTTCCTCTCATCGTGTGGTTGCAGGAGCAAGTCAAGCAGTCACATGACACAGGCATCATGAAACTAGCCGCCTTTCATGAAGGGGTTAAGCACAGGAACTCTCGAATAATCCTCACGTTCCACAAGCAGGGTGCCAAATAATGTAGGGGATATGCCTCTACTAAGATATTGTGTTATGATTCATTATGATTTGAGTGGCACACCACTCATCTAGTGGAGTACAGTAAGTACTTTCAAATTATATATCATAATGTTCCATTTGAGCTTCCATACAGTTTTCTAGAAGCTGGCTTAACCATAATTTTTTGGTATGTGCTTTACACAATCTTGGCTGGAAGGAAAAGGACACAGATTTTTGAGAACGTCTCGGCATGGTTAAGGTGTATCACGGCCAAGCTAATATGACTTTGGAGAGTGAATCAGAAAAGAGAATTGAGAAGAGAAGCACTTCTGAGCTGGATGAACCTGCATTTGTACACAGCGCAACTGTAAGTATTAACATTATTGTTTGCACTATTTGAATTACAGCGCGCTAGCTACATAATTTTTTCTGCTTTGCCTTTGCCACATTTTGATCAACAACCTATATAACTTTTCTAACTAAACTGAGCATATGTAGCTGCAGTACAGTATTTGTTTGTGCGCTTCATCTTGCTATGAAATACAGATTTTGTTCCCTGACTTGGGCAAGCTTACTGTAGATTGAAACAGGGCTATTGAATCTGGTCTGGTCTGAATCTAATTGTATCTGGTCTGAAACTATGTTTAGAAATGGCTGGTTATCTGCGTGCCCTTAATAGGATTCAGAATCTTTTTAGCAGGCCCTTAGCAGCCTTTGGAGTGCGGGCCTATTTCCTGTTGAACGTTCATAGAACAGAAGTAAACAGATGCAGTGTATCGCCTCTTCAATTGCAAAACCTCTTCAGTTACAAAACCGGTGCGACAGGTCCTACCTTAAAGTGAATTCTATTATCTAGGTGAAATTCGTTTAACACTTACTGATGTAAAATTATAGTCTACTTAAAAGGAGAAAGTGAATGAAACATCCCTTTAATCCGCTTTTCTCTAGCTACCTAACATTCATTCAAGCTGCTTCATTCACAATTTGTAAAAGCAAACAACTCAATTTCTCTGTTTACAACATTGCTAAGTTACATGCCACTACAAGAGAGCTGGTACTGGCTATGAGTTAGCCGACCCTCTCTTTCCAAAGGTTGTATTAAACTTTTTTTAGTTAGACGTTACATTGTAAACCTGTGGTGCAGGGTGGAGCTGGTCCAGACTCCAATTTAAGGTCTGCAATACAATATTCTAAACTATTCTGGTGTTATAGCTAGAAATGTGGTTGTTAACATTAGCTCATCCAGTACAACATTAACTTAACATTCAGTAAAAAATGTTACAACGTTTGCTGTTGATAATAGCTTCTAAAGCTGGACAGGGATATAATGTTAGGAACAGTATTTGGGTAGCATTTTGTTTCTCACTTTGTGCTACACTTCTTCTTTATGCAGCGATATACTGTATAGACTAAACGTAAATGTTCAGGACCCGCTGTAATATTAGCTACAAGAGAACTTCTGTAAGCTTGATGTTTTTTAATGTTAGCTATAGCTAACGTTGCACTATGGTGGTCAGTCACAGTAATTAACGTTGCTTTGAGTTGTGAATTCCTATTTCAGCATTAAACATCAGTTAGTTGCTATGTTAGTATGTTTGTATTTATTTATAGGGGGGGCAAAATAAATCTTGCACTGGGGCCCATCATAACAAGCTTCTACCACTGTGTACAAGTGTTTTTAATAATGTGCTCAGGGAGTGCACAATTGCGAAACGCATACAGAGGAATGTGACCCCAGGGCACACATCAAAATGTTACATTCACGTAAAGTACAGAACAAAAGCGGTGTTTTTTTTTTAAATATCTGAGTGCATGATTACATATTTTGGTGTGTGTACCAAGGTGTGTTATGCGTTTTAAGTAATGTTAATTGTTCCTGTTCTAACATTTCATTATGTTTGTTCATAAGCAAGATAAGGTTTTTGTTTGTCGTTTTTGTGATGTCCCTCACTGCAGTGTGGTATGACCTTCAGAGGAGACATCCCAGTGCAGCACAGTGTGTTTTATGTATTTTTTACCTTTCACTGTTAAATGTTAATCCCTCCTGAAGTCTGACCGCTTGTCCACGCCATAGCAGGTGGTAACATTACATTACAGGCATTTAGCAGACACTCTTATCCAGAGCAACATACAACAGCACATTGTCTTCTTACAGTTTGATATTATAGTGATATTCTTTTTTTATAAACATACAATAGGTAAGATTTTTGTGTTAAAACATTGTTACAAGACCATTGTAAATCCCTTCCTATCATTGTCATGGTGGGAGGTAATGACCCAGTGTGACCACCAGAGGGCTGGGGCTCATTGTTTTCACCTGGGCTTCATTAGCGCCAGGGGAATTCTCCCACGGAAGAGTATTTAAGGCCGGTACTGACGGTCTTTCAACGCTTTTGTGTCCAACTGTTTGCTCTTGCGCAAAACCGGTATAAGCACAAGGTAGACTCTGTCAGTTACGAGTCAGGTACTGTACTGGTGTGTGTGCCTTTACTAAACAAAACAAAACCGATAAGGAAGGCGTTCAGTATTAAGGGTTGTACACTGAAGCCTTCCTTAAGGGTCTTTGGGTCTCTTTTTATTTTGGGCTCGTGTGAGCCGGTGGTAGAGGGACGTCGTCCCCGGTGATGTATTTTGGTTTGTTTTTTCTTCCTGAGCTGCGTCTCAAGGGTTTTATTTTTCGTGCCTAGTATTTTTTTCGCTAGGTTGTATTTTCTTTTGATTCTCTGTCTGCAACCGTCAGTGCTCGCCTTTTAAGCACTAAGTTTGGTTTGGTGTTTCGCCCTGTTTTATAAGGGTTGTTTTATGTTCAACAGCCGTTTGGGCTTTATTTCTGTTTTCATTCAAAATCACCTTCGGGTTAGTTTCTGTTCCTCCCCGTTTCGGGAGAAGGATTTACTTTCTGTTTCTGTGTATCCCTGTCCTTCATCTCCCGGAATTTTGTGGCGAACACGTTTGCGTGTTTGCTTAGAAGGGTTTTACCCTTAGTCGCTTCTGGCTCTCCGCCCAGCCCCGACCTCACAATCATTGAAAAAGGCTCACTGACATGTTGACTTCACCCTCTGCCTGTGTTTATAGTTCTGTACCAAAACATTGTATGTCTGTACAATAAGTCAAGCTCATTGGTTAAAAATTGGTTCTAATTGTCACAGCCAATGGCGTTTCACCATCAGCATGTTTACAGAGAAGGGGGAGGGATAAACAGTGTTGTGGTTTGAAGGTGTTTGTTGCTGCTGTTCCTCTCTTGACTGTTAGAAGTCCGAAATAACCTATTGTACCTTTAACCTCAAATACTTATTGTCATGAGTAACTGTGCTTGGTAACAGGGCTCTGGTGAAAAAATGACAACTATAAATGCTTTATACTGGACAAAAAACATTTTCTTCTTGTTTTGGGAGGTTTTGGATAGGTTTTTGGACCCCAAGGTATTTTAAGACCATATGCTGCTGAAAATATAGTAATTCAGTGTATCAGGGTACACTGCTTACGTTTGGCTTAGAAGTTCTATCACTCTCAGATTTTGCACACTTGTGGTCAAGGAGTTTATAATTCAGGAAATGAATATGTTTACCTCCTACCTGTTTCTGATTCTTAGGATTGCATTGCAAAATAAAGGAGAATAACCTTTTTGCATTGTCATCTACTTTGTTTTGTATTTTATATCTAAATTATTTAGATAAACCACATTAAGTTGGTTTTGTGTCTTGCTTCATTTAAGCAAGACGCTGTAATGTCTGTGTAATGCTCATCCCAAAGATATAAAGCCTCAAAGTAGAACACTGAAATGGTTGAGGGTTGCTGGATCTTGAGGGTTGCGCAAAGGGTTTAAGTACTCGTGACTACTGTTGAAGTTGAAAAGCATAATATAAATTAAAAAGCAATTAAAACCAGTTAGCAAGCACACTGTTAAGCCAAGGGATGTGCCAAAAAGCTACATAGCTGTTTACACCATTCCGATTATTTTTACTATCATTTTTACAAGAATCATGTACGTACGTACGTACACAAATCCAATATAGGATTTACGGTGCTCACAGAGGGTAACAAGAGGCGGGGGATTTAGACAGAAATTGGAGAACAGAGAAACACAGATGGCAAGAGATGTATATATGCGTGAAATGTATATATGGCAAATTGATGCATTCAAATTGCTAACAGGAATATATGCATTCAGTGGCTCGCCAGGCTTTGTTTGGAACTATTTGAAACCTACATGACCCAGGTACCTGCCCCAGACGAAGGTTAGCCGGGCAGCAACATTGCCCCGCCGATATACCCCGATTGAAATTAAGTGAGCTTCATGGTACAAAAAAATCCAGGGTTAGCATTTAGGTTAGCTTGCCAACCCCAGTTTGTTGTACAGTCACCAGCTCCATACTCAACATGGTTTGAACAGCTCAAGCTATATTTTGTAACAGATGGTAGTTTATAAGTTCAAACTGGTCATAGCTGGATTTCCCACCAGGGTTGTCTGCACTCCCCCATAGGCAGATGGAGGAGGGGTGTCAGAGCTCCACCCCACATTCACCCCAGACTCATTCTGTCTCCCACCCCCCATGGTACTCATACATAATTAAAGCCCTTCTGTGCATACCTGTCAGTTTGCTTAGACAAGCTGTCAGGCACAGGACCAGTGCAGTGGAGCGCACTGGATCGTTACTATTGACCCTGCTTCACTGGATATGGCACACAGAGACACACACACATGCAGACACACATAGACAGACACACACACATGCATGCACATGTACAGATGTGCACACACAAATGTATGTATGCATCACATACAGCGCCCTCCAAAAGTATTTGAACAGCAAGACAAATTCCTTTGTTTTTGCTAGATAAAAATACAGCTGAAATAAAAAATAAAAGCTGAAATTCAGATCTCTCATCTCATGTACATCGTTTGACCTCAAACTCAGTTAATTAGTGTATATAAAAACAAATTGATCTAGTTGTTCCAATAATGTACATACAGTCCCTCAAAAAGTATTGGAACAGCAAGGCTAATTCACAAGACAAGAGTTTTTATTACTTGATATTTACACCTACATGTGTTAAACTACTTAAAACATTGCACCTTTGGTATCAGACCACCCAATTTCTAGGAGGATTAATTGGAAGAAGTATCCACAACCAAGATTTTGATATGGCTTGTTAGCTAGATATTTACTTACTCGTCACTTAGCTGCCCTCCTGGACCCCTTGGTTGTGGATACTTATTCCAATTAACCCTTCTATTGTTGCCGAAGAAGTTGGTGAGTACTGCAGGATGTAGTAAGGGTTCAAAGTTATTACTGGCAGTGATGCAAACTCTGTGTTTGGTTGTCCGTGTTGTCTTTCTCGCTCACACAGTTCTTCCCCTGTAAATTCCAGTTCAAAACTGTTGAAAAAGTTAGTATTTATTTGTGAAAATCGAAAAGCTTGTCCTCAAAATTGCCAATGTCAGAGCCGTCTGTCATATTGCTCAGGCTAGCTAAGGTAGGTTCCGTGATATCCGTATTTTCGTTGGAGAGTCATGTGGGTGGCCTGTAGCATAGTGGTTAAGGTACACGACTGGGAACCGCAAGGTCGGTGGTTCGATTCCCGGTGTAGCCACAATAAGATCCGCACAGCCATTTGGCCCGTGCTCCAGGGGGGATTGTCTCCTGCTTAGTCTAATCAACTGTATGTTGCTCTGGATAAGAGCGTCTGCCAAATGCCATTAATGTAATGTAATGTAATGTAATGTAATGATTGCAAGGGTGGAGTTTGAGCGCCCGTTACCTTCTGGGTAACACAGGCTGGAGATTCAAGCCATGTCCAGTTAGAAGTTTCCCTATATTTAGGAAATGGCTACACTGACAGTGATTTTAAAAATGCCTACACACATAATTTAAGCATTTAATCCAAATAAGCTCAACTGAAAAAAGTGTGACAGTGCTCCTTTAAGCAGTAAAATAATGGCTTACAGTGTTTTTGGAACATGCATTTTTATGATCTCTAATTTAAAGAGGAAAAAGAAAATCAAAAAATCTGAAATGAATGCAAAACACCAGAAAATTAAGTCTGGTATTGTCACATCTGTGGCCTCTCGCCATCTGTGTTTCTCAGTTTTCTCCATTTTCTGTTTAAATCCCCAGTGTTTTCGCCTCTTGTTACCCTCTGTGACCACCGTAGTCTGTTTTCTGTTTCAGTCACTCATTCATTTGTTTTACCA
Organism: Conger conger; assembly: GCF_963514075.1. Taxonomy (NCBI): domain Eukaryota; kingdom Metazoa; phylum Chordata; class Actinopteri; order Anguilliformes; family Congridae; genus Conger; species Conger conger. Next base: position 42,122,078 of record NC_083766.1, read on the forward strand.
GTTCTCCATTTAATGTCTCTGCCTCCCACTCCTTATATGTATTTCCTTCCTGTCATTCTGTCATTTCTCTCACCTGTTTCTCGTTGTCTGCTAATCAGTGTTATATTTAAACATGTCCTTTTCAGTTTCTCATTGCTAGTTCATCTTTTCCAGTCTTCCGAGTCTGCCATTGTTATTCCTTTCCACCGGTTCTAGCCTCTTCTTCTCCGCACCTTTACCCGGGTGATATTTGGTCTGGTTTTGCTGTTTTGGATTTTCTTTTCTTTTTTTCTTTTTTTATCTGCCTGCTGTTTTGGATTTTGTTGTTTTACCTTATTTGGACTCCCCTCCAGTTTTTTTAACAGTTTTTTTGATTTACCCTGTATATACCTGTCTGCATGGATTTCGACCTCTTTTTGGACTATGTTTTGGATCTGCCCTCTGTTATTAAAGCCTGCCTTTTTCACGTTATGCCTGAGTCTGCCCTTGGTTCTCTCTGCCCGGAGTTATAAGTTTACATTTTGCAATTACAGTAGTCCTCTTGTTGGAGAAGAGGGGTGCAAGATGTTTTGCTTTGGCAAGTCCTGGAAAGAACCATGGTCTTTTCACCATGATCTGAAAAAACAGACACAATCTGAAATGATTAAAGATATAGACTAAATTATATGTGTTATTCTACCTATAGGGAGGTTCCACTAACTTGACATTTTGTGAGAGTGACAGGTGATGCTGTTGTCTTCAGAAGCAGAGAGGGGGCACAGGTGATGTTGTTTATGTCAGGAGCAGAGAGGGCAAAGGTGATGCCGCTGTTGTCTGGAGCAGAGAAAGGGCACAGGTTGTACTTTTGTTTCATATGAGAAGAGAGGCAAAGGCAGTGTTGTTGTCCTCAGAGGACAGAGACAGTGTTGTTGTCACCAGGAGGAGAGCGAGGTATAGTGACAAAGTTACTTTCAATAAATCAATTTTTAGTCTGGTGGGCAAAGCTCTTTTCATACCAAAACTCCTCTCAACCCCAGCAGAGGTAACCCCAATTGTGGCCATGAGAGATAATATGCTGTCGTAGAGTGCTATCAAATCCACCAATTCTTTGTAGTTACCCTCTAATAGACAGCTCTTGCATACCAAGATAGGCTGTCGCATCAATGAGACAAATGAATGCATCTCTGTTTCGTCTGAGTTTCACATTGTATTCATTCTCTGCAAACACACTCCGTCGTCAATCAATTAATTTATAGGCACCCAAATGTAATTGGAATTAATGAACTTTTCAGAAATGTAAATTTGCTGCTATCACTCGCTACTTATATATTTCACTTATCCACCATTTGTCATACTACAATGCAATGATCGAAAACAAAATCGGATGATGACACTTCAAAATCATTAATTGGACCAGCACAATGTCAATATTCATTCATATATATATATATATCCATTGGCATGTTATTTTATGCATTTTAGCCTATAAGGAGTTAGTAGACCAAAAAAAAAAAAAAGGATTACTTTGACTTGTATGAGAAGGCCCGCCCATTTTGAGGTAGCTTGGCCTTTTACCTCCCCTGGCCCTCAGCACCACTTCAAACTGACAGTCCATTTTGGCCTGTAGGTGTCACCGTTTACACATTTTTTCCAATATTACAAAAGTGAATTTTTCCAAAGAAGAGAGAAAAATGCTTTTTCAAATGACAATAACATTTAGAAATGGGGAAAATTTATACTTACTTATTTACTTTAATAATTTGATCTCCCTTTCCTCTCAAAAAGAGAGGAGGTACTACCTCCCTTACCTCTATTAACCAGCCTCCTCTGATGCATATAATGTTTTGGGAAGTGCACCTTCAGTTTTGAGAACATTAAAAATGCTGTCAGAAAAGGCTTGTATGTTTGGGATCATGAGCAGATCCCTTATTTCTCTACACTTTGGCCTTTCCATCACTTTGGTAGAGGTTAATCTTAGTCTGATCAGCCCTTAAAACCTTGTTCCAGAACTTTTGTGGCTCATCTCTGTACTTCCTTGTAAATTTTTATCTAGCCTTCTGATTCTTACTACTGATGAGTGGTTTGCATGTTGTGGTATAGCCTCTATATTGCTATATTGCCCTCAAAGTCTTCTTCAGACGGTTGATTGCAATACCTTCACCCCTGCCCTGTGGAGATTGTTTGTGATGTCACTGACTGATATATTTTTCTTCACAGCTCTCACAATGTTTTTATCGTCAGCTGCTGTTGTTTTCCTCGGTCGATTGTTCAATGTCTGTTGCTCTGTACGCCCGCAGTTTCTTTCTTTTCCAGGACATTCCAAGTTGTTGTATAGCTTGTTGTAAGCTTCAAAATGGCTTGCTTTTCCCCCAAAGACTGCTCAATAGTCTTCATTTTGGTTTGTATTTTCTTACAGGCTCAGGTGGTAGGAGCAGTCGTCCGGCAGTCGGAGGGTTGCTAGTTCGATCCCGCCCTGGGTGTGTCGAAGTATCCCTGAGCAGGACACCTAACCCATAAATGCTCCTGACGAGCTGGTTGGTGCCTTGCATGGCAGCCAATCGCGTGTATGAATGGGTGAATGAGAAGCATCAATTGTATAGCGCTTTGGATAAAGGCGCTATAAAAATGCCAACCATTTAACACATATTTTCCCAGGCAAAACCCAAGGCTAAAACCAAGAGTAGATATTCAGAACTATTTCTTGTTTAACCAATCAATCTAACAGGACTCATCTGGGCAACAAGAAACACCTGTCGGTTGCTCACCTAAAAATTGGGTGGTCTGATACAAAAGGTGATATGTTCTATGTTGTTTAACAAATCTAGATAAAATACCAGGAAATAAAAGCAATTAATGCAATTAATGAAACTTACATTTCAGAAAATTAATTAATTAATTAATTTTATCAATTCATTTTATTATATCCTCCTATATTTGGAAACACGGCCCTATTTCATGTACATTGCTAACTCAATTAGCCCGATTGTTGATGGTTTGGGATAAAGTCAGGAAGTTAGGTTTCATTAAGGGATTTCACAATGTAGATGGGCTTGTTGCTGGGTTTTATGCACAAACCTTAGGTTTAAGGTTAATTTAGGAGGATGACATGTATGTAGTCTACATAAACCACCTCATGAAATCACTTTGAGAAAGCAGAAATTGCCTCTGCTTTTGTAAGCGAGGTTCTTGTTGACAAACAAGCTATCGTTGTAAGAAGAGCATTTAGAAGGGAAAGTTTTTTCAGAATGACAAGACCTTTCAAGGCTTTCTTTTGAGGGATTTAGTCGTGATGGAATCATTTACGTCCTGCAATTAATGGAAGTGCACATTTCTCATCAACTGCCAACACTGTATTGCGCTCTCACACAGGCACATTTTTACATGATCTTGGCGATGCTGAAAATACAATACATTTTATTTGTCTACTCGTACATAAATGCAACATACAATGCATAATCACTATTGTAAATTGTATTTCACATCTATGAAAGTTATGCCGGATTTAATTCATCAAATAATTTCACACTAGATGCATCAATTTATTCTAGATTGTTCAAGCTCCATATAAGAAAAATACAAAAAAAAATTATTCTTCTTATTATTAATAATAATATTTAGATTACAATTCTAATTTACAAACAGTGGCAACATTTTAGGTGGAGAACCGAAACAAACAAATGTTACACATATTTTTTGTGTGTACTATAGTCTAAATACAATAAAATACAGTTTGACAATTGACAGGCTTCCATTTCTCAAAAAATATTCAATTATTTGTTTTTTCATTAGAATTTTTTGCCTTTCACCTTGTTGATTTGTGTTCTGGCTTCTCAATTAGCTGATTGATTTTTGTAGTGCATAGAAACAGTGTCAGGGTTCACATACAATGATCCACGTGCACACACACACATGGAATCAAAGGATAAATGTCTGAAAGAAAAGATGTCTGACACAGTAGCCGCACTGCAGTGTGCTGCACCTTGACAATGACTGCAGTTGGAGCGAGGGGGTGTGCACAAGGGGCGGTGGGGCGGTTGAAGGGGGTGGGGGTTGGGTGATAGTGTGCGGATTTCGCTTAGACATGGAAACAAAATGCCAGCCACTATTTGCCTCCATCCTCTGACAGTGCTCGTATGCAATGCTCTAGGGAAAAAAGGTGCTTTGTGGGAAACTCATTTGGGGTCAGAGAATCCGAGTGTGAAGTTAGTGCTGGCTGCATTATTCATGAGCTGGGGAGACAGAGGAAGATGGAGATGAGAAAAGGGGCAGATGGAGAAGGGATAGGAGGTAGCAGACAAATACAGCAGGTAGTGGGAGCTGAGCTCACTGGGCCCTGCCTTTTCACCACAATAATAAGATGTCTGATGTCAGAAAAGCCAGACAATGGATCTTTATTAAACCTTTCATTAAAACTTCCTATTCAAGTGACAAAAAATACAGCAGTTCCATTTTTATTTTGCCATATTTTATTTCAAAATGTATGGTTCTGGTCTTCTATAGTCTGTCTCTGTTTAATACAGAGCATATTTTTATTTTGCTGCACTTTACTGTACCCCTTTTATTGTTCTTTGATCCAGTATAGGAACCAATCCAAGAATATCATTATCAAGAATATCAATATTCATTTTTAAGATAGAATACACATCCTCCTGCTTATTTCACATCCTTAGACAGATGTGAGTTGCATTTGCAGAAAAGACTTTTAGCTTATAATTATAGATGTTAAATTTAAAATTACAATTAGTCTCTCTATCCGTCATGAAGGATAGATGTGCAGTAATTCGTACATGATTCTGCTCTACACATTTCCCTCAAAGACGAAGGGGAGGTTTTCATTTGACATGACCATTTTATACGCAGCTGCAGGTACTAAATGATTGACACTCATGTATGCTATTTTATTTCAAACTGTATTTTGGCCAATCATTTTCTAATTACACATTATTAACATATGCATGCAATTACTTAATGAAAGATGGCAATACTTTAGGTTTTGTTCCGTGCTACAGTACATGACATATTTTGCCTGTTGTCCGTATATTTTGTATTTTCTGTTTTACCTATATATTGTTGAATTGTTGACCGATACAATGACATAACAGTAGACACTTTTTACCATAACAGATAGAACTACCAAGATGTACAATACATACTTAAGTATTACTCATGAATGTTTAGTTGATTAGAACCTGTTCAGAGTCATGTTTCCTGTTGATCACTCCATCCTCCTGTCCGCCCTGTCAGTAACGGGCATCTGTGGCACAGCCCTGGACTGGATTGAGTCCTACCTCTCTGGTCGCTCCTTCCAGGTTGCCTGGGCTGGTACAGTATCAACACCTCGGCCCCTTGCCACAGGAGTTCCCCAGGGCTCAGTTCTAGGCCCGCTTCTTTTTTCTCTTTACACTCGTTCCCTTGGCCCTGTGATCACTGCACATGGGCTATCCTACCACTGCTATGCGGATGATACCCAACTCTTCATCTCGTTCCCACCATCTGATACACAGGTTTCAGCCTGTATCTCTCCTTGCCTGAGTGACATCCAGAGCTGGATGGACAACGACCATCTTAAGCTCAACCCAGGTAAGACTGAAATGATATTCATCCCTGCTAATACCTCTCCCCATCTGGATCTCTCCATTTCCCTTGGGGATACCACACTTACGCCATCACCCAGTGCAAGGAACCTTGGCATGGTGATGGACAGCAGACTGTCCCTCTCCGAGAACATTGCAGCGGTGACCCGGTCATGCAGGTTCTTCCTATACAACATACGGAGAATCCGCCCCTTTCTCACCCCCTGCTCGACCCAGCTCCTGGTCTAAGCGATGGTTCTGTCCCGCCTGGACTACTGCAATTCCCTCTAGGCTGGCCTCCCAGCGTCCGCCATCAGACCCCTCCAACTTATCCAGAATGCAGCTGCTCGTCTGGTCTTCAACTTTCCCAAATACTCACACGTCACCCCCCTGCTTACTTCCCTCTACTGGCTGCCTGTCATGGCTCGCATCAAATTCAAAACATTGGTGCTAGCATTCCAAGCAGTTAAGGGGTCTTCCTCAGCTTACCTACAAAAAAATCATTAGACCCTACACCCCTGCCAGACCTCTTCGTTCAGCCTCCACAGGCCGCTTGGCACCTCCCCCTCTCCGAACCTCCACCTCACGCTCACGACTACTGTCTGTTCTGGCTCCACGGTGGTGGAACGAACTCCCCGTTGAGGTCAGAACTGTAGAATCTCTCCCCACCTTGAAGCGCAAACTGAAGACGCACCTCTTCAAGCAGCACCTCTCCCCGTCCCTCCCTACCTCCCTGTGAACCTTAATGGTTGTCTTTGTGATTTACTTTGTGTATCGGTATTTTTAGTTGGCTAGGTAAGCAGTGTTTGGATAGTTAAGTTTGGTCACTTTTGCTTTGTTTGTTTGTTTGTTTGTTTATTTGTTCGTTAAAAAAAAAAGAAAAAAAAAGAAAATTAAAATAGGCCCTGGTCCTGATCTTTGCTGTACAGGTAGCAGTTGACTGTATCTGTTAACTAGGGATTACATACTTGCAGCTCATTTCACCCACCTCTCTGCAAACAAACACTCTCTCTCTTGTTCTCACTCACTCTCACACACATACACACTGCTGCTGGCTGTCTGTCACACACAACAGCATTTAGACCACAAGCTGAAAACCCTTCAGGATATCAAATCCATGGTCTCTCATTTCTCATTTCTCAGGTCAGTGCTTACAATCGCAACATTCCTGTCCTTCCTTCCATCCATCATCTCCCTCGCTTTTCTTTGCTCATTCCATTCATTACATTACAAAGCATTTAGTACAGTACTCAACGAACTATGTAAAAATCTGTTCTTTTTAAATTAGTTTGTTATATATGAGTAAATATTAATATTTGCCGGATTGTTACATTGTTACAACGTTAATATTTTCACGTTACAATATGCAATACAAACAATGCACTATGACAACACTGATGTTTTGACAAGGTTATGTATGTTCAGCAGGTATAGGCCAGTAATATTTATTTCAGTTTGGGGTTCTGTCACCCAGAATGCAATGTAAGGGTTATTCTTCCCCTGTGTAGTGTAACGGCACGGCTCCACTGCAACCATCAACGTCAGCCATTGAACACTGAGGGAACGAATCCGTTGTAATTAATGACAGCGGCTCCACTGTAGCCATCGCTTCACGTTCGATGACAGCATCAAAGTTAGAGAATCGCAGAGGTTCATTTCTCAATGGTTGACGCACGCGTTCATTTAGTGAATTGATATTAATGAGAAAAGTAGTTGTTCTGCTTGTTTTTTCTTATTTAACTCCATACAAAAGTGGGATGTATGAGAGATTTATGAATTATGAGAGACTGTGGCTAGATAGCTAAATTAGCTGGGTACAAATGAACCAGAGCATCGTTGCTTAATCTTCTGACATCAGCATATTCTCCTGGGGATAAGTGTATATATACACTCAGTCAGCACTGTATTAGGTAGACCTTTACACCAGCTTGCTAATGCAAATATTTATTCAGCCAATCATTTGCAAATGCATAAAAGCATGCAGACATGGTCAAGAGATTCAGCTGTATTTCAGACCAAATGCCTGAATGGGGAAGAAATGTGATCTGAGTAACTTTGATTGTGGAATGATTGCTCATGCCAGACAGGGTGGTTTGAGTATCTCAGACACTTGTGGGATTTTCACGCACAACAGTCTCTAGAGTTTGCAGAGAATAATGTTAAACAAAAAAAGTCCAGTGAGCAGCAGTTGCACAGACAAAAATGCCAAAAAAGCTGACAAGTGACAGTAATGCAAATAACCACACACTACAACAGTGGTATGCAGAAGAGCGTCTCTGAACACACAATGCATCAAACATCTTAATTGGATAGGCTACAGCAGATGAAGACCAATAAGTCTAAAAAATAAGTCTAATAAATACCTAATAAAGTGCTCACTTAGTGTAGTATATGGTATAACATAGGTCATTATTTATTGTGAATGCTGTCACCCCCACCACACATCTCTGGGTTATCCACAGGATGAACATGATCTTATCACATACCATTCATATCATAATGTCTTCAAGTGCATTCTTTATTTACAGTGAAAGCAAGGAAAAATAACTCCTTACTTCTGTAATATTATTTTACACCTTGTAGACGATACTGTTTGAATTGAAACAAACTGTGAGCCTCCAAAGATGTTGAAGGGAAAGTCAATGCAATCCATTAATGCCAAACCTTTCACATACAAATGTTGTCAGTTATTACATTCACAGTAGTTTTACTTGACGGGATAACTGCAGAAACCAGCAGACTAGCTTGTTAGCTTTGCAGGCCTTTGAAACAGTGGACATCATAGGTGATTAGGCTATAAATTAATGTATCTTTTTCGTAAAACAATAACACATAATGGATAGGGAGAGAGGACACACCCAACACTGTAGCAAGGTGCACACTAACAGAGAGCAATCATAAAAATAAAAAGATAATCGCACATTCTGTTATGCTCCCAAGAAATGTATTTCAAAAAACAGAAGACACTGTGTTGAAATATCATTTTTGTGTGCAGCTATCTAAAACAATATGACAAAAATAAAGTTGTGTTTGCTATATTAAGGATTAGTTGATTTCTGTTTGTTATCACAAGGACTAATTCTATATCCAAGCCTATTGTACAATCGAAGTGGTTGAAGACATCATGGGAGATGAAATAAACTGCCTGTCTGTATCACGTCTGTGTTCCTAAAGGGCAAACAAGTTTGAAATCTTTCTTTGATCTTTGTTTTTTGTCTCAGGATCTAGATTTCTCATCACATCCATGGGAGCCTTGTACATAGTGGATGTACAGAATGAAGATGGATTATATAACTATCGCTGCATCACACGGCATTGCTACACCAGCGAGACCAGGCAAAGCAACAGTGCTCGTCTCTTTCTGTCAGGTGAGGTCACCTCATTGCCATGGTTGTATGTTCCGAATCACCTTGACAGAGCTCTAATGCACTTCCTAATCTCAGGCCTGTATTCAAGTATCCTAAATTCATCCTAATCTTTGACTTGCAATGTTTTGCCTTTTTTGATATGATTAATGATTGATTGATTTGATAGGATGCATTTGAAATGATATGATTAATTGGAGTGAATGCTTATAAAACATCTTTTTTTTTGCAAATAAATACAGTTCCTTGTAATTGTGTTGTGGAAAGATTATTGATTGATTGAACTCCAGTCTTGTACCTCCTCTTTTCCCTCCTAAATTTGTTGTTTCTCTCCCTGAAGACCCTACAAATTCAGCGCCAGTGATTGCAGATGGCTTCAGCCGGCAGGTGGTCACAGCTGGCCATCAGGTGGAGCTGCCATGCAAAGCTTCGGGACACCCACCCCCTAAATACCGCTGGCTTAAGGACAGCCGTCCACTCCAGCCAGACAGCCGCTTCCACCAGAGCATGACAGGCCTGCTGATAGAAAACACCCAGCCAGATGACACAGGCAACTACCTGTGTGAGGTCTGGAACAGCTATGGCAATGCCGAGGTTGTCGGCTGGCTGCTGGTCAAACGTAAGTCAGTAGCTCTGTGTCTTCCCACTATACTACCGTCCAGTTTTCACTCCATAAATGGACTACTGGGAAAATGAACCAAACAGAGAGATTTGGGTTCATTATATGCCCTCAGTAATAGCATCACTAATGGCTCTACCATAGCTCTACACACACCACACATTCATTGGCATAATCTCTATTCTTAATGTCTTTGTATTTTGGTACAGCTAATACCTCATGCAGCTTAAACTCATATTCATTCATTTTCATGCTATACGATGAGTGTACTCTCCACTGAGGTGTGGTTTACTGTCATGCTGCAGAGCCCTTGAAGGCTGTGATCAGCCCCCGAAAGGTGAAGGGCAGTGTGGGCAGCCAGGTCTCCCTCTCCTGCAGTGTCATTGGCTCAGAGGAGTATGAGCTCTTCTGGTACCGCAATGGAGAGATCATCCATCCCGGTGTCAACGTGCGCATCATCGGAAATAACCGGGAAAACCTGGTGATGGATGGCATGGTCAAGAGTGATGGCGGTGCCTACCAATGCTTTGCCAGGCAGGGGAAAATGTCAGCTCAAGACTTTGTTCAGGTCATCTTGGAAGGTAAGCATATCCTTTCAAATGCTTTTCCCGTAATTTGTACTGTAATTTTATGTAATACAGTATAAATGACTTGTATCACCATCACCTTCTCAAGCAAGGTACAAAACGGAAGCGGTTCAGTTACGGCAGTAATAAGCTGAGTCATCAGGTGGAGAGAAGATCATCTTCAATGTTCCCTGTAATGTGCATAATATTGCAAGCTAAATATTTATGGTAGCAATGCAGATTGAATACAGTGTATAAACAGATCTTCTCAATGCTGTGATTATCCAGAGATAATCAGAGCAAATACTGGTAAGAGGTGTTAGCTTTTCTTTGAAATCTTAAGGGGATACCCCAGTCTCATATTACTGAGCAGGTGTGTGTGTGTGTGTATGTGTGTACTCAGGCAGTTGCTTTGCAGTTGGGGGTAGAGTAATTGATCGTAGCAGCACCTACGCACTAATGAGGCCTGTGGTGCTGCCACAGTGTGACTGCTATTATTGAAATATCTCCAGGATGCTGACCTTGCTTCCAGTATAGTACCAGGACTCAGGTACACAGGAAGCAACCGGACTCAAGGAGGGTTTTTTTTTTGCGGGATTACTGTGTTTATCCCCACATTTACATTTTTGGGCTTAATCTCTAATATTGTCTGTGCAGAAATTATGAGGGAGGATAATGCTGTCAAACAACTTGTATTCGAGACAGGCCTTTATTTCTTATTAGGCTTCTGTTGTAGAATTTTATTCTTAGAAATAAAGTAAAGGGCTACACTTAAAGTGGGCCAACACTGTTCAACACTTCCTGTAACCGTTCAGAAACGCAACTTGAGTAGCTAAACCATTAATGAAAGCCAAAACAGATGCGTCTTCATAAAATACCAACTTGCCAGACACACCTTCATGAACAATAACAAATTAGCGTAGATAACAGCAAGTTAAGGATCTTTTTTTCCTAAAGTGCGTTTTATTGTGAGACATGCGTTTCATTTGGAGCAGCATACCGGTAGGATATCAAAAGATTTTCGCTTAGGTTTGGGATTTAATTAACTTTTGGACTGTTTGATTCAATTGCTAAATGTTGGGACTGATGGGCACTGAAATCTGGGGGGTATTTGATTGTTCACTGTTAAGTTTTATGTAGTTGAAAGACTGTCAGGATTTCCACCCGTCTGTTTATTGCGAGTCAAGGCAGCCGCTTTCATTCATTCATTGAACGTGCGCTGTGCTGTAAATACATGGAAACCTTATTGCGTAGCCAAGTAGCCTAAATTGAGTTCATTTTCAATTTTGCCTGATTTACTTTTGATTAAATTCGTAGGCTGGAATGCCTCGCGGCAACAATTGTGTTTAAATCTATACTGCTTCAGCTTTTGGCAAGCTACTCAGAAGAGGGTGGCAAGCGACTGGTAGCTTGAGAGCAACGTGTTGGAGACCCATGGTGTAGGACAACGACTTTTCATTGGCAACAGTATTAAACCAACCAACAATATAAAATATTAAGAAGAGCTCTTTTATTTCATTGAGTTAAATCGAAACAATGTCTTCTAGTGCTCATGGACTGATAGCCCTACTGATAGGCAATATTACCCTGGCTTATATTTGGGGGCCGGCCTTTATTTGTCCAAATCGACCACCCCCCGGCTATTATCCGAGGCCCGGCTTCAAATAGAATCCCGGACCCAATTTGAGGATTTACTGTAAATTATTTTGTTAATTTAGTCTACTCCATTTCACAAAGGGTTTAGTGCTGCCCTCGGTATATGAACTATATATCACTTGGCAGTCAGCTAAACACCTTCCCTCCATCAAGACTCCGGAGACAGTTATTCCGTTGTCCACAGGTTTATTGACATAAGGGACAGGGTGAAACGGCGAACAAATCAGACAATGCTTCTTGTGAATGCTTGTACATACAGTGGGGCAAAAAAGTATTTAGTCAGCCACCAATTGTGTAAGTTCTCCCACTTAAAAAGATGAGAGGCCTGTAATTTTCATCATAGGTATACCTCAACTATGAGAGACAAAATGAGAAAAAAAAATACAGAAAATCACATTGTCTGATTTTTTAAGAATTTATTAGCAAATTATGGTGGAAAATAAGTATTTGGTCAATAACAAAAGTTCATCTCAATACTTTGTTATATACCCTTTGTTGGCAATGACAGAGGTCAAACGTTTTCTGTAAGTCTTCACAAGGTTTTCACACACTGTTGCTGGTATTTTGGCCCATTCCTCCATGCAGATCTCCTCTACAGCAGTGATGTTTTGGGGCTGTCGCTGGGCAACACGGACTTTCAACTCCCTCCTAAGATTTTCTATGGGGTTGAGATCTGGAGACTGGCTAGGCCACTCCAGGACCTTGAAATGCTTCTTACGAAGCCACTCCTTCGTTGCTCGGGCGGTGTGTTTGGGATCATTGTCATGCTGAAAGACCGCCACGTTTCATCTTCAATGCCCTTGCTGATGGAAGGAGGTTTTCACTCAAAATCTCACGATACATGGCCCCATTCATTCTTTCCTTTCCACGGATCAGTCGTCCTGGTCCCTTTGCAGAAAAACAGCCCCAAAGCATGATGTTTCCACCCCCATGCTTCACAGTAGGTATGGTGTTCTTTGGATGCAACTCAGCATTCTTTCTCCTCCAAACACGACAAGTTGAGTTTTTACCAAAAAGTTCTATTTTGGTTTCATCTGACCATATGACATTCTCCCAATCCTCTTCTGGATCATCCAAATGCTCTCTAGCAAACTTCAGACGGGCCTGGACATGTACTGGCTTAAGCAGAGGGACACGTCTGGCACTGCAGGATTTGAGTCCCTGGCGGCGTAGTGTGTTACTGATGGTAGCCTTTGTTACTTTGGTCCCAGATCTCTGCAGATTCTGCATTCACTAGGTCCCCCCGTGTGGTTCTGGGATTTTTGCTCCCTGTTCTTATGATCATTTTGACCCCACGGGGTGAGATCTTGCGTGGAGCCCCAGATCGAGGGAGATTATCAGTGGTCTTGTATGTCTTCCATTTTCTAATAATTGCTCCCACAGTTGATTTCTTCACACCAAGCTGCTTACCTATTGCAGATTCGGGCTTCCCAGCCTGGTGCAGGTCTACAATTTTGTTTCTGGTGTCCTTTGACAGCTCTTTGGTCTTGGCCATAGTGGAGTTTGGAGTGTGACTGTTTGAGGTTGTGGACAGGTGTCTTTTAAACTGATAACGAGTTCAAACAGGTGCCATTAATACAGGTAACGAGTGGAGGACAGAGGAGCCTCTTCAAGAAGAAGTTACAGGTCTGTGAGAGCCAGAAATCTTGCTTGTTTGTAGGTGACCAAATACTTATTTCACCAAGGAATTTACCAATTAATTCATTAAAAATCCTACAATGTGATTTCCTGGATTCTTTCCCCCCATTCTGTCTCTCATAGTTGAAGTGTACCTATGATGAAAATTACAGGCCTCTCTCATCTTTTTAAGTGGGAGAACTTGCACAATTGGTGGCTGACTAAATACTTTTTTGCCCCACTGTAACTAAATATATCATGAACTAAGGTTACTTTCTCTTTTACTTGTACATTTAATCTATTAACGTATTGTCTTTTACAATCACTATCATGTATTCATCACAAGTAATTATTAGTATTTATATCCTTATGAAATATTTATTACTGTAGAAGTTAGCTATGCCATGAATTCAGTGAACACAGATAGCTCGGTAACATATTACAACATAACATGACAATGAACATAACATAACACATCTCTGAGAAATAATGAATTATGATTGTAGATGAAACAAACATATGATTATGTACCAACAATGCAACAAAAGGCTGAAGATGTTTGCAGATATTTGCTGGATATTTACTGGATCGAACAGATCAAATATTTTACATCCCATGAACACTTCTTACATGCCTGACTAATGGCTCTTGGGAAGTCACGTCACTCTTAATTATTACTCTCTGTTCTCAGCGCTCACCACTTGATGGTGCCAAAAACACATTTACATTAAACAAATGTAATTACCTAAATACATTATCAGAACTGGTTTGATTAGTTAATCTAGGATTGAATCATCCACAATTCATCTATCTCTACAAAAACATTGCAATCTTTACAGTTTATAGACAAGGGAGACACAGATTATTATTATTTTTTTACTTTGAAATTGAGGAACTCAGGCTCCCAGAATATAATATTTTGTTTTGGGGTTGTAGATCACTAAATGGCAACACTGGTGAGGGCATATTTTTTCACCAAGTGAAATCCTACAGAATACAGAGCCAAAAGAACATAAATTGTACAACTATACAAATACTTAAGGACTGCACTGTATAAGTAGCCATCAAGGGTGCCTTCAGTTTAGGAGGTAGCTGTCCTGTAGCTGTGCCACTGATCCATCACTTAACTGGATGCCTTTCCTTCCTTCAGATGGTACACCAAAGATCTTGTCTGCCTTTAGTGAGAAGGTTGTCAACCCGAACAAGGTAGTTTCACTGGTGTGCAATGTGAAGGGGACGCCCCTGCCCATCGTCACTTGGACCCTGGACGATGATCCGGTTGTGAGGGATCCTAACCATCAAATGGATGTGGTCATACTTGGCGAGGGCAATGTGTTGAGCTACCTGAACATCTCCAATACTCAGGTCCGGGACGGGGGTGTCTACCGGTGCACTTGCAACAACACAGCGGGAGTGGTGTCCTACCAGGCTCGAATAAACGTAAGAGGTGCTTGTCAGATCAGCTCCTCAAAAAAACACACATAACTCCTTTTGGTTGTTGAAGTTCATGCATGCTTTATGCCTACTGAAAGTGCCTAACTAAACTTCTGTTTAGTTCTGTTTCTGTTCTGTTTTTTCCCCTTCAGTTGCTTCAGACTTTATTTTGTGATTTTGTGTTGATATTTTCCTGCCTTTTCTGAGTTACATCTTCAGTTCCTTTGTCATGTTCTGTAAATGGTTCAGCTCGTTATGCAGTTTCATTCCTTCATAATCCCATTGCTTTCTCAAGTCCATGTCAAATTGCAGTAATGGTCCTCCTATTTATTCTTGATGTATACCTAATGAACCTGTGAATTAAATTAATCTCTTAAGAAAATATTGCCATAATGATGTAGCGCTACTTTTAATAATGTGATGCCATTTTTACAATTTAAATACAATTTAAATTAAGGTTAATGAGTTGCACAATCTGTTTTCCCCCTGTTATGGACGTGGCCTTATTGCAGTGGCGTCTAGTGAGCTCAGAATGACCAGCTATACCAGTTTACGCATTGCAGATCATTTCTACCCCAGTCTACTTTCCGTGCGGACTGTGGAGAAAGAAGTCTATAGGTGTCCGCAAATAATGTTGATAAAATGTGAATGACTTGTAATGCAAATATAATGAAATGCATAAGGCATAGGCTACTAAATAATACCTAATTGGGGAAAGCTGGCTATATCTGATGGCACTGAGTATTTTGTGAATTAATCGTTGTATTGATAGCCTATTCAAGGAAAATCAGGGGAGGTCTCCACCACTACTTAGTGATTAAAACAGATTTTTGTAAATTGTATTTATCATTCAACACAATGTGATGAAGCCATGTGTTAATTCCCGATTGATTAGTCAGATTTGTTAATCAAGGAACATTAAAGAAAACAGTTTGAGATCAATGATTGGTTTAAAGGAAAGTTCTGTGCTCACGAGACGCCACTGCCTTCTTGTCCCCATGGCCCTTTAATTAAAAGCTTGTACATTCCAAAGTTTTCAGTGAGTTGCATTTTTGGTTGCCATGGTTTTTTTTTCCCTTTTTCAATACCTTTTCAATATAATTTCAACACCTTAACGTTTTAAATCTAGTACCTTCATCTATTTTGTAAGTGGATCACATAAATACATATAAACTTATGAAATGAGATTCACTGATATTTTCTGACAAATTCTGTTTTTGCAAATCTCTACTGGGCAGACAAATGTAATAATACTACATTAAAATTTCTTGACACACATTATTTTTTGGAAGATTTGCCAATGACTTAATGTGTATTTATGTAACATTTGACACCTGCAGAATTGCTTGCATTCATTTGTAGATTTCTGAGACATAGCAAGATGTGCAAATTTATCCACAAAGTTTTTCTTCACCGAGTCTACTCCTGCCAATCAAGTTTTAAGACGTCTTTAGGCCCGCATTACTCCAACCAATCAAACGCACCCATTTCAAGGGCATTTCCTCTTCGGCATATGGCAACATAATGTCTTTTGATGTATTCAAACTGATCCATGATCCCTGGTATACGAACCCAACACTGTAGTCTGAAAAACATCCCCATACCATGATTTTGCGCCACCATGCTTCACTGTCTCCACAGTGTACTGTGGCTTGATTTCAGTACCCGGGGGTTGTCTGACGTACTGTTGACGACCACAGTACAAGAACCCGAAAATAAAAATTTTAGAATAACAAGAATAACACGGCAAAATGTAAAGTTGATTAATTCTCACCGGCCCGGTCAACCGGGTTAACAAGCTGGTGTACAGATCTACCTAATAAAGTGCTCACTGAGTGTACATTCATGTGGTTGGCAGACTTGCTAAACCTTTGTGCTTTGTTCTCAAGTAAACACCCCATTCTCAAAGTCATTTTAACAAGAGTCTTATCTCTTATGTTTCATTGAAGGGGCTCCAAGGATCCGGCCAATGAAAAACCTCACGGCCATAGCTGGGAGGGACACCTACATTCACTGCCATGTCATTGGCTATCCATACTACTCCATCAAGTGGCACAAGAATGGCAACCTGCTTCCCTTCAATCACCGCCAGTGTGCCTTTGAGACCAATGGCACTTTGAGGCTGTCAGATGTCCAGAAGGACATGGATGAGGGAGAGTACACCTGCAGCGTGTTGGTCCAGCCAAAGCTGTTCAGGAGCCAGAGTGTGTACATCACTGTGAAAGGTAGGGCCATGAAATAACTTAATGATGAGAACAGGCCACTAGTGTACCTTCTGCAAAGTTTGCCTAAAAGCTAAATAAGCATTTAGCACCCAACGTATCAAGCAGGTCTTGAAAGCTTCCAGTGTTTCTGCCTCTACTACGTGTCATGGCAAGCTATTCCACACAGTGACTACTCTGTGTGAAAAGATACTTCCTAATGTCTGTGCAGAATTTACATTTATGCCCTCTCATTCAGCTGAACAAACTCACTCTGAAGAATTTCCCGTAGTTCACTTTGTTACTTCCTTAAATGCCTCAATTAAATCACCCAGAACAGATTAGGCATCTTTTACACATGGAATGAATCTTATTGCCCTTCTTTTAACTATCTCTTTTTTACTGCTACAGCACATTGACTAGAACCTGAAAGAGGTTCCAATTTTGTCCCACGCATAAAGTAATCCTGCCTTATGTTTTTATTTCCCACCTGTGGAACTTTACACTTTACAGAGTGTGTTGGTGCTGTCGGAGTCTGCCTGAAATTAACATCTTATTTACAAGGGTTTACAAGCTACATTTTGTGAAAAAGGCAGATAAAACGGCACAGCTAAAACAGGTGTTTAGTGTATTGAATATCTTCACTGCGTGTGGCGATGTCCATGCCATGTAAAAGCATATCCAGTGCAGGAGAAAATTTTCTCCCAATTTGGTAGCCAATTGTACCCCATCTAATCCAATTTAGGGCTAGTGTTAGATACACCACTCACACCCCATCCCTTGGCGGCCCGAAGGAGAGCGACACACCTTCTTCAAGCCGTCTCATCTCATGCTCATGACCGTGATTCCAAGGCGTCCAAGGTGCTTCTTGTGCAGCGATCAGCTAAGCCTGCCATGTCCATGCTTTGGAACAGCAAGCCAATTATGCCGCTCCGCGAGAGCAGGCCAAACTTTGGAGGATAACTAATCAAAACAAACAGACACTCTTTCCGCAATGGACAAAAGCGATTAAAAGCAGCATATCATTGCATTTAGCCTTCTCATCAGCGGCAACTTCAATTACTGTCACTATGGTACTTCAGTCACTTCCCACTGCTTCACATGGTTGATTTAATCAATTATTTTGTAAGTCATTTCAGTGACAAATACCCAGCCTTAATTATTGCTAGGCTGCATTAATCATTCATTCATATTTATTAATAATAATTTGTTAGATTTTTTTTCTTGTTCTGTGGACATAGTTTGATTCTTGTTGCAAAGATTATTTCAGTGCATCTTCTAGATCTATATTTTATATGTCACAGATTTTGGCGGCGGCTTGGATGGTGCAGTGGGTAGCACTGCCGCCTCACAGCAAGGAGGTCCTGGGTTCTAATTTGCATGTTCTCCCCGTGTTTTTGCGTGGGTTTCCTCCGGGTACTCTGGTTCCCTCCCACAGTCCAAAGACATGCAGGTTAGGCTGATTGGAGAGTCTAAATTTTAAGAGTCTATGTAATAGCCTGTAGGTATGAGTGAATGGTGTGTGTGCCCTGCAATGGACTGGCGACCTGTCCAGGGTGTATTCCTGCCTTTCGCCCAATGTATGCTGGGATAGGCTCCAGCCCCCCTGCGACCCTGTTCAGGATAAGCGGGTTAGGATAATGAATGAATTTATCTGGAATCCCTTTATTATAGTTATTACTGCAGTTGACGTTATTGTTAGGTATTGTTAGGTAGCCTGGCACTTAACAATTTAGGCGACCTGTCCACAACAGTTAAGACTGGACAGGTCTTAACTTTCTAACGTCTTATGACACGGAAGAAGGACAAGATGCAGAATAAATCTGGGTATAATCAGCTAAGGTTGCGAAATGGCTGTAACTCGAAGAAACCCTCGTACCTAGAAGCTAGCTAACTAGCTAGCTAGTACCTTTATTAGTCACAGGAAAAAATACAACCAAAATTAATCTGGAACCCGATTATAATAGACTACACATAATGTTAACACTTAACACTGGAGTCAAACTATGTTACAACAGTTAGGATTCGCTTCCAAGAGGACGAACCAAAAAAACCTTTTTAACTTGAGTGTCACATTTCATGTTTGTCATGTCATGTTTTATGTTTAGTTATTGTCTTGGTTATGTTATTGTCATGTCACGTATTATGTTAGTCTAGTATCACCACGTTTTTATGTTTCATGTCATGTTATGTTTCATGTTTAGTTGTTGTTACGATTTAATTGCTAGTCTTGCCATGTCATGTTATATAGTTTATTGTCATTGTTTTGCAAACTTGTTATGTCACAATTTATGTTTCATGTTATGCTGTGCTGTTCATCGATTAGCATACACTTTTTCGTGTCTTTCTGCAAATCTTGCATTCCTGCTTTCTCTCCCTTTCTGTCACTCACACCCTAATTGTTTCAATTTCCCTTGTCTACTTACTAATCTACTAATGCTAGATCAGTTGGGATAACAACACCATCCTCACTACCAACCATCGTTAATAGTCCATATGCATGCAGAGACATGACAGCACAGCACACTCTGGGATTACGTCCTAGAGTAAATCTCACCTGCATGCAAACCTGTCCCCAACCCTTCTCCGTCTTCCAAGCAGAGTTGGGCATCGTAATAGATTCATGATCCATCTTGGAACTATTGTTCCTTATCTCTATGTGCAGTAACACTCTGGTGGATGCTCACCCCAAACACAACCATTTTGTGCCAGAGCACTCAGCACATGTCATCTGAGGTTGAGAGAGAGGGAGAGAATAATGAAGCCAGTGAGGATAACTATGTGGCCAGTTTCAAAGATCCAGTTTCCCCCAGATACTTTCCCCTCTCTTTGGTTGGGGCTTAAGAGACTTATAGTCCAATGCACAATGCATTTGGACCTTAATATATATTGAGTGTGGGGCAGTCACAACTTTGCCTGTCACTGAAATTAACACAGAATGTGTATTGTAAGGATAATAGAGACCTAGTGCAACATAACTTTCAGATTTCAGAATGTAGCTGCTTCTCATGTAGGGGGTTGTGTAATTCATACCATTTTGCAAATCCCTCCATTTTGCTCTATCTGTGTTTGTGCAGAGAGAAGGGAAGGGCGCATGTGCATTAAACATTGTGACACCTCCATTATGCCTAAATTAATTTTCTCTGTTAATGCTTAAAATCTGAAGCGGTTTAGGAAATCCCCGGAGTCCATTATTTTGTTGTGAATTAAATAAGCTCTGAATTGCCACTTATTTTAATTTAATTTTAAGTCATTGATTCTCAAAAGCTGTTAATCTTTCCATGTGGCTTTTGAAGAGGGGGCTGGGATAAATTTGTTGTGTTAGAAATAAGTGCTGTTTATTGGCACTTTATTGGCGCTATTTATTGCATTTCATGATTTTTCAGATTATTTTTTTGCAGACTGAAAATGTCTGTTTTAATAGAGGGGAAAACTAGCATATTTATTGATATCATGTTATGTAACATTAGAAGAAGGATCTTCCTCAGGATCAGCCCCGTTAACCTTTCTGCTCAATATTATTTTTCACTCAAACAGTTTTACACATTTGTTACACAGTTTTACACAAGTTTTACAAGTGGATTTACCAGGTTTCTATTTGTATCACAGTTTTGATTATTTGGCCAAATATCCACTGCAATTTATTTTCTGTTTTAAAACAGAATTTTTTGTAATTTAGATTACAGTGAAACTGGGTTACGTGTTTGTTTCTCTCAGGTGAGCTAGGCTATTGAGTTAGGCTATTGTTTTTACTGGCTGGCAGGCCACAGCTTTTGTTGTAGGAGGAGCCAATAGTTTGCACCCTGCTTAGGGTATAATTACTGGCACACCTGAACATTAGTGTGCATTACTGTTGTGCAGTGGGTTGGTAGCATTTTCTGTATTCAGCGTCAGTGTTATTTAAGCAGTTGTGTAGCGCACCAGCGGCAGCTGGGTGCGGCAGCCTCGGCTGCTTGCCTCGGCGTACAAAGTCGCAGGCGTACAAAGTCGAGGGTGTCTATCTACGGGTGTCTGAGAGCCTGATGTTTGATTTTGTTTTTGCTGCCTGCCCTCATTTCACTACGTAGTATTCCTCTTGTCCTCCCTAGTTCCCTCCATGTGTTTCCTTCCCATCTCTGTCCTCTCTCCTCTCCCCAGGTCCCAGCCAGGTAGGAGGTTCGCTTCCCGCCAACATGGGCAGAATATCTCAAACCTCATCTTCCCTCCCAGATCCGCTGGTATTGATCTCTGTGTGGCTGGTGGCCTCTGGAACTGCCAGTCCGCCGTCCAGAAAGCAGACTTCATATCTGCCTATGCCTCCCACCTCGACCTTGACTTTCTTGCTTTAACTGAAACGTGGCTCTCACCAGAGAACACAGCCACCCCGGCTGCCCTTTCCTCTGTCTTCTCTTTTTCCCCACACACCCAGAACCTCTGGCAGAGGAGGTGGCACAGGTCTCCTAATCTCATCCTCATGGAGATCTAGTGTCTTCTCCTCATCCTTCACCTTCTCCTCTTTTTAATTTCATGCGGTTTCTGTTACTTTGCCGTGCAAACTGTTTATTATTGTTGTTTATCGCCCCCCGGGTCCTCTGGGGAGCTTCTTGGATGAAATGGACATCCTCCTTAGCTCCTCACCAGTCAATGACACCCCCCTGATCCTCCTGGGTGACTTCAACCTCAACTCAGAGTTCACCCAGTCTACCTTTCTCTCCCTCCTTTCTTCTCATGACCTTACCCTCACTCTTTCCCCTCCCACCCACAAAGCAGGCAACCTTCTTGACCTCATCTTCACAAGGAGCTGCACAACAACCAACCTCTCTGTAACACCACTCCATATATCATCTCTTTTTCTCTTCCACTCTCCTCTAACACCCATCCATCTCTCCCACCATCCACTGTCACCTGTCGGCAGAACCTACGCCACCTGTCTTCCTCCACCCTCTCATCTACAATCCTCTCCTCCCCACCATCCGCGGAGTCTTTCTCTCAACTGTCTCCCGATGATGCTGCTACAACTCTCATGTCCTCCCTCTCATCTTCCTTTGACTCTGTGTCCCCTCACCACCAAATTAGCTCGGGCCTCCCCCCCCAGTCCTTGACTTTCTGATGCTCTACGAGCTGTCCGAACCGAACTGCGGGCAGCGGAGAGAAAATGGAAAAGATATGGCTTCCTTCCATGCCCTCTTATCATCTTTCCATTCTCCTCCATTCTTCCATTCTTCTCCTCTCTTCTGGCCCCCCCACCCCCCCCATCCTGATGACTTTGTCTCCTTCTTTCAAAAGAAAGTCGACGCCATTCGCAATTCCTTCTCCCAACCCTCTCCCCCCGCTGACACTCCTACCTTCCCCAACTCCCTAGCCTCCTTTTCTCCCCTCTCTGACTCTGACACATTGAAACTCCTTACATCCCACCGCCCGACCACCTGTCCTCTTGACCCCATCCCCTCTCCCCTCCCCCCTCCTACAATCTATATCCAATGACATTCTCCCTTTTCTCTCCTCTCTAATCAACACCTCCCTCTCTTCCGGCACCATACCCTCTTCCCTGAAGAGGGCCAGAGTCACTCCCCTGCTCAAAAAACCTACTCTTGACCCCTCTGCCCTGAACAACTACCGGCCTGTGTCTCTTCTTCCCTTTCTCGCTAAAACTCTGGAATGGGCGGTCTGCTCCCAACTGTCCACTTATCTTCTCCAGAACAATCTCCATGACCCCAACCAGTCTGGCTTCAAGAGTAGCCACTCCACTGAGACCGCCCTGCTCGCAGTCAGTGAGGCACTCCACTCTGCTGAAGCCAAATCCCTCTCCTCTGTCCTCATCTTCCTCGACCTGTCGGCCACCTTCGATACAGTCAACCATGAGATTCTTTTCTCATCGCTGTCTGGGATGGGTGTCACAGGGTCTGCACTCACTTGGTTTTCCTCCTACCTCTCTGGTCGCTCCTACCAGGTGACTTGGAGGGGCTCAGTCTCTGACCCTCACCCCCCACACACTGGAGTCCCGCAGGGCTCAGTTCTTGGGCCTCTCCTCTTCTCGCTATACACCATGTCTCTTTGTTCGGTTATCTCTTTCCATGACTTTTCTTATCATTCTTACGCTGATGACACCCAACTCTTTATTTCCTTCCCCCCCGACACCCAAATCACCACACAGATCTCTGCCTGCTTGGCTGATATCTCTGCGTGGATGACTTCCCACCACCTGAAGCTCAACCTTGCCAAAACTGAGCTTCTCTACATCCCTGCTAAGTCCTCCCCGTCAATCGACCTCTCACTGACTGTTGAGGACTTTGTAGTTTCCTCCTCCTATATGGCAAATAATCTTGGGGTGACTCTTGATAACTGCCTCACCCTGGCTCCACAAGTATCCTCCACTGCCAGAACCTGCAGGTTCTTTCTGTATAATATACGCCGTATCCGTCATCTCCTGACGGAGAAAGCCACCCAGCTCCTAGTCCAGGCGCTCGTCATTTCCCGCCGGGATTACTGCAACTCCCTCCTAGCCAGTCTCCCAGCGTGTGCCATCAAGCCCCTCCAGCTGGTCCAGAATGCTGCAGCCCTCTCTACGTGCACTTGGCGGTCGAGCTGCATCTTCACACCTGTTTTCCGTTCTGGTTCCTCAGTGGACTCTAAACACACCTTTTCAAACTCTACCTTAGTCCTCCCTCCTGATTTCCCCCGCCCCCCCTTTCTGATATCCCTATCCTCCTCGTCTACCCAAAAAAATAAAAAAAGGCACTTATGATGACGACTATATGTTTAGAACAGCATTCCATGTGTATTTTCCTAGTTATGGATGTGATGTTTTGACTTGTGGTAGAACCTATGCACTTGTAAGTCGCTTAGGATTAAAAGTGTCTGCCAACTGACAAAAATGTAAATGTAAATGTAAAATGACTTACATGGCTCACTTCGTATTAAACAAACTAAATAGCTACACATGGTCATTTCTTGGTCTATCAGAATAAATGCTCAGTTATTTATACAATAATACACAAGAAGGAGTGACTTAGTGTCATATTGTCACTGCTGTGCTGCATTCACAGTTTTACCAACATGTCTCGTAAACATTTCATGATATGTATTCATGGGTTTATGATATGTCTGATACAATGAATCAACTGAATGTAAGCTAAGCAGTTTGGTTTTGTTCTGAGTGACTTATCACACTCACAACCAATGAAAGCATAGCAGAGCCACAGAAAGAGGGAGTTGTGTCAATGGAGGGTTGGTGGTTGGTGGTTACATGGTTCATGTAGGCTTCAAACGATTCCAAACGAAGCCTGTTTGAAAGCATCTGTTTCTATTATATCTATTCTATATGTGACTAGTAAACAATATATACATTGATGTGCTGTGTATACACTGATCAGCCACAACATTAAAACCACCTGCTTAATATTGTGTAGGTCCCCCTCAAGTCGGCAAAACAGCTCTGACCCATCAAGCACATCCTTTAAGTCCTGTAAGTTGCGAGGTGGGGCCTCCATGGATCTGACTAGTTTTAGACCAGGCCACCTTCTTCCATTGCTCCATGGTCCAGTTCTGACACTCACATGCCCGTTATATGCGCTTTCGGCAGTGGATAGGGGTCAGCATGGGCACTCTGACTGATCTGCGGCTACACAGCCCCATTCGCAGCAAGCTGCGATGCACTGTGTTCTAACACCTTTCTCTCATAGCCAGCATTACATTACAGTAGATCAGACCAGACGGGCTAGCTTTCGCTCACCATGCCCATCAATGAGCTTTGGGCGAACTCGCTCAGATCCTTACCTCGCTCAGAACTTCAAGAACTCACTGTTCACTTGTTGCCTAATATATCCCAATTTTGAATAAGTTGATCAATAAAGCCACAAATAGCCTATGCAATAACCACACAGAGCAAGTTAGTCTGTAGCTAATAAGAGTGGTACTCCTTAATAGGAACAGATAGCTTAGCTGACTGGTGCTATAACGTTAACAGTAACATAACATTAATTCATTTGAGCCATGTAGTGGTTAGAAACAATTTAGGTTTCTTTTGGATATCATAATGGGGCGGCCTATAGCGTAATGGTTAAGGTAAATGACTGGGACACGCAAGGGTTGGTGGTTCTAATCCCGGTGTAGCCACAATAAGATCCGCACAGCCGTTGGGCTCTTGAGCAAGGCCCTTAACCCTGCATTGCTCCAGGGGAGGATTGTCTCCTGCTTAGTCTAATCAACTGTACGTCACTCTGGATAAGAGCGTCTGCCAAATGCCAATAATGTAATGTAATGTAATAATTTCAAGACCACCTCCGAGCAGAATACAAATCACTTGCTGATGTTAGGCTATATCTATCAAATAAACATCTATTTTTCCACAGCATATGGAGCCTCTGTGTCTTATTGCTGGATAACTTTAACTTATCTAACATTATCTGTTAACATTTAGTTACCTAAATGTACTAGTTTGGTGTAAATTAATGAGCTAACATGCATTAAGCCACTATGAGGTTGAGGAATGGCAGAGAGCCAGGCGCGACTCAGGGTAATCCCTTGTAAGCGGGCACGCGAACGTGTCCGCCACTAAACCCTGGGAGGTAGAGGAAACGGAACACAACTCGGAGACAGCTCCGATCAAATAAAGAAAATGGCCCCAAAAAACGGCTAAGGAAAATAAAGCAACCCTTAAAAACCAGGGCGAATAACACAACCAAAATGAGGGCTAAAAGGAGAGCCCTGTAACCCCAGACCGGGGATCCCAAAATAAAAGTACAAACTAGTAAAAAAGACTAGGTAAAAATAAACAACCGTGAGTCGCAGCTCCGGAAAACGCACAAACCAAAATACATTTACCTGGGACAACGTCCCTCAACTACAGGCTCACACAAGCACGAAAAATAAAAAGAGAAAGAAAACAAAGAACCTTTAGGAAGGCGTCAGCAGTGTACACACACTCGCAAACCGAACACCTTCCATACCTTTTTCTTTTAAGTGTATCAGAAACCCAAACCAGCACATTACCTGACTCAGCAATCACTGAGTCTACCTTGTGCTTACCAGCTTTGTGCCAGAGCGAACAGTGGACACTAAAGCGTCGACCGCTGGTCAAAGAGGGTTTTAAATACCTTCTGGAGGTAGACACCCCATTGGCACTAATGAGCACCAGGATCCCCTGGTGGCCACAACCGGTACTACCTCCCAACCCTGACAGCCACATTGTTAATTCAATATGCTAATGTCCTAATAAGATTAGTTGTCACGTTTCAGGTCTGTCTCGCCATGTTTTATGTTTATTCATTTGTTTTAGTCTTGTATTGTCTTATCATGTATTATGTTAGTCTAGGTTCGTCATGTTGTTTAGTTATGTTTCGTTACGATTTATTTTCTTGTCATGTCTAGTTATGTTTTCATACGATTTTATTACCTGGTTATGTTGAGTGATTATCGTCTTAGTTTGCTTTGTGTCATGTTTTGATTTATGTTTATTGTTACGTTAACTGGTCACGGTTTATGCATACACTTTTACATGTTTTTCCGCAAACCTTGCGTTCCGTCTTTTCTCTCTCTCTCCTTCTGTCATTCACTCCCTAATTGTTTCCCTTTGTCTATTTACTAAAACTACTAACGCTAGATCAGGATTGGGTAGAAACTAACAAACTAATCATGTGTTCATGTTACCTTACGTTTCTCGTGCATGTCATTTACTAATTTACTAATGCTAGGGCAGGATAGGTTTATTACTAACGATTACTAATCTCCTTGTTAAACTTGTCATCCATCGCACCTGTTTTCCATTTCCTTGCTACGCTCTAACTAATTGTCTACACCTGTCTACACCCGCATTTATAGCCCAGTCGCGCAACTGTTCACTGCGAAATTGTCTGCCTCTGTTTACCACGCAACGCTTGAGCATTTACTACCATTGATTACACGTTACGATCCACGCCTGTTTACCGACCATTGATTATTGATTTCTGTTTTGTGACCATCGTTTGTTTTTTGACTACGTCCTCGCCTACCGTTTTTGTACTTTTGCTTCGCTGATTGTTTCATGGTTTCGACTCCCGCTTCGCCCACGACTACGCCTCTGCCTGCCGTCCGTCTGTTCATCTGCCCCGCTGACAGCTCTCCTGCTACCGGACCTCCCTGCACGTTTACCGACTACGAGTTTGCCTCTTCCCTCGGCACCGTGCTTTTTGTTTGTTTACTTTTTGTTTGGCTGGATCTACGTGTATGGACTTTGCTTGTGTTGACTACGCTCCTGGGATTCGTCCCGAATAAAGCCCTGAGGGATTCTTTATATTACTATTGTTTGTCGTGCATTTTGGGTCCAACCCCCACGCACCCGTCTCATTAGTATCACAATACAGTTAATTTTGCTTTCTTTGCCTTTGAAGTGAACATCACATACAGTCAAAAACACTGCAACTGTAAGGGCGCTGCTGCATTGTTTGGAACTATTGAGACTTTCCACAATCCACAATGGTCCCATTGGAGTGAACGGAGTTGAAGCAATTCTCTGCCTCTGTTCCTGCAGTACATATTTCATATAATCATACATAACACAATATTTTTTATTTTCTTCCATTTCTTATGATGGACTTCCATTAATGGTACTGTTATCATTCCTGTTTTTTTAACATGGAATGTACCCCCACCCATCCTCCAGTTCCTCCATTCATCCAGCACTTCGAGTTCCCGCACTTCTCCATTGGTCAGAGGGTCTTTATCCCCTGCATGGTGGTGTCCGGTGACCTGCCCATCTTCATTACCTGGCACAAAGACGGCCGGCCCATCCCAGCCACCCTGGGCGTCACCATTGACAACATTGACTTCACCAGCTCCCTGCGCATCTCCAACCTCTCGTCCCGGCACAATGGCTGCTACACCTGCATCGCCCGCAATGACGCTGCCACCATGGTGCACAAGAGCAAGCTGATTGTTCGAGGTGAGCGGAGACCCCTCTCAGAACTGCAATGATCCCATACAATCCACATACAGGCACAAGCACAGGAATCAGATCTCAGAAAAAGATCAATTTAGAAAAAAAATTTTTTGGAAAAAGCTCAAAACATATTTAAACACAGACCAATAAACCACCATCTCTGCATATTCAGCCTCGTCTCATGCCTGTTTCATTAGATGTCAGCCTATTGTTGCTAAGGTCTTGAGGTTACATTTTAAATTATTTCTGACTGATGACATTCAAATACTTGGTGTAGGGAAAATAATGTAACTCCACTTTGAGTTAAAGGTCTTGGCACAAGGCAGTCTCTTTTGATGGTTATTTCTTAAGTTTAATGGTCAGCCAAATTGTCAACCTGCCCCTTGTGTCCATAGGTTCACCATAGTGATGACTATAGTCATGTGAAGAGATGACTAGTATATTATATATTTATCAGTTGGTATTTCCTGTGCAGTTCCTCCCAGGTTTGTTGTGCAACCTAAGGACCAGGATGGTATTTACGGGAAAGCTGTGATTCTCAACTGCTCTGCGGAGGGAACCCCAGCTCCCACTGTAGTGTGGAAGTTTTCCAAAGGTGAGCTCACTGGGCTGTTGTGACAATGTGCTTTCCAGTGGTTTCCTTGGATCCAGTGGTTCCAGTGGTTGTTTCATGCTCCTTTCAGCTATGTTTGCACACAGAACCAACGTTACTGACTGTTTATCGTTATACGATTAGTCACAGCCTTCACACACTTTGCATTTGAAGAGTGTGGGGATGATTTGTAGCTCTCACACAATATTAGAATTAAGCCATTCAATGTCAATATTACCAACCTACCTAGATGTTTTATCAGTGAATTAACTATGTTTGTTAATGTGCAAACAATTGTGAAAAAATGTGTAATGAAATGTAACAAGTGTTTTATATCACTTGAATACACTATGTTTGCCATAGACTTAATATCACATGACCATATACAACCACACAGATTACATTTCATTAATGGCATTTGGCAGACGTTCTTATCCAGTGACGTACAGTTGATTAGACTAAGTAGGAGACAATTCCCCCTGGTTCAAAGGCCTTGCTCAAGGGCCCAACAGCTGTGTGGATCTTATTGTGGCTACACTGGGGATCGAAACTCCGACTTTGCAGGTCCCAGTCATGTATTTTACCCACTATGCTACAGGCCGCCCCCAGATAACAATTTACAGTGGCTTCAGAAGGTATTCAGACCCCTTCAAGATCAAGATGGCGCCATGGACGGTCGCCTTGGTGTGTCGGTGCGCGTTATATTGTCTTGTTTTGTTTGTCAGTTCAGTGTTTTGCGATAATTCTGGGAGCTCATACACCAGAGAAGAGCTCATGAACATCAGGGCTACAACCCCTATGGATTTATTTCCCACATTCATCGCCACATCTGTGGAACTACTGAACATTGTGGTCAAAGGTGTGCTCACCTTTGTACATGCAGTGAAACGCCGGAGGAGAGGAAGACGCGCTGGTGTGCTTGTGTGTCTCCGCCGAAGCGGATATCGCACTGCGTTACCTGGAATATTTCTCTCTAACGTGCGTTCACTGGGAAACAAACTGGATGAACTTCAGCTACTGTTGGGTAAAAACAGAGACTTTTCTTCATGTTCTGTTTTGTGCTTCACGGAGACGTGGCTGTGTGGATCGATACCGGACTCTGCGCTGCAGCTCGCAGGCTTCCAACTCTTCAGAGCGGATCGCGACACAGAACTCTCCGGCAAAACGAAAGGCGGAGGTTTGTGCTTTTACATAAACAGTGGCTGGTGTAACAACATCACAGTGATCCTACGACATTGTTCTCCTGATCTGGAATCTTTTTTCATAAACTGCAAACCCTTCTACTCCCCCCGTGAGTTTGTTTCATTCATACTAGTTGGTGTTTACATTCCACCGCAGGCTAACATGCAGGAGGCACAGCGCATACTCGCCGATCAGATACTGTGTGTGGAGCGGACAAACCCGGACTCTTTAGTTATTGTCCTCGGCGACTTTAACAAAGGAAACCTCAGCCATGAACTCCCCAAATACAGACAGTTTATTAAATGTCTGACCAGAGAGAAGAACATCCTGGATCACTGTTACCCCACAGCTAGCAGAGTTTATCATGCCGTCCCCTGCGCTGCACTGGGACACTCTGACCACGTCATGGTCCACCTGATTCCTGCATACAGGCAGAAATTAAAGCTCTCTAAACCTGTTGTGAGGACATCAAAGAAGTGGACCAGTAAAGCTGTGGAGGATCTTCAGGCATGTTTGGACTGCACTGAATGGGATGTTTTCAGGACTGCTACCAACAATCTGGATGAGTACACAGAGGCGGTGACTTCCTACATCAGCTTCTGTGAGGACAGCTGTGTACCATTACGCACCAGGGTGGGTTACAACAACGACAAACCTTGGTTCACAGCAAAACTCAGACAGTTAAGGTCAGAGAAGGAAGAGGCATTTAGGAGTGGGGTCATGTTTAAAGTGGCCAAGTACAAGTTTAGCAAGGAGGTGCGAGACGCTAAACGACTGTACTCAGAGAAGCTGCAACACCAATTCTCAGCCAATGACTCTGCTTCTGTCTGGAAAGGGTTCAGACAGATCACCAACTACAAAACAAAAACCCCCCACTCCATGAACAATTCACGCCTGGCCAATGACCTGAACGAGTTCTACTGTTGCTTTGAAGGTCAATGGGACAGTCCTGACACCATCCCCCATGACACCAGCCACCAGCTCCAGCTCCAGCCCACCTCCTCCCCCACCTCTATCACAGCAGGAGCCTGGGCCACTCCACAGCAACTCAGCTCAGCGACACCTCTGTCCTTACTGGAAAGAGATGTCAACAGGAGGCAGAACCCCCGCAAAGCAGTCGGGCCAGACTCTGTCTCTCCATCCACCCTGAAGCACTGTGCTGATCAGCTGTCTCCGGTGTTCACAGACATTTTAAACACCTCACTGGAGACTTGCCATGTACCAGATTGCTTCAAGACCTCCACCATCATTCCAGTCCCCAAAAAGCCAAGGATCACAGGACTGAATGATTACAGACCCATCGCCCTGACCTCTGTGGTGAAGTCTTTTGAGCGCCTTATGCTGTCCCACCTCAAATCCATCACAGACCCCCTCCTGGACCCCCTGCAGTTTGCCTACAGAGCCAACAGGTCTGTAGATGATGCAGTAAACATGGCTCTCCACTTCATCCTACAGCACCTGGACTCAGCAGGAACCTACGCCAGGATCCTGTTTGTGGATTTCAGCTCTGCCTTCAACACAATAATGCCAACTATGCTACAGGACAAGCTCTCCCAGCTGAACGTGCCTGATTCGCCTGCAGGTGGATCACAGACTTTCTGTGTGACAGGAGGCAGCACGTGAAGCTGGGAAAACATGTCTCGGACTCCCGGATCATCAGCACCGGTTCCCCCCAAGGCTGCTTTCTTTCCCCTCTGCTCTTCTCCCTGTACACCAATAGCTGCACTTCCAGTCACCAGTCTGTCAAGCTCCTGAAGTTTGCGGACGACACCACCCTTATTGGACTCATCTCTGGTGGGGATATATCCGCCTACAGGTGGGAGATTGACCATCTGGTGACCTGGTGCAGTCAGAACAACTTGGAGCTAAACGCTGTGAAGACAGTGGAGATGGTTGTAGACTTCAGAAAGAACCCAGCCCCACCCGCCCCCATCACCTTGAGAGACTCCCCTGTTAACATTGTGGAGTCATGCCACTTTCTGGGAACCATCATCTCCCAGGACCTCAAGTGGAAGTTGAACTTCAGCTCCCTCACCAAAAAAGCCCAACAGAGGATGTTCTTCCTGCGGCAGTTGAAGAAGTTCAACCTGCCAAAGACAATGATGGTGCACTTCTACACTGCCATAATTGAGTCCATCCTCACCTCCCTGAGGCGTGCAGGAAGGATTGTGGCCGAATCCTCTCACCCCGGACACAGACTGTAAGAAACACTTCCCTCTGGCAGGAGGCTGCGGTCCATCAGGACCAAAACCTCTCGCCACAGAAACAGTTTCTACCCATTTGCAGCTGGCCTCATCAACAAGGCCCGGGGGACCCCCCACTGTCACAGAACCATTACAACCGTTACAGACACTTTGCATCAACGCACTGCCTCCCTGTGATTAATGTCAACTACCGTAAATCCTCAAATTGTGCCCGGGGTCTTTTATTTACTGAGGCTGCACAAAGCACAGGCCTTTATTTGGGGCAGGCTTGTATTCGAGGCAGGCCTGCATTTCTTATTGGGCTTCTGTTGTAGAATTTTATTCTCAGAAATAAAGTAAAAGGCTACACTTAAAGTGGGCCAACACTGTTCAACACTTCCTGTAACCGTTCAGAAACGCAACTTGAGTAGCTAAACCATTAATGAAAGCCAAAACAGATGCGTCTTCATAAAATACCAACTTGCCAGACACGCCTTCATGAACAATAACAAATTAGCGTAGATAACAGCAAGTTAAGGATCTTTTTTTTCCTAAAGTGTGTTTTATTGTGAGACATGCGTTTCATTTGGAGCAGCATACCAGTAGGCTATCAAAAGATTTTTGCTTTGGTTTGGGATTTAATTTACTTTTGGACTGTTTGATTCAATTGCTAAATGCTGGGACTGATGGGCACTGAAATCTTGGGGGTATTTGATGGTTCACTGTTAAGTTTTATGTAGTTGAAAGACTGTCGGGATTTCCACCCGTCTGTTTATTGCGAGTCAAGGCAGCCGCTTTCATTCATTCATTGAACGTGTGCTGTGCTGTAAATACATGGAAACCTTATTGCGTAGCCATGTAGCCTAAATTGAGTAAATTTTTAATTTTGCCTGATTTACTTTTTATTAAATTTGTAGGCTGGAATGCCTCGCGGCAACAATTGTGTTTAAGTGTATACTGCTTCAGCTTTTGGCAAGCTACTCAGTAGGGGGCGGCAAGAGACTGGTAGCTTGAGAGCAACGTGTTGGAGACCCATGGTGTAGGACAACGACTTTTCATTGGCAACAGTATTAAACCAAGCAACAATATAAAATATTAAGAAGAGCTCTTTTATTTCATTGAGTTAAATCGAAACAATGTCTTCTAGTGCTCATGGACTGATAGCCCTACTGGTAGGCAATATTACCCCGGCTTGTATTTGGGGGCCGACCTTTATTCGTCCGAATCGACCACGCCCCCGGCTATTATCCGAGGCCCGGCTTCAAATAGAATCCCAGACACAATTTGAGGATTTACTGTAGGCCCGGGACCCCCCATTGTCACAGACTCTTATCCCGCCCCCATAGACTTCATATTTTATATTTAGCACTTTAATAATACTGCTCACACCCCACTTCAGCATCATGTTGTATTGTAAAAAAAAAAATATTTTATTTTTTTATATTCTACATTACATTCCACCTCATTTTTCTATGTTTCTATTTTTTGTATTATTCTTATGTTGTCTGCATGCACCCACATACCACAGCAAATTCCTTGTACGTAAAAACTACATGGCGAATAAAGTGAATTCTGATTCTGATTCTGATTCTGATTCACTTTTTGCACACTTAGTATTCGGTGAGCGGATGCAAGTGCACATTGTCCCCACGGATGGTGAGGACGATGGTATGGAGGCCATAAAGAACCCAGGGATCACGGTTTAAGAATTGCAGAAATTGGTTGCCTCTTGGAGTCACCGATTCTCAAAAAGAAAAATGGCACCTCCATACCAACAAACTCTTTATAAGGGTGGCATGAAGAAAGCCCTTACTGAGCACAATAAACGAAACCAAGAATTGGTGCCAATAATTTTGTAATTGTAATTAAGAAAATGTCAAATTTTTGGTTGAAAAATGTATTGATTGATTCCATTAAATCATTAATAAAGCACAGTGCACAAATTGGAAAATAAGGTCAATAATGGTATTATTCTTTGAGTTTACAGCATTTTCTGTGTATATTTGTCAAGGGCGCCAATAATTCTAGACTTGACTGCATATCTACTAATTGATTGGTTTTATTCAGTAAAGTTTACAGTGTGAATTACCTACAGTAAGTGCAATCATTTTAACAGTTCCCAGCAGTAAATGGATAATTAACATTCCTAGTGCCAATTACAGTATAATATTACAATTACAAGTGATAATATGAAATGTGATGTTTGTATTGAAAACCAGCTTTAATTGTAAGTAAAGCACATTAATGTTTCTCTGTCCCATTCGATCACATCTCTTCTCCTCGCAGGTGCGGGTGTGCCCCAGTTCCAGCCCATCCCCCTGAACTCAGGCTTTCGACTCCAACTTCTAGACACAGGATCTCTGCTAATCAAACATGTCCTGGAGGAGGACAGCGGCTACTACATGTGTAAAGTCAGCAATGACGTCGGAGCTGATGTCAGCAAGTCTATGTATCTCAATGTAAAAAGTAAGCCCCATCTCTTCCCTTGCTGTCCTTCCAGTTGATTAGACAATCCTCCCCTGGAGCAATGTGGGGTTAAGGGCCTTGCTCAAGGGCCCAACGGCTGTGCGGATCTACACTGGGGATCGAACCACCAACCTTGCGGGTCCCAGTCATGTACCTTAACCACTACGCTACAGGCTGCCCTTCTGGAGGTGAAATGCATGGTCAATTGGGTGAATATGGCGACGATCTGTACGTTTCTGCTACAGTAGCTTATTTATTTGAATTTGCCTGCACAGTCACAGATCTGGGTGTTACTGTCATGCCAATGAAGGGTTACGTTATGGGGCACATGACAATCTCATGGATAGCAGTGTTAATGTAGTGTGGTTGGCTTGGCTTGTTCGCTAGTAAGCACGGATGGTGCAGTGAAAGCGAAGGCTGGTAGCAGGTTATCGCGACAACACTCCCCGATGACGTAACCCTCAAATTCAAAAGAACGTTGTTGCCCTTGGCTAGAGGCGAGTTCGTCTTTAGCTGACTGGTAACGCGTTCGTTCAACAAATAATTTGGACAAGTGAGAAGGCCGGGGTTCAAATCCCACCTCGGACTCAGGCAATTTCTCACCTGTTACATTAACATGCTCCAGAAGCTTACATTGTGGGGTATATTGCTATTGAAAGCACCAATTGAGGGAAGGAAACAAGAACATTTTCAAGCTGTTTAATATCCCTCAGAGCACAGTAAAGTGGAGTGGAATATGGCACACTGTGAGTCTGCCTAGAACAGGCCGGCCACAAAGGTTTGAGTGTCCATGCGAGAAGGGCACTAGTTAGAGAGGCCGCCAAGAGGCCTATGGCAACTCTGAAGGAGTTACAGTCCTCCACTGCTGAGATGGGACAATAATACAACAGTAGCTAGGGCACTTCACCACTAGCTAAGGCACATTATGGGAGTGGCAAAAAGAAAGCCATTGCTGAAGAAAAGTCCCATGAAATCTCAGCTAGACCAGAAGGCATGTGGGAGATTCTGAGACCAAATGGAAGAAAATTCTATGGTCTGATGAGACAAAAGTTGACATTTTTGGCCTTAAGTCTAAGCGCTACGTTTGGGGCAAGCCGAACACCGCACATGCTGATGAACACACCATCCCTACCATGAAGTGTAGTGGTGGCAGCATCATGCCATAGGGATGCTTCTCTGGTGCAAGACCTGGTAGACTTGTAAGGGTAGATGGTCAAATGTATGCAGCAAAATACAGGGAAATCCTGAAGGAAAACCTGATACAGTCTGCAAGTGAACTGTGGAGGAGATTCAACTTCCAGCCAGACCCAAGCACAAAGCCAAAGCTACACAGGAATGGCTTGAAAGCAAAAAGGTGAATGTCCTGGAGTGGTCAAGTCTCAACCTCAATCCAATTCAGAATTGAAAGTGGCAAAAACTGTCCAAATGTGCGAAGTTGATAGAGACTCATCCCAATAGACTCAAAGTTGTAATTGCTGCAGTGGTGTACTTAGTAGGTGCAGGGGTCCATCCATCCATCCATCATCACCCGCTTATCCGGAGTCGGGCAGTAGGCAAAGCCAGGTATTCCAGGCGTCCCTCTCCCCAGCAACGCATTCTAGCTCCTCCTGGGGGATCCCGAGGCGTTCCCTGGCCAGGAGAGATATAATCTCTCCAGCGGGCTCTGGGTCTCCCTCGGGGTCTCCGCCCAGTTGGACGAGCCTGGAAAACCTCCAAAGGGAGGCGCCCAGGAGGCATCCTGATCAGATGCCCGAACCACCTCAATTGGCTTCTTTCGACGCGAAGGAGCAGCGGCTCTACTCCAAGCTCCTCACCCTAAGGCCCGGCCACCCTACGGAGGAAGCTCATTTTGGCCGCTTGTATACGCAATCTCGTTCTTTCGGTCACTACCCAAAGCTTGTGACCATAGGTGAGGGTTGGGACGTAGATCGACCAGTAAATCGAGAGCTTCGCCTTCTGGCTCAGCTCCCTCTTCACCACAACGGTCCGGTGCAACGCCCGCATTACTGCTGATGCTGCACCGATCCGCCTGTCGATCTCACGCTCCCTTCTACCCTCACTCGTGAACAAGACCGCGAGATACTTGAACTCCTTCACTTGGGGCAAAGACTCCTGGAGGGAGCAATCCACCGTTTTCCGGCAGAGAACCATGGCCTCGGACTTGGAGGTGCTGAATCTCATCCCGGCCGCTTCACACTCGGCTGCAAACCGCTCCAGTGCGTGCTGAAGGTCACGGTCCGATGAAGCCAGCAGAACCACATCATCCGCAAAAAGCAGAGATGCTCTCCTCACCTCGGCTGCGCCTTGAGATCCTGTCCATGAATACCACAAACAGGACCGGTGACAAGGGGCAACCTTGGCGGAGTCCAACACCCACAGGAAACGTGCTTGACTTTGTGCCGAGAATGCGGACACAGCTCTCACTTTGGTTATACAGGGACCTGATGGCTCGTAACAACGGCCCCGGTACCCCATACTCCCGCAGTACACCCCACAGGGTTCCCCGGGGGACATGGTCGAAAGCCTTCTCCAAGTCCACAAAGCACATGTGGACTGGATGAGCAAACTCCCATGACCCCGCCAGCAACCCTGCCAAGGTAAAGAGCTGGTCCACTGTTCCACGGCCAGGACGGAAGCCACATTGCTCCTCCTGAATCCGAGGTTCGACCGTCGGTCGGAGCCTCCTTTCCAGCACCCTAGAGTAAGCTTTCCCTAGGAGGCTGAGGAGTGTGATACCCCGGTAATTGGAGCACACCCTCCGGTCCCCCTACTTGAAAATGGGGACCACCACCCCGGTCTACCACTCTACAGGTACTGTCCCCGACCTCCACGCGACACTGAAGAGGTGTGTCAGCCAAGACAGCCCAACAATGTCCAGAGCCTTCAGCATCTCAGGGCGAATCTCATCTACACCCGGCGACTTGCCACTGAGGAGCTTTTTGACTACCTCAGCAACTTCCGCCAGGGATATAGGTGCAGATTCCCCCGAGTCTTCGTGCTCTGCCTCTTCCACAGAGGACGTGTTGTTCGGGTTCAGGAGCTCCTCGAAGTGCTCTTTCCACCGCCCGACAATATGTTCTTGGGTTGCCGCCCCGACAGGCACCGATGACCTTCTGGCCACAGCTCCTGCTTGCCGCCTCTGCAATGGAGGCTTTGAACATGGCCCACTCGGACTCCATGTCCCCAGCTTCCCCCAGGATGCGTGAGAAGTTCCTCCGGAGGTGGGAGTTGAAGACCTCACGAACAGGGGCCTCCGCCAGACGTTCCCAGTTCACCCTCACTACACGTTTGGGTTTACCGGGTCTGTCCGGCAGCCTCCCCGGCCACTTGATCCAACTCACCACCAGATGGTGATCAGTTGACAGCTCTGCTCCTCTCTTCACCCGAGTGTCCAAGACATATGGCCGCAGGTCTGACGATACGACCACAAAGTCGTTCATCGATCTTTGGCCTAAGGTGCTCTGGTACCAAGTACACTTATGAGCTACCCTACGCTCGAACATGGTGTTTGTTATCGACAATCCATGACCAGCACAGAAGTCCAATAACAAAACACCGCTTGGGTTCAGATCAGGCAGGCCATTCCTCCCAATCACCCCCCTCCAGGTTTCTCTGTCATTGCCCACGTGAGCGTTGAAGTCGCCCAGCAGAACTATGGAGTCTCCGGATGGCACCCTTTCCAGGATGCCGCCCAGTGACTCCAAGAAGGCCGGATACTCTGAACTGCCGTTTGGTGCATAAGCACAAATGACAGTCAGAGCTTTCCCCCCAGCGACACGTAGTCGCAGAGAGGCGACCCTCTCGTTCCCCGGGTGAAACTCCAACACAGTGGCGCTCAGCCGGTGGCTTGTGAGTATCCCCACACCCGCCCGGCGCCTCTCACCTTGAGCAACTCCAGAAAAGAACAGAGTCCAGCCCCTCTCCAGGAGTTTGGTTCTGGAACCAGTACTGTGCGTGGAGGTGAGCCCAACTATATCTAGTTGGTACCACACCGCCTCCCGCACTAGCTCCGGTTCCTTCCCCACCAGAGAGGTGACGTTCCACGTCCCCAGAACCAGTCTGCGAGGCCGAGGATCAGCACGCCCGGATCCCCGCCTTTGCCTACTGCTGGGGCAGGGATACTTATGCAATCTATTATTTTCTGTTTTTATACTTGTAATTCATTTAGATCAATTCATAGAAATTTTTATAATTTTGTTCACTTTGACATGATGGACTGTTTTTCTGTTGATCAGTATCAAAAAGCTTAATTATATCCATTGTGATTCTGTTGTAAAACAATAAAATATGAAAAAGTCCAAAAGTGGGGTGAATACTTATTGTAGCCTTGTTACGACCTCAAATTCACGTGCGTTACAATAACCAGGTGTATGTTAGTGGCCATAACATGAAACCACTTCAACTATAACCACAACTTGAAATAAAATAAGTCAAAAGTGATGTGTTAAAAAGCAGAGCAAGGAGTTAGATATGAATTAGGTTTTAGTTAATAACTTTAGCCTAAGCATATATACAAGCCATGCTTGCGCAGGTAGCAGGGTCTCACCCTCGTAGATGGTCTGATGTTGGAATTGGGGTGATCTTTTATCGTACTGACCACCTGCACTCTTAACATAGACAGTTTTCCATAGCTACGTAACACGTAGGCTACAATTAACAAGCAAGCTGTAGAAAACTAAAGAAAAAAGTTAGGCTTAAGCAGCAGTTCTCAGATGATGTACCTCAGTGGTTCTCAAACTTCTCATCAGGTACCTCCAGCCAGATCCAGGTATTTTATATGCTACATCTCAAACACACCTGATGCAACTAATAACAGATGCATGCAATACCTGGATGCAGCTGGGGGTACCTGTAGAGAGTTTTGGGAACCACTGATCTACCTGGTTGAAAAAGTTAATTAATTAAATACAATACATGAAGACTAACTCCAGCAAAGGCTCACAGCATTTTTTGGCATGCTGCCTGATCATGGCATGATAAAAGCTGAATACAGCTTAACAAATCCAGGTCTTTTTACCATGCCCATTTTCTTGTTCACGCTCATGGGACCCACAAAGCTCACACGTCTCTCCATTTGAATGTTATTCAGTACCATGGTAGATGCATCATGTACCAAATCTTGAAGGTCACTTGTTTTTTTTAATCAACTCTCCAACCTCTTCCCCCAACAGTTCCAGCCATGATCACTTCATACCCCAACACCACACTGGCCACACAGGGCCAGAGGAAGGCCATGAGCTGCATAGCACATGGCGAGAAGCCCATCATGGTGCGCTGGGAAAAAGAGGATCGCATCATCAACCCAGACATGAGCCGCTACATAATCTCTGTCAAGGAAGTGGCAGATGAGGTCATCTCCACCCTGCAGGTACTCACACCCGCCTCAGGGGAGAGCTTCTGAAGGAGCCATTGCCATGACATTGCTGATTAAGACAGTTGATTTTTTTGTTTAATTGTGGCTTTTATATAAACTTCAGGCTTGGGTCAATATACTAATTAAATATTTGTATTTGTATTTGTATTGCATTTGGAATACTTTCTTCAAATATTATTCAAAAGAAACACATTTGAAATATACAAATTATTTTAATTATTTTTTATTTTAATTATTTTAAAATACTTATCAAGTACTACTTTTGAACTACTTTAATCTAATACAGTGCCCAAGAATGTAGCAGCTGTTGGGCTCCAGCCACTGCCAGGGGAGGTGAAGTCATGGCCTGATGGTGAATGAACACACCTGACATCAATCGGGCAATTAAGATGCGCTATAAATTGCGAGTGGCCTGTCTTGTACTTTGACTCCTGCTTGTTGGAGAATCTGCTGTAATTACTGACAATGCAAGCGACATGGTTGTTGCCTTTGTCCACTTTGATTTAGCTGTCTGTGAAGAGGATAGGGGTGTTCAAAATGATGTTGAAAAGGAGGGAATTCAGCAACCTATCTACTCCACTGATTTTGACCATGACTTCTCAAAACACAGAGGGGCTTTGCTCACACTCTTTAGCTTTCCATCAAAAATGTCCTAAAATCAGCAGATTACCTTAACAAGGTCATTTCAATAGTTCCAAACATCGTCTATCACTGTCCCCAGTCAACTGTCGCCCAGGATATCTTAGAGGGGAAAATCCCATTGTCACATGATGGGACTCCCAGCTAAACATGATCTGCTCTGTTCTAGAGTCTGAAGAAACAAAGTTAAAACAGTTGACATTAACCAAGCTATCCGTTCATGAGAAGAATGTCCTTTGTGAAGCTGTTGATGCTGTTGAGGCCCTTAAGACTGTGTGCAAGGGTTGAATAGTGTGATAGCCAGCTAGATTATTCTATGTACAGTATTTGGGGATTATCCAACCATCTGAGTCACTTCTCATCCAAGTAGAATGGTGAACTCAGCAACAGCCTGAAAACGTCAATTGACAAGCTGCTTACCAGGTGTGAAGACTTCTGTTTTAGGCTGACGCTTCCAACTAGAGTAGTCTAACTCCCACTGTCAGTTTCACCAACAGACAAAGAAAATGAGCAACCCAGTGAAGCACCAGCCAGGAGGATTGGATTGGACATGCTATTTGATTTTATGCAGCAGCCAAGTTCCTCTAAGCATTCAGGATGGGATGCCACCAGAAGGGATATTGAGGAATATTTTGAAAGTCCACGGATGCCCTGCAATTCTGAAAAACCCACACTACTGCATATCCCACACCGCTAAACTAGCTGCAGACTACCTGCATATCCTTGCACCCTCTGGAGCTAGTGTTTAGCATCATTTAGACCAGATTGTTGCTCACTTTCTGATCAAATGTCTTTCTCCTTTTAAAAATTTGGATGTCTATGTTTTGAATGTTTAACCAAAAATATGATGTGCATTTTACTAAACAATAGATTTCTTATTATATTTCATATACAGGAGCTTGTATGGCCAAAATTACTTTTTGCACCTTTGTGGTAAAGGCAAATAAAATTCTGAAATTGTTATGTCCTCATAAAAAATACTATTCTAAAAGAAACAGAGCATTATAGAGGCTTGTTATGTCTCATACTGTCAAGTAATTTGTTTTTCATTGGCTGCAGTGTTCACAGTCAATAAATACCAATAATACGGTGAGTCAAATATTCCAAAAGAATGACAAAAAGTATTTCTAAGGCCATCACATCACTAAGGCCATCACATGTATTTGACCCAGGTCTGAACAACTTCCCTTCATCATTTTGTTCCAGATTTTGCCCACAGTAAGGGAAGACTCTGGATTTTTCTCCTGTCATGCAATCAACTCTTATGGGGAAGACAGGGGGATCATTCAATTAACAGTACAAGGTATTGCACTCATATATTAGTAGCTGAGTATCATAGATAATGAGAATGTGCCTGCAGAAATTATTGATAGCTCTGCCAGTGACCTCTTCCATGCTCCCGCCCCAGAACCCCCTGACCCCCCAGAGATTGAGATTAGGGAGGTTCGAGATCGGACAATTGCCCTCCGCTGGACCATGGGTTTTGATGGCAACAGTCCCATCACTGCCTATGACATTGAGTGCAAGAACAAATCAGGTGAAATCTTTACCTTCCCCACTCATTTACTCACCTCATGCACCAAGATTGATTCAATGATATATCAAAAGTGTATCTGGTGTTCTCAGTTCAAGTGTTCGCTGTTCACAATATGATGTTTTTACCTATTCGAAATGTCCCACAACTCCTCTACCAGTGTTTTCAATGTTTTTAAACCTTAGTATAATAGAAACAAACGCACATCCAAAGTATTTAGCGCAGGTGCAAGGTAAAAAAGAAGAACACAAAGTAACACCCACACACTGAAAACTTAATGAAACCTTGCCTTTTGTCAACAGCAACCTGGAAAACTGTCCAAAGAACCAAAGATGTTTCCCCTCAGCTGAACCAGGCCACAATCATTGACCTCCACCCGTCTTCCACCTACAACATCCGCATGTTCGCCAAGAACCACATTGGGAAGAGCGAGGCCAGCAACGAGCTCACCATCAGCACAGATGAAGCAGGTAAGTCTAGTGTAGCTAGTGTCAGAGCCCTCACCAACAGGTCTGCCATGTACAAATCACCAATTAATCAGTGTAAAACTTTACCTCCACAGATTAAAACCACAACCTCTAATCATAACTAACAGGGTCATTGGTGCGAAAATAAACTTTTGAAAAAAGAATAGCATTGTTGGGGAAAGTAAAATAAATATATAATTAAATTAATACATTGCAGAGTGACTCACTCTCCCTTGGCTCCAATGCATTAATGAACAAGAGCTGACCTGGCAATAAAAGGCAGATCTTTCAATTGGTGCCTACAGTTGTAAATGTCAGACTGTATTCAATATTTTGCAGCCCACCTCTTTGACAAGTTGCCCCCCCCCTGTCTGTTTTGAAGTGAGGTAGTTTGTGATGGGGCCTCCAATGAATATTTACATCACTCTTTTGGCTAAGTTTATCTGTCAGTCTAGATATTGCAAATATTTACAGAAACACACACACAACACAGTGAGCTCCACAACATTTGGGACAAAGACCGACTCACTGACCACTTAATTAGGTAAACCATTCTCGTACTCGGAAGGACCTCCCGTTGCCAATAAGGATGCATATTCATGCTGCAAATCCACCACATCCCAAAGGTGCTCTATTGGATTGAGATATGGTTACTACGAAGGTCATCGGAATACATTGAACTCACTTGCATGTTCCTGGAACCAGCTTGAGATGAACCAGCTTGTGAAATTATGTTATCGAGCAGGAGATAGCTATCAGAAGATGGGTCGACTGTGGCTATAAAGAGATGCTCATGGTCAGCAGCAATACACAGGCTCCCAGACACACTGCTAACTGATCAGGCTGGACTGTAATGAATCAAGTAGATGCTTTTATTGATCATGGTATTAACTGACATAAATATTTTAATTCAACAAGCCACTTATGAATCTTCCAACTGATTTTGTCTATGTCCTACGCGTGAAATGAATGACTGCATCCTTGTGAATTCTGCAGACTGAACTGGCAAATGATAGCCTACTAATTCAGAAAAGATAGTGTGCCTCGAACAGAAACAGCTGCCGACGGGTAAGACGCGGAGAGAACAGAAGTGTTATATTATACACTTTAATCAATTTAAGATTTGTTCTTACCTTAAAAAATAATTCACAGATAAGCAACAAAGAATGAGTGGACTAATGGCTGCTGATCCTGCTCCCTGCCATCCATCCACCTCCCCCCTTGCACAGGTGGGCTTGTGCTGCCTCTGGGTGGAGGGGATGAGCTGGATGATGAGCTCGAGGGACACCGGTCTCCTAGTCTCTGCACCCTGGTACGGCCTGGTACGACCCCTTCCTCACTGTGCTTGTTCCTGAGCATCAGATCACTGTAGGACCGGCACCCTGTCTGAATGGCCTCTTCAGGACCTGCAGCACTGAGCTGACATGGAGGAATTCCCTCACTCATGGATGGCAGAGGAAAGGCCGACAGAGCACAAAGGAGAGCCTACAAGCATGGAATTGCTGAGGAAAGAAAAGGGATGAAGTCAGTTTATTCACAAATCACTGCACCAACCCTGACCAACAAACTACTGATGCAACAATCAACAACAATAAACAATCTCTCCCCATGTATAAATTACCCATTTGTGTATCTACACTGTACTGCATACTGAACAAATTACTCTGCTGGAACAATGGGCAAATGCTTCTGAACAAACTAAAGTTTTGTGAAAAACAATCAATAGGAACAGTCTGCTTGCCGATTGTTTACAGCCTCATGGCAGGGTGCAGCAGGGTGCAATAAGATAAGGTGGAGTTTCCAACGT
Organism: Conger conger; assembly: GCF_963514075.1. Taxonomy (NCBI): domain Eukaryota; kingdom Metazoa; phylum Chordata; class Actinopteri; order Anguilliformes; family Congridae; genus Conger; species Conger conger. Next base: position 42,166,205 of record NC_083766.1, read on the forward strand.
CATTAACACAATTATAACTTGTCATTGTGGGCTTAAAACCCACTTCATCAGAAATATTGATGCCTCTTTAGGATATTTAATTACAATTTTGTTCAGTACGGAACACATTTGTCGGCAAAATGTATGTAATTCAACAATTACATTACATTACAGGCATTTGGCAGACGCTCTTATCCAAAGTGATGTACAGTTGATTAAACTAAGCAGGAGACAATCCTCCCCTGGAGCAATGCAAGGTTAAGGGCCTTGCTCAAGGGCCCAACAGCTGTGCAGATCTTATTGTGGCTACACCGGGATTAGAACCACCGACCTTGCGTGTCCCAGTCATTCACCGTAACCACTATGCTACAGGCCGCCCGTGTGTATGCGTTGTGTGTTCAGAGATGCTGTTCTGCATACCACTGTTGTAAGTGTGGTTCTTTGGGTTACTGTCACCTTCCTGTCAGCTTAGACCAGTCAGGCCATTCTCCTCTGATGTGCTCACTGGATTTTTTTTTTTTTTTTTACACCATTCTTTGCAAACTCTAGAGACTAGTGTGTGTGAAAATCCCAGGGGGTCAGCAGTCTCTGAGATACTCAAACCACCAACTGCCACCAACAATCATTCTGTCACTTAACGTGAATGTCAAAGTCACTTAGATCACATTTTTTACCAATTCTGATGGTTTATGCTAACATTAATTGAAGCTCCTGACCCGTATCTACATGATTGTATGTAAATATAGTTTGTTATTATACACCAATCAGCCACGATTAATTGGGCCAGGGAGTGCATTGTTTTGTTATTTAAATATCTTGGTACGTACTGGTGTTCATGATCATGTCTTAAAAGGTACTCCAGGACTTTTTTAAAATAAAGACCACCCACCATATTTAAAAATATATCCATCTAATCAGTTTCAGCCTTCTTCCCTCCATTGGAATTACATGGCACTGCATGTGGTGAAACTTCTGTAGGGTTGCATAAGCATATTATGTTTCTTTCCAGCTTGCTGCAGCAACATTGCCCAAATAAAATAAAATAAAAAAGATAAAAACAAGAAAGTCAGACTTATTTGCATTGTGTTTGAGGGTCTGTTGTTTTTCCATTTACTAATGGTTAAGGTTAGGATTTGGGGAGGAAAATCTGATTCTATATCCTATGAGGCAATTCATATTAATGTTGAATATAAATATATTAAATTTAAATATATGTTTGCTAGCTAGCTATGTGACAAACCAACCATAGGAGACGAAGTTTGGCTAACTTTACTGTTCAAACTAGCTCACGTAACAGAATGTTCAAAGCCAGGTACTGGCTAGCTTTGCCTATCCTGCTAGCTATGATAGCTATCTATGTAATTAATGTAGTGGCAGGCAGAAAGGCAAAAGAAATGAACAGAGAAGATGTCATGCCTCATGCAAGCATTACATTACATTACATTATTGGCATTTGGCAGACGCTCTTATCCAGAGCGACGTACAACAAAGTGCATACCCATAACCAGGGATAAGTTCGCTGAAAGACCCTAGAGGGAAGTACAATTTCAACTGCTACCTGTACAACAAAGATAAGGACGAGGGCCAATTTTATTTTTTTATTTTATTTTTTTTAAACAAACAAACAAACAAACAAACAGAGCAAAAGTGACCAAAGTTAACTATCCAAACACTGCTTACCTAGCCAACTAAAAATACCGATACACAAAGCCAGTCATAGAGACAACAATTAAGGTTCACAGGGAGGTAGGGAGGGATGGGGAGAGGTGCTGCTTGAAGAGGTGTGTCTTCAGCTTACGCTTGAAAGTGGGGAGAGATTCTACAGTTCTGACCTCAACGGGGAGTTTGTTCCACCACCATGGAGCCAGAACAGACAGTAGTTGTGAGCGTGAGGTGGAGGTTCGGAGAGGGGGAGGTGCCAAGCGGCCTGTGGAGGCTGAACGAAGAGGTCTGGCAGGGGTGTAGGGTCTGATGATTTTTGTAGATAAGCTGGGGATGGCTTGTGCTAGCTGTTGATATCTGTTGGAAACGTCACATTAAGGCAATGTTGTGTTGTAAGCTTGGCAGTGACAACTAGTCTACTGCTGTTGTTGGTTTAATGTATATGCTTTACAGGACTTAACAACATAGCTAGCTAGCTAGAAGTTGCCATCCTAATGTTCCTTAGTTATTTTGGGAAATCAGATCCTAGAGCAGCTTAAGCCTAAAGTATAGATATATGGAGTAGCTTAAATATAGCTTTGTACTGTTATATCACTAGCTACTAGTAATTAACAAGCTAGCTAGCTATCAATAGCGAATGTTAGCTGAGCTAACTGCCATCTTCAAAGAGGTCAGAAATAGCCTGTCCCATTTGCCGTAAAGGGCATACTCCTTAAATCCACTACCACCCTCCTCCATTCCATGCCCCGGAAACCAATTTTTGTGGACTCCCTCCCTCCACTGTCCCATTTTTCTAAAAATATTTTTTGTAAAAATATTTAGCCACATTTTTGTGCCGTTATTATCACGCATATCATCCTACCCAGAATGTCAGTTTGTTTTTGTGGGTCATATCCGACAAACAAATTTGGCAATTTAAAACAGGGAAGTGGGTTTATGTATTCGGTTGTAGCCTACATAAAATCAGCTTGTCTGCTAACAAGCACGGCAGCTACAATTATTTCAGTAGCCTTCGTAAACATGCATGGATGAATTCAACCAACCATTTCGAAATGGCATATTTATTACCAATACATTTGTTACAGATGTTACAGTGGGAAATAATGTTTTTCAGTGCAAACTTTTGCGATGACTGACATATGAAGCGCCATATAGGATAGGTTCCATTTCACTAATCTACAGAAGTGTTTCCAAATTACTGTATGTGAGATGCAACTGACAATAGCCAAGAACATAAAACTGTTACAGTACACGGTGTTCAGATCGGATACATTGGGATTCTGGGATTAGCCTATGGAGCTGGTCAACCAGATGTTTCAAAACCTAGCTCAAGCTGTTTTTTTTCAGCAGAAAAGGATGTAATGTTACAAGGGATGTAATGTTACAAGCAATGAGAAAACAATGATATGGACCAGGTCTAGTTTGGTTGTAGCCCATTGAGATACCAAAGTACATTTTAAATATACATATTAGTCATTTGGCAGATGCTTTTAATCCAAAGCGAGTGCATAGGTTCTTTCACAAGTTAAAGCATCACATCTAGCAACTAGTAAAATACACATGAAGTGCCGTTCTAAACAAAAATACAGTCATCGTAAGTGCACATTTTTCTTTTTTTCTTTTTTTTGGGTTAGACAAGAGGGATATCGGAAAGGGGGGGGGGGGGAATCAGAAGGGAGGACTAAGCGGATGCATGCGCCAATAGGAAGCCAGTGGAGGCCAATGAGGAGTGGGGTGACATGAGCCGACCTGGGCTGACTGGTGATCAGGCGGGCTGCAGCATTCTGGACCAGCTGGAGGGGCTTGATGACAGAAGCTGGGAGACTAAAGTAGTAGAGAGTTGCAGTAATCCAGGCTGGCAATGACGAGCGCCTGGACTAGGAATTGGGTGGCTTTCTCTGTCAGGAGATGACGAACCTGCAGGTTCTGGCAGTGGAGGATACATGTGGAGCGAGGGTGAGGCAGTTATCAAGTGTCACCCCAAGATTCTTGGCCGTATGGGAGGAAGATATTACAAAGCCCTCAACAATCAGTGAGAGGTTGATTGTCTGAGAGGACACTTCAAAGTATGTCTTTGAATTAAACACAAGCTAAATGACAAGGGAAACACTGCCTGTTATTCACATTCCTGGATGTCAGCTAATTTGCCATTCTGCCTTTTTGGCAGTTGCACCATCCTTTACAATATACAGTCACTGGCTAACAGACAAGCTAACTTTTCACTGTTAATTTTCAATGGGGCCTCGTTTTGGAGAATATCAATTTTAAAAACAACTGTAGCATATGAAAACCCGCACTAGTCTGTTTAAAAGTAGGACTGGTCCTAATTGGGTTAGAAACTGTACGCTTTAAAAAGTGTGTAGAAGAGCACAAAAAAACTCTTACGAAAATGTTAATATTTTCACTTCTCGTTTTAATAAAAACTTATGAGATTTTCAGGATGTGCCTCTGTTAATACAATAATATTGCACTCTTATTTCTGCACTTAACTACTATTTGCACTACCGGGTTAGATGTGACTCTCATTCCGTTGTCCTAGTATACTATGCGCAATGACAGTGGCGATGCAAGGTAACAGCATGATTGGCTCATACTGAACAGTGCATTAGAGATATGACTGCTATGTGAGTGTTTCCCTTGCTTGATGCATGTCCAAAAGTGTTGGTTTCTCCTCAGCTCCCGATGGTCCACCGCAAGATGTTCAAATTGAAGCCGTCTCCTCTCAGAGCATTAAAGTCACCTGGAAGGTATACTTCTGTGTACATCTAGCAGCATATTTGCTATTAAAGATGGCATACTTGACTGAATATCTGCAAACATAAATAAAAAATTCATATCTCCTAGTTTCTGTGTCACTGTATGAACAGGGTCCTTGCCTAACATTACTGTTTAGAGGGATTATTTTTGCACTAGTTAAACAAATGTTACTGGCCTTTTCTATTGTTATTTTGTGCAATGAGATATTTTGTTTGATTTGTAAGTCACTGTATTTGAGCATCTACTAAGTTGAATGTAATGTTAATATTAATCTTTTCTGATGTTTCATCCAAATTGGCCAAACCACTTAGAATATCTGAACTGAGTTAAATGCTGATGTCCCAAGCTTATCTTCCACACAGGCACCCAAAAAGCACCTGCAGAATGGTATGATCCGGGGGTACCAAATTGGTTACCGGGAGTACAGCACAGGAGGAAGCTACCAGTTCAACGTAATCAGCATGGAGACAGCAGGGGACAGCGAGACAATGACTCTGGATAATCTGAAGAAATTCACCGAGTATGGTGTGGTGGTGCAGGCCAGGAACAATGCTGGCACAGGACCCTCCTGCCAGGAAGACATTGCCACCACCCTGGAGGACGGTCAGTCTGAACACCTAGGGGGGTGCAAATGAGCTTTAAATGAGGGGGCAGTGGGGCGCTGATTTTCCTAAGCCTATTTACATCATTGCCAAAAGTTTAGATAAAAATACATACCTATGATAAATAGATGTTGCTTGCAATTCGTTACCCTTACCATAAAAATATAAATATTACAGTGTGAGTTATGTTAAATAAAATACAATATATTAAAACATTTATATTGGTGTTTTTGTGAATTGCATTCATGGCAAATGTAATGTAGCAAAGAAAAGTATTCAGGCAATGGTATTTTATTGCCATTGGTATTAACTAGTTGGGTTAACATTATTAGTAGAATCTACTTCTGTTCTGTTCTAGTCCCTCAGGCCAGAGTAAAATAATGCCCCCCATGTTTATCAGAAGAAATAATGCCTGCTTTGGAAAGACTGCCCTCTTCTGATCATTTTCTATGTAGCCAAGAATATTTCTAAATTGTGCGATATTGACATTTCACTTATATTTACGTAAATGACCAGAGACCACTTGTTCATGCCCACCTTCCTCTTCCTCCCCCTAACAGTCCCTAGCAGAGCTCCTGAGAATGTTCAGGCTTCAGCAACATCCACCGAAAGCATCTCAATTTCCTGGCTGACCCCTGCCAAAGAGGCGCTCAATGGCATCCTTCAGGCTTTCCGTGTCATTTACTGGGCAAACCTGCCAGATGGAGGTACACAAAATGGAGGATGCAGTCGAGGATGTGGTCTCGAGACTAGAGATCTAGCATCTCTGTCTTGGTACCCATATAATCCTGACATTACTTTCAAGACAGATTTTATGTCTGACTTGAAATGTGTGTTATTATAGTTGTTTACAATACTTTGAATCGATACTTGGTGTTGAAACAAGTTTTGTGGATACTTTTTCATTGCCATTTTTCAGGCACCTTACAGTTACTTTAAGATTTGTTCATCTGTGGTGTATGTGCTTTGCAGAATGTCTTCCCCCTGCAAAGAGCACAAATATATTTGACATACAGTCCCCTCTAAAAGTATGCGATCAGCAAGGCCAATTCCTTTGTTTTTGCAATACACTGAATACATTTGGGGTTGAGATAAAAATATGAACACAAGACAAGAGTTCCACTGATTTCAGCTTTTATTTCCTGGTATTTATACCTAGATGTGTTAAATTACTTTGAACATAGGCACCTTTGGTATCAGACCGCCCAATTTTTAGGTGAGCAAAAGTATTGGAACAGCGAGTATTTAAGTAAATGAAAGTCAATAACACATATTTGGTAGCATATCCCTGGCTTGCGGTGACTTCATCAAGCCCTCAACTCATTGACATCACCAAACTGTTGCATTCTTCTTTTGTGATGCAGCCTCTTTCAGTTGTTGTTTGTTTCGGGGTTTTTTTTTGCCTTCAATCTCCTCTTCAGCATGTGAAATGCATGCTAAATTGGGTTAAGGTCTGGTGATTGACTTGGCCAGTGTAAAACCTTCCAGTTTTCTCCATAATGAAGTCCTTTGTTGTGTTGGCAGTGTGTTTTGGCTCATTGAAATTAGTTTGGATGCATTTCTCCGTAAGATGGCAGATTGAATGTTTTTGTATACTTCTGTATTCACCCTGCTGCTACCATCATGAGTTACATCATCAATAAAGCAGCCATACAAGCTGAAGCCATGGCATTTCCTCCACTGTGCCTCACAGATGAGCTTGTATGTTTTGGATTGTGAGCAGATCCCTTCTTTCTCCACACTTTGGCCTTTTTCCATCTCTTTGGTAGAGGTTAATCATCAGTCTACAAAACTTTGTTTCAGAACTTTTTTGGCTCATTTCTGTACTTCTTTGCAAATTGTAATCTCGCCTTCCATCTTGTGGTATAGCCTCTATACTGCTGCTCTCTAAGTCTTCTTCGAATGTTTGATTGAGATACCTTCACCCCTGCCCTGTGGAGCTTGTTTTTGATGTTACTGACTGATGTTTTTCTTCACAGCTCTCACCAGGTTTCTGTCATCAACTGCTGTTGTATTCTTTGGTCGATCTGTTCGATGTATGTTGTTCAGTACGCCAGCCGTTTCTTTCTTTATCTGGACAGTCCAAGTTGTTGTCCATGCTATCCTCAATGCTTGTGCAATGGCTCTGATCAATTCCCCCTTGAAAATAGCTTGCTTTTCTCCCAAAGTCAGCTCTCTAGTCTTCAAGTTGGTTTGTCTTTTCTAACACAAATGCAGTCTTTACAGGCAAAACCAAGAGTAGACATTCAGAACTATTTATCGTTTAACCAATCAATCTAACAGGATACATCTGGGCAACAAGAAACACCGTCACATGTTCCAATACTTTTGCTCACCTAAAATGGGTGGTCTGATACAAAAGGTGATATGTTTTAAGTTGTTTAACAAATCTAGATAAAAATACCAGGAAATAAAAGTTGAAATTCTTCTGACCTCAAACTCAATTGTCTTCAGTGTATAGCAAAAACAAAGGAATTGACATTGCTGTTCCAATACTTTTGGAAGGGATGTTGGCTAATTTAAATACTGCAGTTGGTGATGATTTCATTTGGATTATATATTTTTTTGAAAAACAGGGCAAAGGCAGCTTTCACCACCAGGTGAGGCTTCAAATGCACAGGTGTTCTATATACAGTATATGCAAGGCAGTTTTAAGAAAAGGCTTATATGACCATTTTCTGTCTGTTGGAGATGTAATTTGCAGTTTTACCACCAGAAGACGACTAATGCACATTGCTTTATGGTGTTAAATAAATGTCACTATTAAAGATTTTTGTGTGCCATTTCGATAAATGTACAGGCTAATACACTGCTTTAAGGTACATTTTTTTCTTCATAAGAGTAAAACTCAGTTAAGGTCATTATTATTCCACTGCTGTAAATAAAACTAGTGGTTTGATTACATAACTTAATTATGATAAGCTATAATTTAAGACAAACTTAATGCTAGGCAGAAATGCTGTGGCTGGTGTTAAGGCAGTACAAGTGTCAAGTATGAAATAGAAAGGTGTGGGGGCAGAGGATGAGCTAGGGAATATAATATCACGTTTCTTTTTGGTTTTCTAAATGGAATGAAATGAGAGAAAAAAAAGACATACTATGGGACATATGGGAGAAACCAGTCAAGCGAGAGAATCACACCCACAGAGAGAGTCACATCTCTGATGCTTGATATCAGTGGTTCTCATTACAGGTCCTGGAGAGCCGCACAGTGTGCTTGTTTTTGTTTTCACCTTAAAATCAGCAGTCGATTTAGACCCAAGAAACAAGGTGATGTAAGTTAACTGTGTAATCAACTGCTTTAATTGATTAAGGAAGTGTAGAGCAACAACAAAAACCAGTAGACACTCCAGTACCAGGAATGAAGATCACCGCTCTATATCAGTCTGGTCTATGTGACATTTTGAGGTTTTGTTTGAATCAACATTCTGTAATGGAAGCTTTGTTAAATCTTATTGATCTCAGCATCATTGTTCCTTGCATAATCCTCACCAAACAGGAGTGACAAGCCAGACTGAGACAGCGGTAGCATAGAGGAAGTGACATGACTGTTTATGTCATCCCTCAGAGCTGGGCGAGATACACAACATCACCACCTCCCAGCCTTCCCTGGAGCTGGACGAGCTGGAGAAGTACACCAACTACAGCATTCAGGTGCTAGCCTTCACACGTGCTGGGGACGGGGCGCGGAGCAAGCAGATCTTCATCCGCACCAAGGAAGATGGTATGCGCCTTCTCTGGTTTTCCATCCAGTCTCAGTCTACATTTAAACCTAGCTCATTATTAGCTTCAAGCTAACAGTGTATTAAAACTAGATTTTTTAAAAAGTAGCTGCTGTTGAGGACAGCCTGTGTTCTTTGTGGGATGGATTTGACAAGATGCTGGAAACATGCCTTCCAGTGAATCTGGTCCATGTTGGCATAATAGCTTCATGCATTTGCTGCACATTTGCCAGCTGCACATTCATGCTGCGAATCACCCATTCCACATCCCAAATGTGCTCTATTGGATTGAGATCTGGTGACTGTGGAGGCCATTAGAGTACATTGAGCTCTTGTTATGTTCATGGAACCAGCATGATATTACATGTCCTTCGTGACATGGCATACTTGGGCTACAGAATTATTGGCAGTATGGCACCCTTGATAAATATCCACAAAAAAATACTGTAAACGAAAAAATTATTAAGCTACATTATCCAACATGTGTAACGTAGTGTTATTTACTCATAGTTCAATGGAATCAACCAAATTCTTACATTTGTCAAAAAAAAGAAAAAAATTCAAAAAAACAGGTTTCACAATTATTGCCACCCCTAGTTTAATACTTTGTGTAAACACCCCTGACGAAGGTGACAGCCATAAGTCGAATCACTAATTTGATAAGGTAGATAGAGAACACATTTGGGGGGATTTTTGACCGTTCTTCCATGCAGAACTGCATGTGTGAGTGGGTGTGGCATAGTATTATCATAGTAATATAATGTACTGTATTTAAGGATGACATATTGCTTGCTACCAATGACCTTGCTTCACTCAGTGGGTGTTAGTGTCTGTCCCTCCCTATTTTCCCTCAAGTGCCTGGTCCTCCCGGTGGAGTGAAGGCAGCGGCTGCAACCAGCTCGGTGGTGTATGTATCCTGGCTGGCCCCACTCAAACTCAACGGGATCATCAGAAAGTACACAATCTTCTGCTCCAAACACTATCCCATGGTAGGCAGCCAGCTCAGTGCACCATCTCCTATCATCCTTCACTCTGCCCACACTGTCCTGCAGTCAGGACTAAGCTTAGAATATCCACAAATTTAGGGCCAAAATTAAGAAAGCTACAATTACATACAAAGAAGAGTTTAGAGGAAACAATTTAAGGGCTGCCTGGAATGGGATGCAGCCAATAACTGGCTGCCATAATAAGGGGAAAAGGGGACTTAGTTTAGAGGGTTTTCTAATTCTAAGGAACAATTGGCTGACAGTTTAAATGAGTTTTATTTAAGGTTTGATCAACAGGATTTTAGAAGTCAGACAGATGAGGAGGAACTAAGTAATTACCATCAATGTTGATGCTGTTGGAAAGTTGTTCAGGTACTCTCACTGCAGAAACAGCCCAGATCCTGATGTACTTTGTGGCAGAACACTTGGAACTTGTGAAGGGTAGTTATGCAGTATTTTACTTTATCTTATCTTTATGAAATCTCTTGAGCAACAAAAGATTCCAGCGATCTGCCTGCAGGTGCAAAAGTTGAGGTACCAATATAGCCCCCTTTCCTACACATGGGATTCTGCCATGGAAAGGCAGATGCAGTGCTTTTTTCCTGGACACCATTGATGCCATGATGGAGGCCAGGGAACTGATCAGAGCCCACTACTGGCGGACTGCTCTGTGGAACACCTCACCAGGAGGCAGAGCCAATCCCTGTTACCCACTTCACTCAGAATACTGCAGGACACTGCCCACCCCTTGTGGACCTCACATATTCCCTTGCTAATCCCTGGGTAATCCCTGGTGGCTGCAGAGGCAGAAGTGGAGCACTCTCTGGACTCTCCCATAATGTCATCAGTTGGGGACACAGCTCTGTGTCTGCAGATTCTGGTGGAACTGCAGGCAGGAGCCACTGAGCAGGAGAGGGGCAGCTCTGTGGGATTGGCTACCAAGCCATATACAGTGAGTATGGCAAACCCCAGGACATCAGAGGAGAGGGATTCATTTTTGTTCTCACCCCCCTGTAGAGAGATGGCTGGAGTGGTGAGAGGGAGATCAGAGAATGTTGCTCAGGACACTCCCCCCAACAACACTGGTGCTCAAATTGCATCTGGAAAGCCACACATCAGGAATCTGACCAAGAGAGGGCACCCAAGGTGGACAGCTGACAGTTGGAGCACCGGCTTCCCATACTCTGGCTTCCCCATTCCCAAGTCAGCACACCCCTAAACTTCACCCACATGTCGTCCAGAGAACATGTGACAGCCGCTTCCCTGCATTTAGAGTGGTGGAACAATGATGGACTGGGTTCCTTCCAGGCTCCGTCAGATCCTCTGCCTAGAGAGGGAGCAACTGTGACTGCTGCCTTTGATCCCAGGACAGAGGTTAAAGGACAGCCAGTCAACAAACTGGTGTTCTTGGAGGTAAAACAGGCATCACTTCCATCCAGGAAGTTGTTTTATTTCCAGCTGAATATACATATTCAGTTGTGTCATTAGTTCACTAGACAGTTCTCTGGTGTATTTGTTGTGAAGAGATAGGTGATTGTTGGAGTCAAAGACCAATATACGCCTCTGACAAGGGACGACAGGGTCCTAAGGCCATTTCTTTTGTAAGAGGGACACAAATAGAGATCGGACAGATATTACCCCCTAAGAAGCGGATCCAGAATACATGCAGCTGTTGAAACCTGACCGGATCACAGGCCAGATGGCAAAGATTCCAGCAAGGTAATGGAGTTTAAAAGGGACTGTGGGAAACATGCTATGCTGCAAATACAGTGGTTTTGTGTTTGCTTCTGCGATAAGAATTTCAGCGACCGCAAGGTTCCTACACTCGGGGCAGTCGCAGTGCATTTTGGCCTGTAACAGGCAGAGAAGTCATGCAGCAAGATTGCCCATAATCCATAGTGGTTTAGGGTTTGCTTTTCACACAACCACCACCAGGTGGCAAATGTGAGGGCATAGAGTATATCATCCACTGCAGTTAACTTCAATAGCACTGGCATCTTGTAGATTACTTTTAAATCAATCTTTTAGTGGGACTTTTTCTATTGATGGATGGTACCACATAAATTTCCAGTGCCGTTGACCGTAATCAAATTCTTTTGTTTTCATCATTCTACTGAATTTTACTACTGTTAAAAAGCAAATTGTATGGGTTAGTGTTGGCTTATGCTAGCTACAGTTGTATCACCACTGCCGTGAAGTGAAATGGACAAACTATGTTTTCTGTGATAAATGTATAGTTGAGTTCATGTCTGAAATCCATGCCACAAAAAATCGAGGCTGTTTTGAGAACAAAGAAAGGCCCTACTCAGTATTGTTATAGTGTATAGTGTTCCAAATAAAGTGCTCAGCGAGTGTAGCGTCGTCATGGTCAATAGATCTGTTAAATGCAATACATTTAGGAAATACAACATTTTAGTAACACTGCCATGTGACATAAAAGTTTGAAGATTGTTGTTTGCTAAATTAAATCTGCTATTCTAGCTCTAAAAGCATGGTAGTGACGTGTAATCTGGCATCCGCCTTTTCCCTACAGCTAATGTTAATACATTCAAGTTGCTCAATTTTCCACCACAAAAATCTACCCAGTGCATACTGCAATATGCAAGTAAGATTGAGTGTAATTCAAAGGCATACTTTGGTATCTTGATGCAGCCAAGCTGGTTGATGTGTAGCCGGGTGGATCTGGTCTGAACTAGAACTTGCTTTATAGTGACGTGGATGTTGTTATCATTAGCGAATCAGTACAAACATTAACTATGTTAAAGTAAACAGATGTTTGTCATACAATTTAGCTGTCCCTGGTGTAAAATCCAGCTATGACCAGCTACTCTGCTGTTTCAAAACATAGCTTTAGCTGGTCGAACCATGTTGAGTATGGAGCTGGTCTGACTAACAGTTTTTTTTTCAGCAGGGGTTGATATTCGCTTGCCAAGCTGGACAGGAATGTAACATTGCAAGCGACCATGTTAGTTTTTGGCTGTGGCTTTACTGCCTTAAGAACTTGTGAGGGACAAAGTGAGGTTTCAGATCAGTTTGCTTCCTTGTGTTCACCCACCCCCACCAGACTCTGAGGGAATTCTAATGTTTATGTGGCCTACATGCATTTGTCCCTTGTTCTAGACTAGATTAATTCAATTCAGCCTTACTCCATTTAATAGACGTGAACTATGCTTTGATTTGTGAATTGGATAACTGCACAGGTTTCTTAACCTCGTGGGCTCGATATGTTACTTATGTTGTATTTTACTCAAATCAAATGGCCAAAATGACAAAGAGACTGGCAGGTATTTGTAGATAAATTAAATTCATAATAATACATGACTGAGCTCGGTTTATGATTTACTCGTTTTACAAATGAATTTTCCCCATTCAAATGAATTGAAATATAATTAATCCGTTCCAACTCCCAAAAATCATTTTTTATGGGTTTTAAAAGGTGTAGTTACAAGAAAAATGACAATTATAAAAACATAATACAGTAAAAGAGAATGCAAAAGAAATAATGTAAACTGGTTTTATTAATAAGATGGGACGATTTGTGCACGAGGAAAACGATGGAGCAGGGAGGAGGAGGATTGTTAGTGTTTGGAAGGAGAATCTCCTTCCATTAAGACTTCAGGAATTTTCTGGCGTTTTCTCTCTCACTTCACTTAATCTAGGCTTTTTGGACGCACTTTCTTCACTTTCCACACTTGCAGGTCATTTCAATAGAAACTTATCAAGTTAAGTCTGCTTTTTCCTGCCTTTCAAAATGTTACGGAAATGCGCCAGAGCAGTGTCATTAAATAAAGCAGCTGCATGACCTGTAGATACTTTTTCAGGATGATTTTTCTCTACAAATTCAGAAATATCCTGCCACTTTGCCAACACTGCCTTTATGTCACTCGTAGAGATAGCCTTCTCCTCTACAGTCTCCTCCTCCGAGGAACCAATCTCTATCACCGCATCCGAATGCTGCTGCTCCTGAAGCTGCAGGAGTTCATCTGTCATCAGCTCCTCTGAGTGTTCCTCGACGAGCTTGTTAATGTCCCCATCGTTAACCTCGAGGACTTGCCAAGAGACACTATCTCCTCGACTACAGGTGTCTCAGACTTAAACCCCTCGAAGTCTCTTTCGGATACGCAGTCAGGCCACAGCTTCCCCCATGCAGAATTCAGCGTTCTCCTCGTTACACCCTGCCAGGCCATATTAATGATTTTCAGGTAGTTGACAATGTTGTAGTGCTCCTTCCAAAACTCACGAAGGGTTAGATTTGCATTTTCGGTGACTTAAATGCACCGACGAAACAGGTGTTTGGTGTACAATTTCTTTGAAATTAGAAATCACCTGTTGGTCCATGGGCTGCAAGATAGGGGTGGTGTTGGGTGGAAGGTACCGAACTTCTATGAATTTAAATTCATCCAGGATATCATCTTCGAGGCTAGGAGGGTGAGCAGGAGCATTGTCGAGGACAAGGAGGGCCTTGAGAGGAAGATCGTACTCCAGAAGGTACTTTTTCACTGCTGGTCCGAAGACAAGGTTGACCCACTCGGTGAAGAATTGCCTGGTGACCCAGGCCTTAACGTTTGCCCTCCACATGACCTGCAGCTTCTCCTTCAGGATTTTGTGTGACGGAATGGTAGACAAGGAGCGGCTTTATCTTCCAATCTCCACTCGCAGTGGCACAAAGTGCGAGAGTTAGCCTATCTTTCATAGGCTTGTGGCCTGGCATTTTCTTCTCCTCTGCAGTTATGTAGGTTCCACTGGGCATCTTTTTTCCAAAAAAGGCCAGTTTCATCACAGTTGAATACCTGTTGTGCGACGTACCCCTCGGCTTCGACGTATTCACGGAATTCACTCACGAAAACCTCAGTTGCTTTCGTGTCAGAACTCGCTGCTTCTCCATGCCTGACGACGCTATGAACACCAGTCCTTTTCTTGAAATTATCAAACCAGCCGCGACTGGCCTTAAATGCGTCTGCTGATGTTTCGTCCATCGATGTTCCAGGGGTCTGCTTCAGGAGATCCCCATACAGCGCTAGTGCTTTCTCGCAGATGATGGTCTCTGTAATCGTATCCCCTGCGATTTGCTTCTCGTTGATCCACAGGAGAAGCAATTTTTCCATCTCTTCATGGACAGATGTGCGTTGTTTGGAGAGCCTGGAGACACCCTTTGCTGTTGTAACAGCCTTGAGCTCCTCCTTTTTCTTCAGGATGGTGCATATCGTCGACATGCTTTGGTCGTATTGACGTGCTAGGTCCACTACACGCATTCCTTTCTCATGTTTATCAATGATTTCCTTCTTCAATTCTATCGTAATCAGCTTTTTCTTCTTCTCAGCACTGTTCTTTGCACTAACCTTAGGACCCATGGGTAACACAACTAATTGTTATAAAATAATAGCAAGAAATGCACAAAACAAAAAAAATAAAACACTGGGAAAACACAATAGGGATGCTTCCACAACGAGATATCCACGTGAACTGAGCGAGTGGTGGCCGCGCTTGTTGGGAGAGCGTGTGCGAGCTCAGCACCGCCTAGCGGTCGCTGCATGAACCTCGCACGTACTGTGGATTTCCACTCGTACTTCAAGACAAAAATTTGCACGAGCCTCGGCTCGTACAACAAATTACTCCTACACACTGGTGCACTTGCACTGCGAGGTTCTACTGTACTTGGATTTACTTGCTTTCTAATAATGCCAGCACAATGAATGCACAATGAAACATTAAATTATTACCATGCGCTGTTAAGATTAAAAAATAATATTATATAATATATAATTGTTTGTGATTATGCACTGTAGCCTATGTTGCATTTATGTATGAAACGAGAGGACAAATAAAGTTGTAAATATTGTATTAATTGCTGGAGCTAAATTATTCCCTCACAACTAAATCAGTGGCTCATAAAAAGGTCTTGCCATTCTGAAAAAACATGTTTCCTTCTAAATGCTCTTGTCACAGACTGAGCTGTGACGCTTACGCAGCGCAAAGCGCACAGCAGCCATTTACCGGCATATTTAGAAGGCAAATGTTTGTCCTTTATATTCTATTCAGAACGTTCGGTCAAAACTAATTTCTCATCTGTATTAACTATCTACTTTCAAGAAATACAACTGTACACACTGTCTGTTAAAAACATTATCATTTATTGGTTGAAACTTTACAATTACATCACCGCATTCAGTTTACTCACCACCATACCGCCTCGCACTTTACTTCCGGGTTGGGAAACCGAGGGACACTACCACTAGGGGTAAAAGTAGAGGGGTTTCCTGGGGTGATGTTGGGTCGGACTATTTTCACAGGGGTGTTTTGATGTTCTTTGATTAAATGGGGGTTGTATCTTTTTAGAAGCTATTTTGGTGAAAGGAAATGGTTTTGTGCTTTTGTTTATTTTGTGTTTGTTTCTTTGAATTATAATTTTTTAGTAGCAATATGATTATGAACTTAATTGATTTTCTGTCAGACAGTGGGGTTGTCCAGGAGGTGCGGCTTCAGCTATCTCCAGGCTGTATTAGGCCGGATGGCTCAGTTGGAGAGGGGGGAACAAGAAAACGAGTCGGAATGAAAATTGGCTGTGGTTACACAGGGTCTAGAAAGACATAGCCTGGTGGATTTGTATGCCTGTTTATTTTCATTGTTGTTCAGTTTTTCATTTTGCATTTGAGTGTCAATACACTGTAAATATTTGCACAGATTTTTTGGAAAAGACAAATAAAAAAGGAAAATATAAAAATACCACTTGACAATGACAATGTAAGCTTCTTATGATGAAAAAGGGCACTTCTGTCCCCCTACTGTGGGAACCTGCAAGTACATCGGACCACTGTGGATTAATGCACTAACATATGCTATCTGGTGGTGGTTGTGCAAACAACAAGCAATTACTTAAAACCAGAAAAGATCTCCAACAGATCTCCGGAGGCAGAAGCACCAAATGACACACAAAACCACTGTACCCATCACATTATTGTGTCCCCAGAAGGAAGAATGGCTCTAGAGATTGACACAACAGGGCTCTAACATCACCCTTAGCACAGCACAAACAGCTAGAGAACTTCCTCATTGCAGGTAGAAACGACAAAAAAGGAGACTTTCAGTTAACACAATGACTAGACACATCTATTGATGGACACTATCAGAGGCTTGGAGATGCCTCTATTCCCCCACAAAGCTGGAACCCCAGCACAGACTGCTGGATTCTGTTACAACAGTTGGACTGCAGTTCCCTATCAGTAATCTGGGGTAGACATTCTCGCCTTGAGATTGATTGGATGATTTCAAACTTGCACTTCATTTCAATGTCTGCTGACGTTAAACGATGGTGTTTGCTGGATTTGGTGAATCAGATGCAGCTCTCTGACATTTATGAGAAGCAGTTCAAGAGGAAGGCTCTTGCCACCCTGAAGTTTTAGCTCCTACATTCAGTCCCAAATCAGAGGACTAAAATGTATAAACTCGGTAGGCTGAATTAATCCTTAAAAGTAATCCTTGCACTGAAGCACTCTGTATTCCTAGCTTTTATGCCATATTGAATTGTCTCCATGTATGTGATCTAATTTGTTTTGTCTGTCATTGTTGGACTGTGTAGAATATTCTACTTTTATGGTTTTATGGTGATTGTGATTTTTTTTTTTTTATCCTTGTTGCAACCTAATTTCCACTGGTGGGACAATAAGGTTTGACTTGACTTCTTCCCTGCTGAGCTCCACTCCTGTCAGGCTGCACAGGGCAGACCGTGGGGCAGGGCAAAACCACACATAGCATTTGGGGTCATGCTTAATGTTGCATAAAGCCACAGGCTACTGTGATAAATTACCTAATTTATATGAACCCCATGGGAATGACAATTGTTTGGGAAACTGTAGCCAATATCGTACAGTGCAGTAGGCTGCATTTTCTTAGCATTGGCACATTTAGTCAGCCACATATATCGGGCTACTCAACAGAGCCATTCATGATTTAAACTTCACAAAGAAACATTAGTATTTCCAATACTATTTTAGACATTACACCTCTCCCAGAAGCTCCTGGAGTCTCCAGGAATTTGGCCTGGTACCCACGAGAAGTCAGAAATCTCAAGCAAATCAGCAATCTCCACCACAGGCAGAAATGAAGCATGATCCAGTCGCGAATTGAGAAACGATCAATCACTGACAAACTGTAAAGTGCATGGGAATCCCCCTTCAGGGAATCCCCCTGCTTGCATAGATTCTGTCAGGCACATTAATGGGGATCCATAACGTTTTCAATACACGTTTGCTTTACATTTGTATTCCATGGTATTGCATCTAGATTTTCTCCCTTGTCAGGTCTAGCCAAAATCCCCACTTAGTCTCCATTGTGAGGCATATATTTTATACTTTGCACCCGCCATTTCTAGACTTGGCTACAGTAACTTGCAGAAAGGCCATTTGGTAAACCAGTTCTAAAAGCATAAGGTGAAGTGAAGATGAGGCCCAGATATACTGATCTTTGCTGTTTGGCTCCTCCCCCACAATCCCCCACCCTTGCAGGTAATGAATGAGTTTGAAGCGGTGCCCAATGTGTGTTTTTATGTTGTTCCAAACCTCAACTGGAACCAGAAGTACATTTTTTGGGTTGTTGCAGTTACAGCGGCTGGCCAAGGAAATATCAGTGACATCATCACTGTTGAACCTCTTGCTAAAGGTATGCAGCACAATCTCACCTTATAGTGGCATCTGAAATTCTTGTGATTGTCTTAATAAGTGCTCGTGAGAGAGAAGCCCACAGCCTACTTACACATAGTGAGCACTTTATTAGCTATTTATTAGACTTATTTTTTATACTTATGAAGTCTTCTGCTGCTGTAGCCTATCCATTTAGAGGTTTGATGTGTTGTGTGTTCAGAGATGTTGTTCTGCATACCATGGTAAATGGTAAATGGTAAATGGCAGTCACTCACACACTCATACCTACGGGCAATTTAGTCTCTCCAATCAGCTTAACCTGCATGTCTTTGGACTGTGGGAGGAAACCGGAGTACCCGGAGGCAACCCATGCAAACACGGGGAGAACATGCAAACTCCACACAGAGAGGCCCCGGCCGACGGGGATTCGAACCCAGGACCTCCTTGCTGTGAGGCGGCAATGCTACCCACTGCACCATCCGTGCCGCCCCTCAAATTAACTTTAACGTTTTTGCTTGAGTTATGCTTGGGTGCTGCCACTGTGGTATGCTTGGGTGTTCTGCTATTCAGATGACTACTAAGCAGTGTTCCTTAACCCTGGCTCTAAAGTCTTTATTGAAAAAAAACCTGTGGCTTAGGATATAGCTGAGGCTCCAACCTGCAACTATAGGGCCAAACCTGGCTTCAGGATAGTGATGGGCAGTTTGCAAACAAACAGATGTTTTTGAACGAATCTCACATGAACAAATTGACTTTTGCCACGTCCAAAATGTGTTTGTTTGGCTCTCCCCAAAAATGCTGAGATCTGCCTGCCTTCCCTTCATCGCAGTGATTTTAGTGACACAGTGTCCGATAGAACTAATCAGGTCAGCTTTTGAGTGAAGTTCCAATCATGCCAATCAAACAACCACAAATGAATGACCGTACATACCTACGTCAGGCAAGCCATAGAGCCATACTGAGTCAGTGAATGAAAAGTGACCGAAAGACGTAAGCCGTTAACAAGCAGCGCACATTCTGCGGATCAACTGAATAGTTGGATACCACAGATAATATCTAGCTAAATTCTGTCTTTTCATTTTCTGTAATAAAGACACTTAGGCTAGGCAATAAAAGTGAAGAATGATTTTGCAAAAATCCACAACATGCATTGTGTCATTTAATTTTTTTAGCCAGCATATTGTAGCTAGCTACAGGCTGCAATAATATATTTCAGGTATTGTCTTAATTGCATTGTTTTATTTTGTCATTTAAATGTGGTTTAATCATTAATAATTACATCATAATTTTAGCTAATGTTACATTATATATAATGTGATTGTATATCATTTTAAATATGTCTTAACAACATTGACAACATCTCATTGCCTACAATTTCTTATAAAACCTGAAATGAATCTGTGAAGATGACCAATCCAAAAAATTAAAATATTGCGTTACTTTTGTTTTCTTGGATTAATAGTCTAGGCAATAACAGGGCAACAAGTGGCATCAACTAATGCTGTCTAAAAGACGGGTAATGGTTATATAGCCTATTAAACTTTGGTTGTATTTTACACAATATACAAAATTAATGTTTATAGAGGAAATGATAAATGAATTCCATAACTGGACTGGGTGATATTCTGAGGGGGTCACATGCGGGTGCCTTGTTTACAATGCAAACCAATATAGTTCAATACTGTGAAGAACCAAGGAACATATGATGCATATCATGCATGTACTTTCCAGAAGTACAAGTGAATTAACAAATGGAGCCAAAAGATGCGGCACACTGAACTGAACGAGAGTTGCCGTCACTACTTTATTCTGTAGTGGCCCGTTCAGTATGTACAGTTACATATCGTTTGAGTTAAAAATAAAGTTAGTCACTGCTTCCATCAAAGTGATTTTCATGCTAGTGTCATATAACATTTGAGTGTGAATGCAGAAATGTTCTGTCATTTGAGAGCAGCTTTCTCTGTTTTCAGCAAGGGGACTCCAACTCCTGTCATCATCGATGGCAGGCGTAGTGTTCACAGTAATGGCAGCTTTGTCATGTTTTTATCCTTGTTGCAACCTAATTTCCACTGGTGGGACAATAAGGTTTGACTTGACTTCTTCCCTGCTGAGCTCCACTCCTGTCAGGCTGCACAGGGCAGACCGTGGGGCAGGGCAAAACCACACATAGCATTTGGGGTCATGCTTAATGTTGCATAAAGCCACAGGCTACTGTGATAAATTACCTAATTTATATGAACCCCATGGGAATGACAATTGTTTGGGAAACTGTAGCCAATATCGTACAGTGCAGTAGGCTGCATTTTCTTAGCATTGGCACATTTAGTCAGCCACATATATCGGGCTACTCAACAGAGCCATTCATGATTTAAACTTCACAAAGAAACATTAGTATTTCCAATACTATTTTAGACATTACACCTCTCCCAGAAGCTCCTGGAGTCTCCAGGAATTTGGCCTGGTACCCACGAGAAGTCAGAAATCTCAAGCAAATCAGCAATCTCCACCACAGGCAGAAATGAAGCATGATCCAGTCGCGAATTGAGAAACGATCAATCACTGACAAACTGTAAAGTGCATGGGAATCCCCCTTCAGGGAATCCCCCTGCTTGCATAGATTCTGTCAGGCACATTAATGGGGATCCATAACGTTTTCAATACACGTTTGCTTTACATTTGTATTCCATGGTATTGCATCTAGATTTTCTCCCTTGTCAGGTCTAGCCAAAATCCCCACTTAGTCTCCATTGTGAGGCATATATTTTATACTTTGCACCCGCCATTTCTAGACTTGGCTACAGTAACTTGCAGAAAGGCCATTTGGTAAACCAGTTCTAAAAGCATAAGGTGAAGTGAAGATGAGGCCCAGATATACTGATCTTTGCTGTTTGGCTCCTCCCCCACAATCCCCCACCCTTGCAGGTAATGAATGAGTTTGAAGCGGTGCCCAATGTGTGTTTTTATGTTGTTCCAAACCTCAACTGGAACCAGAAGTACATTTTTTGGGTTGTTGCAGTTACAGCGGCTGGCCAAGGAAATATCAGTGACATCATCACTGTTGAACCTCTTGCTAAAGGTATGCAGCACAATCTCACCTTATAGTGGCATCTGAAATTCTTGTGATTGTCTTAATAAGTGCTCGTGAGAGAGAAGCCCACAGCCTACTTACACATAGTGAGCACTTTATTAGCTATTTATTAGACTTATTTTTTATACTTATGAAGTCTTCTGCTGCTGTAGCCTATCCATTTAGAGGTTTGATGTGTTGTGTGTTCAGAGATGTTGTTCTGCATACCATGGTAAATGGTAAATGGTAAATGGCAGTCACTCACACACTCATACCTACGGGCAATTTAGTCTCTCCAATCAGCTTAACCTGCATGTCTTTGGACTGTGGGAGGAAACCGGAGTACCCGGAGGCAACCCATGCAAACACGGGGAGAACATGCAAACTCCACACAGAGAGGCCCCGGCCGACGGGGATTCGAACCCAGGACCTCCTTGCTGTGAGGCGGCAATGCTACCCACTGCACCATCCGTGCCGCCCCTCAAATTAACTTTAACGTTTTTGCTTGAGTTATGCTTGGGTGCTGCCACTGTGGTATGCTTGGGTGTTCTGCTATTCAGATGACTACTAAGCAGTGTTCCTTAACCCTGGCTCTAAAGTCTTTATTGAAAAAAAACCTGTGGCTTAGGATATAGCTGAGGCTCCAACCTGCAACTATAGGGCCAAACCTGGCTTCAGGATAGTGATGGGCAGTTTGCAAACAAACAGATGTTTTTGAACGAATCTCACATGAACAAATTGACTTTTGCCACGTCCAAAATGTGTTTGTTTGGCTCTCCCCAAAAATGCTGAGATCTGCCTGCCTTCCCTTCATCGCAGTGATTTTAGTGACACAGTGTCCGATAGAACTAATCAGGTCAGCTTTTGAGTGAAGTTCCAATCATGCCAATCAAACAACCACAAATGAATGACCGTACATACCTACGTCAGGCAAGCCATAGAGCCATACTGAGTCAGTGAATGAAAAGTGACCGAAAGACGTAAGCCGTTAACAAGCAGCGCACATTCTGCGGATCAACTGAATAGTTGGATACCACAGATAATATCTAGCTAAATTCTGTCTTTTCATTTTCTGTAATAAAGACACTTAGGCTAGGCAATAAAAGTGAAGAATGATTTTGCAAAAATCCACAACATGCATTGTGTCATTTAATTTTTTTAGCCAGCATATTGTAGCTAGCTACAGGCTGCAATAATATATTTCAGGTATTGTCTTAATTGCATTGTTTTATTTTGTCATTTAAATGTGGTTTAATCATTAATAATTACATCATAATTTTAGCTAATGTTACATTATATATAATGTGATTGTATATCATTTTAAATATGTCTTAACAACATTGACAACATCTCATTGCCTACAATTTCTTATAAAACCTGAAATGAATCTGTGAAGATGACCAATCCAAAAAATTAAAATATTGCGTTACTTTTGTTTTCTTGGATTAATAGTCTAGGCAATAACAGGGCAACAAGTGGCATCAACTAATGCTGTCTAAAAGACGGGTAATGGTTATATAGCCTATTAAACTTTGGTTGTATTTTACACAATATACAAAATTAATGTTTATAGAGGAAATGATAAATGAATTCCATAACTGGACTGGGTGATATTCTGAGGGGGTCACATGCGGGTGCCTTGTTTACAATGCAAACCAATATAGTTCAATACTGTGAAGAACCAAGGAACATATGATGCATATCATGCATGTACTTTCCAGAAGTACAAGTGAATTAACAAATGGAGCCAAAAGATGCGGCACACTGAACTGAACGAGAGTTGCCGTCACTACTTTATTCTGTAGTGGCCCGTTCAGTATGTACAGTTACATATCGTTTGAGTTAAAAATAAAGTTAGTCACTGCTTCCATCAAAGTGATTTTCATGCTAGTGTCATATAACATTTGAGTGTGAATGCAGAAATGTTCTGTCATTTGAGAGCAGCTTTCTCTGTTTTCAGCAAGGGGACTCCAACTCCTGTCATCATCGATGGCAGGCGTAGTGTTCACAGTAATGGCAGCTTTGTCATTCGAACAGTGAAAGCAGAGGATTCTGGGTATTACACTTGTGTGGCCAGTAACAGCTGGGGATCCAATGAAATTGTGCTGGACCTTCAAGTCCAAGGTAAGCAGAAGAGTTAAAGGAACTGCATTTGATTTATTTGATATGCATCATACATTTGACTGTTTGTTTCTTGAGATAAAGATGACACCACTTTATCCATCATTTTTGTTTTGCCTCTAGTTCCACCAGACCAGCCACGACTCACAGTGACCCACAGTGACCAAGACAACTACCATGTCAATCACTCTGTCCTGGATACCTGGGGACAACGGGGGAAGCTCTATCAGAGGTGAGTCAGATTTCACAGTTACAGTACCATGATCAGTAAGGCAGGCTTTTTGTCAAAGAAGTCACAAGTGTCATAGATTCCTAAAAATTGAGAGAATTTTTGCCATGTGCCAGTCTAAAAGTCAAAAATCTCCTCCATCTTTAGTGCAGTTTTGGATAATAACCTAAACCTAGCCCACTGTGTTCAAGGGATGGGATCGAGATTTCCATCCTTGTCAGTTGTTGCAATGTAAAACATGCTGTACACCTAAACAAACTTTAAAGAAATAAAAACGGACACATAAAAACATCACTTCCTGATATGTTTAAGAATTAGGAAACTTTAGTTTTATCATTACTCTGAACTTCCGTCCACGTATAGTGGCCTCTCAGTTACAAAATCAATGCAATGTAAAATACAGTAACGCATAAAGCACAAACAAATAGGTATATCCTTCCAACAGAACAATAACTAATTGGGGTTTAGTCAACGCTTTAACAAGCACAACACTTCCAAAAGCAAAATTGCTGTAGTTGCTGCTAGGGTAAGCGGTTATGTGTTTTTTCATTTTGCTATATTTATAGTTAGCCAACTATAAATTAGCGATCACCACAAAAGAAAATGTATGATCAGTCCTTGTAACGTTGGATTGCAAAAATTTCTATAAAACTAGGACTTGATTCTCTCATTAAAATAAACATGTAAACTGCGGGTGATCCAAATATTCTGATGATGAGTACCCTTTAAGATTAATGACATTTTTCCGAACACGAGTTCTGTGCAAGTAATTGGATCATTATCCGTGATGATTGGATAAATGTTATTTTTTTTTGTAAGAATGTAAAATTATAGCGAGTGGTGTTACATTGAAATCTGTGGGCCTTCTAAATGTAAGCCAGTGTTATGATTGTTGAAAACGTATTGAGAGCTATCAGGGATTGTAACTTCTGTCAAAAGTAAAAGGTACTTCTGTCTGTCATAGTTTGGTAGTGTACTGGATATTTAATATATATATATATAACGTTTTGGACAGAACCCTACGGACCCTGATAGCATACATTTGCCCGACGTAGGCTGTGGCTAGATCTTGGGTGTGTCCCAATACTCAAAAAATGTATCCTCTCCTTTCTTTCACTACCAACTCATCTCCTCCCTCCTTTCAATGTCCCAATATATAGTACTGTGCAAATGTCTTAGGCACCTGTATAACATTCTGTACAGATAAGATTATTTCAAAAATAATTCAATGAAAGGTCCTAAATAAACATACTATACATTTTACATTACATTTTAGTAATTTGGCAGAATAGTTAAAAATCAATATTTTTTGTGACCACCCTTAAAACTGCATCACTTCTCTGAGAGATCTGCAGTTCTGTAAGACAATCAGCAGGGAGGTTATTCCAAGCATGTTGGAGAACTTGCTACAGTTCTTCTGCAGACTTTGGTTGGTTCCTTGCTTTTTATCTCAGACAGCCTTGATCAAGTTTTCATGTAAAAAGTCAACTGCTTACAGTAATATGTTACTTTTTTGAATGAAATACAAAAATGTCTCTGTAAAATTAATTATTTTGTTTTAACACACTCAAAAAAATAAACATATATATAATAAAGTCTAGGGTGCCTAAGACTTCTGGGGCCTCATTTATAAAACTGTGCTTAGGATTCACGTCAAAAGGTTGCGTAAGCATGAAACCTAGGACGTGCGTACGCAAAAAAATATTCTGATTTATAAAACAGTGCATACGCACGTCCCACGCCAGTTTTCCTTTATAAATCACAATCAACTCTAAGTGTGGCGCAACTTTGCCAGCTTCATGTCCCGCCCACAGTTGCCTATAAATAGGCAGTGAAACACCCCTAATGAATATGCATTTCACGAAGACGACAATGGCAAACGCTGAAAAGAAGGCCAAGAAAAGGGATTTCAGCCATTTGATTGCCTCTGAAAAGCTACAGGTGTGGGAATTATCCTGATTGATTGTAAATGACGAACAGTTCTGCACAACGAATGTGATGATGTAGATGATAATAATAATAATAATAATCATAATAATACACGTTATTTGTCTAGCACCATTGAAAACACAGTTACAAAATTAAGAGATAAAACGAACAAAAATGTATAACAATAAACACATTATAAAACATAATATATGAATATAATAACAATATATGAAACTATGCTCGTATCTGCCCGACTGACGCATTGTAAACGGCATCAGTGCAGCGCAATTTGTCCGACTGTTCACCATATTATTTATGAGAATACATTTAATAACATGAAGTATTGTTTAACAATTCGTCTACATATTTGAGGGATTATTTTACAAGAACATCTCCGTTTATATTTATCATCCTAAATCATATTTTTTGGGCACTCCAGGGAGCATCAATCAAACAGCTGTTTGTTTATTCGTTGTAAGAGAGGCTTTTATCCGTTTTTGCAAATTAACTCTTCGTATATGATACGCGAGAGGTAATATTTCATTACATTACATTACATTGCATGGCATTTAGCAGACGCTCTTATCCAGAGCGACGTACAACAAAGTGCAAATTAAACACGAGAACAAGTGCAAAGA
The DNA here is from genome assembly GCF_963514075.1 of Conger conger. NCBI lineage: Eukaryota > Metazoa > Chordata > Actinopteri > Anguilliformes > Congridae > Conger > Conger conger. Next base: position 42,192,533 of record NC_083766.1, read on the forward strand.
GGACCTGAGAGGACAGTATAGTTCTGAGTCCTAGTGTAAACATGCAGAAAATCAGAACCCTTTAAGAGTACAATCAACAACAATCAATTTCGATTTATTTTACACAGTGGTATCTGTCGTATATCATTTTCGACTTCTCTCGTTGCCAAATGTTGTGTTGCACTTAGGAAGGGAGAGAACCCGTATAGCGAGATTCAACAATACAACACTTTAATAAGTATATCAGGGACGACACACGTCCTTACAGCAGCCATACCCAGCCACAACTCCCGGCAAATCTTTATACCTTTTTACATCCTGTTTCACTTCCCGTTTTCCTGGTCTTACGTCACGAGCATTAAAGGCACAGTTTCTCATTTCTCCAGTTAATGTGCGTACGCATGGGTCAGAGTTTCCGTGGAGAACCGCACATTTTCCCGTCAAGTTCATTTTTTATAAATGCCAAAGTTTGCTTAGAAAGTGGCGTACGCATTCTTTTGTGCCTACGCAACGTTTATAAATGAGGCCCCTGCACAGTACTGTAAGTATATAAATAAAAGGGAAAATTAAATAGGGGAATTAATACAAAGGTAAATAAATACAGAAGCCAAAATATCAATTTGATCAATTAATTAATGCCCACAATTATATTAGGTACATTTAATGGTATATTAATGTATTTTTCAAGTCATTTATTTATTTTGACAGTTTCCGGTCATCCATATAAAAGTAGCCTAAACTGACCTGTGACAAAGTGATCCAAAGAAATTCTTATATATTCATTTTTTTCTGGTGTCAGACCATGCCTACTTATATTGGATATCCACTTTGCTCTTCTTTTCTCTGACAACCATTGTGTTTCTTCTCTCTGATGGCTACTGTAATAATCTTTGCCAAACATAATAATGACTTGTTTAACCCCCGTTCAGCAACTATGCACTGTACAGAAAAAACATTTAAAATCTTGATTATCACTATTTCTAATCAGTATAGCTGACCTGGGATTTTTCTCAATAGCTTTGGCCAATTTTCTGCAATATTTCTAATGTTCTCATAACTGTAGACTTGCCAAAAGATTTTATGCATACAGCACAACCTTATGGTCCACCTCCAAAAGCATGTGCCTCACTACAAATATTTAACTAATATTTCAAAATTAAATAATTGTTTCAATGAATTAGTCAATGTTATCAAAATGAAAAGTCCCTTTATGATTGTTTGAAATATGAAATAATTTTTGTTACAGTGACTTCAAATCAGTTTCTCTTTCTGCTGTACAATATTTCACATTGAAATATGTAAAAGACCACTTGCAATTGTATTGATACTGTGAGACAGTAAGACATTGATTGGCCATCATTTCAACCATGTGCCTTTGTCCTCTTCTGACTCATCCTCTGTTTTGAGGTCTTCTCCTAACCATATGACCACACATCCTTACTCCTCTTCCTCTTCCTCTTGGATGAGCAGGCAGTTGCCCCCGTTCAGTGTTTTAAATTGAATTAGGGCATGAATAGGTGGCAGGTTGAAAGAACCAGGTTGAGAATTTAATCAGGACACCAGGTAGCCCCCTACTCTTTGGAAGAGTGCCATAGGATCTTTAATGGCCACAGCAAGTCAGGACCTCATTTTAACATGTCATCCAAATGACGGGGACTCCATCACAGTGTCCCCACTGCACTGCAGTTTACTTTTCACCAGGGTACATTCTGCAGTACTCAGAGGACAACAGTGAGCAGTGGGGGAACATTCCCATCAGTCCCAGTGAGCGCTCCTATCGCTTGGAGAACCTTAAATGTGACACCTGGTACAAGTTCACCCTCACAGCCCAGAACGGAGTAGGCCCGGGTCGCATCAGTGAGATCATTGAGGCCAAGACACATGGGAAAGGTACTTGTGACTTTTCCCATTTCACACTTTTCTTCCACAGGCTGAATTTTGTTTTTAGCCCCTTTAGGTTTCCACAAATGTACATCTGAGTTCAATGAGTGCTGTATCTGCCAATGTGACAGACATTGCATAAGAGGATAGAATTGGGGTTGATCAGAGGAGAGATTGTACATCTAAATTTGTCCATCAGTTGTGCATTTAAATTGTACTTCTTATGGTGATTGACTTTAACCCTCTCCACTAGCCCTCTTGTGGTTCAGTGATTGACATTTTCAATTATTGTTGCATTCATATTTAAGTCATATAAATATGAAATAATAAAACTGCAAAACAGCAATGCTAGATTGTTAAGACTCTTCCCTAGCGAGAACAGCAGTTTACATGCTTATCTGCCTCTTATTTGCAAAGCAGGGCAATAGAACTCAAGCCTACCCCCTGCCCCGCTCACAGTTTACAACCCACACCTCGCCGCAGAATCCTTGATACCATTTCGCTACATCAAATAATCATGTTCCAATATAAGAACAAAAATATAGTAGTTCAGGACTGAATACAGATTTTACCTAAGCGAATGTCATCTTGAACTACTTCTTACTTAAGTGTTATGGAACGAGAACCCATGGTATATCATGGTTATGCTAGCAGGGTGGTTAGTCACAACGCAAAGTGCAACCCGACCAGTCAATAGAGACAATGGATCGGACCCATCCATTGTATAATGTTCCATAAATGCATTGCTTGGTAATTTCAGTGCTGAACTAATGTGAAGCACGATAAGCTTCTCCTACCCTTTCCAACAAGGTATAATATATCATATTCAGGTGACGGACAGATTAGGAATATCACTGCGTTTGCATAGCAGAATGACTATACAGATGTGCGTAATTACGGGACTTGCTATGAATAAACCTGTAATAGTATCGGCTAACAGGGCTCTGGTTGTAACAATAAAACCAATAAAACGACCTTTCAAAACAGTCTAGAAGTCTAATCTGACTGGAGCGAGGAAATAACAAACGGCAGAGAAGTTCTCAGACACAGAACCCTCAGGTATCGGCGAGTCCTGTGAGGCTCTTTATTGAGAGGATTGAGACTCCAACAACCATGTACACCACCTGACTTAAGGAAAGTCAGCAACCACGGATATTCACCAGACACTCACCTAGGCTCATCTGACTATGCAAGAGACTTACAAATGTGGCAACAAAAAGCACCTACTGCACCAAGGGTTATTCAATACAGACCCCTGGACGGTTGGCGAGTCCCGTGAGGCTCTTAAATCAGAGGGGCGGTCATCCACGACCATGCATTTAGTCTCAGTGAAACACCACACTAATAGCAAACATACAATATGCTTCTCGGCTCTACTGCCAGTGCGGGAGTCTAAGTACACAATCCTAAGTACACAATCTGCCATGGAGATCTGCCACCACAGGTCCCCAGACCTAAAAGGATGTCTTCTCCAACAGCGGTGTCTTGAGCCTTAGTGTTATACACCAGGGTCATTGAGTTAGTTTGGAGCAGGTTATGAAAATGATCCCAATTGAGGGGCCATGGAAATATGGCCGCAGTAAGAAATTCGGCTGAAATCTGAGTAATCACATTAGTACTATTGTCGAGGACCCGGCCCTAGGCCCCCCTGATGAGAGATTGACGGGGGATGGGTTAGGAAGGAATGCGTTGTTAACCCCTCGCACACGCTATCGAGGTGGTAGTAAGAACGCCCGTAAGAAGAAAAATATGTGGTTCAGAGATAATGAGCAGCCATACTTGTCAGTAGAGGAGTCTGAAGTCGGGGGACTTAGATTCAGGGTTTTAAGGAGCAAGGTTAAAGTTCTGACTGAGAATACCCCAACCCTACAGGGGAGGGGCACAATGCCTGGCTAAAGAAAAAAAAAAAAAGGAAAATGGAAGGGATGTCAATACCGAAAGAAAATTAAGAGGCTTCAAGGGCCTTCCTGATTATAGCACAAATAATTTATCGGATAGATTCAAAGGACTGACTATAGAAGAGTTGGAGGATGAATTACACTCAGCTATTGGCTGGATGTCCTTTGTAGATCCCTTAAGGCGCTGCGGAGAGGAGCACCTGAAGAGTGTATTGAGATGGTGGCAGGCATTAACTTCTGGCTTGCATGAGATCAAGGTGTGGAGGAAGTCAAAGAGAGACTATGAAATTGAAACAGACACCAGTGATGAATAGGTTCCTTAAAAAAATACAAAAAAGCTAGTGTTTCCACTCATATATTAAGATGGTGGAAATTCCCAACCGGAGGGGCACATGAGATAAAGTATTGGGGAAATTTCTTTTGAGGTATGAGAAAATGACAGTGGGAGAAACAGAAATAATGAATATGGTCATTAAAAAACAAGTTACATAAGAGATAAATGTCTTCCCGCTTGAAATATTGGGGACATTTCTAATCAAAAAGGTACACTTTTGTATGCAAAAAAGATATATAAGGAATAAGCTTTTAGACCTTAGGATAGCATCTTAGAATTTTGCTTCAGAAGATATCTATGGGCTGTTGAAAGAGAGAGCTACGCAGGACAGCTGTAGTCAAGCTGGAGTGGCGCGCTCCCTCTGCGCGCCACTCCAGGATCTGGATATGGAGAACAGAGTGATGTACGCGGTGCGGACTCAGCCCAAGAATTGTGGCAGCGGGACTGATGTCGAAGAGGTGTTCACGCGCATCCCTCATCATACAGAAAAGCTGGTGAAAGAGTTAAAGGGCTTTTACGACATGCATGGAGCCGTGAACTGCACCTGGAGGCCAACAGACGGGACGCGGGGTTCCTCCACGCTACAGAACACCTTCCTGCTGGACCCACGCAAGAACCTGAAGCCTCCCCCCCTAACCTCAGTGTCAGTGAGGAGAGGCATATGCTGTGGCTGCACTGCAAAACCCCCGACGTGTTCGAAGACATACCAGTGCACATCCCATACAACAGGCAGGAGAAGTACGAAGTGCAAAGTCACGTCTTTCAAAAGTCTGGGTCCTGATCCTGCCGCAGATTCCCAAACCAATGCAGCTGTTCAAAGAGCTCATCAACAGCAAGGAGGAGGGATCAAATCCCACAGAAAACGAGATGGCTATATTTAGGGCATGGGTGGTAATTATAATCTATATTACTTGTAGAAGTAGGAAAAGTAATACATAGAAGTAATACATTATAAGTTTCCTTTTATTTTTATGTCTTTTATTTCTCATTAAGATACTATATACGATATAAATAAGTAGTAGACTTTAGGGGTGTTCGTACCCATTGTATTAATGGAAGTTCAGTAGCTTTTATCTCCATGAAGGGGGAGCCATAAGATAAGGTAAAGGCCAAAGAGGATGATGGGTATTTGAGGGGTGTACCTTGACTTTTAAACATCATGATGGAAAGGTAAATTAGAAAGAGCTAAAGGGGTATATGTAACTTGCATGTGATCAGCAAACTGAAAGATGATATATATCATGTCAGCTGTATAACTCTTCTTTTGATTGATTATAATAAAGTATATCTTACTATAATCATATGTGATAAAGATTCTTTAGAGGAATACATTGAATACAGGACATCGAATACCAGATTTGCATCACACCCTTCACTTCGAGACTGGGCTGGAAGTTCAGTAGAACTTACCAGGGCTCCAGGACGTTCAGAGTACTTGAGTTCGTCCCCGAGACACCTCATAGTGAGGTACTGCTCGTGGGAACGTGAGGTCTGAGCTCGGCAAGGGGTCCGTGGCTCACGACACTATATCAAGACACAAAGCACATAGAATAGTAACAACAACAGAAACAACATATGGGTGCATAGTATCGTATATTTTGTAAATTCATAGAAAACAACAGTGTATACATGGCAAATATCACCCCGTTCAGTAATTAGTCCAAGTGAGCCATATCGTATCACTAAATGAATTTCACATCCACATTAGTGCATTGAACTTTAACAACAATAGCGACACATCTGTGCATTGTATGGCATTAAAAGCCAGAAGTAGGGTGCTACATCTTTGCTTATAACATTAAGTTAACCCCCAAATCTTCTGACGGCGAGCATCAGAACCCAGTGAAAGTTAGCATGTGTTGTCTTGAAATGCCTCCGCAAGTTATATTCTAACACACCGGCCTCGTACCAACTGATATAAACACATACTTATCTGTCCTTTGAGGGTTAAATTGTTGGTTTTCTGTGTCAACTTTTCGCTTTTTTACAGTAGAAAGAGACATTCTAGCGATCAAGTGCGTGCTGTTGTGAATGATGTTTGGAAGGTTTAATAAGTGCTCTAGACGTCAAAGCGCAGAATGCGATTGATAGCTTGCGTCAGCCAGGGTTGACGTCAATTGGAACGAGATGAACAGAAATAATTCTGCAGCAGCATACAGAAATTATACAGCGGAAATATTCTCTTTTTCTTTTAATTAGTTGCCTGGAACCACTTAAAGGGCCAATACAAATGACCTTGCGGGCCGGACCCAGCCCCAGGCCGCCAATTAAATAGGCCTGCTATACACACACAACAGACATAAACAATAACAACAACGAACGATTGGGTTGCTACAACCAATGGTGTTCCAATGTCAGCACGTTCACAGAGAAGGGGTGGGATAAACAGTATTGTGGTTTGAGCGTGTTTGTTGCTGTAATTATAAGGTTGAGGAATGGTGGACTATGGCGAATGTGTCCGCCACTAAACCCCGGGAGGTCGAGGAAACTAAAACAACTCGGAGACAGCTCTGATCAAATAAAGAAAATAGCCCCAAAAAACGGCTAATGAAAATAAAGCAACCCTTAAAAACCAGGGCGAATAACACAACCAAAATGAGGGCTAAAAGGCGAGCCCTGTAACCCCGGACCGGGGATCCCCAAAATAAAAGTACAACCTAGTATAAAAGACTAGGTAAACAAAATAAACAACCGTGAGTCGCAGCTCCGGAAAACGCACAAACCAAAATACATACTGGGGACAACTCCCCTCACCCACAGACTCACACAAGCCGAAAACAAAAGAGAAAAAAACTAAAGAACCTACAGAACCAGCACAATACCTGACTCATTTAACAGTGAGTCTACCGTGTGCTTACCAGCTTGGTGGCAGAGCGAACAATGACACCAAAGCATCGACCAATGGTCAAAGAGGGCTTTAAATACCTTCTGGAGGTAGACACCCAGTTGGCACTAATGAGCACCAGGTGAAAATAATAAACCCCTTGTGGCCACAACCGGTACTACCTCCCAACCCTGACAGTAATTCCTTTCTTGTCTGAAATCTCTCTTTTTGAGTTGTAAACTGAGTGTCTTGCTTCCGTTTTATAGATAGCATTAATCATATTATTAACAAAAACAAAAATGTGATTAAGCCGTGCCAGTGCAAAAAAAAGCCATGCACTGTCACCCTGACATGCACTGAAGTTTTGTTTGAGCCACACCCCAGTTTGTGACATGGCGGCAAATGAACGCGCAAACTATGCCCTGCTTGTTGATTGATAGGGCTATTCAAACCAATCTGCTGAAGGGGACATGTAGCTAGCATGGTTACGTTAGCTATGAAGTTATGTAAATGGTGGTAGAGACATCTGCTGCTGTAGATACACAACACTGGACTATATAAAGCTGCAAAAAATAAAAGCAACAATGAATTGTTGAGTTTGTGAGTATGCCTGCTTATGTTACATTAATTACGTTAATTTTTTTATTTTTTATTTTTATTTTTACAGTTACGTTAATTTGAAACATTTTTTTATTCGAAATGTATTGGCTATTACACATGAAAACGTGGTTTCGGTTAACGTAGTTATGAAGGTGGAATAACCATATGGCCTATTTGCCTATGCAAATCCGTACATGGCATCAATGATATATTAGGGGTATAGACAGCATAGTCTGTGCTTGTGAAAATGAGTCTCGTACAGGTGTCCTAGAGCGCACAGACCAGTGGGAATCCAGTGGTCATGGTCCAATGTCATAGGTAAGGGCAGGTTTGAGGTTCTGCAGGACAAATTTGTGGAGTTAGCAGAAAAGATTAGGAGCAGAACCTGCACGATAGTCTATTCTACCTGTGCCACGTGCAAGAAGAGGGAAGCAGCACTTTATCTGGAGGTTTAACACGTGGCTGCAACTTTTTTATAAGAGGGTTCATGGGACATTGGGACTCCTTTTGGGACAGGGGTGAACTGTACAAGCAAGATAAAGGTCTTAACATTGGAGTGTATTACTAACTGCCAGCTTCAGATAGTAGTGTAAATATAATTAAAAATTAAATTAAAATTAAAAATATAGAACAAGCTTGCTAGGGAGGTGAGACTATTATCATGGGAGACTTCAATTACCGAAATATTAACCGGAATTTGGTGACCGGACAGGGAAAAAGTGAGGAGGAATTTTTGATAAATGACCTTTTTTTGACACAGTATGCCAGTCAGCCTACGAGAGGGCAATCGATTTTAGGTCTGGTAATATGTAATGATTCAGGCAGAATTTGCAGGATAGAGGTAATGGAACCACTTGGGACAAGTGACCATTCCACAATAAGTTTTGATGTATTTTGGCAAATTAAAAGGGGTTCCTCCAAGTAATGTAGACAGGGAACAAGTTCTTGATTGCAGAATTGTGAATGAAAAGTGGAGCAGGTTCAAAAGGGTTATACTTGACAGTGTAAATGTATTCCTAAGAAATGTGAATTGAGAAAACAATCTGCACAGTGGATGAATACAGCTATACAAAAAATAATAAACTGTATCAGATATATAAAAAGGACAGAGAGTAATAAAGCTGAACATTGTAATATGCGTGGTTAAAAAAGAACTAAGGTTATCCAAAAGGCAATTTGAAAGGAAAATCACAGATGATGCTAAATGCAGTCCCAAACGCTTTTTTCAATACTGCAGTAGGAAAAGGAAAATTAAAGAGGAGGTCAAGTGCATTAAGAATAACAAAGGAGAACTGCTGTATAAGAATAAAGATATTGCTGAGGCCTTAAATGGCTACTTTGTTGAGATTTTTACCAGGGAGGAGGTTACTAGTAGGCCGGAAGGCATGCTCAATACTAACAATGTTTTAGCCAATATTGGGGTAGGGGATAAAGAAATATTGGATAAATTACATAAACTCAAGACAAATAAAGCAGCAGTCCCAGATGGCATATTCCCAAGGGTACTCAAAGAGGTAAGTGAGATCATTTTTAAACCACTGGCAAGTATTTTTAGACAGCCATAGAAACTGGAGAAATCCGGATGACTGGAAACAAGGTAATATAATACCAATATATGAGAAAGGGGACCATACTGTATTAGGAAACTACAGGCCTGTCAGTCTAACTAACATGTTTAATACTGGAATCAACTGGAATTATTTCTTGAAAAGAATAACATTCTAAGGGATAGCCAGCATGGTTTTCGATAGGGTAGGTCATGCCTGACAAACCTTTTGGCATTCTTTGAGGAAGCTACCAAGTGATGATAGCAGGGCTTATGATATTGTATATCAAGATTTCCAAAAAGCATTCGATAAGGTACCACTTGACAAACTGAGGACAGTAAGAATTGTAGGAGCCATTTCGAAGTGGGTTCAGAATTGGCTACGGGAAAGGACACAAAGAGTAATAGTAGGAGGGGCCTTATCCGAGCATAATCAGTGTATTGTGGGAAGTGGAGTCCCACAGGGATTGGTGCTGGGGCCACTGCTCTTCCTCATTTACATAAATGACCTAGACATGGACATTGAAAGTAATTTAGTTAAATTAGCAGATGATACAAAACTAGGAGGTTTAGCTAACAGTATAGACCAGTGGAGGCTCCTCCATAGAGGTGGAGGAGGCCTGGCCTCCCCAATAATTTGAGAGAAGAGAGAGATAAAAAAAAAACAATAAATATATTTATTTTATTTATTTATTTTAACAAAAAACATATTTTTTATTTTTTATATTCATATTATTTTAGTTTTGTTCATAAATCTAAATTTTCCCATGGCTAAAACCCAATATTGCAATTGGTAAGCAACAGGCCAGATTTCCCTATCAGTTTGTATTAAGGGAGGCCAGGCCTCCCCTAGGAAATTCGCTTTTCATAGAAGTCAATGTAATGCATTTTTTTTCATGCCAATATGTGATTGGCCAGATCACTGAAAATGGGTGGGCAACGGAGGCCTGGCCTCACCATGCATTGTGTCCAGGGCTGAAAGATTGACATTTTGTTCGTCCAATCACATGCTACTGGTTCATTTGGAATCAACTGTCCTTTCCTTTCCTATTCAACACAGAAGCCATTTTGAGAATTCGCTAGTCACTTCAGTCAAACAAACACTCGCCATAGTGGCTACGAGTGTCCTATCAACTTGTGCTTTTCAGGAAATTTAGAGAACACCCCTGGCTATCATCCCTGGAGTTTATAGCTCATTTGGCCAAACACTTTTGCTTAAAACTACCTGAGAGATCTTGGGCTGGAGATATGCAGATTCCAGATACTAGGGAGTGAGAATGACATTCAATAGTTCATGTTAGACACCATTTGGGATTTATTGAACAGTTTTATTTTTAATGTAGTCCATTTCGTTTTATTACAAGTCAATTTAATAATCTTCCATATCAAATTACCGAATTGTTGCTCTGTGAGGAAATTCACTCTAAATACGAATAGAGTGCTGCCCTCTAGTGGATAACGTTAACGTTAGATAAAGCCAACTGGAACCATATTTTTACATATTTTATATTAAATATATTGAATAAAACTACATATGATAAAGAAAGTGTTATCTTATCTTTTTTATATGCTAAACTTGATTAAATTGGTGATTACATGTTGAAGCTGTAGAAGAATGAAAAATGTAAGCTAAACAAAATTGTTTTTAACTACATAATTAAAATTCCTGCCTTTTACACATGTTCACTTGGCATTTATATTACATCCAAACGTCATTTCTCAGCTTAATTATCAGGCAGGCTCATAGACTTACAGCAATGTCATTTCTTCAGGAAGGCACAAGGCTAAGCTCTGCACAATGAATTTCATCAGCCAGAACTTTCTGACTGTAGCTTACACTCCAAATAGTATGCCTTTGGCAGATAAGAGAACAGGGAACATTCCATCGCGAGTGAAGTGAGCAAGCGGAAAAAAATGGCCTCCTCAATTCTGGAAGTCACCAGCCTCCACTGGTATAGACTCTACTAAAGTAATCCAGGAAGACTTAAACAGAATCCAGAAGTGGGAGAAAACCTGGAAAAGGAAATTCAATGCAACTAAATGTAAAGTTCTACATGTGGGAAATAAAAATATAAGGCAGGATTACTTCATGGGGGGTACAAAATTGGATAGTGCTCAAGTGAAAAAAGACTTGGGGGTCATATTTGACCAAAGCCTTTCAGGTTCTAGTCAATGTGCAGTAGAAGTAAAGAAGGCCAATAGGATGTTAGGATACCTTACCAGGAGTATTGATTATAAATCCAAGGAAGTTATACTCGCCTTATACAATACTCTTGTTAGATCACACTTGGAGTACTATGTGCAGTTCTGGGGACTGCACTATAAGAAGGACATAGAGGCACTAGAAAAGCTTCAGAGAAGGGCAACCAGATTGATTCCATATGTAAAAGATAGGAGTTACGAGGATAGATGCTTAATCTCTTCAAGTTTAGTAAAAGGAGGCTTAGGGGGGATTTGACTTAACTTAAATGAATTAAAAGGGATTAACAAAGTGAAGCATAGGGGATTCTTCAGGTTGAGTTAGGTTAGCAGAACGAGAGGACACATAGGAAAAGGCGAGCATTGGTGGGATGAATGGCCTGTTCTCGCCATTACTTTATGTTATGTTATGATAATAGAAAGTCATGGCAGTGCATTCTTAATTTTGTGGGGGATAAGTGACAGATATGTGGAATCATAATATATGCCCTACTCCACACCAGATTCACAAAAGCAGGGAAAATTCCTGCAGGGTAACGATCTATTCCCAAACTCAGAGAACTACAGTGGCTGACTAGCTAGCTGCCTAGCCACTAGCCAGGGACGTTATGTCACTTCTTAAGGTTCACAGAAGATCCGTGTTTATTTGTTGATACGCAAATTCAAACTACAGGCAAACTGAACGTAGCTTTCCACTATGCTGTATCTAGATAAAAATGAACACCTCATTAATTGTACCGCCACCATATAAAATGCATTGGCAAAGTTTATCATTACATAAAAATATATCAAATTGTACAGATGCTTGTATTGGCATAAAAGTAAAGTCATTAGGCCAGTCAATGTTATCATATTATATAAGGTAGAATTTTGAGTGCAGAACCCTGTTGTTCTTAACAGCAACATATTATTCACAGATTTCATGCCAATCAAGTCTCAGGTAGAAGCTATAGGGAAGAGGGATGAAAACATGAAGAATTGTAATTTTAACCAATGCATTTTTTTTATTGCACATGATCGCTCAGCATGCCTGGACATAAACTACAAATTTCTGTAACTGTGAGGTTATTAGGCTATCTAACTTACAATGTTAACATTTAACTATTAAGATGGTTTGAAAAAAGTTAGAAAATGCTAATAAATTTGTCTGTACTCCACTTAAAAAAAGAAGAAGATACAACCCCTATAACCCCATAAGCAGTATCGGTTAACTGGTTAACTGTTTAAAAAATGAGATGGTAACCGTTTGCAAAAACTGATGATTTGTCATATCCCTAGTTTGCATTATCAATTCGATTTTTGGCTGGGTTTTTGCATGATCATGTGAAAATGATAATGCAAATGGAAACAATGCAATTGTCACTCTTGTGCTGTGAAAACATTAACATTACATGATAAAGGGCCAATTAAATTATCATTTGATTTTTGTCATGGATAATGTGGTTACAATATGAAGCTCATTTTAAATGTGATTTTGCATTTTCATTTAAATTATGTCGTTGTAGAGGATGAGAAACTGAATATGAAATGGAATTTTGCATTCACATTTTAATATTGTCCTATAAGGTGCATACATTAACATTAAAATGCAAAGCAGACCTGGCAGGAGGGCTGAGTCAGGAAACAATGTAGGGTTTGACACAGGAGAATTGAAACACGGAATGAGGAATAGATGTGCATGAAGGAAAACAGTTGACGAGGCACAGGTGAGATGAATGAATGAAAGAACAGACTACAGAAAGCGAAGAGGGACACAACACACAAAATAAACCAGGAAATAGACAAAAGGCAGAACCAGCTGAATATAGAGTATGGCAGCTAAGCTTTCCTCTATATGTGGCGAGTCGCCACAAAATTCCTACTGTCGGAACCTTGCAAGTACTTATTCCTGGCTGGTGGCATCCTGGCCACAGAGGCAAATGAAACAGGAAACCACTGTTAGCATTTTTTGCTCGATTTTCCCTTCTCTTCGTTTTTAAATCATAACTTCTGCCTTGATATGGTTAAATGGACTGCATTAACATTGCGCTTTACCTTCACCATCAAGCCATGGCTCATTTTCTTCAGTCTCAGCTACAGGAATAAACCATGAAACAGTCATTTTCATTGCTCTTCACAGGTTTATATACAGTCAGGTCCATAAGTATTTGGACACTGACACAATTTTAGTAATTTTGCCTCCACAATGGATTTGAAACAGAACAATCAAGATGTGATTGAAGTGTCGACTTTCAGCTTTAATTCAAGAGGTTTAACATAAATATTGCATTAACCATTTAGGAATTATAGCCACTTTTCTACATAGTCCCTCCATTTTCTGTCTGGAGTTGATTTCAAGTGTTAAATCCCTTGAATTAAAGCTGAAAATCTAGATTATTTCATTTCAAATCCAGTGTGGTGGTGTACAGAGGCAAAATTAAAGAAATTGTGTTGCTGTCCGAATACTTATGGACCTGACAGTATGTGTTAACTGCAGTTAAAAAGGCAAAAAATAAATGTATTCATATTTCTGTCACTCGAAAGTCTTAGAATGAGAAAACAACCATAAGAAATATCACATAGAAAATCTAATATTTATATAATTATAAGCAGACCCAAATTGGAAAACAAAACTGTTTCAAGTATGAAACTATACAGTATGTCTAACAAACACACATATATACGCAATGGTGGTACATACTTCTAAAACATTCCTCTCTCCTCTAACTGCTTTCTTGACAGAACCAAAATGGAAGAATCTTTGTAGCTGGACAGCCCATATTCTTCATGGGGTACCTCTATCTGATTGTTTTAGAACGGAAAGCTACCAGGATGAATTTTTCAATGGAGCTGGCCAATTGGCTCTATGATGTTGTTAGTGAATGTTACGGACTGAAGCATTGTAGGATTTATGGTAAACCCCACCCCAATCTTTTCACCTCAAGAAAGATTGTTTTTCTTTATTAGAAAAAATGTGACCAAGCTCAGATTGAAAATGCACAAATAAATATTTGTTTTATTGACATTTGATTATGAGTGCTTTATTGCTCACTGGAGACCTGGTCAGTCTGTGAGGGTTAATTGACATCTTTTCTATTTGTCAGTAAAAACACCAGGCCCTCAGAAACTCAGAACACGCAGCAGCAGACTCTACGCATGCACATCGACATTCCCAGGGCTCAGCTGCTGATTGAGGAGAGGGACACCATGGAGACAATCGGTAAGGTCCTCTTGCCCCTGCTCATGCACTCAGCTCCTCTCTGGCTCATCCCACAGCCCATCAATGAACTTTTGAGTGCAGTCATTTCAGAGAAAAAATGTGCTATATTTCCCTTAAAGTCAAAACATCTAATTTACCCTGGAGCACTGCTATCAGCATCAGTTTAAAAAGCATCATTCCTTGTTTCATTAGGTTGTGAAGACAAAATGCTTTATTTTATTTCCAATTTTGTGGAAATCCTGTTATTTATCTTACAAAATTCATTGATCTCTGCACACCTTATGAAGTCTGTGATATGTGACTGCATGACCTGCATTGACTGAAACTGGGATTACATACTGCTGCTTGTATCTGGGATTATACAGGCTGACTGCTGTTTTTAGCCATATTTACCCAACTCCTGTGAGGCTTCAGCCATTCTTTCCTGGTATCATCTATCCCCTGTTGGGGATATGCCTTTACTTATAGGATTGCGAGGGGTTCATGTACTATGGACTACATTGCAGTCCATAAGTATTTGGACAGTGGTACAATTTCTGTTCTTTTCATCAGAGCACATGGCCTGCCTTCGACCTGTGGCATTGTATTTATAGCTCCGTCCGTGCTTGGCCTTCCACGTAAGAGCCAATGCTTGATTAAATGAGCTGACTCATCAGTCTACATCACCCGTTTCATGATGGAGGCCTTTGTGACTTATTCAAGAGAAGAACAGTCAAATGTTTTCCATGTTTTCCAAAAGTAGTCCTTTGTGTTCTTTTGAAGCAATCACTATCTTTGCCACTAAGAAATTTTGCACAGCATATAGATTCAACACAAGTTTGAAACAATGTATGGAACTATGGAGGTACTTCTTGTGACAGTCGTTTCCCTCATTCCCAGACGACAGGTCCACAGTGCTGCTGACTGATGCTGATTTTGGGGAGACATCCAAACAGAAGTCGTCCACCGTCACACACACAGTCCACTACCACTCTGTTTCCCAGACCACTGGGCCACTGGTGGATGTATCTGATGCCCGACCAGGAACCAGTAATGCTCAAACCTTCTTATGTGTTTTATGTAATTAAATGGTAAAAGTGACTGAGGCCTGTCTTCAATGCTTGTCTTTAACTTGGACTCACGATGCAAAAAAATTAATAATTACAAGCATTTTAGAATTGTATTGAGACTTTAATTCTTTATCTTTTTTCTAAATAAGATGAAAAAAATTGCGATGAGGTAAGACAGTTTGACTCATTTCAGGATTAAGAAAATTTTGGATTATAGTTCAAACTATAGTTCAAACATTGTTAATAGCCCCATTACAACCATGAGCTCTGATATTATTCACAATAATACTTTATGGTCTAAAACTGTGTTTTATGTCAGACACATTTCTGTGCCAACACCAGAAAGGCCAGAATTAGGGCATTTAGTCTTGTAAATGCAATAACCACCTTCCGCTTCCATAAATATTTAGGGTTAAAATATATGCATTTTAAAAATTCTAAAACTGTTTGTACGGTGGCTCTGAAGTGCAAGACGCATGCTACATTTAGAAACGCACTGTGAATACGGAAAGCACATTCACCAATTTGATAGACCATATGCTGCATTAAGAAACGTGCTGTGAATTCAGAAAACACATTTACCTATTTGACAACATGCATGATACATTTAGAAAAGCGCTGGCAATTTGGAAAATGCATTGATCAATCTGACAACACTTACGCTCCATTTAGAAATGTGCTGCAAATTCATAAAACACATGCAAATACAGAAATGCTGCAAAACACGGATGGATGGATGGTATTGCCAGCTAACCAGCAGGCCGAGTTGCCAGTTTTTTGCCAGTCAAATAAAATAATTCAGATTTTATTGTATAAATATAGAATATACAACTAGTATTTCTGCCCATTATTAGCTACAAAATTCTAATAAATTCACTAAGTGACACAATGAAAGGTGTGCACTAGCTGGCTGTAGATGCTACGTGGAAGATGCTATAACATTACGTTGAAACAGAAGGGAGAAATTCTGGTTTTATCATAATGTGCTAAGCTGACATTAGCTAATTAACTGTTTATGATACTAACTGAAGTAAAGGTATTATCAGCTAGCTAGTAGTGCCTGTGGGAGAAGTGTGCTTATGTAACCCAAACATGAACATTCAACACACAGGTAGACTTTGTCTTGTCTTGTTTCTTGCATTTTAGCGCTTTTGTCAGTGTGCTGGTAATATGCCTTGAGACATTTTTCCCTTAGCCCATGTAATAAAACCGCTATAATTTAGATATCAGTTCAGTCATGCTCTTTATTTCAAGAAAGTAGATAGAGTAGACTGCTGTGGATGCAGAAATATCAGCTGCTGCTGGGTGTCAGGCTTGGCCGTTCTAGATGTTACAGTTTTTGATGATTGCTTACGCAACTCTTGCAACTCTTGCAATCAAAACCTAACAAGCCTTTTTCAAAATGGCACTTTCGCAACAAAATTATACACATTTTACAGAAGAGTAATTTCAATTACTCTTTCAAAGCAGCAACACCACATGGATGTACTTTATACAAAGCACTGCTGTCTTTAGTACTTTTTATACCTTTTACATTTTCTCATACAGGCTTCTGTGAAAGATTGTTCCAGGACAGTACATCTACTTGCATTTCAATGAACACATAAATAGAAAGGCTTCAGCGAAAAATATATAAGCCTATTTTTTTGCTATTGCAGGTTTTTACGACAACAAAAAAAACACAGAATTACAGAATTACAAAAGTAGAATTATATAACTGTAAACTCACAGAAACAAAAATAATGACATAGTATTTTCAGGAATTGTAAGGGATGGGGTGGATGGTTTATAGATCCCGCCTTCAGCTGGGGTCTGGCCACATCACCTCATCCACATCACAAGCAATGTCATCCCTGGCTAGGGGAGATTATGGCCGCCCAAAATGCACCTGCCTCAGGCACATACTGCTTTGTCTGAATGTATCTATGCAGTGCCAATATGACACAATCTACTGCCATTACTGTATTAGACTGTATTACTGTATTACTAGTACAGTGACACTTACTTGCACATAGTCATAGCAAAGGTCTTTGACTCTAACACTGTTCCTCTCAAACAGACCTAATATTGTAGGACTATATTGTATTGTACTGTGATACAGAATGATGTGCAACAATTACATAGGTACAGTCTACAGTGTAAAAAGTTGAAGGCGTACCTGTTCTCCATTCTAAAGGTCCATATTATGGATGCTACCGTGTACTGACCCAGGTTGGGCTGGACTCTCTGCCCAGCCTCCCTCATCATGATTTATGATATGGTCCACCTTATTGGCCCTAATATGTCTCCATCTATTGGCTGGTCCGCTTTTGTAATGTTCTGAGTTTGTTCTGTCTGTATTTAGTGTTATTATTGTTTATTCTTGTTATTTATTCATCATCATGCATATCTGGTTATTGTTTCCCATTACAGTTTCACATTCATGATCCCCTGTTATGTCTGTGTCTGAAAGTTTCTCAGCCCGAGTCACTCCCCTGTTTGCGTGCTTCACTATTCGGGTGGTTTTGGTAGTTTCCGGGTTTTCAACATTCCCTCCAGACTCGAATTCCTTACTTCCGGCTTCTCTCGATAATTAAATGTTAATTAAATAATTAACTACACTTACTAACTACTACTAATCTAGATATTGTACAGTACTAATCCGATTAGTACACTTACTGTCTGTCTAACTAACTAACTAACAGTCACTTTAATTGGGAAGTTTAGATTAGTTGCGTAACTAACTCACTAACGTAATCTCTTATCTTTTCGTAATCTCTTATCTTCTGAACTTCCTGCCTTACAGACCCCACTACCCGCCTCCCTGCCAAAGCTGGCCCCGCCGCACGAAACCGCTACACCAGCCAGTGGACTCTGAACCGACTGCACCCGCCTAACTCCTCCCATACCTTGTCCACTGACTGGAGGCTGCCCACACCACAGGCTGCTGGCTCTGTAGACAAGGAGAGTGACAGTTACAGTGTCAGCCCATCTCAGGACACAGGTTGTGATTGATTGATTTTACTTCATTTCAGGGTCTGAAATATAGCCCATAGGAAAAAAGGAAAATATAAAAGCAACATTTGTGATCTTTTATATTATCTTATATACTTCTCTTTTATACACTCACTGAGCACTTTATTAGGAGCATGTGTACACCTGCTTATTTATGTGATTTTCTGATCAGCCAATCGGGTTGCTGCAGTGTGGGTGAGGAGCTTCAGTTAATGTTCACATCAACCATCAGAATGGGGACGAAATGTGATCTAAGTGACTTTGACCGTGGAATGATTGTTGGTGCCAGACAGGGTGGTTTGAATATCTCAGAAACGGATATCTCACACACAGTTTGCATAAAATGGTGTGAAAAACAAAAAAACATCCAATGAACAGCAGTTCTGCTGGCAAAAATGGCTTGTTGATGAGAGAGGTCAGTGGAGAAGAGCGAGACTGGTCAAAGCTGACAGGAAAGCAACAGTAATGCAAATAACCACATAATACAACAGTGGTATGCAGAACAGCATCTCTGAGTACACAACACGTCTTAACTGGATAGGCTACAACAGCAGAAGACCAATAAGTCAAAAACACAAGTCTAATAAATACCTAATAAAGTGCTCGGTGAGTGTCTGTGTCCAAAATCACAGTAAGAAAGGAATGTGTTGTCTTAAACATAGTGGTTGATCACACTTTCTAGGTTTTTATATGCAATTTGCACAAGAGGGAATTGAAGAAACAATGAAAGTATTAAATATGTCCATTCTTTAGTTTTGGAGAAGTAAGAGTTTTAAATGTATCGTCATATTTTCAACCGGGTGAGAATATTCTTTTAGTAGTACGTCACACAAGGATAACCACTCCCTTTATCCCTTGCCACGCTGCTGGCCTACAGGAAAGTGGGGGCACCTCATAGCTAATTGACAGTATTCAAAACCATGCCAGTTCGGGTGAACTTTCATATCGGGAAATTTAGGCTTAGAAAAATAACTTTAAAAATACATTTAAATGACTGAATAATTTAAAGAAATTGCGCACATTTGTTTTATAGTTGCCTAAAGACAACTAGCAAGTGTGACATCCAACCACCATGCTACTCCTTTAAGGGATTTTTAAAGGTCATATCAGATTCACATTCAATACTATCATCAATACATAGAAATAAACAAGAAGATTGGCTTAACCTTTGCCATAGCATCTATTCTCATTACTAATTGTCCTATTTCCAGCTATAATCATATATTTACTTAAGGGAGGTTGGAGCCCCTGACCACTCAGAATTCTGGTCAGATATTTTTTTCATTTCACTGTCAACGGTTGAAAAGTCAGTTCAAGTTAAAATCACTACACTGACCTTTTCTGAATCAACAGGTTACCACAGGGTTGTTCCCCTGAAAGTTCACGAAACCACAAAATTGGGTTCAAATTGGACATAATGAGCTTGTGTGCACATTATCCTGTGTGTACATCCATTTTCAACCTAAAGGTTATGTTATGAAAAATAGCCAATTTAATAAATTCCACAGCACAATGAGATCAGTTTCTGTCTCAACCTGATGAAACACCAGTGGGATTACACTGAAAATAAATTGAGTGTGTTATCAAACAGACACAAACTGCTTGGGTGCATGTAAATTTGTGTCCCACAGCATCCTGTCACAGTTTATGGAAATGCAGCCATGGTTTGATGGATCCAATACTTTAAATAGATCCAATAAATCTGTCTGTTTTTGTGCCCAGATAGGGCAAGGAGCAGCATGGTGTCAACTGAGAGTGCATCCTCAACCTATGAAGAGCTGGCACGGGCCTATGAGCACGCCAAGATGGAGGAGCATCTGCGCCACGCCAAATTTACCATAACTGAGTGCTTCATCTCTGACACCTCCTCCGAGCAGATGACCGCTGGCACCTACGAGTATACCGACAGCCTGACTTCAAGCACACCCTCTGAGTCGGGCATCTGTCAGTTCACAGCATCCCCGCCCAAACCTCAGGATGCGGTGCAGGTCATGAACATGGCCATCCCCAAGGCTCACAGACCAGGTGAGCTTGCACATCTTTATCTTGGGCTTGCTTGTGTTTTTTTTGGAAGACAGCCACATGATGCCAATGATTTTTTTGTTTTCAATCAAATTGACTGTAAATTAGGGGAGAGAAGGTTAGTTGTGACATGAGTAAGATGTCACACTGTTCATTCCTTCTGAGTTACTACTTACCTCCAAAGTGTTACGTAGGACTGATGTCATAGTATCCTCGCCTCACTGTGCAAGCTGTACTGGATTGGACCAATCCTAACAATTAGCATGTTGCCATTAGCTAGACTGTCCCCCGGCTTTTTTCTGAATACGAATGTTGTACGAGTAACTGGATTCATTGTCCGTGAACAGAGAATTGGCCTGCTTTATTTATTTATATTTTACATTGGCTTCAGTAGCTGTAAATCAGTGACAATGCGTAACATGAAGTTAACACTGTTTCGTGATTGGCCAGTTCCTCCCCGTTTCCTCCCCCTTAGATCAATAAAACTACTGCCTGCCGTCATTTTCTTCCTGTTGTGTTAACTTGTTCCAATCGTAGATTAAGGATATAACTACTTAACTAGTATCTTGTTATTGTGTGATCAGGGGTGCATTCACAAACATTAGTGAACCTATTAAAACTTTTTCTGTGACAATTTGAAAAGGTAGTGCGCTGCTAACAGACATGGCTGGTGACAGGGAAGATATGACCCAAAGTAAACACACAGCCATGTGCTTCAAACAAGCTACGGTAACTTTACAGATAAATGATGTGAAATTATTAAAAATGCCAGAAGATGCAGTCACGCTTTTGTGGACATGGACATTGCATGCATATATATACACTGCTCAAAAAAATTAAGGGAACACTTAAGGGACATATCGGATCTTGATGAACGATTTATTAAAGTTGAAAATCTTTACTGATGTACATTGTATAATTTGCTGAGAACAAAATTACGTAACAATGGTCAAAGGAAATTGTTGTGTTCGTGTTCTGAAGAAGCAGGCTTGATTTATTCCTCAAGTTCTCACTTTATTTATATGTCTCTCCAAGTTATATCCATGTGCATTCTTCATGTCCTAATGTTAACACCTCGTTCAATTCTAGGCTTCTGTATTCCACATGAATCTCACAGGTCTAATTATTATTGCCAGCTCGTGGTGAGAACATGTAACAACTTCTAATCAACACAGAAATCAAAATCATCAACCCATTGAGGGCTGGATTCAAAATCACACCGAAAATCTAAGTAAAAAGTTTTAATCACAGGGTGATCCAACTTATGTGAATTCTATCATGGCAACTCATAATGTGACTCAGTAGTGTGTATGGCCCCCACGTGCCTGTACGCACTCCCAACAACGTCTGGCTATGCATCTGGGTCGGCGGATGGTGTCCTGGGGGATCTCCTCCCGGTCCTGGATCAGGGCATCAGTGAGCTCCTGGACAGTCTGTGGCGTTACTTGGCGGCATCGGATGCACCGATACATAACGTCCCATAGGTGCTCAATTGGATTTGGATCAGGGGAATGTGAGGGCCAGTCAATGGCATCAATGCCCTCCTCACCCAGGAACCGCCAATACGCTCTGGCCACATGAGGCCGGGCATTGTCCTGCTCCAGGAGGAACCCAGGACCCACTGCACCAGTGTAAGGTCTGACAATCGGTCTGAGGACTTCATCCCGGTACCTAACAGCAGTCAGGGTACCATTGGCTATCACAAGGACATGCCTCCCCTCTCTTTTTACCTTTCCTTTGTTCAGTGGGACACGTGTGTTTACGTGTGCTTGCACGCACATACACGCACACACACACACACACCTACCCTACTAACTTCCCGTTTACATTTACATTTTTGTCATTTGGCAGACGCTTTTAAACCAAAGCGACTTACAAGTGCATAGGTTCTTCCACAAGTTAAAGCATCACATCCATAACTAGTAAAATACACATAAAGTGTTGTTCTAAACGTATAGTTTTAAAAATATCTATTTTGCACTTGAAAAGGAGTGTTTTTAGTCTGCGTCGAAATAGGGGGAGGGATTCTGCTGTCCTGACAGTGGTAGGCAAGTCATTCCACCACTGAGGAACCAGAATGGAAAACAGGCGTGAACGTGCAGCTCGACTGCCAGGTGCTCTTAGTGAGGGAAACAGAAGGCGACCAGAGCTGGCAGACCGGAGAGGTCTAGCTGGGGAGTAGGGAGTGATTAAGGATTGTATGTAAGGTGGGGCAGTCCCATTAGCAGCCTGAAATGCCAACACTAGGGCCTTGAATCGGATGCGTGCGGCAATAGGAAGCCAGTGGAGGCCAATGAGAAGCGGGGTGACATGAGCCGACCTGGGCTGACTGGTGATCAGGCAGGCTGCAGCATTTTGGACCAGCTGGAGGGGCTTGATGGCACAAGCTGGGAGGGAGTTGCAGTAATCCAGGCGGGAGATGATGAGCGCCTGGACTAGGAGCTGGGTGGCTTTCTCCGTTAGGAGATGACGGATACGGCAAATATTGTAGAGGAAGAACCTGCAGGTTCTGCCAGTGGAGGATACTTGTGGAGCCAGGGTGAGGCAGTTATCAAGAGTCACCCCAAGATTATTTGCTGTATGGAAGGAGGAAACTACAAAGTCCTCAACAGTCAGTGAGAGGTCGATTGTCGGAGAGGACTTAGCAGGGATGTAGAGAGCTCAGTTTTGGCAAGGTTAAGCTTCAGGTGGTGGGAAGTCATCCACACAGAGATATCAGCCAAGCAGGCAGAGATCTGTGTGGTGACCTGGGTATCGGGGGGGAAGGAAATAAAGAGTTGGGTGTCAATGGCGTAAGAGTGGTAAGAAAAGCCATGGGAAGAGATAACAGAACCAAGAGACATGATGTATAGCGAGAAGAGGAGTGGACCAAGAACTGAGCCCTGCAGGACTCCAGTTTGTAGGGGGTGAGGGTCAGAGACTGAGCCCCTCCAAGTCACCTGGTAGGAACGACCAGAGAGGTAGGAAGAAAACCAAGCGAGTGCAGATCCTGTGATACCCATCCCAGACAGCGATGAGAGCAGAATCTCATGGTTGACTGTATCGAAGGCGGCCGACAGGTCAAGGAAGATGAGGACAGAGGAGAGGGATTTGGCTTCAGCAGAGTGGAGTGCCTCAGTGACCACGAGCAGGGCGGTCTCAGTGGAGTGGCCACTCTTGAAGCCGGACTGGTTGGGATCGTGGAGATTGTTGTGAAGAAGATAAGTGGACAGTTGGGAGCAGACCGCCCATTCCAGAGTTTTAGTGAGAAAGGGAAGAAGAGAGACAGGCCGGTAGTTGTTCAGAGCAGAGGGGTAAAGAGTAGGTTTTTTGAGCAGGGGAGTGACTCTGGCCCTCTTAGGGCAACAATGGCAAGGAAAAACTCCCTGGCTAACAGGAAGAAAACTTGAGCAGAACCTGACTCAGTGAGGGAAAACAACTGCAGCTGGTTGACACCGGTTTGATACGTAGACCAACGGAGAGGCACTGCCCCACGGTGGAGAGAGACAGAGAGAGTAGAAGCATTTTTGGGAGAAAAACAAAATAACCTGACCAAAAACCCTGTTACTAAACCAGACAACAAATAAAGCATGAAATAGCGGTTTTGGATGCCACTTCAGGGCTTTGCTGAGCTCCTGGACATTAATGGGCATAGGAGGCTTATTTATTTTTTACATATCGTGACCATTGGTTCCAAACCGACAATATTGCAAGGTCTGGCACTTACGCCTCTCAGTGTACACCTCACATATAAAATCTCTGTACACCCCAAAAACCAGGTACAATTTCGGCAAGAGTCACTTTCCTTAAACACAACATAAGCACTGCCGCAACTTTCAGTCAAATTTTTTCAGCTCAAATTTTAGTCAGGTGTGAAAAAATGCTATAAAGTAGTTTATTTTTTATCAATTAACAAAATGCTAAGTGTGTGAACAGAAGAAAAATCTAAATCAAATCAATATTTGGTGTGACCACACTTTGCCTTCAAACCTGCATCAATTCTTCTCGGTACACTTGCACAAAGTCAGGGATTTTGTAGGCATACAGTCAGGTGTGTGATTAACTAATTATACCAAACAGGAGCTAATGATCATCAATTTAATATATAGGTTGAAACACAATTGACTGAAACAGAAACAGCTGTGTAGGAGGGTTAAAACTGGGCGAGTCTGTCTAGGATTGCATGAAGAGACAGAAGCATTTGAGACTGCCTAAAAGAAGAACTGTGGCTAGTTCTCCATGATGTTTTGAACAACCTACCTGCCGAGTTCCTTCAAAATCTGTGTGCAAGTATACCTAGAAGAACTGATGCTGTTTTGACTTCTTCTGTTCATGCATTTTCTTAATTGATAAAAATAAACTATTAACATTTCTATTTTGAAAGCATTCTTATTTTACAGCATTTTTTCACACCTGCCTAAAGCAGGTGGAAGAGAAGGCAGCCAGCAGCCGCAACTGGAACTGCTGCGGCGAGCGCTCTCCTGGGCAGGAAGGCCTGGTTGATGGGTGGTTGGGGGCTCTTACCGGAGTAACCAGCGGATGGCTCTGTTTGGTCGGGTAGCCTGGAAGGGGTTGCCGTAGGATGCTGAGACTCCAGAGCTTGGATCCTAGCGTTCATATGTAAAAGCAAACCCTGCATGGAGACCAAAGTGGACAGGACCGGATTGCTGGCCATTTGCTGTCACTAAAAGTTAGTGACAGGTTGAACCCTAGCGTGTTTGGAGGCCGGTGCTGTAGAACTGAAATCCCGGGCACAGTTTTTTTTTTTTTTTTGGTGTTCGCTTTCCGCCAAGTAACTAGCGGGGAACATGTGATCTCTGTCGGAGAAGCAACATACTCTCGGAAAAACTGTAAAAGCTCTTGGTGCAAATGATCAGGGAGCCTTGAATGCTGTGGCTGTATAAAGTGAAGAGAATTTTCTATGCGGGCTAGTCGCCAATTGAGACGTTTTGTCTAGTTGCCAACTTGGAGCTGGGGCAGGTTATCCTCGAGATCGACATGATGGTGAAAAGATGCACAGTAAGAACATTTCAAACTTTTTAAAAGTGATTTTTTTGGTAAATGCATACTGAGTGAGTGGTGTTTTGAAGTGAGCTCAGCAGCGAAAAGCAATGGCAGGGGGACTGCTTAAAAGTACCTTCATTCAGAGAGCAATGTGGTTGGTGTTGGTGAACCAGCTGGGTGTCAGCTGATAGCTGAGAAGTAGGCAGACTACTGTGGTCTGCCTGAACTAACGCTATGCTTAATAAATGGCAGGAAGGAAGTACATATTAGGAGTGGGGAGGCGGAGACACGAAATGAGACACAGGTGGAACAAATGAATGAGGGAATGAAACTGGAAACAGACTATGTTCGCAGAGGGAAACAAGAGGTGATAGGGAAACAGAAAACCAGACATGAATATGAAAAATAATAAAGTTACAGAAACGCAGAACGAGACAACTCTGTAGAAGTGCAACAAGTATGATGTCCCCCTGTGCTTGCAGCTAAACAGGAACTGTTTTCAAAAATTTGAGGTGTTTGTGAATGGCATCTATATTGTATGTAGTTTGTGTGGTGATATCAATAAATTCCTTAATCAAAACATGTATTTGTTTCTGTCTTCTATCTGGCTCACTGAGTATTGCTTTGTGGAAAGGCTTTGTCTTAGAAGTAGGGAGGGGTCAGGCCAGGTGTGAAAAACCTGCTTACCTGGCAGGACCGCATACCACATAAATATTCGTTGAAGAAAGGCCATTAGCCCTCCCATTGTCAACTGCTGCTGAAAAATAGTACTGACAACACTAGGTTTTTGTAATTTATTTTATATTTCTAATTGGATTTGCTACAATATTTTGTCATATTTTGATACCCAAGACTGAGATTTCAGAGATCCAAAAACTTTGTTACAGTAGATTAGTATGTGTTTTTACAGCATTACTGTATGTGTTCAAAACTACTATTTACAATTTGTGTGATTCTAGAGCAATTTACAACCAACATATGATTCTTACCTAATAACCCTTGCCATATTATTGTAGCTGAGTTTGTGCTGAAAACGAATATATGAAACACTTTGGAATCACTGTATATAAAGTTGATTAAAATGACACAAATGTCAGAGCATGGCACAGTCTCCAGTTTTCCTCATTTTGCCCTCAGACCCCAGAAGGTAAAGGACTCACAGAGAACAAATCTGTCGGCTCATCACCGAGTGGTTAAGCACTGTGTGTGATCACCGAGTGGTTAAGCACTGCACTGCTCTCTGCCATTTGTGCTGTGCCAAAATTGTGGATTTGTTCCTGTGCAAGGACTTGGAATATCAGTGAAAATAATAGATTTGCATGTAGTGGAAACCTTCAATGTTTTTAACTCCGTAATCCTGTTTTGTGGAACAGGCCCCAGTTCTACTATATAATATACTTTAATGTAGCTTTAGTACAGTAATGCATTTTCTTTGATTATATACAAAACTGCCTTTTAGAGCTTTCTGCTCTGCATCCACCTTGTGTAATGAAATGTTGGAAATTGTTGATGTACTGTTCTAATCTGTCGGCTCATCACCGAGTGGTTAAGCACTGTGTGTGATCACCGAGTGGTTAAGCACTGCACTGCTCTCTGCCATTTGTGCTGTGCCAAAATTGTGGATTTGTTCCTGTGCAAGGACTTGGAATATCAGTGAAAATAATAGATTTGCATGTAGTGGAAACCTTCAATGTTTTTAACTCCGTAATCCTGTTTTGTGGAACAGGCCCCAGTTCTACTATATAATATACTTTAATGTAGCTTTAGTACAGTAATGCATTTTCTTTGATTATATACAAAACTGCCTTTTAGAGCTTTCTGCTCTGCATCCACCTTGTGTAATGAAATGTTGGAAATTGTTGATGTACTGTTCTACCAGAGTTAGCTTGTATGTGTGCAGTCTATGACAAATTTAGGATCATTACATTTTATTAAAGGACTTAAAAGTTATATTCTGAAATACTTTTAAACTGCAATTAATTACACTTAACTTTACAATACCAGAAAAGTAAAATGTACATAAGAAAATACAAATACATTTTTATGTTCTTGAAATGTTTAAGATGTTTTTCCACTGTGATGGATTATCAAGTTGATAAAACGGACGGCCAAAAATGATACAGCAAATAGTGCACAGAGCTACAGGTCCGCATTGCACTCACCGTACCAAAGTTGTTTTTTACACTGCCTGTGCATTTACCCCGTGCTCTTGCTTCCTTTCCAGGAGGTGAGCTGGTGCACCTGCCCTCCTATCTCCGGATGGACTTCCTTTTAAACCGTGGCATCCCTGGGGCAGGGCGTGAGGGGTGCTTGGAGCCTCAGAAGAGCCGCAGTCTCAAGCAGCCCCCCATCCTGGAGCCCACACCCACGGAAGCCCCACCCAGCAGCAGGGATGCTCAGCAGTGGCAGCCAGGGACTGCCTCTACGCTGCCCCAGTGTGAGGGCACAGACTTGGTACAGGCCTCCAAGCTCAGCAGCTCTCAGGAGTCCCTGAAACAGAGCAACAACCCATACGCAAAGTCGTACACTTTAGTATAACACAGAGCATGAATGAGACTGCAGACACAAAGACGAGCCCTCAGCACACATAACACACAGACTCTTGTGAAAGCTGTTGTATACACTCACTGAGCACTTTATTAGGAACACCTGTACACCTACTTATTCATGCAATCTAATCAGCCAATCATGTGGCAGCAGTGCAATGCATGAAATCATGTAGATATGGGTCCGAAGCTTCAGTTAATATTCACATCAACCATCCTGATGGGGAAAAAATGTGATGTAAGTGTCCATGGAATGATTGTTAATGCCAGACAGGGTGGTTTGAGTACCTCAGAAACTGCTGATCTCCAGGGATTTTCACGCACAACAGTCTCGAGTTTTGTGGGAATTGTAGGAACAACAAAAAACATCTAGTGAGCAGCAGTTCTGCAAGCAGAAACACCTTGTCAATGAGAGAGGTCCGCGGAGAATGTCCAGACTGGTCAAAGCTGACAGGAATGAACGCAAATAACTACATATTACAACAGTGGTATGCAGAAGAGCATCTGTGAACACACAATGCATCAAACCTCTAAATGGATAGGCTACAGCAGCAGAAGAATCAGTAAGTCTAATAAATACCTAATAAAGTGCTGACTGAGTGTATGTTTCCAATTTCCAGAAGGTCGGGTTACTTTTACTCTTGCTTTCCTACTTAATTTCTTTTACTTCAGCATTAATTTCTTTGACAATACTCCATGCAAAGATTGTCAAAATAATGTATTTAAAAGAGAGAAAAATACTGATATTATTATAAAGAGGATTGTTGACGATTATGACGATGATGCTGCAATGATGCTGATTATAAAAAAATATATAATTATATTGCTGTACAAAAACAGAAAATCTGTAAAGCAAATGAGAGTAGAATAAGTATAATATGAAGGGATGTTGTTTCATCCATTTATTTTTTCATGCATCCCACAGAGTGGGAACTGGCTGGAATATATATTGTTTTTCTGGAATATATTGATTTATTATTGGGGGAAACTGGAAGAACTTTGTGAATTCTCTAATTTGTCCAATCATTCAAGATATCTTTTAAAATGAACTGCCTACAGTATGTCTGCATGGGGACTGAATCCAAAAAGTAAATAATAATATTTACTAACTATTATTATTATTATTATTATTATTATTAATAAGTGAACAGTTGGTTCTCATACAACATACATAGTGTTGGATGCAGGAGAAATGGGAGGCATAAAGTCCTGAGTGACTTTGAAAAGGGCAAAATCGTTATGGCCAGATGACTGGGTCGGAGCATCTCCAAAATGACAAGGCTTGAGGGGTGCTCCTGGTCAGCAGTGGTGAGTACCTACCGACAGTGGTCCGAGGAGGGACAAACCATGAACTGGCAACCGGGTTTTGGGCATCTAAGACTCATCAATGCACAAGGGCAACAAAGGCTGATCCAAACCGACAAAATGTGTCACAAGTTGCAGAAAGTTTTTATGATGATTACAGGAGGAATGTGTCACAACACAAGTGCATTGCACCCTTCTGCATATGGGGCTGCGTAGTCGCAGACTGGTCAGAGTGGCCATGGTAACCCTTGTACACTGTTGAAAGTACCTGCAATGGGCATGTGAGTATCTGAACTGGAACTTGGGCAATGTTTTACTGGGATAATCTGGGCTGAGCATTCATGTGGACATAAATTTGATATCATTAATCATTGCCTCATATCATTGCCGACCAGGTACCCCCCTTCATGGCATACCATTGGGCACCTTCAGAGGTCTTGCAGAGTCCATGCCTCAGTAGTTAGAGCTATTCTTACTTTTCATATTCTTTGTATTGCTGGCTGTGGGTTCAAGTTGTTATCACTGTTATTTGCACCAGTTTTCTGAGTGGTATTCTGGCTAAATACAAGCTGATACGTATTTCAATTTAGTCATTACAGTTAACCATTTGTGAAAGGTTCTACATGTTCTGCCCACTCCTGATGACAATAAGCAAACACATGATAGTCATTGATTGTGTAAATGCCTTGTTTGTGTACTATGATAACGGTGACCATTCATGTTTAATGAGGTGTGATTGGCTAGTAACACTGCCTGTCGGTGACCTGACAACTAATGGTTTTGGTGGATTAAAGAATACATTAACCATAAATTGGTCTCCTGGTATCTCCTCCATGCTCTTGAGACTGTGCTGGGAGACACAGCAAACCTTCTTGAGACCATATGTATGGATGTGCCATCCTAGAGGAGCTGGACTACCTGTGCAACCTGATTGGGCTGCAGGTACAGCCTCATGCTACCAGTAGTGACAAGGACACTAGCAGAACACAAAACGAGAGAAGAATCAGTCAGAGTCTGAGGCCACCACATGCAAAACCATTACCTTTTTGAGGGTTGTCTTGTTATCGCATCTCCATTGCACCTGTTGTCACTCATTTGCACAAAAGCAGGTGAAATTGATTCACAATCATCTGTGCTTCCTAAATGGACAGATTGATATCCCTGAAGTTTAACTGACTTGGTATTACACTGTGATTGTTGAAGCCATTTTTATGGAAGTCATAATATTTTGAGTTTATTTGCTAAGCCCTGAAAAAACCTGTGTTGCATATGGAGTTCGAAATTGGAATGTAAACAGTTGACCAGTGATATCTAGCATAATGTAATTTGATTGGCTGTTAGAGTTAGTATAAAATAATCGAAACCCCGCGAAACAGCCAGAAGCCGCTGGACCTTGGAGCAACAGTCTTTTGACCTACGCAAAACTACGCAAAACTACACAGAACTACACAGTTGGTGTATAAGAAAAGATCCTAAGTTTTTATACTGTATGATTTGTAATTCATAAGTAAACAGACAAATGAAGAACTTTGGATTCAAGACTTTTATTTTCTGACGTTTTGTGTCGAGTACAAAAGAACTTTGAGGTCCTAAGCTAGCGAGTCAGCTTGCTGCACTCACATCAAAGTCAAAAGACTGCTCAGCAAAGCCAAAGACTTGGCTTATAGTTAAAATACTGGTCGAGATAATCAAAATATCGAGTAAATTCAGAAGATTGCTCGACGAAGCCGAAAGACGAGCCGCGTGAAAAGACTGCTTGAAGACGCACGGATTCGTGAGGACGGCTAGCTAATCGACTGGGCTGAGCTAGTGAAGAAACTAGACCAAGACGGCCGAAAACTATGTCGCAGCTTGAGAACACAGACAGAAAGCCAGAGGTACCTTGAGTGTGAGACGTCGGCTGAATGAAGCTTTCCTTGGAACAGGTCTGATATTCTCTCATTGACTATTAGCCTCCCTGCTAACGCTAACCATCGTCTAAAAGCTAAAGTAAACGTCCGCTGGATATTCGGTTCTGAAAGTCTAGTCATAGAGCTTTACTTCAAGGAATCTTACATAACCAGTAACTCTTTTCACAAATGTTGTGAATGCATAAGAAGAGTAGAAGCTGTGGATAATTCGAGGAATTGTGACAGTTTTGCGTGAAGATTTTTTGAGTGAAATTACATGGCAGATAAAAGCGCAGCTTCGCGTGTTGACCAAAAGAGGGAGCCAAAGCCCACCGAAAAGGCTGTAGAGGAGAAAATACAAAGGCTGAAAGGTGAACGCAAGGGAAAGTTGGCACAAGTAACCACAAAGAAGAATGACAGTCATATTGAAGGAAAACAAACACAACGTTAATTTCATTAAAGATGAAGCATTGCTAATATTTAAAAGATACTTAGGACAGTATGAACGGATTAATGAAGAGTTGTGTGAGATAATAAATGAAGATGATAAGAAAGCGGATCAAGATGCTTATGAGAACAGATATTCTGAATTCAAGCGGTTTATAGAAGACACAAACAAATGGATTGCAGATGTCTTAAAATATGAGGAAGATGATATTAGGCCACATGATAGTGTATCCAAAGTTAATTCTGTGGTAAGCCACACTTCCAGTACTAATTCTGCAATGCTGAGAATTAGCTGTGAAGCGCTGTTGGTAAGAGCCGCAACAATGAAAAAGAGAGAAGCAATTGAACAAGAAGAAATTTGCTTGAGAATGAAAAGGAGAGAAGCAATTGAACAAGAAGAAATTCGCTTGAGAATGAAAAAAGAGCAATTTGAGCTTGACACCGAGCTTGCTGCCTCAGATGCCAAATTAAAGGTGTATGAAGAATTTGAAGATGCTCATGAGTCTATTGGTGATGCTTCAGATAGAAGAAAGTCATCGTCAAGGTTTGATGGTGGCAGCAGCATGCCACGTCCTAATCATCATGATCACACTGATTCTTCTACAGACAGCCTGCACAAAGTGCTGCAGCGTCAAAACGAAGTCACTCAGATGCTCATTAAACAACAGAGTTTGTCTCAACTACCTCAAAAAGACATACCCACGTTTACAGGAGATCCTCTGACTTACAGATCTTTCATAAGGGCATTCGAGCATGCTATCAACAGTAAGACAGACAGTCATCAAGATCGACTGTACTACCTTGAACAGTTCACGAGTGGAGAGCCACTTGATCTCATTCGGAGCTGTGAGCACATGAGACCTGATAGAGCTTACAAAGAAGCCAGAGACCTGCTTGATCGTCACTATGGAGATGAACTGACCATCGCTACAGCTTATATCAAGAAGGCTATGGAATGGCCTCAGATAAGGCCAGAAGACAGAAAAGGATTGAATGCCTTTGCTTTGTTCCTGATTGGATGTTGTAACACAGTGAATGATGTGGAGTACATGGAGGAAATGAACAATCCTACCAACATGAAGTCCATTTTATCCAAACGTCCATTCAAATTGAAGGAAAGATGGAGAAACTATGCTTACGACATTCAAGAAAGAAGAAGAAAAAGAGCTAGGTTTCCTGATTTAGTGGAATTTGTGTACCGTCAAGCTAAGGTTGCCAATGACCCGCTGTTTGGAGATATCCTAGATTCCACTTCAGGTAATCAGAACAACTCAAAGAAGCAACCTATCATCAGAAAAGGCAAGTCTAAAAGAAGCAGCTTTGCCGTGAATGTGTCTGCTACTGAAAATAATGTCAGTAAAAGTCAACCTGAGAAGAAACCTTTTGCAGTCAAGTCAGCAAGTGTCTTCCAAAGTCCCTGTCTTTACTGCCAGAAGAACCATGCACTGAATGTGTGTAACAAGATTTGAGAACAGCCTCTGAAAGAAAGAATTCAGTTCTTGAAAACAAGTGGTCTTTGTTTTGGGTGTCTGACAGCAGGTCATATGTCCAAGGACTGTAAGAAAAGGGCCTCCTGCCCAGATTGTTCACTCAAGCACCCAGCTATCTTGCAAGTTGTTAAGGAAGATGCTTCACCGAAGAACAACAGTGCCGATGACAGCTCACAAGGCTCAAGTCAAGTCACAAGTGCTCTTGTGTCTGCAGGGTGTAGAAGAGGTGACCATACTGGGGCCGGGAACAGTGAGTGTATTCTGCCCATCGTACCTGTGCAGATAAAACACAAGAAAGGCACGAAGATAATCAAGACCTATGCTTTCCTGGATCAAGGAAGCACAGCGACTTTCTGCACTGAAGACTTGGTGAAGACGTTGAATGTGCGAAGCAGAAAGACAGAATTTGTGCTTCGTACCATAGCTATTCACTTTCTGTTCTTGCGCTATGTACTTACCGACCTGGAGGTGTGCCGTTTAGGGGAGCAAGATTACATCCAGCTGCCCAATGTGTATACTCAGCCAGATATACCTGCAAAGAAAGCCGACATCCCACAGAAGGAAGATTTGGTGAAGTGGTCTTACTTGAGTCAAGTCCATCTCCCAAAACTTGAAGCAGAATTTCATCTTCTCATCGGTGTCAACGCGTTCAAAGCCATGGAGCCATGGGAGATCATCAGTAGCCAGAATGGGTCGTCAATGGGCCAATCAGCAGATGCCAAGAGAAAGAATCAGATGATAGCAAAAGACAAAGTTTCTACTGTATTTCTGTGATAAGTATCGAAGACATGCTGATGAAGCATTACAATGCAGATTTTCCAGAAAGACAATGTGACGACAGACGAGAACAGTCTCAACATGATAAGCGGTTCATGCACACGGTGACAACATCAGCACAGCTCGTGGATGGTCACTTCTGCATCAAGCTGCCCTTGAAGGATGACAAGGTGAAGATGCCATGCAACCGTGGTATTGCTGAACAGAGGCTTAACTCTTTGAAGAGGAAGTTCAGTAGGAATATAGACTTCTTTCAAGAGTACAAGGCTTTTATGGACAACATACTGGAAAAGGGCTACGCAACAAGGGTTCCGAAAGAACAGTTGAGTCGCAGTGATGGAAGAGTATGGTTCATCTCACACCATGGGGTGTACCATCCGAAAAAGAGGAAATTGCGAGTCGTCTTTGACTGCAAGGCAACTTACCAAGGTGTGTCGCTAAATGACCAGTTGTTACAAGGGCCTGACCTAACAAACAGCCTCGCCGGAGTGTTGCTGAGATTCAGACAGGAGCCTGTCGCCATGATGGCAGATATTGAGTCCATTTTCTACCAGGTGTGGATTCCAGACACGGACGCAGATATGCTACGCTTTCTCTGGTGGCCAGGTGGCAATCTGAATGTGGAAGCACAAGAGTACCGAATGTGTGTGCATCTGTTCGGTGCTACATCATCCCCTAGTTGTGCGTCTCATGCACTGAGAAGGACAGCAGAAGATATAGCTTCAAATAGCACCCCAGAAGCCACACAGACAGTCCTCAAGAACTTCTATGTGGACGACTGTTTGAAGTCGGTAGCCACAGAAGACAAAGCCGTCGCTCTTGTGAGGGAGCTGATGACGTTGTGTGCCAGTGGTGGTTTCCATTTGACCAAGTGGGTCAGCAACAGCAGATCCCTGCTGGGCTCGATTCCTGACCAAGAACGAGCGGCTGAAGTCAAAGATCTCGATCTGGAGCATGATGAGTTACCAGTGGAATGAGCATTAGGCGTGCAGTGGTGCACAAGTTCTGACAGCTTCAGGTTCAAGATACACCTGCCGGACAAGCCATGCACAAGACAGGGCATTTTATCTGTTGTTAGTTTGGTGTATGACCCTATGGGCTTTTTGGCACCACTCCTCCTACCTGTTAAGCTCATTTTAAGAGATCTCTGCCAAGAGAAGAAAGGTTGGGACGAAGACATCCATGAAAGGCTATGCCGGACATGGATGAAGTGGCTGACAGACTTAGACAAGCTTTCAGAACTCAGTCTGAACAGATGTTTCGAACCCCCTGCATTTGGGCCCACAAAGGCTGCTCAAATCCACAATTTCTCAGACGCCAGCCAAGATGGATATGGTGTTGTGTCGTATCTCGTGCTGACAAATGACCAGGGTGAGAAACATGTATCATTCTTAATGGGAAAGTCGCTCCACTAAAACAGATCACTATCCCGAGAATGGAGTTGACAGCAGCGACGGTTGCAGTCAAGATCGACCGGATGCTGAAAGAAGAACTTGAAGTTCCCCTGATGGAGTCGGTGTTCTGGACAGATAGTACAACAGTACTAAAGTACATTGAAAACGAGCTCTTCGCTTCAAGACGTTTGTGGCAAACCGTGTCTCTTTCATTAGAGAGGCGACAGCGTCTTCTCAGTGGAAGTATGTCAACACCCCACAAAACCCAGCAGATCAGGCTTCTAGAGGTTTGAAGATCCAGAGCTTCATGGACAGTAAGAGCTGGTTTCAGGGACCTAGTTTCCTGCCAAAAGAAGTTGACTGGCCAGAACAACCTGAACAGTGTACTTACCTGACTGAAGATGATGTTGAGGTGAAGACATCCGCTGCAGTGTCATGCACAAATCCAAACAAGTGCACAGATCCACTGAACCAGCTTGTTGAGTATTACTCCAGTTGGCATAAAATGAAAAAGGCAGGAGCCTGGATTTTGCGTGTGAGAGGGACGTTGCGGCACCTGAGCAAGAAGAGAAAAGAGTTTGAGCAGAACATACAGCAGAATGAGAATGATCCAGATAAATGCCGATCCATAGTTGAACAGCAAATAGTGATGTGCAAGAAGAACCTGGAAAAAAGAATACTTACCGTGGAAGATCTATCCAGAGCTGAAATGGAACTGATTAAATACAGTCAGAGACAAGCTTACAAGGAGGAGATACAAGCATTGCAGCCAGGAGGCTCCCGTGTGAAAAAGAACAGTTCTATCTTCAAACTGGATCCATACTTGCAAGATGATGTGTTGAGAGTAGGAGGACGTCTGAACAGATCGGCGATGCCTGAGGAGGCCAAGCATCCTGCCATTCTACATAAACAGCACAGAATAGCCCACCTCATTCTCCACCACATCCATCAAGTGTCTGGACATGGAGGTAGGAACCACGTCTTAGCCATATTACGACAACAGTATTGGATACCAAAAGCCAATGCAGCAGCAAGAAAAGTGATTTCAGAGTGCAACTTCTGCAGAAGACTGCATCCAAAGGCAGGAGAGCAGAAAATGGCAGATCTGCCGCAAGACCGTCTGCTCCTTGACAAACCACCCTTCACCAACACAGGTGTGGATTATTTTGGACCTTTCGAGGTCAGAAGAGGATGTGCAAAGGTCAAGCGTTATGGAGTGCTCTTCACATGCTTAACTGTCAGAGCAGTGCATATAGAAGTAGCCCATTCTCTTGACACCGATTCATGTATTAATGCCATATGGCGTTTCCAAGCCAGAAGAGGCCAAGTGTCAATCATTCGTTCCGACAATGGCACAAACTTTGTCGGCGCTGAACGAGAGCTGCGTGAGGCATTAGCAGAGCTGGATCAGTCTCGTATCAGTGAAGTCATGATGAGAAAGGGTGTGCAATGGATTTTCAACCCACCTGCTGCGTCTCACCACGGCGGCATCTGGGAGCGTCAAATCCGCACAGTGAGAAAAGTGCTGAGCTCCGTTGTGAAGCAGCAGCTCTTAGAAGATGAAGGACTAAATACTCTCCTTTGCGAAGTTGAGAGCATCATCAATGGGAGACCCTTAACCACAAACACAGATCACCCCAATGACCTCGAGCCGCTGACGCCGAATCATCTGCTCGTATTGAAAACACAGCCTAGTTTTCCACCTGGTGTGTTCACTAAGGATGATGTCTACGTCCGCTGGTGCTGGAGACAAATACAATATATGGCGGATCTATTCTGGTGAAGGTGGACTCACGAATACCTACCGCTCCTGCAAGAATTATAAAAATGGCTCGGCCTGAAAAGAAGTGTCAAGGTTGGAGATGTCCTCGTCGCAGATTCGTCCCTGCCAAGAAACTCCTGGATGTTAGACAGAATCATGAGGGTGATGCCCGACTCCAAAGGCGTTGTCCGAAGTGATGAAGTTAGGACGAAGACCAGCATCATTCAAAGGCCCATAACTAAACTTTGTTTATTACAGGGAGAAGACTGAAGATGAAGAGAAAGATTTGAATAGACTAAAAATACTTACCAGAGTGGACTGAATATTGAATAGAATAGAAATACCAGTTTTGAATAGTCTGTAAAAAGTGTTTAGTTGTTAATATTTACCAGTTAATGTTTACCTTAAATACTTACCTGTGAAGAGCAGAAGATCCTTGTTAAAAGGAATTGAGAAAATGTTAAATGTAGGAGTGTAAATGGCTCCAGTTTGAAGTTTAAGTTGATAATTGATATGCTAAGGCCTAGTCAATTAGGGGCCGGGTTATGTTGAAGCCATTTTTACGGAAGTCATAATATTTTGAGTTTATTTGCTAAGACCTGAAAAAACCTGTGTTGCATATGGAGTTCGAAATTGGAATGTAAACAGTTGACCAGTGATATCTAGAATAATGTAATTTGATTGGCTGTTGGAGTTAGTATAAAATAATCGAAACCCCGCGAAACAGCCAGAAGCTGCTGGACCTTGGAGCAACACAGTCTTTTGACCTACGCAAAACTACACAGAACTACACAGTTGGTGTATAAGAAAAGTAAAGATCCTAAGTTTTTATACTGTATGATTTGTAATTCATAAGTAAACAGACAAACGAAGAACTTCGGATTCAAGACTTTTATTTTCTGATGTTTTGTGTCGAGTACAAAAGAACTTTGAGGTCCTAAGCTAGTGAGTCAGCTTGCTGCACTCACAGTGATGATTAAGTGCTCACTTAATTTTTTTGAGCAGTGTACAAATGACGGTTTAACAATTGATATAATTGACAGTGCAGAAAACCTTGAAATGTACTTCTATGCATGCGATCTGACAGATGGCCATACAAATGGGCAGAGATGAGTGGACAGGTAGTGGGGACAGACTGACAGAATCACAACTGCATGAGGAGAAATAGTACGGTTAAACTTAATTGTGTACTACATTGTTTTTGTTAGGACAAGATTTGAGCTGAGCTCAGCACAAGTCATTTTGTACTATTTTGGGAAGTGCACCCCATGTGCCTCAAACAGAAAATGGAAGGACACAGGACCATGGGTTAAATTATGTTTGGACACTACAGACTGAGAAGAGACAGGAGAACTCACAAAATATTCTCCCTCTCTGCGTGTTACTGCACACCAGCTTTGTGACACTTGCACATATTTACATGTGTCAGACCCAAAACTGAGTGCAATTCCCTGGGCCACGTCCAAATATGATGTGGAGCTCATGACCGGGGCTGCTCCATTTCAAGTTACCCTTAAGTCAGAGTACAGGCCATGTAAATGCCAATATCCCCTCCGCATTGAGGCTGAGGAAGGAATTGGCCCTGATGTGTTGCTAAAAGCTGGTGTTGTGGTTCCCTGCCCTAACTCTCTGTGCAATACTCTGATTCTGGCTGTAAAAAAAAAGCATGATGGATCTTGGCATTTATGCAAGATGAGCTGTAAACAGCGGTGTTCAACACCGTGCTCCAGTGTTACCAACCCAACTACTATTTTGGCCCAGGTCCCAGGCAATGCCAAACATTTTACTGTGTTTGATCTTACAGTTTCTTTCAGTATACTTGTTGATATTCATTCCCAAAACTGGCTTGCTTTTACATTTA
The DNA here is from genome assembly GCF_963514075.1 of Conger conger. Classification (NCBI taxonomy): domain Eukaryota; kingdom Metazoa; phylum Chordata; class Actinopteri; order Anguilliformes; family Congridae; genus Conger; species Conger conger. The sequence goes on from NC_083766.1 coordinate 42,231,512, forward strand.
AGACAAAACAATGCACCTGGTCTAGACTACCACAAGGGTATGCAGAGTCACCGGCTGTATTCTCTGCTGTGCAGGAGAATTTGGAACAGTTCCAATTCTCTTCGGGGCACTGTCCACTAATTTAGTATGTTGATGACATTCTTGTCTGCTCACCAGATAAGGACAGCTGCATCCACCACTCGCTCAAGCTGCTAACATTCTTAGCACACAGGGCCATAAAGTCAAATGAGAAAAACTCCAGTTCGGCCTGACCAAAGTTATATCTAGGCCAAACTATTTTGAAAGCTGGGAAATCTTTGAGAACTGACAGAATCCAGGCGATTCTCGATCTTCCTTTACCCCAAAGTAAAAAAACAGGTAATGTCTTTTCTAAGTATGACAAGTTATTGTAGACAGCGGAGCCCTGACAACTTGGCCCATGGCCTAAATCTTTCTGCTAACGATAAGGTTACGTGGACAGAGACGTCTTTTCAGAAATTAAAAGGACTACTAGCATCAGCACCGAATTTGGCCCTTCCTGAAATGAGCAAACTGTGGATGAGAAGGCTGGTTATATGTCTGCCTTCTGCTGTTCTTCTGCAACAACATGGTCATAGAAACAGGCCTGTTGCATATTATTCCCAGAGACTTGATGCTGTCACGAGGGGTCTCCACCCTTTTCTGCAATTTCAGCAGCTGCTTCTGCTGTTACGGCTTCTGCATCGATCGGTCCCTCATGTTTTCTTACTTCCTCAGTAAAAGCTAGTCGGTATGGACAGTTGGTGCAAAGCCTCCTGGAGGCCATTCTTTTGCCTACATCTATTGCAATATGTAAATGTCCCTCTCATACAGGCCAGTCTGACTCTATCTCTCACTGCCAAGGCTGCTGTCTCAGCCGCTGTCTCAGCCCCTCCCAACAAGACTCTGCACACACAGGCTGCTCCTCCTTTTTGTTTTAAGATGTTCCTTTTTGTTTTAAGATGTTTTTAATGTATTGTGTATTGTACTTATTATTATTTTCAAAATGTTTTTATGTTAATGTTCGAAATAAAGAAACATTCATTCTACTGAGATACCATTGGCCAGTATACAGGACTGTTAAACCATATTTACCACGGTATTTGTTTCCCTACTATGTGAAATTGACACATGGACAGGATCATGGATCAAAAGGGGGAATGGTATAATGGTGTTAGTTGTGCTGTAAATAATGCAGGGGTCAGAAGGTCCCAAATGCAGCCCACCCTGCTCCACAGGATCACCAAGTTCGTCCTCCAGGGAAAGCTGATGCAACAGCGGTAGCAAAGGCCCTGCCAATAGTCCTCACAGGTATCCAGGGGAGGGCCCATTATACAACACCCCTATGAGGTGATTACAGGGCGGCCCATGAGAACTGGGTGTCACCCCCCTGGGTTGATGCAGGACAAGGACCTGTCAGACACTTTAATGGTAAGTTACTATGTTCAGCAAACCAATGTTCTGAGATCTGTGCATCAACAGGTCAAGCAGCTCTCCCAGTGCCAGTCAGTGGCCTCTGCACGATCTGCAGCCAGGAGACTGGGTGGTCATGAAAGAATTCTGGAGGAAGAAGTGGCACCAGCCTAGGTGGAGAGGGCCTTAGCAGGTTCTACTCATCACGCCGACAGCCGACAGCAAGTGGAAGGCTGTGTCTTCTGGGTCCAAGCCAGCCACTGCAAAAGGGCTCCACCAGCACCAAAGGAGGGATAAGGGTGGAAGACCCACCTCATCCGACGCGCAGGCCGTACAACTGAACTGACTAAATGGCCCAAAAGGTATGCGACTACAGGGGAAGAAGCTTGGCTGACCCCAGGAACTGTACCACATGACTACTGCTACTAACTCCTGGTAGCGCTATGCTAAGGGGACTGCAAAACAACACCATTCCTGTGTAGCACTTGTAGCCACAACATTGTAGAAAGGATATGTAATGTACGGGATAAAACACTTTGTTCTGGTATAGCACCCTCTTCTCGCCTTGGAACCTGGGTGTTATCTGATTGGTATTGGCTTTGTGGGCACTCTGTTTATTCAGCCCTCCCTGATGACTGGAGCAGAGTTTGTGCCTTCATTTGTGCTTTATATAATTCCACATTCGTAATTCCTGATATGTCCACATACAGACACACCACACAAAGCATTTATGATAATCATTTACAATATTATTGATAGTAGTGATTTTTATGTTTGTTAAAATAGTCAGTAAAACATGAATGATGTTACACCCATAATCAGTTTGTTAGTTGCGTGATCATCTATTTGATTCATACATGATTATAATGTTTTTTGGATCTTCTTTTCATCTACAACTTATGATTTTGATTATCTACAATGTTTTGCTTATAAGGATCATCCGATGGTTAATGTATGCATGTGTAACAGATGAGAAATTGCCTGAGTCCGAGATGGGATTTGAACCCCGGCCTCTCACTTGTCCAAATATTTGTTGAATGAACGCGTTACCAGTCAGCTAAAGACGAACTCTCCTCTAGCCAAGGGCAACAACATTCTTTTGAATTTGAGGGTTACGTCATCGGGGAGTGTTGTCGCGATAACCTGCTACCAGCCTTCGCTTTCACTGCACCATCCGTGCTTACTTGCGAACTAGCTGAGCTAACCATGCTACACTTGCATCTGCCAGTATCCAGAAGTGACACTTGGTTGCTCTAGGACAGGGGTCGGCAACCCTGGTCCTGGAGAGCCGCAGGGTATGCTGGCTTTCGTCTCCACCTTAAAATAAGCAACCGATTCAGACCCAAGAAACCAGGTGAGGTGAGTTAACTGTGCAATCAACGGCTTTCATTGATCAATTAATGCCAAGTAACAACGAAAGCCAGCACACCCTGCGGCTCTCCAGGACCAGGGTTGCCGACCTCTGCTCTAGGAGAAGAGAACCAGGAAATTTCCTGGGATTACCGGGCTTTTCAATTTCCCCTGTGTTACTGGAGCTCTGCACTGCACATATCCACAGATGACCATTGTTGTCATCCACATTCTGTTATTTTAAGTCAATTATTACCTGATTGAGTAGATGTGATCAGAAAATTGTTTATGTTATCATGAAATGATAAAAGGAGGGAAATTTAAGGGTAATTTTCTTAATTACCAATGTGTGTTTTAACATAGAGACAATCACATGATTGTAAAGTAACCTTTTATTATAATCTTTATTACAAATTATAACATGTATGCTGAATTTAGTGCTTAGGAAATATGCTTTCTCTGTCTCTCAGACAGACAGGCAGCCTGTGAGATTAATGTCTCCACTTTTACTAGCTTGCACATTCCGATCTTTTGGCAAGGTTAGAGTTTATCTGGAGACTAAATAATAATAATCTTAGGTACTCAGCATCATGTCTTCCTTGTTTTTGTCTCTGCTGTCAGGGGTGTGAAGTTGACATTGTGTACAGAGCTGTAAATGAGTAAAACCCACTCCATGCATTTTGTGACCTGTGATATGTGTACCTTCTATTAGATAAGTTGTAGATTTTTTTTTTTTGGTAATGATTTTGCAGTCTCCAGCTGTCACCGATACCCAGTTCACCCATGTATTGTTTAGTAGTTTCTGCTGAGTGATACATTTTAATGTGAGGTTGATGAAGTTCTATCTTGTTGTATTGCTGTTGAGGTTGATGAAGTTCTATCTTGTTGTATTGCAGTTGTATTTCTGTTAATGGCTCATACTGGTTGCATACCTGTAGAGTGATTGAACGTTTGTTTTGAAATTGCTGCGTTTGTCAGGAGTTTGTCAGGAGATTAGCGCCAATTTGATACTGCTTGTGAGCGATTTGTAGGTGCTTTAAATAGGCGTCTTCAGAGCGACGCCAGCGTATATTAGTCTCGTGGAAGTAGTCCTTCGTCATTAGTGCATCATTGTAACCAGGTGTGTGGTATTGTTGCGGACCGTCCACTAGACGCAGTAAAGTGTAATTTTATCATTGCTAATTTGAACAATCTAAGGTTAGGGCTTGAGCCAGTCTGTTTGTTGTATTGCTGTTGTATTTCTGTTAATGGCTCACACTGGTTGCATACCTGTAGAGTGATTGAACGTTTGTTTTGAAATTGCTGAGTTTGTCAGGAGTTTGTCAGGAGATTAGCGCAAATTTGATACTGCTTGTGAGCGATTTGTAGGTGCTTTAAATAGGCGTCTTCAGAGCGACGCCAGCGTATATTAGTCTCGTGGAAGTAGTCCTTCGTCATTAGTGCATCATTGTAACCAGGTGTGTGGTATCGTTGCGGACCGTCCACTAGACGCGGTAAAGTGTAATTTTATCATTGCTAATTTGAACAATCTAAGGTTAGGGCTTGAGCCAGTCTGTTTGTTGTACTGCTGTTGTATTTCTGTTAATGGCTCATACTGGTTGCATACCTGTAGAGTGATTGAACGTTTGTTTTGAAATTGCTGAGTTTGTCAGGAGTTTGTCAGGAGATTAGCGCTAATTTGATACTGCTTGTGAGCGATTTGTAGGTGCTTTAAATAGGCGTCTTCAGAGCGACGCCGGCGACGCCAGCGACGCCGGCGACGCTCCGTCCCAGTTTGTTATGTTATGTTTCACCCCATCCCAGTGTGCTCTCTCCCCCGAAGACACCCCCTGCGACGTGGGCCTCCACGGCGTCGGAACCCCTCCAACCTCAGCTACCCCCCGCTGACCCCCTGTAAGGATTTTGCTGTCACAGGGGGACTATGGAACTGCCAGTCTGCCACTCGGAAGGCTGACTTCATCCCTGCGTATGCCTCCCTCCAGTCCCTACAATTCCTTGCCCTAACTGAGACCTGGATCACACCTGACAACACCGCCACTCCCGCTGCCCTCTCATCCTCCTTCTCCTTCTCGCACACTCCCCGGCCTTCCGGCCGTGGCGGTGGTACTGGTCTTTTAATTTCCCCCTTGTGGAAATTCTCTGTTCTCCCCATCTCTGACCTGTCCATATCCACTTTTGAATTCCATTTTGTTGCAGTATCCTACCCTACTAACCTTTTTATTGCAGTTATCTATCGTCCTCCAGGGCCCCTGGAAAGCTTCCTTGATGAGCTAGACACCCTTCTCAGCTCCTTCCCTGAGGATGGCACCCCGCTGATTCTCCTTGGAGACTTCAACATCCACCTTGAAGCCTCCCAGGCTGCTGCCTTCCTACCGCTACTCCACTCCTTCGGCCTCTCCCTGCAACACTCTCCTCCAACCCACAAGGCAGGCAATGTCCTAGACCTTGTCTTTGTGAGGAACTGCTCATGCTCTGATTTCACGGTTACCCCTACATACATGCATACATCTGATCACCACTTCATCTCATTCTCCCTCCCTCTTCCTCCCCATCCTCCTCCCCCTCCTCTCACCTACCCTTCCTCAGCCCGCCGTAACCTCCGCTCCCTCTCACCCTCTTCCTTTGCCACCACTGTCACCGCCTCACTCCCCCCTGTCGAATCCTTCTCCAAACTCCCCGCTGACTCTGCATCTGCCACCCTCCTTTCATCTCTCCTCCGCCTTTGACTCCCTCTGTCCCCCTGTCTCAAAGCCGCCTCGCACACCCCCCCCCGTCCCCTTGGATATCTGACACCCTCTGTACCTCCAGGGCCAGCCTCCGTGCAACGGAGAGGAAGTGGAGGAAATCCAGAGACGCTTCAGACCCTTCCGCTGTCACTGCCGCCAAAGCAAAATACTATCAAAAACAAATTCAGAACTCCGCTTCTAACCCCCGGAAACTGTTCTCCATTTTCTCCTCTCCTCAACGCACCGCCTCCTCCTCAGTCCTCCTTTGCTGCTGATGACTTTGCCGATTTCTTCGATGAGAAGGTCACAGTCATCCACAGATCCTTTACAACCACTGCCCCCCTCACTGTGCCCTTCCCCCCCCCCCCTCTAGGCGCATCCCTTCGTTTTCCACTTTCTCCCCCCTTACAGACTCTGATGTTTCTCAACTCCTGCTCTCCCACCGCCCTACAACCTGTGCCGTTGATTACACAGTTAACTCGCCTCACCTGGTTTCTTGGGTCTGAATCGGTTGCTTATTTTAAGGTGGAGACAAAAGCCAGCACACCCTGCGGCTCTCCAGGACCAGGGTTGCCGACCTCTGCTCTAGGGTCTTTCAGCGAACTTATCCCTGGTTATGGGTATGCACTTTGTTGTACGTCGCTCTGGATAAGAGTGTCCGTCAAATGCCAGTAATGTAATGTAATGTTATTGTGGATGAATCACTTTGTTCAAATCTCGGCCAATTACAATTGTGGAGTGGGGTAGTTCTCTTATGGATGAAAAAAAGCTATGAAAGAATGCAGCGTCATCTGTATTTGGGCTGTAGATACTGGCAATTGTGGTATTAATGTTCATTGTACTGTTCATTATATATCTGACTTGTTGAAGAATGTGCACTTTAACCACGTGAATTGTGTGATTCAAAATCTGAGTGTGGCAAATCACAGGTAATTTAAGACATAATGGGTCTTTGTCCCAAACATTATGAAGGACACTGTACCCTAACAGTTGGTACATTATTGACCTTTCCTGGTGGCTCAGTGGGTCTGTGGATAGCACTGTAGCCTCCCAGTAAGAAGGCCCATGGCTTGAGTCACTACAGGGGTCTTTTATATGTTTCGCAAGAAGTTATGAAATGTGGTGCATTCAAAGTGAGAGGAAGACTCCAGGAGCATGACCTTACACCATACTTCAAGTGTTCCCTTAGAAATGGAGGCTAGTATGCTACAAAATGATTTTTTATTAGGCATCCTACATGCCTTTAAGTGCAGTGCAGTCCGTATTTGGACAGTCATACCATTTCTGTGGCGGACAAGGTGCAGACTGTCACCTGTAAATTGAGGGTATTTACATCAAGATTGGGAGATCCATGTAGGAATTGCATCCCTTTTTTACAATCCCTCCATTTTAGGGGACCAAACTTAATTGGACACTTGGCTTCCCAGCTGTTTCTGATGAGTTGGGTAAACTCAATCGCTTCATTATTTGTCTTGATCCTCGGCTTTTGATTGCCTTTGGAGTCTGTCTTTGGTGTTTGTCAGCATAAGGACCAGAATTGTGCAAATGGCAGTCACGGAAGCTGAGAAATAAGAAAAAAAGGGACAGGCACAGGCCAAATAGGCTAACAAAAATAAACGGTTTGAAACATCATTAATATTAAAATGTCATTACAAATAATCAACCAACATATAACAAGACAAACACTTTTGGGCCTTTCCCCTATGCCTCCCTCAAGTGGGATGACACTGTGGGAACCTGTCATTCCCAACAACAAACCAAAAAATAAAACATTGTAAGAGGGGAAAAAAGAAGAACAACTTCACAAACTACAGAAGCTACACTGCAAGATGCAAAGCACTAGTTGAGCAGGATGGCCAGGCTACAGTTCGCTAATGTAACAGGCTCAGAAGGACACCAAACACCTTCGATGCAGATTGTAGACAACGAACACTGAGAAAGCAGGAGCACAGAGAAAAGATATGTCAGGCTTAATGACAGACAGTTCCGCAGCCACATACAGTCTCTGCAGCGGATATGACATCAGCATAAAGGCATTAGACAAGACAGTCTCTCAACAATATGGCTTTTATCTTATTAGGCTTTTAGTAGGGTCTTATTGCATCCCACAGCAAACGGAGTAGTATTACTTGTTACAAATTAACAGAAATTGAATTTTATCAAGTCACTATAAAAATAAAATACATTTCCAAAACAGTAGCACATACACTCACCCAGGACTTATTACACTTACTTATTCATGCAATTATCTAATCAGCCAATTGTGTGGCAACAGTACAATGCATACAATCATGTAGATACGGGTCAGGAGCTTCAGTTAATGTTCACGTCAACCATCAGAATGTGGAAAAAAAAAGTGATCTAAGTCACTTTGAGCATGAAATGATTGTTGGTGGCAGGTATGGTTTAGGTATCTCACACACTAGTTTTCAAAGAATGGTGCAAAAAACAAAAACACACAATGCATCATAACGTTAAGTGGATAGGCTACAGTAGTAGAAGTCTAAAAAATAAGTCTAATAAATACCTAATAAAGTGCTCACGGACTGTATGTGTATGTCACATGAACTGAAATTGCACTTTTTACTTGTGAGTGATCATTAAGAGCAAATGGGAATTAAGATATGTTCCATAGGAAAATGAAATGAAAATACAGAGATATGCTTTCTTCTTTTAATAAATCCTAGTGGTACAACATTTTATTAGAATAAAAATATAGTCATACCAGTTGTCACATGTGGGGTACAGAGGAACCAACACAGATGCAGGGGTAACGTGCAAAAGGCAGGCTTTATTTAACAAGGGGCAGACAAGAATGTAGTCCAAAAAACAAAAAACAGGCAAAATCAAGGATAAAGACCAAACCAGTGGAAGTACAAATCGAAATCCAAGAAACACAGTCAAAAGCCAGGCAGATGTAAAAAAACCCAGAAAAATCTAAAACTGAAAAACCAGAGAGAAAGCCGCAAGGCCAAAGGACCAGGGACGAGGAGGCTAGAACTCAGGGAAAGGAATACAAGGGCACAGAACTCGAAAAACTTGGAGAGGCGAACTAGCAAAGAGCAACTGAGAAGGACAGGTATAAATACACATGGTAATGAGAACCTAGGTGGGGGCATGGGAGTGAGGGTGGTCTAACAAATAAACATCAGGTGAGAAACACGAAAGGACAATAATACAATAACGAGGGAAGCACGAAGAAGCGGACTGGATTCACAAAGACACACATGAAATACAAACGGCTCCGGAATAGGGAGTGGACAATTGCATAGAGCAGGTGCAAACACTTCGCTGAATCAAGGCAAGCAATTTATATACTGATTATAACTGATTTAAAATCTTTTACACGCAAGTTCTGCTCCTATTCCCACACCTTCAAATGCATGTCCCCACAGTCACCCTGTTTCCCCACTCTATTTAAATTTCCTTTGAAATGCCTTGATTTGAGGTCTAGGTGCCGATAACTATTTGTCTTTGGCCTAACCAGGAAACCTGAAATTATTGGAGTGTTTTGAGAATACATTGAGGCACAGACATCACAGGGGAAGACGAATGCAATGAACTATGAATAAATAAACAGAAGACCAGACATGAATAATGCAAAATAATAAATTACAGGAATAACAAAATTAAACTAACAGACAGAACTCAGGAACATGACACCTGTAGCAGGGAAAAGACATGTCACAGGCTAAATGACAGACAGGTGTTGTTAAATGAGAGTATGCGGCTTTAAGTGTGTGTGTGTGTTTGTGTTCGCACTGGGCACATGTGTGTGTAGCCATGTGGGAAGGTTGAATGTTCTCCTGAATATGTGCGGTTATACAGGCATGCTTGCACACCGTAGACATGTGTTTCAAGGAGAACAGAGAAACTAAGATGGAGGGAAGTTTGAAACTAGCTGGAGCTAGTGAGTAAACTATGGTGCATGGAGTTGCGAAACAGATCAAGGATAACCTTGCGGTCATCAGTGTGTGTTGAGATCAGTAATGCCGTGTTATGACCGGTCTATGCGTGACGTATATTAAATCTAACACGGCACGGCAGATGGCTTGCAGCCAACCAAAAGAAAATGTGTACAGTAACCATAAAACACATTGAGCATTAAAAGTCATGTACATTCAGTCACAGGAATTATGGTTGAGTTTAAGCTAGCTATATGCCAACAATAGCCTAATCTGCATGTCTTTGGACTGTTGGAGGAAACCCACGCAAACACAGGGAGAACATGTAAACTCCACACAGAGAGGTCCCGGGATTCAAACCCAGGACCTCCTTGTTGTGAGGTGGCAGTGCTACCCACCCCATGTGCCACCCCACTGGCTCTAAGTGATGTCAATCATTGTGTGCTTCGAACGCTCAAGAAAAATCCTGCATATGATGTGAAGAAGAGTCTTCTATGAATCTTTGAGGCAAGAACACATAGGCTACTACTGTTCTTAAAACAACAACAACATGTTGTTCACTGTTAGTACAGCTAGCTAGTTACTTAGCTAGCTAGCTAGCTAAGTAAGTCTCTGTTTCCACGCACTGTTTTGCAACAAAAATTAACAGTACAAGTCATTTGTTGCTTTTCATTGTGTTTGTAGACTACTTTTGATAGTGTACATGTGGTTAGCCCTGCGGTTAATCTTAACCAACATTAGCTGGCTAGCTAGCTAGCTAGGTGGAAGCTCCTAGCTCCCCTCTTCAAACCCAACATGTGGACAAACAAATTAAGGCTCTTTACTTTGTCCTATTGTTTAAGGTCTTTAATTTCTTTGAACGTGTTCTCAGGGTAGACTGAACTAAAAATGAAAAGGAAACGGGATATTCAAAACTGCTTCATTAAGAAGGAACCTCAGGCAGAGAACAGGGACAGTGCAGATCAGGCTGAGAGCACTGAAAGCAACAAATGTCAGGGTGACGGTCAGCCTGAATGCAGCCAGGGACCATCATGTGTTGAAAAAAAGGGCCAGACCAGCAGCCATGGACTTTCAGGTGAAAATGCAGACATGAAGAAAATCATTTAAAATGTAGTCATATTCATACCACATATTAGCCTATATCATTAGTTGTTTTGCAGGATTTTACAGTTGTTCATGAGTGAACAAAATAATTGACTAAATTACCTACTTTAAAAATTAATTTTCAGATAATCACTGTATAACATACACTGCCTGGCCAGCTGGATTTAACTAAGCTGCAGTGATTAATATGTTTTAGCTGGCAACAAGTTATTTAAATGTAACTGATGCAGTGTGAGTAGCTTCTCATTTCTTAAACAACCATGTCGGAAGACATATCCTGTGGTCATGGAAAAGATATTAATCTGTTTCAGAAGGGTCAAATTATTGGCCTGCATCAAGCAAAGAAAACAACTAAGGAGATTGCTGAAACTACTAAAATTGGGTTAAGAACTGTCCAATGCATTATTAAAACCTGGAAGGATAGTGGTGTACCATCATCTGCGAGGAATAAATGTGGTCGGAAAAAAATCTTGAATGATCGTGATCGGTGATCACTTAAATATTTGGAGAAATCTTATCGTGAAAAATCAACAGCAGAACTCACGGCTATGTTTAACAGTGAAAGTAAGAGAATTTCCACATGCACAATGCAAAGCCAACTCAAGGGATTAGGACTAAACAGCTGTGTAGCCTTAAGAAAACTACTCATCAGTGAGGCTAATCGGAAAAAAGGCTTCAATTTGCTAGGGAGCATAAAGATTGGACTCTGGAGCAATGGAATAAGGTCATGTGGTCTGATGAGTCAAAATTTACCCTTTTCCAAAGTGATGGGCGCATCAGAGTAAGAAGAGAGCCGGATGAAGTGATGCACCCATCATGCCTAGTGCCTACCGTACAAGCCTGTGGGGGCAGTGTCATGATCTGGGGTTGATGCAGTTGGTCAGGTCTTGGTTCAGCAACGTTATGCGCCCAAAGAATGAGGTCAGCTGACTAACTGAATATACTGAATGACCAGGTTTTTCCATCAATGGATTTTTTTCTTGGCACGGGCATATTCCAAGATGACAATGCCACGATCGGGCTCAAATTGTTAAAGAGTGGTTCAGGGAGCATGAGACATCATTTTCACACATGGAATGGCCACCACAGAGTCCAGACCGTAACCCCATTGAGAATCTTTGGGATGTGCTGGAGAAGGCTTTGTGCAGCGGTCGACTCTCCCATCATCAATACAACATCTTGGTGAAAGATTAATGCAACTTTGGACGGAAATCAATGTGACATTGCAGAAGCTTATCGAAACAATACCATGGCGAATGTGTGCCCTAATCAAAGCTAAAGGTAGTCCAATGAAATATTGTATTGTGAGTGTGTGACTTTTTTTTTTTGGGACGGGCAGTGTAATTTCTAAACATGTCACATGGATGTAGGTCATCATTCATTCATTCATTCATTCATTATCCTAACCCGCTTATCCTGAACAGGGTCGCAGGGGAGCTGGAGCCTATCCCAGCATACATTGGGCGAAAGGCAGGAATACACCCTGGACAGGTTGCCAGGTGAGCAGGGCCTTTGACATTCGCAGGTCAAGTGAGATTAAAACACCCCTCAAAAAATGCCGCTTGCTACATAAACCAAAAGCTTTTTCACTCAGTTCAGCTACAAGCTGTGTGTGACCACATCGATATCTATGTGGGCTGGCCAGGCTCAGTACACGACTCTCGTGTACTGAAAAATAGTCCAATGACCTCAGTGGCTTATCCACTTGCAGGACACAGCAGTTTAGGGGATGGAGGCTATCCTTGCATCTTGACACCCATCACTGTGATCACAACATACAGGGAGCCAATGACAGATCCAACCCTGGCCCAATTCGGAAAGTTTACATACACTTAGCTTGAAATCCTTAAAACTCATTTTTAATCACTCCACAGATTTCATGCAAACTATTGTGTTGGCAAGTCAATTAAGATATCTACTTTATTCATGACACAAGTAATTTTTCCAACAGATTATTTCACTTTTAATTCACTAGGCTATATCACAATTCCAATGGATCAGAAGTTTACATACATTAAGTTGACTATACCTTGTGGTGGCCCGATCAGGAATCGGTACACCACTGGAGTGGAACGGCCCGTGCGCCGGCGCCAAGCGCTAGGAAACATCATTAACTACGTGTATTTCCCCAGGTCGTATTTAACAGAGCCGCACCGGGGAGAGAGCCGGCGAGGAGAATCAGCACCATGGCCAGTGACACGGGGAAAGACGCATGGGGAATGTGAGGAAGAAATGATTAACCTTTCTCATTGGACAGGCGCAGCCGTATGCCAGCCACATGGCTAAAACCCAATATTGCAATTGTAAAGCAACAGGCCAGATTTCCCTATCAGTTTGTATTAAGGGAGGCCAGGCCTCCCCTAGGAAATTCGCTTTTCATAGAAGTCAATGTAATGCATTTTTTTTTCATGCCAATATGTGATTGGCCAGATCACTGAAAATGGGTGGGCAACGGAGGCCTGGCCTCACCATGCATTGTGTCCAGGGCTGAAAGATTGACATTTTGTTCGTCCAATCACATGCTACTGGTTCATTTGGAATCAACTGTCCTTTCCTTTCCTATTCAACACAGAAGCCATTTTGAGAATTCGCTAGTCACTTCAGTCAAACAAACACTCGCCATAGTGGCCCATCAACTTGTGCTTTTCAGGAAATTTAGACAACACCCCTGGCTATCATCCCTGGAGTTTATAGCTCATTTGGCCAAACACTTTTGCTTAAAACTACCTCGGAAGTCGGCGAGATTCTGGCGCTATTTGAGATCTTGGGCTGGAGATATGCAGATTCCAGATACTAGGGAGTGAGAATGACATTCAATAGGTCATGTTAGACACCATTTGGGATTTATTGAACAGTTTTATTTTTAATGTAGTCCATTTCGTTTTATTACAAGTCAATTTAATAATCTTCCATATCAAATTACTGAATTGTTGCTCTGTGAGGAAATTCACTCTAAATACGAATAGAGTGCTGCCCTCTAGTGGATAACGTTAACGTTAGATAAAGCCAACTGGAACCATATTTTTACATATTTTATATTAAATATATTGAATAAAACTACATATGATAAAGAAAGTGTTATCTTATCTTTTTTATATGCTAAGCTTGATTAAATTGGTGATTACATGTTGAAGCTGTAGAAGAATGAAAAATGTAAGCTAAACAAAATTGTTTTTAACTACATAATTAAAATTCCTGCCTTTTACACATGTTCACTTGGCATTTATATTACATCCAAATGTCATTTCTCAGCTTAATTATCAGGCAGGCTCATAGACTTACAGCAATGTCATTTCTTCAGGAAGGCACAAGGCTAAGCTCTGCACAATGAATTTCATCAGCCAGAACTTTCTGACTGTAGCTTACACTCCAAATAGTATGCCTTTGGCCAGCACAAAGACAGATAAGAGAACAGGGAACATTCCATCGTGAGTGAAGTGAGCAAGCGGAAAAAAATTGCCTCCTCAATTCTGGAAGTCACCAGCCTCCACTGCTCCAGACGCAGCTCCAGGTTGGCAGCTCGACAACACATTTTAATCACCAAAGAAAATTCTCTGCCTTATACAAAGTTCCTACCGGATCGTTTGTACCAAGAACTTTTCCTGTTCTTCTGAGAGCATGATTCATCTCCGCCAGAGATCATATCTTCCCCTACACCCACTGGGTGGAAAGCGACCACCAAAAAGAAAAACTGCGCCCAGGATTCCTGCACGACAGCACCAGCCTCCAAGCAGCCTGGAGTCCCAACCTGCCACTGTAGCCAGTGAATTCCAGCAAAAGCAACTGGCCAGCAGCCCAGTCCTGTCCACTTTGGTCTCCATCCAAGGATTGCTGTCAGACATGGATGTTAGGATCCAAGCTCTGGAGTCACAATGTCATCCTACGGCAGCCCTCGCCAGGCTACCCGACGAAGGAGAACTGTCAGCAGGATTCCCCAGTTACTCCATCCCCCAACCACCCATCAATGAGACCTTCCTGGCCAGGAGATCGCTCGCACAGCAGGTCTGGCTGTGGCCACTGATGTGTCTTTCTTTCCAGTGTCTTTCTTTCAGTTATCTGAGTGTAATTACAAAAATTTATCTGTGAGGCGTACCCTGATAGGCATATAGAGCTTGCTCTATTGTCGGATCTGACCATCACCTATGGCGGCTCCCTGTTTTACGAATACAAGTCCTTCTCAGCTAAAGCCGCCATGTACATTCATTCATTCTTGCTTTGATAAAAACGGTAGCTAGATTTTTAAGCATTAACTGCTCTTTTCAGGTCCTGCCAAAGTGTCTCTATTGGATTCAAGTCAGGACTTGACAAGTCACCACACCAAAAAAAAAGTTTTGATTATTTTCAATAATCAGAATTGGCTCACCGGGGCCCCCTGCTGGAGCCAGACCCGGGAGGGGAGCTCGTCGGCGAGCGTCTGGTGGCCGGGCCTTATCCCATGGGGCCCGAACTGGTCACGTGGGGTCGCCGCCCTGTGGGCTCACCACCTGCAGGGGTCGGCATCGGAGTCGGGTGCTTTGCCCAAAGGGCAGTGGGCAAAGGCGGGGATCCGGGCGTGCTGATCCTCGGCGTCGCAGACTGGTTCTGGGGACGTGGAACGTCACCTCTCTGGTGGGGAAGGAACCGGAGCTAGTGTGGGAGGCGGAGCGGTACCAACTAGATATAGTTGGGCTCACCTCCACGCACAGTACTGGTTCCGGAACCAAACTCCTGGAGAGGGGCTGGACTCTGTTCTTTTCTGGATACTCACAAGCCACCGGCTAAGCGCCACTGTGTTGGAGTTCCACCCGGGGAACGAGAGGGTCGCCTCTCTGCGACTACGTGTCGCTGAGGGGAAAGCTCTGACTGTCATTTGTGGTTATGCACCAAACGGCAGTTCAGAGTATCCGGCCTTCTTGGAGTCACTGGGCGGCATCCTGGAAAGGGTGCCACCCGGAGACTCCATAGTTCTGCTGGGCGACTTCAACGCTCACATGGGCAATGACGGAGAAACCTGGAGGGGGGTGATTGGGAGGAATGGCCTGCCTGATCTGAACCCAAGCGGTGTTTTGTTATTAGACTTTTGTGCTGGTCATGGATTGTCGATAACAAACGCCATGTTCAAGCATAGGGTAGCTCATAAGTGTACTTGGTACCAGAGCACCTTAGGCCAAAGATCGATGATCGACTTTGTGGTCGTATCATCAGACCTGCAGCCGTATGTCTTGGACACTCGGGTGAAGAGAGGAGCAGAGCTGTCAACTGATCACCACCTGGTGGTGAGTTGGATCAAGTGGCCGGAGAGGCTGCCGGACAGACCCAGTAAACCCAAACGTGTAGTGAGGGTGAACTGGGAACTTCTGGCGGAGGCCTCTGTTCGTGAGGTCTTCAATTCCCCATCCTGGGGGAAGCTGGGGACATGGAGTCCAAGAGGGCCATGTTCAAAGCCTCCATTGCAGAGGCGGCAAGCAGGAGCTTTGGCCAGAAGGTCATCGGTGCCTGTCAGGGCGGCAACCCAAGAACCCGCTGGTGGACACCAGCGGTGAGGGAGACCGTCAAGCTGAAGAAGGAGGCCTTTCGGGCTTGGCTGGCCCAGGGGTCCCCTGAAGCAGCAGACAGGTACCGGGTGGCCAGAAGGGCTGCGGCTTCGGCAGTCGCTGAAGCAAAAAACCGGGTATGGGAGGAGTTCGGGGAGGCTATGGAGAAGGACTTTCGGTTGGCCTCGAGGAAGTTCTGGCAAACCATCCGACGACTCAGAAAGGGAAAGCAGGGCTTGTCTCAGGCTGTTTTCAGCAGGGGAGGGAGACAACTGCTGACCTGGACTGGGGATATTGTCGGGCGGTGGAAAGAGCACTTCGAGGAGCTCCTGAACCCGAACAACACGTCCTCTGTGGAAGAGGCAGAGCCCGAAGACTCGGGGGAATCTGCACCTATATCCCTGGCGGAAGTTGCTGAGGTAGTCAAAAAGCTCCTCAGTGGCAAGTCGCCGGGTGTAGATGAGATTCGCCCTGAGATGCTGAAGGCTCTGGACATTGTTGGGCTGTCTTGGCTGACACGCCTCTTCAGTGTCATGTGGAGGTCGGGTACAGTACCTGCAGAGTGGCAGACCGGGGTGTTGGACCCCATTTTCAAGAAGGGGGACCGGAGGGTGTGCTCCAATTATCGGGGTATCACACTCCTCAGCCTCCCTGGGAAAGCTTACTCTAGGGTGCTGGAAAGGAGGCTCCGACCGACGGTCGAACCTCGTATTCAGGAGGAGCAATGTGGCTTCCGTCCTGGTCGTGGAACAGTGGACCAGCTCTTTACCTTGGCAGGGTTGCTGGCGGGGTCATGGGAGTTTGCCCATCCAGTCCACATGTGCATTGTGGACTTGGAGAAGGCTTTCGACCGTGTCCCCCGGGAAACCCTGTGGGGTGTACTGCGGGAGTATGGGGTACCGGGGCCGTTGTTACGAGCCATCAGGTCCCTGTATAACCAAAGTGAGAGCTGTGTCCGCATTCTCGGCACAAAGTCAAGCACGTTCCCTGTGGGTTACCCCTTGTCACCGGTCCCTGTTTGTGGTATTCATGGACAGGATCTCAAGGCGCAGCCGAGGTGAGGAGAGTGTCTGGTTTGGTGACCTCAGAATCGTATCTCTGCTTTTTGCAGATGATGTGGTTCTGCTGGCTTCATCGGACCGTGACCTTCAGCACGCGCTGGAACGGTTTGCAGCCGAGTGTGAAGCGGTCGGGATGAGAGTCAGCACCTCCAAGTCCGAGGCCATGGTTCTCTACCGGAAAACGGTGGATTGCTCCCTCCGGGTTGGGAACGAGTCTTTGCCCCAAGTGAAGGAGTTCAAATATCTTGGGGTCTTGTTCACGAGTGAGGGTAGAAGGGAGCGTGAGATCGACAGGCGGATCGGTGCAGCGTCAGCAGTAATGCGGGCGTTGCACCGGACCGTCGTGGTGAAGAGGGAGCTGAGCCGGAAGGCGAAGCTCTCGATTTACTGGTCGATCTACCTCCCAACCCTCACCTATGGTCAGAAGCTTTGGGTAGTGACCGAAAGAACGAGATCGCGTATACAAGAGGCCGAAATGTGCTTCCTCCGTAGGGTGGCCGGGCTCAGCCTTAGAGATAGGGTGAGGAGCTCGGACATCCGGAGGGAGCTCGGAGTAGAGCCGCTGCTCCTTCGCATCGAAAGGAGCCAATTGAGGTGGTTCGGGCATCTGATCAGGATGCCTCCCGGGCGCCTCCCTTTGGAGGTTTTCCGGGCTCGTCCAACTGGGCGGAGACCCCGAGGGAGACCAAGAGCCCGCTGGAGAGATTATATATCTCTCCTGGCCTGGGAACGCCTCGGGATCCCCCAGGAGGAACTAGAATGCGTTGCTGGGGAGAGGGACGCCTGGAATACGCGGCTTTGCCTGCTGCCACTGCGACCCGACTCCGGATAAGCGGGTGATGATGGATGGATGGATGGATGGAGATGTGGACTTGCATTTGACTTGACAAATAACCAGACATTCTCCTAAATATTTTTCTGGGACAGAACAGAATTCATGGTTCCTTCAAAAATGGCAAGTTTCCAGGTTTTAAGGCAGCAATGCTGTGAGATCAGATGGGTATTGAGGTTTCTCATGGTTTCCACTTTCATAGTCTCATGAATCCATTCTTTGCACAGTCTCGTTCTTATTGTAGGGCCATGAACACTGACATTAGCTGAGGCTAGAGAGGCCTGCAGGTCTTCGGCTGTTCTTCTGGGATCATTTGTGACATGCTGGAAGAGTTGTCGCGGCACCCATGGTTTGGTGGAGTCCCAGAGCTTTAGAAATGGCTTTGTAATCATTTTACAGATTAATATATTTCAACAACATTTTCATCTGGGATTTACTTTGATCATTGCATACCAACCCTATGAATTTGTATTATTTAAAGCAGTTCTGCAAAGAAAAGTGGGCTAAGATTTC
The DNA here is from genome assembly GCF_963514075.1 of Conger conger. Classification (NCBI taxonomy): domain Eukaryota; kingdom Metazoa; phylum Chordata; class Actinopteri; order Anguilliformes; family Congridae; genus Conger; species Conger conger. The sequence continues at coordinate 42,249,926 of NC_083766.1, forward strand.
TGATTGATATGAAACTATAGGAAGTGTTTGATTGCAGTTACCCACAAAAGTGATTTGTGGGTGACTGTCATTAAGTCGCTGTGTATACCCAGTAGTTAGCAATGACTTTGTTTAATTGGTGGGTAGTAACATACTACATTTACTCTGTTACATTTACTTGAGTACGTTTTTTAATAAATTGTACATGTAAAACCCCACAGCTAACCCAATGACGGAATTTAGCGGGGGCCGAAGGGGGTTTTGCGTGCTTGTCCTTCTGGCGTTGCTGGGAGAACATTAGTTGGGTTAATTATTATCCTCCGTACAAGAACAGAGCACAATTATGTTTAAGAATATACTGGGTCCGTTGCCATGGGTCGGATATGGATTGACCTGCCCCATATCCCGCTTACAGCTGGCCAGAAACGGATCAGTACAATTCTTAATATTCTCCGTTCTCAAATGGGGCCGTATTGTACGCTTGGTGGTTACTATAGTTTTACTCGTTTATCTGACTCCATTTAAAATATAATTTAGAAATTTGGGTTTGCAACTTGGGCGGCACGGATGGTGCAGTGGGTAGCACTGCCGCCTCACAGCAAGGAGGTCCTGGGTTCGAATCCCCGTCGGCCGGGGCCTCTCTGTGCAGAGTTTGCATGTTCTCCCCGTGTCTGCGTGGGTTTCCTCCGGGTACTCCGGTTTCCTCCCACAGTCCAAAGACATGCATGTTAGGCTGATTGGAGAGTCTAAATTGCCCATAGGTATGAGTGTGTGAGTGAATGGTGTGTGTGCCCTGCGATGGACTGGCGACCTGTCCAGGGTGTATTCCTGCCTTTCGCCCAATGTATGCTGGGATAGGCTCCAGCCCCCCTGCAACCCTGATCAGGATAAGCAGGTTCAGATAATGGATGGATGGATGGTTTGCAACTTACGCGGACCTCGGGAGTGATTACATTCGACTTGTACCTGCGCCACCATTACTCAATAGATGCTCCCGGGATTAGCATTACTGCTGAAATCTCAGTTCGGTGGAGAACTCAGAGGCTGAGGGTCCAGTCAACACAATACATGCAAACCTGCCATGATAGTTGCGAGCCCAGGTCGGCGTAGCATTAACTGGGCTCCTTAGAGCTAATTTGGCAAGAACTGGCGCCGTAACGCCCATGGGTTCCCTTCGCACCAGATTACAAGAGCCGTGCGTCCCCCGACCCTTAAGGGACAGAAATTGCTGGCCGCACAGCTTAGAACTACCACAGATGTACCGCCCCGCCGATCGGTCGGTCTTTGGCCACCATTTCCCCCTGAGTATTTCAGTTGTAATTTAGGCTGAAAAGGTACAAGATGAATTAGAGTCATGGAGATCACGCAAGTTACAAGCAAAATAGTTTATTCGCAGACAGGTAGGTTATTAGCTTTAGAATATCACAATCAAGTATAAAATATACAAATTAAGAATAGAGATAGAGTAAATAATCATACCTAGCCTGCTTGGACTACACACAAACACAGAGTATAGAATATGCCGTATGGAAAGTCGAATACGATCTTCCTGATACTTACATACACGTACAATATGCTGTGTGGGAAGTCGAATACGATCTTCCACTGCTACACATACATACATACATACACAAGACATGTTGTGTGGGAAGTCGAATACGATCTTCCCAGATTGGTCTGTCTCCCTTGCTTTTATGCCAAATCATACGTTTGAAACCAGGTGGCAGTGCCATAAATCAACCTGGAGGGGTGGTCAAATCTGGAATTTAGACCCCCACCCTTGGGGGTTGTTGAGTAGGGAAAATGAGATGATTACCAGGAGAGGACGTGTAGGTTTTCCCTTGGGATACTGAAACTATAGTTTATTAAATTCCATTTGGTATGAAATGTATCTCATCCGATTCCTTGATTTTATCAGATCACATCCATACCAAACAGATTACCCTTATGTTTTATTATGTTGCAGTTATCATGAAACTTCCCTCCTGATTATCCATTTTACATGCAATTCCTGTTACCATTACATAAGACTTAATGAAATAATACAAGGATCACATGGGCAATGTTTTCAAGGTGTTACCGGGTCTATTTACTATCTTAATAGCAGTTTTGAATATTTAATCTAAGAGAGCAGTCACCGGTGTAATGACAGCAGTGCCCAAATGAGGGCACTGTGGCATTGTCCGGAGTCTTCCCCCTTGGAAGTGACCAGGTATGGGGTCACAGGGAGGTCACCAATGTTCGGGAGGATTCTTTTCCCATGACCCAACTGGCCTTGGACCACTCATACATCTTAACTCCCCAACAGGTAATCTAAACAACATTGAAACCCCAGCTCTCAGGCCCCTCACAAATGGCAGCCCTTCCTGACCTTAACCACTATGCTACAGGCCGCCCCATCATATCTATGAATGCTGTAGTTGGGAGTTTTCATGATAACTGCATTATGCTGTAAATATGTTTTTGTGCCTCTCATGGTAATATACCTTTTGGATAAACCTGATTTGGGTGAATGAAAGGAAAGGAGACATTCCAGACTGTTTGGTTTCTTCTCCTTGTCTCCGAAATCCAGGCCTTAGTTCTTGACCCTAAAAGTGAGTCACCCATCTATAATTTACAGCCAGGCCCACCAGGCAGGGGGCTAAAACACATGGCTTCTACAGAGACAACTTTTGCCCAGTTTCCCCTCGGCTCCTGAATGGTTATGCTATCAAAGGTAGACTGTTACAAAAACTAGACCATTACACCAGTCACACTGAACCAATCAGAATAACACCAAACATCACTATATTCTGACCTGGGATTATCATGAAACATCTTTATACCATCTCCAATATTCCTGTTCTGGAATGTGAGAAAGGAAGGTGCCTCTAAGAATCCTTCTCTAGCTCTCCCCCACAGACATGTGTGCCAACGGTGGGGGCTAACAATGTATGCTCCAGGAGGGGGAAGTCAGCAAGCTGACCAGCGCATGAGACCAAATGTTACTTATGACTGGCTGACATACATGTAATAGTTCTTTTTTACTTTTACTCCATTATATTCAGCTCCATTTCTCTCACTACATTTTCAATTCATTTTTCAAGTTCTGTTCAATTTTTTCTCAGAGTTTGCCAGGTGTCTGGGTAAATGATGGAAAGTTCCGCCATGCCTCACAAATAAAGATGTGTAGGTACAGATACAGCATAAAGCTCTCTGGGAATCATTCTTGCTCATTCATTATTTCAATGTCTTTTCACTTCTCTATTTCAGGTTTGGTCTGCTAAAAAAGCCTACCCTGGATCCCTCCATCATCCAGAACTACCGCCCGGTATCTCTTCTTCCTTTCCTTTCTAAAACTTTAGAACGAGCCGCTTCTACTCAACTTTCTTCCTTCTTTTCTAACAACAACTTGCTAGACCCCCATCAGTCTGGCTTCAGATCGGGCCACTCGACAGAGACTGCGCTCCTCTCCGTCAGTGAGACACTTCATGCCGCACGAGCAGCCTCCCTCTCCTCTATCCTCATTCTTCTAGATCTCTCTGCTGCCTTCGACACTGTGGATCACTCCATCCTCCTGTCTGCCCTGTCAGCAACGGGCATCTGTGGCACAGCCCTGGACTGGATTGAGTCCTACCTCTCTGGTCGCTCCTTCCAGATTGCCTGGGCTGGTTTGGTATCGACACCTCGGCCCCTCGCCACAGGAGTTCCCCAGGGCTCAGTCCTTGGCCCGCTTCTTTTTTCTCTCTACACTCGCTCCCTTGGCCCTGTGATCACTGCACATGGGCTATCCTACCACTGCTATGCGGACGATACCCAACTCTTCGTCTCGTTCCCGCCGTCTGATACGCAGGTTTCAGCCCGTATCTCTGCTTGCCTGAGGGACATCCAGTGCTGGATGGACAACCACCATCTAAAGCTCAACCCAGGTAAAACTGAAATGATATTCATCCCTGCTAATACCTCTCCCCATCTGGATCTCTCCATTTCTCTCAGGGATACCACACTCACGCCGTCACCCAGTGCAAGGAACCTCGGCGTGGTGATGGACAGCAGACTGTCCCTTTCCGAGAACATTACGGCGGTGACCTGGTCTTGCAGGTTCTTCCTATACAACATACGGAGAATCCGCCCCTTTCTCACCCCCTACTCGACCCAGCTCCTGGTCCAAGCGATGGTTCTGTCCCGCCTGGACTACTGCAATTCCCTCTTGGCTGGCCTCCCAGCGTCCGCCATCAGACCCCTCCAACTCATCCAGAATGCAGCAGCTCATCTGGTCTTCAACCTTCCCAAATACTCGCACGTCACCCCCCTGCTTACTTCCCTCCACTGGCTGCCTGTCATGGCTCGCATCAAATTCAAAACATTGGTGCTAGCCTTCCAAGCAGTTAAAGGGTCTTCCCCAGCTTATCTGCAAAAAATCATCAGACCCTACACCCCTGCCAGACCTCTTCATTCAGCCTCCACAGGCCGCTTGGCACCTCCCCCACCTCTGTTCTGGCTCCACGGTGGTGGAACGAACTCCCCGTTGAGGTCAGAACTATAGAATCTCTCCCCACCTTCAAGCGCAAGCTGAAGACGCACCTCTTCAAGCAGCACCTCTCCCCATCCCTCCCTACCTCCCTGTGAACCTTAATTGTTGTCTCTGTGACTTGCTTTGTGTATCAGTATTTTTAGTTGGCTAGGTAAGCAGTGTTTGGATAGTTCACTTTGGTGACTTTTGCTCTGTTTGTTTGTTTGTTTGTTCAAAAAAAAAAAAAAAAAAAAAAAAAAGGCCCTTGTCCTTATCTTTGTTGTACAGGTAGCAGTTGAAATTGTACTTACCTCTAGGGTCTTTCAGCGAACTTATCCCTGGTTATGGGTATGCACTTTGTTGTACGTCGCTCTGGATAAGAGCGTCTGCCAAATGCCAATAATGTAATGTAATGTAATGTAATGTTTGACGCCAGAGAGAAAGAGGTAGAGCTCTTTGTGAAACCGAAAGTCCTGACTTAATCCTATCCCCAAGTGTCAACAGACTAATCGCTAAAGCTTGGCTTGTAGCCTTTTATTTAAAAAAACTTGAAATAGAAACACAACTAATGAACCAAAAGGCCAATCTTGCAACCCCAAACAAGACAAGGAGAAAAAGGGAATAAGCAAAATCAAAAATTACAATTAACATTTTACAACAACTATTTTTGAAGGGACCTGGAAACCAGGCCTCTTATGTAGCCCAGTGCTGGTGGGCAGCACATATTCTTACAGTCTGCCCCGAACAGACGTTACAGCTTTAAAGCCAAAAGTCGAGTGCCAAAAAACGGATTTATTCTGCTCACACACAGATATATTCTGCTAACACTCAAACCACTGGGCACACACTCAAATGTGTTAAAAATTTTAGGCTACATACCGACACATTTTGTGGATGATCTGACCTAAATCAGACACATGGGCATGTTGTAAAAAAATTCTTGCTTTTTAAAAGTGCAAAACCTGTATATTGCCTCCAGCTTTAATATCCAAAATTGCCAATACACTATACAGAGGACCATTCTAAGAGCATGAATTAGGCCCTTTGAGAGAAGTTTCTGAATATACAGTGATGAGTACATGTTGTTTGAAGTACAGTCTACATATACAGGGATAGACCTTGGTGTAGAACAGGCCGATCTTATTATTGTGGCTGATAAATTTATTTTTCCTTCAGCATTTGCAAACATTTCACTTAGTCTTTGTGATTAATAAATCATTTTTCAGGTATCCCTGATATACTAAATGTATTAGGTTCACAAAAATGTTGTGATCGTAATTGCTGCATTCAGAATTCCTTGTTTAGAACATGCTATGCTGTTGCAACCAGCAGATGGGGCAAAGAAAACCCGTCATGAGCCTGTTTTTAAAGTCTAAAGAGTAAAAAACCTTCAGATGAAAAGTCAAGCCTGATCTTGTAGCCAATGTCTCGTGACAAGTGGCTAAGAACTTGAACATGTCTGTTCTTGACTACTGATCCTTTGGAAGAAAAGCAAAGATCTACAAATGGTCTGAGACAGTGTCTGGGAAGAAAACAAAATCTAAATGGAAATTAGACATTGATAAACGTGTATGCACGTGTGCGCATATATATATACATGTGTCAGGAGAGTGTAGATTTTGTAAGATTTTGTTGCATTCTATTACTTTAGAATTTATGTATTTATATTGTATAGCTTGCAGTAGAACTGGATAATTCATGTTCATGCAAATATAACCTTTAATGTTATCACATCCCTCATCACTGTCTAGTCCACGATAAGACTCCCGACTTTGACCATCAGTAACTTTCCATGAGATCAGCTATCAGCCGTTTCATTTACATATCAAGTCAATTCTTTGCTGCTTCAGTGCACCGACAACATTATGGCTGAAGGGTAATCTCTGCAAGTAACAGCATGCACTAGCCTTCAAAGACAAGTTTGATTCTTGTTAGACTTGTTTTGCAAGATCTAGAACAGTGTTCCTTTTCTCCCTGAACTGCTCATATTGCATGGTTGCACTGATGCGAGTCAGTGATGTTTGGAGCATGATGAAAATGTGGCTTTACTTCCTGAAGCTCACTATGTCAGATCTGGGGATGGACATCAGTGCTGTCTGTTCCAGCATACTATTATGAGTACAAATTAGTCTTGGCGAGCAAATCACACTGGGACAATAATTATAATGCGTTCAAGAGAATGTAACTTTTTACAACCTTTCAAAACGTGTTATTGCTAAATGGACATCATAGTACAATACAATAATGTATACTTCAAATAACTCACAATGAAGGAAGGGCATTAAGTATGGACAACTCTTGTTCATTGTACAGTATAAAAGAATACAGAATCTTATCATCACAAATACATTTATTTAATGTATGAAGACCATTAGAATCCTTTGAATTTTCCTTTTATCTGTTAGAATACAAACATGCTAACATCTACATGGGAACACAGAAAATAGAATGTTTGGAAAACATTTAGAGGAAAACAAAAATATGGAAACATATTTGCGAATGAAAAAAGGCACCATGTTTTAGGAAATCACAGAAAATATGAATCACTGAAATTAATATTTCACATGACCAAGCCATCTTAAGATGCAGTTCAGCTGGTGAGGGTCTTCTCTCATGGACAAATGGATTAAATTACTGAGCCACCCATCATTTTGATCTGAAATTGCAAATTACAACATGAACATATTTATTTTGCTTCAAAGGTATTTCTTAATGAGGCGGCACGGATGGTGCAGTGGTTAGCACTGCCGCCTCACAGCAAGGAGGTCCTGGGTTCGAATCCCCGTCGGCCGGGGCCTCTCTGTGCGGAGTTTGCATGTTCTCCCCGTGTCTGTGTGGGTTTCCTCCCAGAGTCCAAAGACATGCACGTTAGGCTAATTGGAGAGTCTAAATTGCCCATAGGTATGCGTGTGTGATTGAATGTAGGTAGGCTTACACACTAATTTTATCTAATTGCTTGGAATTGGGCATGGCATCATCACAAATTCACGCAGTGGTCTCAGCTCCCTTTTCAGGTCCATTCAAACTACAATGTGCCACAATATATCTGCACTGTCCCCCAGGCCCAGACGATGCCACCCAAAGATGGGCAAGCTCTGGCTTTTGTACCCCTACTTCCTGGTACTCTGCTAATGGGAAGGAACAGAAATAATGGGAGTCAGGGTGCTCCGTTACAGCCTCACCATGTCCAGGCACCCTGTGTTCCTCTCCACTGCCCACACAGCCCATTTGGATTTCCTGTTCTCCTTGGCATGTCCCTGTGCAGTGGTCCTGGCCTCCTCGCACAGACTGGCAGCCAAACCCACCCGGATATGTCTGGTGCAGCTCTGGCTCCAGCAGGCTCTGGCCCTGCCAACTTACTGCAGGATGTCAGCACGAATGTATCCAAGTTCTATAGTGCTCCGCCCACCTCTCCCAGCCTGCAGGCGTTCGGAGAGGGGCCCGCCTACGTCTTTCCTGAGGTGCTCTCCCTGGCTGATGCTATGATGTTATTCCAGTGCGATCCAGAAGCTGAAATGCAGTGTGGTGCAGTGGAGAAGCAGTCTGGTGCAGTCCCTGGACCAGGAGAGGGAAGCAATGCTCAGACTCAGGAGGACACACTGGAGGACAGGGACTGGGCCACTTCTGTCCAGCAGCTGCTGGCTTCACCAGACCACTCTATCCCCTTGGCCACTTTGGCTGAACACACAACAATTGATTTCTTTGGTTACTTGGACAACTACGGCCATCTTCTTGACTCCCAGTTTGGAGAGTCCATGCAACCCCAAGAGGACTCCCTGGAAAACAACCAGCCATTTGCCCTCTGGTGACCTGTAATAGTTCTGCTCCTTGATATGGACAATACTGCCTTGCCATATGATTTCTGGCCAGTGTATTCCTACTGCAATCTCAAATTCACAACTTATATCACACAACTGAATCTGGCTGAAAGTTGCATATAGCAGTACATGATGGTGTAGGAAACATATTGAATGAAATATATTTAAAGATAAAAGCTTGGAGATTTATTCTGAGAAGACAGTGTGTTTGGGACAAATATCCATTATCCATTAAATGACAGCAATGTTCATACATAGTCCCCCCATTTCAGGGCACCATAATGTTTGGGACACAGGGCTTCACCGGTGTTTGTAATTGCTCAGGTGTGTTTAATTTCCTCCTTAATGCAGGTATAAGAGAACTCTCAGCACATAGTCTTTATTCCAGTCTTTCGATCACCTTTGGAAATTATTATTGATGTTTACCAGCATGAGGACCAAAGTTGTGCCAATGAAAGTCAAAGAAGCCATTATGAGACTGAGAAACAAGAATAAAATGGTTAGAGACATCAGCCAAACCTTAGGCGTACCAAAATCAACAGGTTGGAACATAAATAAGAAGAAAGAGAGCACTGGTGAGCTTATTAATTGCAAAGGGACTGGCAAGCCAAGCAAGACCTCCACAGCTGATGACAGAATTTTCTCCATAATAAAGAAAAATCCCCAAGCAACTGTCTGACAGATCAGAAATATTCTTCAGGAGTCAGGTATGGATTTGTTAATGATCACTGTCTGCAGAAGACTTCATGAACAGAAATACAGAGGCAACACTGCAAGATGCAAACCATTGGTTAACTGCAAAAACAGGATAGCCAGGTTACAGTTTGCAACCACAGTTCTGGAAAAAGGTCTTATGGAGCAGATTATGGAAGATCCACTCAGTGAGCAATTTATTAGGTAGACCTGTACACCAATTTGTTAATATTGAATTAGTCAATCATGTGGCAGCAACTAAATGCAATCCCATAATTCCAAATTTGTACAGTAAAAATTAATGGAATCATTGGCATATACACTCACTGAGCACTTAATTAGGAATACCAGTACACCTATTTTTCATGCGATTATCTAATCAGCCAATTGTGTGGCAGCAGCGCAATGCATAAAAGCATGCAGACATGGTTAAGAGGTTCAGCTGTTGTTGAATGGGGAAGAAATGTGAATTTTGACCATGGAATGATTGTTGGTGCCAGACAGGAAGGTTTGAGTATCTCAGAAACTGCTGATCTCCTGGGAATTTCACGCACAACACTCTCTAGAGTTTGCAGAGAATGGTGCGAAAAACAGAAAACATCTAGTGTGCAGCACGAAGAAGAGCATCTCTGAACACACAATGCAAACCTCTAATTGGATAGGCTACAGCAGCAGAAGACCAATAAGTCTAAAAAATAAGTCTAATAAATACCTAATAATGTGCTCACTGAGTGTCTATCACAGTGATGGCAAGAGTCTGCTGTTACTGGCTACATATCTTCATTGATGATATAACTGCTGATGGTAGTAGCAAAATAAATTTGGAAGTGTAGGCACCTCATATCTGCTCAAGTTCAACTCATTGGCCAGGCAATGATCCCAAACATACTGCTAAAGCAACAAAGTTTTTCAAAGCTAAAAAATAATCAATTCTTGAGTGGCCAAATAAATCAACCGGACTGAACCCAATTGAGCATACCTTTCATATGCTGAAGAGAAAACAAGCCCTCAAAACAAGCATGAGCTAAAGATGGCTGCAAAACAGGCCTAGCAGAAGAAGACACACCCGTCAACTGAATCGCAAGCTTTAAGCAGTCATTGCATGCAAAGGATATGCAACAAAATAATGAACACGTTTACTTTCATTAACTTAACATTGCTGTGTCACAGGCGGCACAGATGGTGCAGTGGGTAGCACTGCTGCCTCACAGCAAGGAGGTCCTGGGTTTGAATCCCTGTCGGCCGGGGCCTCTCTGTGCGGAGTTTGTATGTTCTCCCCGTGTCTGCGTGGGTTTCGTCCGGGTACTCCGGTTTCCTCCCACAGTCCAAAGACATGCAGGTTAGGTTGATTGGAGAGTCTAAATTGCCCGTAGGTATGAGTGTGTGAGTGAATGGTGCGTGTGCCCTGCGATGGACTGGCAACCTATCCAGGGTGTATTCCTGCCTTTTGCTAGGCCCTGCGACCCTGTTCAGGATAAGCGGGTTCAGATAATGGATGGATGGATGGATGCTGTGTCACAAATATTATGGTGCCCTAAAATGAGTATGAATACATGAATACAATATGAACCAAAAAATATTTGCATGCTGCAAATACTATACTACAGCACATTTTCTCCAAAATGTCAGCAAACAGATTGAACAGTTTTTTTTACAGCACACTGGTCCCTGCAAATAAGACTATGAACTAGGCAATTATAGCCTTCCTGGATCAGTTCCCGAACTCCCAGACACATGTTGTGAAAGTAAAGCTCTCATCCTGTGGGAATTAGGGGGACAACGGCAGCTTACTGAGTGAAAGGGTGAAGTAGTCTGAATTAGCCAGCAGCTTGGAAACACACAGAGCTTTCCCACCCTGTGCTATCCCCCTGGGCCAGTTCCCATGCTCAAGGTGGGGGAGGTATCTGCTAACCACCATCAAACACAAATGGAAGCATGCACGCACACACACACACACACACACGTACACATGCTCACAAGTCTGCACAAATGGAAAGTTTAATTTGTTGAATTTGATTGATTGAATAGATTATGTCGGTCTTTGTGGGTCATGGTGCAGTTTTGTGTTCAGTCTATTCATGCATTCAATATGAATGCCTGATAATCCATTGCTTCCAATAACCTCAATTACAACAACAACCAATTACAGCTCAACTACAGCTGCACAAATACATTACAGGAATTTAATGTGCTTGTGATTTTCCAGTTTGGGTTAGGCCCATAAGAGAGAAAAACAATGGTCCACATTGCTAAAATGCTCTGAATGTGAGTCTTTGGACAGTGGGTATGCATCATAAAATAAGTAACAAACAGTAGCATTTAAACAATGCTGCCAAAAAAATCGCATATGCAAAAAGTATAAAAATAAAACATTGGAAAAATATATTTATATGTATAGAAAAAAGTATGTTGCTTCTGTTATCCAAACAGTTATGTACCTAGGCATTTTTACAGGGAGATTATATAATGGAGCCTTATAAGTCAAAAGTTCAAGCAATCATAACATCTGTCCTCACATGCAATGAATACCATTACCAAATATTTACATTCTCAACAGCTGGTATGTCACTGTAGAGTTTGGAGTATAATGTTCATGTTGGATGGGAGAGAAAGTTCTGTGCAAAGTTCTGTTCTGTTGAAGCTCTACTGAAGTTGAAATAGATCTAACATGAGACAGATGCACAGAGAGAACTGCTGGGATCTGGGCGGTCCATGGCATTGCCTTCTGTGAGCTTGAGGATCAAAACCTTCCTCTGGGGCCTTTTGAGGGTAGCGGGTTCTCCACAGTGTGAAGTTGCCTGTGGTGTCTTCTGAGACAGTGTTTTCTGGGGAAGCGAGATCTTTGCTGACATAGTCTGGAGTGTCGCGGTTTGGAGTGCCATCATCTGGAGTGGTTTTATCTTGCCAGGCCTGACCTGATGTAGTGTTGTTTGTGGGCTAGTCTGGGATTGCGCATTTTCTGCTGGCGCAGTCTGGTGTGGGGTGGTCTGTGCTGGTGGAGAGTGGTGTGGCATGGTCTGGGCTGGTGCTGTCTGGGCTAGTGTGGCCTGGTGTAATGCATTCTGGGCTGGTGCAGTTTGCACAGGCACAGTTTGTTGTGGGGTGGTGTGGGTTAGCACATTCTGGTGTAATGTGGCCTGGGCTGGCGCAGTCTGGCATGGGGTGATGTGGGCTGGCGCAGTCTGATGTGGGGTGGTCTGGGCTGGCAAAGTCTGGTGTGGGGTGGTGTGGGTTAGTATAGTCTGGTGTAATGTGGCCTTGGCTGGTGCAGTCTGGTGTGGGGTGTTCTGGGCCAGAGCAGTCGGGAGTGGGGTGGTGTGGGTTAGCACATTCTGGTGTAATGTAGCCTGGGCTGTTGCAGTCTGGCAAGGGGTGATCTGGGCTGGTGCAGTCTGATGTGGGGTGGTCTGGGCTGGCACAGTCTGGTGTGGGGGGGTCTGGGCCATGGCAGTCTGGTGTGGGGTAGTGTGGGTTAGTACACTCTGGTGTAATTCGGACTGGACTGGCGCAGTCTGCTGTGGGGTGGTCTCGACTGCCACAGTCTGGTGTGGGGTGGTCTGGGTTGGCACAGGCTGGTGTAGTGTGGTCTGGGATGGCATGGCCTGGTTTAGTGTGGTCTTGGCTGGTGGAGCCTGATGTGGGGTGGTCTGGCCTGGCATGGCCTGATGAATTACAATTTGGGGCAGTGTGGTCTGCCGAACATCTGGGCAGAATTGTGGCATTTCTCCATGGGAGAGCAACACAGTGATGATGTTGGCATACCCTCCCTGCATTGCCAACTGCAGTGGTGTAAAGCCCTGGTCATCAACCAGATTAACAATCTCAGGGCAGTTCTGGACAAGCTCTTTGACAACATCACAGTGGCCACCCTCCACCGCTAGGTGGCAGGCAGTGCGGAGGGTGCAGTTTGTACCACACGGGTCGGCCTTCTCTTCTATTAGCATCTTGACAGTGGGTAGGTAACCACGCTGGGCTGCTAGGTGGAGGGCAGTGCAGCCCTGGGCAGTCTGGGCCTGGATGTCAGCCTTGTGTTTGATGAGGAGCCGGGAGGTGCTGGTGTGGCCTGTCTCAGCTGCCACATGCAAGGGTGTCCACAAGCCAGTGGCTGTGACGTGAATGTTAGCGCCCAGCTCGATGAGGATCCGTGCAACTCTGTACTGCCCCCTCTGACAGGCCAGATGCAACGCTGTCCTCCCGTCCGAGGTCTGTCTGTCAACATTGGCCCCCGCCTGTTTGGCCAGCAGTTTGACAATGGCCAGGTGACCCTGCCAAGCTGCAAAGTGGAGAGGGGTCCAATTGTCCTTCCCCTGGACATGGATGTCGGCCCCCCGGCTAAGCAGAACGCGCACCACATTCTCCTGCCCGTGCTGGCAGGCAATGTGCGATGGGGTGCGCCCCTCAAAGTCCACCTCATTGATGGCGGCATTGCGGTCCAGCAATAGGCGGGTGATGGTCTCATCACCATTCTGGGCGGCGAAGTGCAGTGGGGTGTAGTGGTCCTCATCTTTGGCATTGATGTTGGTCTTGCGGCCCAGCAGCAGCTCGGCAATGTTCTTCAGCCTCTTTTCCGTGGCTAGGTGGAGCGCTGTGGAGCCCTTAGTATTGGGCAGGTTGGGGTTGGCATTGTTGAGGAGCAGGAACTTCACTGCTTCCTCGTTGGTCTGTTGGATGGCATAGTGCAGCAGGCTGCAGCCACCCTCCAGAATCAAGTCCACGTCCTGTGGCTGCAGGATCTTCATCAGCTTGGTGATGTCCTGCGTCTTAATGGCTTCGCACAACTTTTTTCTTTGCACATCCAGGGTCCCTGAATCTGTAAAATACAAAGGGAGGACATACAGGCTTATTCGGCTGTATCAGCTAATGATAACACTTATAAAATTCATGGGCCAAGCCATCACATATTGGTACTTGCTCTATGATTGTTACTTTTTCTGAAATTACTTTTTCTCCTTTAATCAAATTGTATGTACTTCATTCGTTGAATTTGTAAAGCATGGTAATGGCATCTGCCAGATGAATGCAATCTAATGCTATATAAAGCATCAAAAGAAATGGTTATGGGGTCTGTGAAAATGTGCTATGATAATGGAGGTGAAATGGTAAAACAGGATTCCACAACATAACAGTATTTTGCAAACGTGTTACATTTCTTCATGTGAACGGAACATGTCTGCCCTTTTGTCCAGGTCATGCATCTCCATGACCTCTAAATCTCATCTGAACAGAATTTTGTCAAGTGTCACATTATATAACTAGTTATGCTTCCTCTTATTAGCAGATGCACACATACAGAGTTCTGTTGAATGATAAGATATGACAGATATGACATATTTTCCATATTCTTTGTGTGGACATTCTCTCTAGTCTTGCCTGCATTTTCTTTCTCAAATGATAGGGTGATGGAACCCTGGGAGGAGAAGGCAGAGTCAACGGAGGAGATCCCAGAAAGCCTCTTGTTGGTTGTGTCTTTGCTCTGGGAGCTTTCCTCCTTGACGCGGTCAAAGCTCCGAGAAATCCCTGAGTCCACCTGACTCAGCAGTTCCGACAGACTGTAGTCTTTTTCTGGCAGCATGGCAGACTTTGGTCGTACTGGCCTGGAATCTTTCTCCTATATGAAACACAGCACTCCACTTTACTACTGCTGAAGAAAACAATAGCTTGACAATAGTGAACAGTGTCACACAACGACTTTAATAAGGCATATCTCAGCCAATACATGGCTAGAATATTGAGAAATGTAATGAATGTTTGATGTGCAAATCCTTGATGTGTATGACTTTGAAATGAACACTGAACCATGTAGTTTAACTGCATTCTCGTAATCCAGTGTAATCTCTTGTAATGAAGGCATTCCAATTAATAGTAATCATCTTCAGAAGGTAAAAACAAGACCATGGTATACACTTTTAGCAGAAGCACACATTTCTTATGTACAGTTAACATTTGCCAAAATTTTTATTAATTGTAGTATTGACACTGGGAAAACTGTAATTGAATTCTGAACATCGCACACATCTGAATTAAATCCACACAAATGTAGTTATTTCACTGGACTTAAATAAAACACACACACACTGCATCCAGGTTTCTGTTTGGTTTGGAATTGGTAAGGTAGGTACAGACTAAAATAATTAAAGGGTAGGCAGCACTTGGCTAGATGTTAATCATTGGGATATTAAGCCCAAAGTCAGCATGTTCTACCTGGACAGCATGTGCATGATGGGGGCTGGCCTCTGGCTCAGCAGCCACTCCCTTGGACTCTTCCTGGGGTTTGGAGCACAGTCCTTCAATCTCAGATGTGATCTCTGCACAGAAAACCAAAACCAACAGAACCATTAACAACATGAACTAATGCAGTGTGATGCTAATTGTTTTAATGATCTATTTCTGTCCCTATACAGGACAATATAACAGCACTGTAGTCTACACACCTCTGCAATGATCTCAGTCTCCGTAAATCGTATGAGACATGAGAGAGATGAGCTTTAGCTACAGGTCACAGAAGGGTTTTATAGCACAGATGTATTATATACAAGTCCTCTACCACCACATTTATACCAGCACATTATGCCAAGGGTGCATATTCAAAAGCCCCCAAGGGACACCTGGAGGTCATTCACCGTGAAAGGTGGGTCTGGCTTGGGGGGAATAATGCCAGCACTTCTGCATCAGCGCCAGGAAACCAGCACAGGCCTGAGGCCGGCAGCGTGGAATGGCACCCAGCTCTGGTCGCATGCCCTTCACCACCTTCACCATGATGTGCAGGATATTGTTCTCCCCTGGAGGCAGAGAAAACAGGGACAGATTTCTCACTACCCAAGTTTCGGGTTAGTTCCAGCCTGGGAGGTGGTTCACACCATCGTGCATCTGCCTCTCCTCCCCATCCAGTTCCACTACCTGCCTAAGGAAACTCACCAGTCAAAAGAACCAAAGCAAACAGAAATGCTGCTTTCATCTCAGGCCCTTTTGTTTCTTAGGTCCAGTCAAGTCCTGGTGACAATCAACCCTCTTAAACGTGGGAAGCAGAAACATTTTTACAGAGTGTAAAGGACAAGGTATTTTCACAATGTTCTGGTAGCACAGCTGCCAAGGCTGCACCCTTGCTCACCAGGGTCAGAAAATTCCTTCAGCTGCTGGGGCACCTGATACATCTGGGGAAAAAACCTGCCTGCAGCTTTCTTGATGCCTGGCATTGCCGGCATCTTTTTTCCTTTGAGTCAGGCACGTGGAACTAGGATGGGGGGGGGGGGGGGGGAGTCATTCCAAAAACAACCTTACAAAATGAAACCACACTAGACCAATGAACGATGAGGTTGATCTAAATATGGCATTTTAATTATGGATACATATTTTTTAGTCAGTCCAAGAAAATGCAACAGGGACTCAGGGGTTCAACTTTTTCCTGTACTGATGAAACTACTACATACCTGAATCACTGGCATATATCTTCATAAGCAAAACTTCATTTTCTTTTTCATAATCATTTACTGGAAAGCAAGACTGAGGATAACAATACTTGTCTGTCTAGAATGAGTCACTTTTTTTCTTTTTTTTTCTTACCTTGATATGGCTTTTTTTGTGAAAGTATACCCCAGATGACAATGGAGAAACTAAAAAAGCAGAAAAAAGTTTAATATGCAGCAAAATCTAATTTATGTCATACATACTTTGGTCTGCATTCAATTTCTTTAACCAGCTGTCAAAACAAGTTAGATTTAAGACAAGTTACAATTACACAACTTAAGAGTGGCTGATTTGGAGTAGAACTCATATTCTATGCAAATCATTAACTATACCAACCCACAAAGGAGATTTAAGTTAAAACATTTATTTTGTCATTTGTTTGAGTTTACTGATTAATTATCCTGTTGCCATTTTTGTGTTGTGAGAAACACAATAGCCTTGGGCCAGTCAAAGTTAATGGACAAATAACTTGTCAAGGCTGAGCCTTGTGGGTAAAAAGCAGCTGACCTGTACACGTCATGTTTGATGTCGGAGACCCTGTCTTTTGCTATGATCCTCTCTGGCGGTAGATAGGCAATCGTGCCACAGAAGCCATCACGGCTGATGTCATCGGCCCTGGAGAAACCATTCCACCTCGCAAGGCCGAAATCAGAGATCTAAGAGGCAAGACGGAACAGGATGGGTCTTTGAAAAGACTTTGATTAAACGTCTAAGTTGTTATGGTTACTAGGACAAGCCTTGCCAGCTCTTCCTGGGAAAAACCAGACCTGCTCAGTCTGTGCTGTGCTACCTTTACAGTTTATTTTTTATCGGGATTCAATGCAGGGTGGGAACGTGTGACAGGAGCCAGGTACACTGTTGTAAGGTGGAGACGCTCTGCCTATGATATGCTTTTGTGGGCGAGCCCTCTTGTTACTACAGCTCAGATTTTCGTGTTGAGACTGGCCTACGCTCCATGATTACATATGGGATTAATAAAGCTGCTCTGAAGTGTTCAAGCTCCAACTTATTTCCCTCCTTCCATTAGTCATCCAGAGGAGGGCTGACTGATGGACAAATGCTGGGAACCAATTTAATGGAGAGCTCTCAGATTTGTTTCCCCCTCCTGCAATCGTCCAGTGTCAAGTAAACAAAAATGAACAATGGAAAGCTCCCATAAAACTGGGAGATTCCCCCATTACAAATGTTTCAGTTGGGGATCTATGTCATCTCTGAGACACTGTGTGTGAGGTCTTTTAATAGTTGTGGGACAAGATCATTGAGTCCCTTGGCTTTCTCATTGGTTATTGGTCCAAATTCCAGGGGGAGCTCTGCTATTGCACTGTTGAGCAGTACACTCAAACAGAATCACTTCCATAAAATAAAATACCAATAAAAATTGGTAAAAATAAATCACTATATTAAAGGATAACAACAAAAAGGACAACCAGGAATTAGAAGTCATGCCTGACCTTGACATGGTAATGGGCGTCCAGCAGGATGTTGGCAGGTTTGAGGTCCAGGTGCAGCAGAGGGTGGTTCATACAGTGCAGGAAGTTCATGCCCACAGCTGTCTCATGGATGATGCGGAAACGCAGCTCCCAAGGCAGCATCTCGGAGGCCAGCAGTGTCTCAAGGGAGCCTGTCTCCATGTACTCCATCACCAGGCCCTGTGGGTCACTGCAGATCCCATATACCGGTAGGATGTAGCGGAACTTGGCAGCCTCCATCTTCTTCGCCTCTTCCAAAAGCTCAGCGCGCTCCCTGCCGAGGAGAAAACCAAGCAGTCACTCATGCAGAAGTGGAACCAAGACACAATGCATATGGGACCATTGAGCTCTGGGTCCTGCAGTTCTGAACTACCTAATGAAGATATTTGGTACTATGTTCTGGGCAGAACATTCCCAGAATCACATTTTAGTGAAGTTGAGCATGACTCAATAATGATGAAATCTGCTCAGAGAGTTCACAATGTTTCCTCCAAATTTGTTATTCTTGTTTTGCTAGTTTGTAAATCACTGACCATTCTGGACAGATTGATTTATATGACAGGAGGGACTGTGGAATTTGTGTCTAAAGGTTCCAGTCCAACCCCTAGCCCTTAATGGCATACCAGGGCAATGTTTAAATGAACCTCCTTTTCCCAGAACTCTTGCACAACATTTGCACTATTACCTTTATCTTTTACCATGCCCTCCAGTCCCTGTAATGGAACTCCATACTGCAACTGACATTACTACAGAAGTGGGAAGGCAAAACAATTGAAAAATATAAACTCAAAGCCTATCAGTCATGTCACCAGGGTATGACACATTTTATATGTGTTGTGTTAAGTTTGCTTATTTGCAAAGTATACATTATATAGTGAAAATATCAAACTACAATATTAGCACATCCACAGAACACTCTTGCACAGCATGAATTTATACATTCCATGCTAGATAGTCCTGCAGTTCTTGGACAATAATGTGGCAAAATGCATGCTGACTCTTCACCGAAGTGAATTATAATTGTCAATTCATAACTGATCTTTGGAACGGCAGCTTCTGATTAGCCATACCTTGAAAAATAATTTTCTCTTCCAATTAATAAAAAATAATGCACTTTATTAAAGCCACTGCCAAATAAAGAGTGTATTGTGAATTTGTGCCCATTTGAGTATGCATACAAAGAGCACAGCAGAGAAACAGTAGTAATTGTTCCAGGTATCTCAGGTGTGACACGCCTTCTGTCCTTGCAATATACAATGTCACCTCAAGTGAAACAATAAAGAAATATCCTCTTCTTCTGTGTTTGTATTATTTTATAGGAAAAAATTTATAAATGTAACGTATATGGAATCTTGAATAAGAGAATCTACTAATTGAACCACACAAAAGGTCTATCATGTTACATAAGCGTAAGATTAAGGTCAGTATAAACAGAATGGTTTTCCACACTTTCTGCAAAACAGAAAAATGTGTGCAGAAATGCATTAGAGATAGGACAATCCATCCAGTTAAAACACCCCTGCAGTCTTGGAGAACTAGACAATGTCTCCTTTTAAAAGAAGCCCAGAAAGACCGGTTCTGCAACTTTTATGATTGTCACTGGTTTTATAGAGTGTGGTGGAGTAAACGATATTTGTGAACCAAGGGGTTAGCAAATAACAGTTTTTGTAGGCCATTTCATTGATGTTCAGAGCTGATAGGATACCTCACAGAATCTTGCCTTTATGAAGCCATTGTTATTTTAAGTTATGTGTAAAACTTCCTCTTTGCTAGTCCTGAATCACTTCTTTGTAAGGTTTTGATCAGATATTGGTTTGGTAGATGGTTAGATCAAATTATCAAAGAGCATTGATTTGCCTATTTCCTATAACATCGAAGAAAACGGATACAAGTACACTTGGTATATAACGCTTTTATCCAAAGCGCCTTAAAATTGATCACCCGTACACATACACTCACACAAACAGCGGTTGGCTGCCATGCAAGGTACCAATCAGCTTGTGTACACTTGTGTAACTGTCACTTCAGGTGTAGCAAAAATAATAATTGCAAACATTAGGTTTCTTGATTGAGCTTCTTAAAATCTGTCAGCTTGCCATGGCCCAAGCTTTAATATTTAGTTTGTTTATTAGGTCAGCCTTTGTGTTCCACAAGGCTGATCCCTGATACAATCTTCTATAAAGCTCCTTGCAGCTAAACAGTTTTACAGACAACTTATCCATGGTTGTCATATTTTTTTTGCCACAAGGATTGACGGTCAATTTTAGGAAAAACATTAATTGATATCAAAATTGCAGATATTTCTGAAATCTGCACCAAGACTAAAATAATAAATACAAAGGCTATTTCAGATCAATACTTGTGAGGGATCCCAAAGCTTCCATTCAAGCCCACTACCAAAAAAGTGAAATGTTAAAAACATGGTTTCGCTTGCAAGTTTCCTGTATGGATCAGGACACACTTCTGCAGTGTTCTGTGGTGAGGGACAAGAATCAATTAGTTATTTTTTGATACACTAGATGACAGGGTCACCCACACAGGCAGCTTTGAAATACATGAAGAGTCTGTTGACACTGCACACACACTCACAGAAGCACAGTGCATGTAAAGTCAACAGTCACTAGCTATTCGTCCACAAGGACTAGATAGGAATAAGTATACAAGCAAAATAAAAGGAATCAGTTAATCCAGCACAATAGTTGTGAGGCAAGATCAAATTTGAACTGTTAATGTTGAGAGATCCAGTTCAATGATAGAGAAGGCCTTGAAGTGAGTGATTATGAATAATGTACATTGCGTGTACAGAGTTCAGCAGTACTTGTAACCTGTGACCTGTGCCATAGGACAAAACAAGAAAAATGAATCACCTTTCAAAAAATGTAAACCACAGTGCTCTAGATTGGGAGCCTCATGTATAATTCATATTAATATAATCAGTTTATTACAGAACACCTCATTAAAAGTAATGCAAGCTAACTTTAGTCACAAGTTGATTCGCTGTACTGGAATTTCTTTCATAACAAGGTTTTTTTCAAATAATTTTCTACATTTCTCTTCAGGCAACACATTTGTGGATAAATACTATACTATCAGGAAGGTTTTTCTGACACATAAACAAATAAGAATAATTATCTTAGAGTACAATCCTTATTTAACTTGATTAGACATAAATCTTACAAAAATGTAATATAAGTCAATGGGATATGAGGTGCCAAAGAAGCAGTTGTTGTATCTCATGACACAATGTCTTTCACTGATCAGGCAAGGCCAGTCTGCATTTCAAAGGGACGTGTTGATGTGCCCTCTGTTTTGGTGATAGAAATGCAGCCTATTTTTATTCATATGAAGGTGCATAATTTTGACCTGAGGCAAGAAAGAAAACTGAAACAGAATAGACACACATGATCCCAAAAAATATATGTAACAAGCAAAGATAATTGGGAAATCATCAGATTTATCATAACTTAATAGAAAGTCTTCTTGAATCATACAGGAGGATAAATAAAATAAGCATTGTAACCATTATATAGCGATGTATATAATGTAACTGACATTGTTCTCTTACAATTGAGTCTCTGCTTGTAGGACATAATGATGTTCATTTTACATGCATATGCAACATTATATCATTATGGATACTGGCTGGTGTTGATTGGTAACTTGCATTTATCACAGCACGTCACACCTATGGCGCATAAAACAGACTCTGACACAGTACTTGTTTACATAAGATTGTGTAAGGATCACCAAACAGCACAAAACTTCACTTTACCCTTTACAAGCAACATGTGAAAGCCACCACTTACTTTTCATCTACATGAAGACATGGAGGGCACTTAATTGCCAGATATGTTTTCCACTGTATGTGTCGCACTTTGTAAACTTGTCCAAATCCTCCGGAGCCAATCTTTTCCCAGCTTCCAAACTCAGAAGAGTCAAAGTTTTTTAGCAACCCCATAATCCCAGGGGGGCTGTCTGGGGTTTCCATATCCTGAACCAACACGTATGTATGTTCAGATAACTAAACCCACTTTCCAGCTCTTTTCAAACCCACACATACACACAAACACACCTGGCTACTTTGCTCTACCTTGTTTTCACTGCCGTCTGTCTAGTTCTGCCAAAGCCCTCCCTCTTCCCAGGTGAAATCTCACATGACATCACTTCCTGGATATACCAAGTACAGGGCTGCCAGGAGCAAGCCCATACTAGACCTCTGTCGCTTTTCAATTATTCCCCAGCAAATAATTAATCTCTCTCTTTCTCCCTCCCTCTCCCTCTCTCTGCCTCCCTCCAAAATTCATGACACTTTTCTCTGTTTCCATAAACCCGCAAAAAAGAAAAATTCTATCAGGATCTACACAAATGAAAAATAATCACCCTCAAACAGTGATTTCCTTGTGGTCTTTTCTGATTTTGTTTCATGTTTTCTTAATTGGCAAGGATAAAATAAATGAATATCAATGTGTCGTGTGAAATTAAAACAGAGAAAAAATGTCATGGCTGAGGAAGACGCAGTAGCATTTCTCCTTTTGAAGTATATAATATTGTCCTTTATCAGAAAAGCACCGGATTCGCCGGAATCGCCCCTTATAACTTCTACAAAAATACTGGCTTGCTCTGCATCCAAGTTTCAAAATATATTTCTTGTTGGTGGTATCGAGACTACTAGAATTGCAAACCAAATGTTTAAACAACTTACTAGTAATGTATATAACAATAACACTGCAGTTCATGTGTCAGAAATGCAATTAAGAGTCAGAAATGATAGCCTAGAAAAAAACACAGACATTGATTTGGTGGCATGCAGGGACATATTCTGGACAAATCTTGCCTACCCACAAATTATTTGATGTAGGCTACAGTCTTCTGCACACTTGCAACTCGACCAGGTGTTTAATGTCAGAATATCTGTAATCATATTTCTTTGACTTGGCTAAACCAGCAGAAACCGATGACTCAACAGGATGTGGGATCCTTTAGGATCATCTACTTTCTATTAGCTTGGAATAGGATTTCCTAAGGTAGGTATGAAAACATAATTCACACATCTTTATCATGGATAGACTTGCTCTTCTGATCTTTTTATAAATGCTGCCACCTAATGGATTTATACTTGTATTAAAAAAAACTTTCCCATTTAAAAGTCAGCAATCTCCTGGATGTCAGTGTGCTAAGCTGTCCCTAGTGGGTTCAAAGC
The DNA here is from genome assembly GCF_963514075.1 of Conger conger. Classification (NCBI taxonomy): domain Eukaryota; kingdom Metazoa; phylum Chordata; class Actinopteri; order Anguilliformes; family Congridae; genus Conger; species Conger conger. The sequence continues at coordinate 42,273,041 of NC_083766.1, forward strand.
TGTTTTAATGCTGTGTTAATTGATTTGAGACTCTTTATCACCGATTAGAGAAGCTGTGAGTGGAAAAGGGAAACTGAGAAATGTCTAGCTTACACGATAGAAAATTTAATAATATATAATTAGTGCTTGTATTTCACTAATAATATTAGCCTAGTTATGACAGTCAGGGATTGGCAAAAATACATTCAAATGTATTTTGATAAAAAAAGACACAATACACCAAATGCAAATGAATAAAAAACAAAAAAAAAACTACTGCAACCCAAATTTTGTAAAAATTTAAATACAGTATTTTGTATTTTGAAAATACAATACAAAAAATTTCCTGGTGAGCATTAGATGGCTGGTTCAAAAGCCATATACAGTTCCTGCCAAAAGTATGGTAACAATAAAAATATCAATTTGTAATATTTAATGTAATTAAATATCTAATTACACCATTTTTGATCAATAAGCAATCAGCTTTAATTGCATGGTATTTATACGTGTATATGTTTTACCATTTTACAGAAACATTTTTGTGTCCCCCCATTTTCTACTCTGCAAAAGCAAGTTCACAGATGAGGATCTAGTCTTGGATTCAGCCTTTGTTTTCATCTGTGGAGATTGCATTTGGATTCAACAGACATTTTTTACATTTACATTTAAGTCATTTAGCAGATGCTTTTAATCCAAAGCGACTTACAAGTACATAGGTTCTTCCAGAAGTTAAAGCATCATATCCATAACTAGTAAAATATACATGAAGTGCTGTTCTAAACAAAAATGACAATGTCATTGTCAGTGCAAATTTTGCATTTGAAAATTTTCATTTGAAAATTAGTCTCATTTCATCATGAAAGAAATCACTGGTGGACTCTGCATTAAACACTGTACATATAGGCCAAGGAAGACAACTGCAATTCATCACAGACGAACCCTAAGAGCTGTTAAGAAAACTCTTTAAACAGCAGTCAGTAACGTCATCAGCAGTCTCCAGAGTGTGGGGGTCAAAATAATAAGCCACCACACACAAAAGACTTCAACAGCAGAGCAGAAGCTGCACTGCAAGGTGAAAACCTCTCATTGGCAGAAAGAAAGGAAAGGCCAGATTAGAATTAGTCAAAAAATACAGAGACAGGCCAGAAGGTCTGGAAACAAATGTCTTATGGACAAAAAAAAATGACAGAAAGCCAAAAGTGTGAGAAAAGGAAGGGACAGCCCAAAGCACCCTCTTTATCTATAAAATACAGTGCATCCGGAAAGTATTCACAGCACTTCACTTTTCTCACATTTTGTTATGTTACAGCCTTATTCCAAAATGGAATAAATTCTTTTTTTTCCTCAAAATTCTACACACAACACCCCACAATGACAACATGAAATAAGATTTTTTGAAAATGTTTGCAAATTTATTTTTTTTAAAAACCTAAGAAATCACATATATAAGTATTCACAGCCTTTGCTCAATACTTTGTTGATGCAACTTTGGCAGCAATTACAACCTCAAGTCTTTTTGAATATGATGCCACAAGCTTGGCACACCTATTTTTGGGCAGTTTCGCCCATTCCTTTTTGCAGCACCTCTCAAGCTCCATCAGGTTGGATGGGGAGCGTCGGTGCACAGCCATTTTCAGATCTCTCCAGAGATGTTCAATCGGATTCAAGTCTGGGCTCTGGCTGGGCCACTCAAGGACATTCACAGAGTTGTCCTGAAGCCACTCCTTTGATATCTTGGCTGTGTGCTTAGGGTCCTGCTGAAAGATGAACCGTCACCCCAGTCTGAGGTCAAGAGCGCTCTGGAGCAGGTTTTCATCCAGGATGACATTGCTGCATTCATCTTTCCCTCAATCCTGACTAGTCTCCTAGTTCCTGTTCCTTGTAGGGATGGTATTGGCCAGGTGATGAGCGGTGCCTGGTTTCCTCCAAACATGACACCTGGCATTCACACCAAAGAGTTCAATCTTTGCCATGTGCCTTTTACTAAGGAGTGGCTTCCGTCTGGCCACTCTACCATACAGGCCTGATTGGTGGATTGCTGCAGAGATGGTTGTCCTTCTGGAAGGTTCTCCTCTCTCCACAGAGGAACGCTGGAGCTCTGACAGAGTGACCATTGGGTTCTTGGTCACCTCCTTGACTAAGGCCCTTCTTCCCCGATTGCTCAGTTTAGAGTCCTGGTGGTTCCGAACTTCTTCCATTTACGGATGATGGAGGCCACTGTGCTCATTGGGACCTTCAAAGCAGCAGACATTTTTCTGTACCCTTCCCCAGATTTGTGCCTCGAGACAATCCTGTCTAATCAACTGAATTTACCACCAATTAAACTGTAGAAACATCTCAAGGTTGATCAGTGGAAACAGGATGCACCTGAGCTCAATTTTGAGCTTCATGGCAAAGGCTGTGAATACTTATGTACATGTGATTTCTTAGTTTTTTATTTTTAATAAATTAGCAAAAATTTCAAAAAAACTTATTTCATGTTGTCATTATGGGGTGTTGTGTGTAGAATTTTGAGGAAAAAAATGCATTTATTCCATTTTGGAATAAGGCTGTAACATAACAAAATGTGGGAAAAGTGAAGCGCTGTGAATACTTTCCGGATGCACTGTATGGTGGAGGTAGAGTGTGTCATGGCTTGGGCAAGTATGGTTGCTTCTGGAACAGGCTTTCTTGTCTTTATTGATGATGTAAGAATGGAAGCAGTAGGATGGCCAGCACCTTTAGCAACCTAAAGCATTCAACAGTGGGAAAAAGTAAAGTTAGAGGATGGGCTAGGTCAGCTGATTAAATCCAATTGAGCATACAATTCACTTGCTGAATGAGACACTGAAGACAGAAACCTGCCAAAACAAAGATCAAATGAAGGCCTGGAAAGGCATTTTGAAAGAAGATACCAAATGATTGGTGATGTCAATGGGTCATAGATTTGATTTATTGCATTTAAGGGCTATGCTACGAAACATTCAGCTTCATTTGATTTACTTTTAAGTTCATCCTTAATTTTTCTCAGTTGAAAATGGGGGACTCGACACAAAAAGCGTTTCTGTAAAAAATTATCATAAGCTCTGGAACCTAAGTTCTAGGGCTATAGTTTGCCTTGTTTGTCCACTGAGAATCAGCGAGGCTGCTGTAACTCAGCTGTACCCGTGGCAATGAAGTAGAACAGCGTCTCGAAGCTAAAACAATAACAATGGAGCTGAATATATTGTGAATTTTACTTTGCCTCTTCTTACCCTGTGGGAGTTTGTGAAAGAGGAGGCTAGAGGATGAGGCTACGACCTTGCGGATGAGGCAGTGATTAAAAAAACTCATAACTACCGTAAATCCTCAAATTGTGGCCGGGGTCTTTTATTTACTTAGGCTGCACACAGCACAGGCCTTTATTTGGGGCAGGCTTGTATTTGAGGCAGGCTTTTATTTCTTATTAGGCTTCTGTTGTAGATTTTTTTTCTTAAGGATCTTTTTTTCCTAAAGTGCGTTTTATTGTGAGACATACGTTTCGTTTGGAGCAGCATACTGGTAGGCTATCACAATATTTTCGCTTTCGTTTGGGATTTAATTGACTCTTGGACTGTTTGATTCTATTGCGAAATGTTGGGACTGATGGGCACTGAAATCTGGGGGGTATTTGATGGTTCACTGTTAAGCTTTATGTAGTTGAAAGATTGTCGGGATTTCCACCCTTCTGTTTATTGCGAGCCAAGGCAGCCGCTTCCATTCATTCATTGAACGTGCGCTGCCTGATTTACTTTTTATTAAATTCGTAGGCTGGAATGCCTCGCGGCAACAATTGTGTTTAAATGTATACTGCTTCAGCCTTTGGCAAGCTACTCAGAAGGGGGCGGCAAGCGACTGGTAGCTTGAGAGCAACGTGTTGGAGACCCATGGTGTAGGACAATGACTTTTCATTGGCAACAGTATTGAACCAACCAACAATATAAAATATTAAGAAGAGCTCTTTTATTTCATTGAGTAAAAGGCAGGAATACACCCTGGTCAGGTCGCCAGTCCATCGCAGGGCACACCATTCACACCTGTGGGCAATTTTGACTCTCCAATAAGCCTAAACTGCATGTCTTTGGAATGTGGGAGGAAACCAGAGTACCCGGAGGAAACCCATGCAGACACGGGGAGAACATGCAAACTCCGCACAGAGAGGTCCCGGTTGATGGGCATTCGAACCCAGGACCTCCTTGCTGTGAGGCAGCGGTGCTACCCACTGCACTTTTTTTTTTTAATTCAAAGTAAATTAAGTCACTATAAACCACTGCGGGAAACACTGAATATGCTAGATGCTGTGTTATAATATGCAGTTGCCCATCAATACCATTTTCTTCAACCCAAGGCCATCTCCATTCATTTTTCACTCCCCTCTCAATTAGGCTTGTGTCTTCCTGAGTTTGAATGAACTTTGCTTCCATGTTTCAGCGGATACTTTGAATTTTGTGCACAGCACAAGACACAGACACAGTGACTGATGGACTGACAGTAGCTCCCTACTCATTTGATGAAAAAACTCTTACTCACACACCATTGGTAATTGAAGAATAAACGTGATTGGATAGGACGCATCCAGAACAATGTTTTGATATTTACGTTTTAAGACCTTTAAGACGTGTTGCATATTACAAAAGAAGGGATGTTATCATAGGCGGCATGGATGGTGCAGTGTGTAGCACTGCTGCCTCACAGCAAGGAGGTCCTGGGTTTGAATCCCTGTCGGCCGGGGCCCTCTCTGTGCAGAGTTTGCATGTTCTCCCTGTGTTTGCGTGGGTTTCCTCCTGGTACTCCGGTTTCCTCCCACAGTCCAAAGACATGCAGGTAAGGCTTATTGGAGAGTCTAAATTGCCTGTGGGTATGAGTGTGTGAGTGTGTGAGTGAATGGTGTGTGTGCCCAGTGTTGGACTGGTGACCTGTCCAGGGTGTATTCCTGCCTTTTGCCCAATGTATGCTGGGATAGGCTCCAGCCCCCTTGCGACCCTGTTCAGGATAAGCGGGTTAAGATAATGGATGGATGGATAGGTTTTCCTCCACCATAAAATACAAATTACAAAACACTATTTTGTATTTCAAATACATGTATCAGAAATACGACCCATGCGTATTTGTTTTATGCACAACGGAATGTCAGTCTGACGTTGCCCATGGGCATAACATGCTACAGGCTACATGCCGATATATAATAGAGGTGTTTAGTTTAGCTATACCCTAGTAGGTGGGGTTAAGAATGTAGACCGTACTATGTGCACATGACGTCGACAATACATTTCTCACAGAAAACGTAGTACAGTAAAAAACTGATCCCCGCATGAGGCTGGGATGAATCTTTCTTAATCATGTGACAATTTCCTTGACGACTAGATTCAAGTGGCTGTAGCAACCGGTCTAATGTTGGGTTGCCGGTTCGATCCCCCGCCCGGGCTGTGTCATTTTACATTTTACATTTTACATTTTACATTTTACATTTCAGTCATTTGGCAGACGCTTTTAATCCAAAGCGATTTACAAGTTATAGGTTTTTTTTTTTTTTGGTTTTTTTTTGGGGGGGGGGGGGGGTTAGACAAGGATAGGGATATCAGAAAGGAGGGGCAGGGGAAATCAGGAGGGGGGACTAAGGTAGAGTTTGAAAAGGTGGGTTTTGAGTCTGCGTCGAAATAGGGGGAGGGATTCTGCTGTTCTGACAGTGGTAGGCAAGTCATTCCACCACTGAGGAACCAGAACGGAAAACAGGCGTGAACGTGCAGCTCGACCGCCAGGTGCACGTAGAGAGGGAAGTGTCGAAGTGTCCCTGAGCAAGACACCTAACCCCCAAATGCTCCTGATGAGCTGGTTGGGGCCTTGCATGGCGGCCAATCTCCGTCGGTGTGTGTATGAATGGGTGAATGGAGAAGCATCAATTGTACAGCGCTTTGGATAAAGGTGCTATATAAATGCCTGCCATTTACCATTTAGGAAAACCTAAAAGCTTAAAACCAATTTCAGAGATGGATGAAGGAAGTAACTGCGGTCTGCACTTCGAAACATTGATCAAACTATCTTCACTTAAACTTAAACATCTACAATGCGCTCTGTGGTAAATCATTTTTTCACAGAAGGAAAAGGTACACACACTCGCACATTCAACTTTAACTAGCCAAACACTGCTTACCTAGCCAAACTAAAACAACAATTAAGGTTTACAGGGAGGTAGGGAGGGACAAGGAGAGGTGCTGCTTGAAGAGGTGCGTCTTCAGTTTGCGCTTGAAGATGGGAAGCGATTCAACAGTTATGACCTCAACGGGGAGTTTGTTCCACCATCGTGGAGCCAGAACAAACAGATTGATTTGATTTAGATTTTTCTTCTGTTCATTCACTTCTTCTGTTCATGCATCTTGTTAAATGACACAAATTAATTATTCACATTTTTATTTTGAAAGCATTCTTATTTTACAGCATTATTTCACACCTGCCTAAAACCTTTGCACAGTACTGAATATATCACTCAAAACGTAATGCTCTTAATAGTAGTTTTGGTTATATAACACAATATTATAGAAAAAGTCCATGAAAAAAAACTACATACAAGGTAAAAGTTGTATTTAATATTTCAATGATCAAAAAAGATCCTGAAAATTAAAGCATGCTTCTTTAACCCTTTCACGTGTATGGTCACATATATGATATTGCCTGTTTATTATAGTATAGAATGACCAAAATGTCCCATATACATGGACACTGACTGAGGTGGCTGTGGTATGTCCCTGCCAAAAATAAAATAAAAATGTTATTTTAAAAAATAAAATAAAAATACATCAGTGCTCAGTATGATACTTACGGCTCAGCTTGATGGTTAAGAGTAATGAAACTGAATTGGCTCCAGATAGTTCAGCTACACATGAGAGTGGCAGTTTGGTTTAAAACAATGTGCTTGAATAGAATTACCAGGGATGCCCTGGCTTCCTCCCACAGTCCATAGGCAGGCAGAAGTCCAACGCTTTGAATAGTCTATTGGCATAAAAGTGGCCTTAATAGATCAGCAGGCTGTCAAGATGTCTCCAAGGAGTTGCCTTCCTGTGGCTGTTGAGGCAAGGGAGCAGCAAGGGAGCAGTATGTGGACATCAAGGGTCTCGCCAGGTTGGGTGGAATTAGTTTGTCGTGAGCCACGGACCCCTTGCTGAGCTCAGACCTCACGTTCCCACGAGCAGTACCTCACCATGAGGTGTCTCGGGGACGAACTCTCTTTTTCTTTAACTACTCCGAACGTCCTGGAGCCCTGGTAAGTTCTACTGAACTTCCAGCCCAGTCTCGAAGTGAAGGGTGTGATGCAAATCTGGTATACGATGTCCTGTATTCACTGTATTCCTCTAAAAGAACCTTTATCACATATGATTATAGTAAGATATACTTTATTATAATCAATCAAAAGAATAGAGTTATACAGCTGACAGGATATATATCATCTTTCAGTTTGCTGATCACATGCAAGTTACATATACCCCTTTAGCTCTTTCTAATTTACCTTTCCACCATGATGTTAAAATTCAAGGTACACCCCTCAAATACCCACCCTCTTTGGCCTTAGCCTTATCCTATAGCTCCCCCTTCTGGATATTATGTTTATATAAACTCTAAAAACTTCTCTACATTTTTCTACCTTATATAGTACCTTAATGAAAAATAAAAGACATAAAAATAAAAGGAAACTTATAATGTATTACCTCTATGTATTACTTTTCCTACTTCTACAAGTAATATAGATTATAATTACCACTCAAGCTTGATTATAGTTGTTCTGCGTTGCTCTTTCGACATCAGTCCTGTTGCCACAACTTTTGGGCTAAGTCCGCACCACGTACATCACTCTGTTCTCCATATCCAGATCCTAAAGTGGCGCGCAGAGGGAGCGCGCCACTCCAGCTTGACTACAGCTGTCCTGCCTTGCTCTCTCTTCAACAGCCCATAGATATCTTCTGAAGCAAAATTCTAAGATGCTTTTTTTCTTTCTTCTCCTTCTTTTTTCCTGCTTTTTTAACGTCTAAAAGCTCACTCCTTATATGTCCTTAGCTCGTATAAAAGTGTACCTTTTTTTGATAAGAAATGTCCCCAATATACCGAGTGGAAAGACATTTATCTCTTATGCAACTTTTTTCTCATACCTCAAAGGAAATTTCCCCAATACTTTATCTCCGGTTGCCCCTCCGGTTGGGAGTTTCCACCATCTCAGTATACGAGTGGAAAAACACTAGTGCTTATGTAATTTTTTTATGAACCTATTCATCACTGGTATTTGTCTCCCTGTCATAATCTCTCCTTGGACTCTCTCCAAACTTTGACTTCCCTCCACCATCTCAACACACTCTTCAGGTGCCCCTCTCTGCGGCGCCTTAACAAAGGACATCCAGCCAATAGCTGAGTGTAAATCATCCCCCAACTCCTCTACAGTCAGTCCTTTGAATCTATCCAATAAATGATCAGATTATAATCAGGAAGGCCCTTAATATTCTTTCGGTATTGACATCCCTTCCGTTTTCCTTTTTGCTTTAGCCAGGCATTGTGCTCCTCCCCTGTAGGGTTGGGGTATTCCCTGACTGCTCGCTCAGCATGTTGAATCTCCTCCAAGGTTATGCTGGAACTCATTCTATGCATGGCCTCAGTCAGAACTTTAACCTTGCTCCTTAGTACTCGAAATCTAAGTCCCTCAACTTCAGACTCCTCCGCTGACAAGTAGGGCTGCTCATTATCTCTGAACTGTTCTTGCTACCACCTCAATGGCGTGTGCAAGGGGTTAACAATGCATTCCTGCCTAACCCATCCCCCGTCAATCTCTCATCAGGCGGGCCTAGGGCCGGGTCCTCGACACCCCCTTCAACCCCTCGCACTAAGCCAATCCTAGCCCGTAAATGCCTCTCAATTAACCCACACAGCTTTAACATCCAGGGATCAAACGGTAGGGAGTACCAAGTACTAACTGGGCTCCCATCTGTCATCCTCCTCATTGTTTTTTATCATCAACCAAGCCCATGAGTGCACCTACCAATGGGAGAGTGTTCTGCCCTATCTCCTGCACATATGCCTGTATGACGTAAGCTGAGGAGAGCACTCACCCCTCCCTTACATTCTTTCTGGTTATCTGTCACAAGAACAATTTATTCTTTTAAGCAGTCCTCTGACTATATGCATGAGAATACATATCTGGATATATAAATCCTAGGTTATACTTTTCTTCCATAATCCCTCCTTTTATCATATAAACGATAACATGTTCAAAGAGAAAAATAATTTGTCTACTTTGCTCATCCTGATACATAGAATAACATAAGATAATCATACTGATTCATAAGATTATCATAGAATAACTAGGAATAACTATGGAAAATATTCTATATAATTTCCCTCTTTTGCGGCTTCTAAGCCACACACATAACAAGCTTATCCAACAGTAATGTGCCTGTTTCGTGCCTCACTCCATCATTAGCCACCTCATTTTAGACAGTTGCACATCCGCAGTGTGCTAATATAAAAACAAAAAATAAAATAACAAAACACTGATGCAACCAATAGTCCCAAAAGCCACTCCTCTACAGGAGCCTCGTATCCAAAATCCTGTCCATTCCTGAGCGTTGCCTTCATGTTGAAGCAGACGCATTCCAGGCATCCACGAATGCCTCCTTGCAGGGTGAAATGGGCAATGTCCCTCACTCCTCGGAACTTCACCCCCTTCAACCTCATAACTGCATCTCGAGACCAGGAAGCTATACCTTCCATCAAGGAGAGCCTGGCGATCCAGGAAAGCCTTTCTGTACACATCGTCACCTCCTGTCCTTGTTCGGTACTTCTCCTTCAGGGGTATACCCCAAACCTTCTTTAAAGATAAAATAACATACAGATAATACAAACCCCTCCCCCACATAGTTCTCCCCGTTCGAGTGTTTTTACAGCTGCCGAGCGGGTATTTTGTTTCTCTTGATTATATATCTAGTCTGTTGTTTCCATTCAAGGTCTTCGTAGATATAAGGAAATACATTCCTGTGCATTGTCACAATATCTTCTCTTTTTTTATTATAAGGATAGAACCTAACTATGCCGATACATGGTATGGGTGTGAATAGTCCTTCTGACAATGGGTAATTTGGAATGTCTGAATATACAGTTATTGTATTCTCTAAGATTTCAAATTTTTCTCTGTGATTTTCTAGGTTGATAATATTGATGCATTCAGTCTTGTTCAAGACAAAGCATGGGCTGCAGACACAACCGTATAGGCCCCTGGCCCCCTTCCACGGTTATCTCACAGTTTAGACAGGAATCTAGTGGGGAGTATTCGAGGTTGCAGGTGTTAAATAACCTCTTCTTATCTCCCAAGGCAAACAAAGTATTCACTATATGATTATGATACCCTCCTAATTCTATGGGATAACTGGGTGTATCTGTTTCATTTGCCAACCCCTCCTTTAGGGCTGTCACTGGGGATTGTGATTCACTGGCTTCCACTTGTTCGTTTTCCATAATCCATGGCCTGGTTATATTCTGCAAGAGATCAGATACAATTTTTCTTTATTTTATATTATTTTTCCATCCTACCTCTACCGGAATATATTATAAGTTTTTCCATGCGCCTTTGATTATTTTTACTCCCTGGGAACTTAATTCTTTCATGAATTTACACTGTTTCGACTAGGCCCGGTGGACAATTTAGGGGATTATTATTATTATTACTTTTCTTATGGGCACATACTACGAGATTTCTCTTTTCATTTTGAGAATGGTTATTTATTAACCAGCAAGATTTCTCCAATCAATCTTAAACTTCCAACGGATCAAGTTACATCTCTGTTGGATGCGTGGATTTATGTATACGGTTTGCTGGTTTGGTAAAGGAGGCCATGCAACTGTTCTTACACAGCACACCTCTCCCAGATTTCCTTCCCCTGATACATTCCCGGTTTGGCTCATGGTTTCATAGGAACTGTTCCAAGTTGCCATTATTCCTGAATGCTTGCTTCAGCTGTTTTTCTGGTGTGATTTGTGTCTCTGACTGTTCCAGGCTTTATACCTTATCTGTTTGGGTTTTGGGTAGCCATTTTGGTTTTTGAGGTCAGTGTCCTTCACCCCTCTATCTTTTCCTTCTGTCTATCTTAGGCCTCCCTTAACAGTCAGTGATTTCTTGCCGGGGTCGTCTGGTCAAGATTTCAGCAAAAGTGCGATGATGCTCATGCTCTTGTTCTTGAGACTCGAGCCTGTGGTATGCATACTGTTGTCTATGACGCCTGCACCTTAAGCATACAAAAATGACATATAGTATTCCTATGATTATTATTTATCATTAAAATAAATTAGTTGAGGCTTAACTCCATGTTCTTGCTTCCCTGTGTAATTAGTCCTGAGCGGTGGCATAAAGTAGTCAGGGATATAATTTTTGAAATAACGTATAATGAATCCATTCTGCCCTGTAATTTGTTTTAGGATTTTTTCCTTTCATAACTTTAGTCCAGTACCAACTTATCCAATTTCTAAGTTGTTCTTCTATGGACCTATATCTGAAGGTTACGTATTCATCACCTTCCCATGTGCATGCCATTGTCATTACACCCTTTTTAACGTCGTTTTTAGAGATTGATATTTCCCTTATATCTTTTTCGTCTTCCGTATTTACCGATATTGCATACTGCCTCATTTCTTCTATCATCTCCTTTTCTTTCTGAAGTATCTCCTCTACTAATTCTCGAGAAGGTATTATTGTCTTAATCAATAATGATGGCCTTGCTTGGATTGTATCGGCTGCCCAAATGCCCTTTCGAAATTTACCTTGACTCCAATAGGCTAATGTACACAGTAAAGTTCTATACTGATATACATATGTATTTGTCCACCCTAGTTCCTTTTGCATCATTATTGACTTATCTATTTTGGGATATTGTTACGGGTCCCCTATATATAGACTAGTGAGTAGTGGTGTTGTGGGTCCCCATATTATTCCTCGTTGTTCTATTTGCGACCATCGAAGTCCAGTTTGACTCGGTAACCCTTTCCTTATAATCAAGGGGTATTTAAGCTCACATCTCCTCGCCCTTTGAGTATTTTTTGCCGGGACCTCCCGCTTTACCTTACGCCCCAATGAGTTTGGACAATATCGAGTTTGCCTGCCTCTTGAACATTTCTGTTTCCCGTCTGTGGTGATACAGCTGACATCACATTCTATCGAACTGGATTTCCAACCTCCGCAAGTTAAATAGTGACAGCATGTTTCGTTTTTCATTTTCTGACCGCAATTTTCAGTACTGTTTTCACTTCCTGGTGATGTCATGTTGTATTCACACCAGATCATATTTATTTCCTTAGTAATGCATGTGTATTGATAAGGGACTCTATATTTCATTACATAACTTCCTAATCCTATTACTGCTACAAAAAATATTAACCCTAGTATTGCTAACCCTTTCCTTTCCCGATCTTGTTCCTTCTTCAAAGACTCACTGGGTAGGATTTGTTGATTTTTCTTTTAGTTTCGGATTTTCATGTACTCTGTCAGCATTTCCTGATCGGAAACACCCGCTGAAACACGACATTCTCGGCCTCCTTGTGCGTCGTTGCTGAGAAGCATCACTAGGTCTTCCATTGTTCAGGTTATCTCTCAATGGTATTGGAGGAGCAAAATCGCTGACGTCCTTGTACTCTGGCTCGGTGTCTGGAACTACAGGTTCAGCTGCTTTTCCCTCAGCGTCTGTAGACAGGGGTTCCACTGAGTGCCTAGCTGAAACAGAGTATACACCTTCGCCAACCACAACTCTGGTGGTGACTGTTATGGTTAGTGTGTAGAGAGGCCCTGTGGCCTCATCTTTATCATCAGAATAGTTGTGGCGAGGGTTTATCCGCCCTGTGGCTCCCCGCCGAGATTCCTCAACCACAATTGTTTCTCTCACTTGCCCTTTATCATCAATTAGGCCTTCTGCGCACACAGTTAATTGTCTTCTCACCCCTTTTAATATCCCTTCTACAGGGAAAGCGTGTAACCTGAAGTATGCCACTTGCCCTACTTTTTGTGCTCTAGCTTTGAACTTTCTCATTAATAGATCTGTATCACTGCTGTACCATGCTCTGGTTGTATGATCCCCAAAAGGTACGTCTAGTACTTCAGCATCTTCTGGTGGGTACAGACAATTTTTAACTTCCTCTTTATAATCTGTTAATCTCCATACTACTCTTCCTTTTCTATTTATGGCTTTTCGCCTAAACCTCATATGTCTGGTATCTGTTTCCCCCCTTTGGTTAACCATCAGCAGCCAGGTGGGCCTGTAGTTGTATGTCTGTTCAATAACATTTCTTAGTTGGTCGTCTCGTTGTCTACCCATAATTGGCTGGGCGTATGTTGACTTTTCCTGACCTTTGGAGGTCTCGATTTTATCATAGGGGATTAATGCATGAGTGAGGCCTGCTGCTACAGCTGATCCCTCGAAAGTGAGTTCTCTGCACTCATTACATCACTCACTCATCACGAGTTCCCCTTCTGCTGTTTCAAGGCAGTAACATTTCTTCCTAGGCTGCCCCCCCTTCTCAGGCCCCTCTATCTCTCTGGCCATGAGGAAAGTAGTATTTGTCGCAATGCTAATTCTGCATTGTCCACAGACCACTAATCTGTGCATCATCACTACTGGAGAATGCCCTGTCTGGGTTGTCATTCCCCATAGGGCGTCCCCTGGTAACCCCTCTATTTTTGGGGGTACTCTTGCCCCACCAGGTCCTGGCCTTAACTCATTACATGAACACAGGATGCAACAGCCTGGCCCTTTAATATCTTCCTACATTGTGCCACTGAGGTTATTCCTCCCTTTTTCAATTTTACCGTATTTTTATCTAACACTTTCTCTACTATCCCATTTACTTGAGGATGATAGGGTGGGGAGAATATTCTTTCTATATTGTTTTTGATACACCATTTATTGATAAAGATATTCTTGAAATGAGCTCCATTGTCTGATCTGATTTCTTTGGGTTTTCCTATTAATATTACTGTGCTTTCTAGCCTGGCTAGAATCTGTCTTCCCATACTTTGCCGCCGAGGATTGATAAGGGTGTACCCAGTGCACGAATCAACTATTATCAGTAAGTATCGGTGCCCCCCTGTGGATCGTACTACAGGACCGGCCACGTCCATGCAAATACTTCCCCAGGGTACTCCCGACCTTATAGTTAATCCAGCACTCCACAGGCCGTGTGGTGTATTAATCATCAGGCATTGTGAGCAATTCTTAACTACTCCCTTCACTACCTCTTTCAGCTTGGGTATATGTAACCTATTCAGGTTCTTAATTACATAAAAAGAGAAATGTCCATTCTCTTCATGTATTTTCCGAACCAATGCCTCTCCCTCTGTTGGAGGCGCGACTTGTTTAGTCCCTACTATGGGCTATTCTTTATTAGGAAATATACTTCTATATGTGGGTCTGGCATATCACTGACAGCCACTTTCCCACCTAGTTATAAATTTATATTTATACTATTACTTTATTAGAATTTACTGTCCTATACAGTCTTCTAATATTGTAACTTATTCTAAATTATCTCGATTCCTTTCGAGTTTCACTACTTAGGTGCCTAGCACCTTTCTCGTCAGTGCCAGTAATCGACTCGAGCCCCACGAGCAGGAATCTACTGGGGCAGTGCCTCACTAGGCCGCGAGCAGTTCTCAACTACTCGTGCCCCACGTTGGGCCGCAAAATTGTCGTGAGCCACGGACCCCTTGCCGAGCTCAGACCTCACGTTCCCACGAGCAGTACCTCACCATGAGGTGTCTTGGGGACGAACTCTCTTTTTCTTTAAGTACTCCGAACGTCCTGGAGCCCTGGGGCCTCATTTATAAACGTTGCATAGGCACAAAAGAATGCGTACGCCACTTTTTAAGCAAACTTTGGCATTTATAAAAAACGAACTTGACGGGAAAATGTGCGGTCCTCCACAGAAACTCTGACCCATGCGTACGCACATTAACTGTAGAAATGAGAAACTGTGCCTTTAATGCTCGTGACGTAAGACCAGGAAAACGGGGAAGTGAAACAGGATTTAAAAAGGTATAAAGATTTGCCGGAAGTTGTGGCTGGGTATGGCTGCTGTAAGGACGTGCTTCGTCCTTGTTATACTTATTAACGTGTTGTGTTGTTGAATCTCGCTATACGGGTTCTCTCCCTTCCTAAGTGCAACACAACATTTGGCGACGAGAGAAGTCGAAAATGATATACAACAGATACCACTGTGTAAAATAAATCGAAATTGATTGTTGTTGAGTGTACTCTTAAAGGGTTCTGATTTTCTGCATGTTTACACTAGGACTCGGAACTATACTGTCCTCTCAGGTCCTATTTGCACTTGTTCCGGTGTTTAATTTGCACTTTGTTGTACATCGCTCTGGATAAGAGCGTCTGCTAAATGCCATGCAATGTAATGTAATATAATGTAATGTAATGAAATATTACCTCTCACGTATCATATACGAAGAGTTAATTTGCAAAAACGGATAAAAGCCTCTCTTACAACGAATAAACAAACAGCTGTTTGATTGATGCTCCCTGGAGTGCCCAAAAAATATGATTTAGGATGATAAATATAAACGGAGATGTTGTTGTAAAATAATCCCTCAAATATGTAGACGAATTGTTAAACAATACTTAATGTTATTAAATGTATTCTCATAAATAATATGGTGAACAGTCGGACAAATTGCGCTGCACTGATGCCGTTTACAATGCGTCAGTCGGGCAGATACGAGCATAGTTTCATATATTGTTATCATATTCATATATTATGTTTTATAATGTGTTTATTGTTATAAATTTTTGTTTGTTTTATCTCTTAATTTTGTAACTGTGTTTTCAATGGTGCTAGACAAATAACGTGTATTATTATTATTATTATTATTATCATCGTCATCATCACATTCGTTGTGCAGAACTGTTC
Source organism: Conger conger (assembly GCF_963514075.1). NCBI lineage: Eukaryota > Metazoa > Chordata > Actinopteri > Anguilliformes > Congridae > Conger > Conger conger. The sequence goes on from NC_083766.1 coordinate 42,288,947, forward strand.
GTCATTTATAATCAATCAGGATAATTCCCACACCTGTAGCTTTTCAGAGGCAATCAAATGGCTGAAATCCCTTTTCTTGGCCTTCTTTTCAGCATTTGCCATTGTCGTCTTCGTGAAATGCATATTCATTAGGGGTGTTTCACTGCCTATTTATAGGCAACTGTGGGCGGGACATGAAGCTGGCAAAGTTGCGCCACATTTAGAGTTGATTGTGATTTATAAAGGAAAACTGGCGTGGGACGTGCGTATGCACTGTTTTATAAATCAGAATATTGTTTTGCGTACACACGTCCTAGGTTTCATGCTTACGCAACCTTTTGACGTGAATCCTAAGCACCGTTTTATAAATGAGGCCCCTGGTAAGTTCTACTGAACTTCCAGCCCAGTCTCGAAGTGAAGGGTGTGATGCAAATCTGGTATACGATGTCCTGTATTCACTGTATTCCTCTAAAAGAACCTTTATCACATATGATTATAGCAAGATATACTTTATTATAATCAATCAAAAGAATAGAGTTATACAGCTGACAGGATATATATCATCTTTCAGTTTGCTGATCACATGCAAGTTACATATACCCCTTTAGCTCTTTCTAATTTACCTTTCCACCATGATGTTAAAATTCAAGGTACTCCCCTCAAATACCCATCCTCTTTCGCCTTAGCCTTATCCTATAGCTCCCCCTTCTGGACGTTTAAAAGAAACTATTCCTAGAATATTATGTTTATATAAACTCTAAAAACTTCTCTACATTTTTCTACCTTATATAGTACCTTAATGAAAAATAAAAGACATAAAAATAAAAGGAAACTTATAACACTGAACTTCTATGTGCTACTTTTCCTACTTCTACAAGTAATATAGATTATAATTACCACTCAAGCTTGATTATAGTTGTTCTGCGTTGCTCTTTCGACATCAGTCCTGTTGCCACAACTCTTGGGCTAAGTCCGCACCGTCACTCTGTCCTCCATATCCAGATCCTGGAGTGGCTCGCAGAGGGAGCGCGCCACTCCAGCTTGACTACAGCTGTCCTGCGTTGCTCTCTCTTCAACAGCCCATAGATATCTTCTGAAGCAAAATTCTAAGATGCTTTTTTCTTTCTTCTCCTTCTTTTTTCCTGCTTTTTTAACGTCTAAAAGCTCACTCCTTATATATCCTTAGCTCTTATAAAAGTGTACCTTTTTTTGATAAGAAATGTCCCAAATATACCGAGTGGAAAGACATTTATCTCTTATGCAACTTTTTTCTCATACCTCAAAGGAAATTTCCCCAATACTTTATCTCATGTGCCCCTCCGGTTGGGAGTTTCCACCATCTCAGTATACGAGTGGAAAAACACTAGCTCTTATGTAATTTTTTAATGAACCTATTCATCACTGGTATTTGTCTCCCTGTCATAATCTCTCCTTGGACTCTCTCCAAACTTTGACTTCCCTCCACCATCTCAACACACTCTTCAGGTGCCCCTCCCCGCGCCGCCTTAAGGGATCTACAAAGGACATCCAGCCAATAGCTGAGTGTAAATCATCCCCCAACTCCTCTACAGTCAGTCCTTTGAATCTATCCAATAAATGATCAGATTATAATCAGGAAGGCCCTTAAAGCCTCTTAATATTCTTTCGGTATTGACATCCCTTCCGTTTTCCTTTTTGCTTTAGCCAGGCATTGTGCTCCTCCCCTGTAGGGTTGGGGTATTCCCCGACTGCTCGCTCAGCATGTTGAATCTCCTCCAAGGTTATGCTGGAACTCATTCTATGCATGGCATAGAACTTTAACCTTGCTCCTTAGTACTCTAAATCTAAGTCCCCCAACTTATGAAACTGTTCATTTCAATACACTTACTGTTCTGGGCCCAGGCAACAACAAGCCTTCTGGCTTGGATTGGCTTCAACACTAGCAACAAGTCTCCTTCTGTTATGTCGGCTATATCTATCAGACAAGAAAATCTTTGGGGGTTTTTCATTTTTCATATGTTGACGCGTCTATACTGACATCAAAGCATCTACTCTGACAATACACTGTGCTTAAATGGGACTATCGGGTATCCATTTTTCATGAAAGATGATAATGGCCACATGTCAATCAGTTCATTAATGTGTAGGCATTGCAGTCTTGCACTTTCATTTTTCACTGAGTACATGTGGTAGTGTGGAAGAAATTCAGCTGAACATACTGTCATCAGAAAATGAAGTGCAGAATCATCTTTCACTACAATGAGGATAAGTTCACCAAACTCCACTGAGTCATCATTCCTAGTGACAACAAATTGCATGTAGCCTGTTTGAGTCCTAATTTACTGTAAAGAGTACATCCTGGGCTTCTAGTGATGTCAAACAAATGGGGGTGTGGCCAACAGAGCACATGTTCTGTCATTTCAAAATGGTGGGAATCACAGGAAGCACCTTTTATGGCCGTAAGGGAGGTAAGTGATCAAATTTATACAAATATCATGTTTTTATCGTTGATAATGCTTTTGTTTTTTTATGTATGAAAGCCTTAAAATGTACTTTTTAGTCCATGTCCTTTGTCGGGGACAGTGGGACTCATTTTCAGCCATTTTCAGAGGAGGACTCATCAGTTGATGAGGATTATGATACCCAACGGCCATTTTGGATTAGAAGTGACAAGTAAGCTAGAGCTCAAGGAAGGGAAAACAGGCTATGTTTCTTGTACACGCACACACCCGCAAGTAGATTTAATTATGCCTCTTCCAAAAGTTTCAACCCTCTCCTTGAAGACTACTATGGACATCAACACCCCCAACCACAAAGTCTTGAGGCCCTCTGAGTACTTCAAACAATATATAGATGACAAGGTTTTTGAGGAATTATCTACCCATACAAACCAGTGCTTGTCTCTGGGAACACCCTTAAAACCACTACAGAGGAGGTGAAAACCTTCTTTGGAATGGCAATGTACATGTCATGTCTCAAATACCCTAGGATCCGCATGTATTGGGCAGCAAAGACAAAGTGACCCTATCATCACCAACTCAATGACCAGGGACAGATTCTTCAAAATCCGCCAGTCTGTCAAAGTGACAGAAGACCTTGCCATCTCAGATGACCAGAAAAAAGAGGATGCTCTCTGGAAGGTAAACCGAGTGCAACAAGGCTGCCTCAATCACCCAGGACCGTTCAAGGCCTGCATAGACGAACAAGTGTTTCCTTTCACAGGCCGGTGTCCTGTGTGCCAGTTTGTGCCAGGGAAGCCAAATCCTACAGGTCTAAAGGCTTTTGTGCTTGCCAGTCCCAGTGGCCTGGTGCTTGATTTTGAAGTATACAAGGGACAAAACACATTCAGAGATGAGCAGGTGGGCATTGGGGGCAATGCTGTCATTCGCATGGCAGAATCACTGCCAAGGGGTTCCCACCTGTACTTTGACAGGTATTTCACATCTGTCAAAGTGCTGGATCTACTGAAGGCAAATGGTCTCCTGGCAACAAAGACCATTATGAAGAATCAAATTCCTGCCATCTGCAAGGCTAAGATGTCCAATGACACCATGCGTCAGCAAAAAGGGAGAGGTGCCTCTGAAATGATAGTCAGGAAACCCTCAGAGGTTGCTGTAATTAGGTGGCTCGACAACAAGCAAGTCCTCATGGCATCGTCTGTCCATGGGATAGAGCCCCAGGATATCTGCACAAGGTGGTCGAAAAGAGAAGTGCCATGTCACTGTGCCTCGACCAGCTATTGTGTCAGAGTATAATAAAAACATGGGTGGGGCCAATCTGTGCAACTGCATGATCAGCCTTTATCCCATGTCAAGCCGCACAAGGAAGTGGACTGTCCGCACCATTTTTCATTTCTTTGATCTGGCTGCCACAAACAGCTGGATTCAGTACAGGTCAGACCACCAGGCCTCTGGGAGACTTTCTGAGAGAGACACAAATTTTTTAAATTCTTCAAATGCCTTGCACATCTTTTAAAGTAACTATGTTTGCTTTCAAACCGCATAGTCCATAATCTGATCAGGGGGCCAAATTTCAGAATGAATCCTGGATAGCGGCATAAATAATGATGCTTTGGTCTCAAGTTGTTATCTGGAAATAGTGCCTTCCTAGAATCTAAATATTCTTGAATGAGAGCATCCAGGTTAGTAACCTGAGGCCTGGAAATTTTCTGAGCGCAAATCAAGTCAACTATGTCTTTTAGTTGTAGAGTTAATTGCCACACATCATCTTGTGGATCTTTCACTCTGTCTCCAATTATTAGAGGCAACAGTCTTAAAAAATTCCAGTTCTTTATAGCATGACAAGAAAGTCTAAGTGTTTTAGGAATGACCTCACATGGCTTGGAGGAAGCATCTGTGGTTCTACACTTGAACTGATTAATGCACGTGTTCAAAATAGAGTATGTGAACCATCTCTTTTTCCTAATGAAATACCTCAGGTAAAGTGCGATATCATTAGAGAGAACACGCTCAAAGATGTCATGGCCAAGACATGGAGGCAAACCAGGCAGACAAACATCAAAGTGTTTCAATGAATTAAACACTGACTTTAACTTTATTCCTTGAACAGCTGGCACATTTTCAGTCTGTAACTGATCAACTGCACACCTATAACCTTCAGCTGTGCGCTGTGGACCACATGAAGTTGGGTCATCACCCTGGAATTGAGTTTGAGAAATTAGACAGAATCTGCAGAAATATTCTGGGAAACTGAAATTTTCAGTAAAGCCACCAATACAATGTGAGCCCAGGTTGCCTCCAGCAATGCAGTAAAGAGTTCCTTTAACAACAGTTTCATCTGCCATTGTTATCCCATTCTCCTCCAGAACTTTGAAGTCAGCGAGCAACTCTATATAGCAAACCCAGCTGCATGTGATCAACGTTTGATCGAACATGGGGGGGCAAATTTAGTAGTGAGAAGTACACAGCCAACATTTGGTGCCACCTCAAATGCATCCTGGTATAAAAACAGCTTAAGACAAGTTGTGTTTTCCTGAAGAAAGGTGTTGGATTTAAACACCTTACCATCACGGCTGTCACAGAGAACATCTTGTATGGAAACATCATTAGGATCCACTGACATGAGCCCCCGCCAAAAATCTGACTCTAGTATACTCTTCAAAGTGTTTAACATATGAACATGATATGCAATTTTTTCTGTTATGTTCTCATCTCTGCCTAAAAACACCCTTTTGGGCTCAACATATTTAAACATTTCTTTAAAGCACTGGGCTCTAGAGTATGGTGTTCTCATAGGTCCTGTGTGGCAAGTTGAGAACAAGTCAGATTCCTTTACTGTATCACAGATTTTTTGCAATGTCTTCATCCGATACTGACACATCTTTCCGAAGCAAGTTTAATCTATTCAAAGTATATGTCTGTCCCAACTCATATATTTTCTGAATCTCTTCAACAATGTTCTGAATAGTAGATGCTGGAATAAGATGTTGTCACTGTAATTTTATGTAAAGCATACACACATTTCTGAGATACAAGTCACTGAAATTAGACATGTCCCCAACAGTGTCTTCAGCGTCTGACACACTGGCAGTTTCTTGTATGGTAGTGATGCTATGCTCACTTGTAGAATTACATTCAGAATGTGTATCTAATGAGCCACACATCACATTTACTGAACAATGTCTGTGTCTTCTGGACATATGGGAGTGAACACAGTTTTGCATCCTCTCACTGGGCAGTTCACAGGATGTCCCTCACTATGCGCTCCTTTAGGTGAGCAACCAACTCTTTGACACACTGGCGTTGACAAAGTGAAACTGAGCATTTTAATGTTACTGAAGCCATATCCTGAGCAACTGATGACATGACATCATGGTGGCGATAAAGTGAGACTTTAATGCTGCATATCCAGAAAACACCTGCTTACAACTAATTCCAACACAACCGGGTTCATTGTGATGCAGTTTGCAATGTAGAACATACGCCTTTAGAGACGGAACTGATTCTCCACAAATGCAACAGGAATACATGGTCAAACATGCATATATCCACCATAAAACGAACATAAATTTAGCTAAAGTTACCAGCCTGAAATATGTCCAGGCATGCCTGGGAACGGCCACCACATTTTTCCAAAGCACTTTAGCAAGAGCCACTAAACAGACAATTTCATTACAAAGAAAATGCTATCAATTTACTCCGTCTCCGAAAGACGTCTGAACCTTACCTAACGTGCATTGTTAATGTTAATCTAAATAATTCCAATCTTATTAAAATGTTTACCTTACTCAAATTTACTTCACCTTACTGCGGTAACTGAAGTCCAGAAAACACACGGATTTCCCACTGGCGTTACTTCTACTAAGTAGCTAGTTCAAAAGTTCCAAAGTTCAAATGCCAAATGCCGAATGCAATGCGCTGATTAGAAGGCACATCAAAGAGGCAAACGTTAAAGTTTGAATTCAGGCACCCTTTCTGTCCACAACCAGTACTCAAATTTTAAAAGCATTTAAAATCATATATAAAAGCGAGTTGCTGGTATTCTGACTTTCAAAACTGTTTACAAGCACTTCACAAAATATAGCCTACAGATTGGATCGTCTACAGATGTAAACGTGTTTTGAATTCAACAGTTAATATTTTAATTTAGTCACTCTTGCTAACCAACCAATTCACTTTATATGAGAGATAATAGATCTTTGATTCAGTGATCCATATGAAATGAGATATGTTGCCCAAAGTGCAGTGCTCAATTTTTATGGGCAATATGCATTTTGAGACTTAGAAAAAACATTCTGTTGTTCTGACATGAAAATCTAATGGCAAAACCATATACATAAATGATTAAAACACTGATTTATAGTTTTTCTCATAGAAACTGAATAGGGTTTGGCACTTCTACCGCACCTTAGGGCTTTTCACACAACAAACGCTTACATAGGGTTATCTTAACCCTGGGCCAGGGTGTCACCCTTATGATGGTGTCATGCCAAATAGTATCCGGGTGCCAAAAAGTGGATGATGAAATAACGTCTTTCGAAAGCCACAAAGCATCCATTGCTATTGTCGTGAGCCACGGACCCCTTGCCAAGCTCAGACCTCACGTTCCCACGAGCAGTACCTCACCATGAGGTGTCTCGGGGACGAACTCAAGTACTCCGAACGTTCTGGAGCCCTGGTAAGTTCTACTGAACTTCCAGCCCAGTCTCGAAGTGAAGGGTGTGATGCAAATCTGGTATACGATGTCCTGTATTCAATGTATTCCTCTAAAAGAATCTTTATCACATATGATTATAGTAAGATATACTTTATTATAATCAATCAAAAGAATAGAGTTATACAGATTACAGGATATATATCATCTTTCAGTTTGCTGATCACATGCAAGTTACATATACCCCTTTAGCTCTTTCTAATTTACCTTTCCACCATGATGTTAAAATTCAAGGTACACCCCTCAAATACCCATCATCCTCTTTGGCCTTTACCTTATCTTATGGCTCCCCCTTCATGGAGATAAAAGCTACTGAACTTCCATTAATACAATGGGTACGAACACTACTACTTATTTATATCATATATAGTATCTTACTAAAAAATAAAAGACATAAAAATGAAAGGAAACTTATAACTTTTAAATCACCTAATAATGCTACCTTCTATAGTATCTTACTGAAAACGAAAAGACATAAAAATGAAAGGAAACTTATAACGTTGAGCTTCTATGTACTACTTTTCCTACTTTTACAAGTAATATAGATTATAATTACCACCCATGCCCTAAATATAGTCTTGACTACAGCTGTCCTACGTTGCTCTCTCTTCAACAGCCCATAGATATCTTCTGAAGCAAAATTCTAAGATGCTATCCTAAGGTCTAAAAGCTTATTCCTTATATATCCTTTATTCGTATAAGAGTGTACCTTTTTTTGATAAGAAATGTCCCCAGTATACCGAGTGGGAAGACATTTATCTCTTATGCAACTTTCTTAATGATCATATTCATTACTTCTGTTTATCCTCCTGTCATTTTCTCATACCTCAAAAGAAATTTCCCCAATACTTTATCTCATGTGCCCCTTTAGCTCATGTTTCCACCATCTCAATATACGAGTGGAAAAACACTAGCTTTTTTGTATTTTTTTAAGGAATCTATTCATCACTGGTGTTTGTTTCAATTTCATAGTCTCTCCTTGACTTTCTCCACACCTTGACCTCATGCAAGCCAGAAGTTAGTGCCTGCCACCATCTCAATACACTCTTCAGGTGCCCCTTTTTGTGGCGCCTTAAGGGATCTGCCAAAGAAATCCAGCTGTTAGTCCTTTGAATCTATCCGATAAATTATTTGTGCTATCATCAGGAAGGCCCTTGAAGCCTCTTAATCTTCTTTCGGTATTGACATCCTTTCCGTTTTCCTTATCTCTCCTATATTTTTCCATCTCCTCATACTCTTTGATCTCCCAATTATCTTCATTGTTTTCCTCATCCTGTTGCTTTAACCAGGCATTGTGCTCCTCCCCTGTAGGAGCAAGCCCACACGTGTCAACTAAGTATGTTATCACATCTACCGTTTCTTTGAACGCCAAACTCCCTGGGTCACCAATTACCCGTTCAGCATGTTGAGCATCTTCCACGGTCATGCTAGAACACATTCTCAGTCAGACCTTTAGCCTTGCTCTCTAAAACCCTAAATCTAAGTCCTCTGACTTCAGACTCCTCAGTGTCCATAAAGGGTTGTACATTTATCTTGAACCACATATTTTTCCTCTTACGGGCGTTCTTGCTACCACCTCAATGGCGTGTGCGAGGGGTTAACAATGCATTCCTTCCTAACCCATCCCTGTCAATCTCTCATCAGGGGGGCCTAGAGCCGGGTCCTCGACACTATGCCTACGTTACTGACATTCCTGAGTTAGCATTAGCGCATTTGCCAAATATTGTCCGGGTGATGTAATGGACAGTGACATTATGTTTTCTCATCTTTTCAAACCAATACCTAATGTAAACAAATAACTGTTTACTGTGATAAAGGAATGTTACAGCATATGTTACTGAATGTTACTGTCCATTACGTCACCAGGACAATATTTGGCAAAGGCACAAACGCTAACTCAGGAATGTCCGGAATGCATAGCAACAGACGCGTTGTGGTGTTCAAAAGCCATTATTACATCACCCAGAAACTTTTTGGCACCCGGACACCATTTGGCATAACAGCATGACTAGTAGTATCCATCCATCCATTATCTGAACCCGCTTATCCTGATCAGGGTCGCAGGGGGGCTGGAGCCTATCCCAGCATACATTGGGCGAAAGGCAGGAATACACCCTGGACAGGTCGCCAGTCTATCTCAGGGCACACACACACCATTCACTCACACACTCATACCTACGGGCAATTTAGACTCTCCAATCAGCCTAACGTGCATGTCTTTGGACTGTGGGAGGAAACCCACGCAGACACGGGGAGAACATGCAAACTCCGCACAGAGAGGCCCCGGCCGGCGGGGATTCGAACCCGGGACCTCCTTGCTGTGAGGCGGCAGGGCTACCCACTGCACCATCCGTGCCGTCAGACTAGTAGTATCTCACACAATAATGTTAGTGAATACACCTGTATGTACTTACTCATTGGGAAAGTGACGTCCCTCCTCCGATACAATGGTGAATATCAGGTGAGATGGATGTAACTTGTACAAGCAGTCCTCCAGCATCAGTCTAGTGCAGGGATTCTCAAATCTGGCCCTGGTTTCCTTTCCTCCAAGGTAATTAACTGAACAATTATTGTTACTGATTTGTGTATTTAACAGTGATGTAATGTATTTTTCACAAAAAATAAATGCAAAAATTACAGTGTTATATAATATATATATATATATATATATATATATATATATGTGTATATATATATATATATATATATTATGGCATATTTCCATTATAAACACAGTGCAAGAGTATGTAACAGAGGAGTAATGTATTTTTTCCAGAAAAGAGATGTAAAAATTATTGTTTTGGCTGATATACATATTTATGGTGTTGCACTGTTACAGAAACTGTATTTAACCTATTTAGAGTTTACGGTCTTTTACTATCATGGTTCAGTACTGTCATGGACATTTTTTCACCGTAAATTCTACAGACATTTTTTACAGTGTAACAAGAATCAGCAGGAAACCTGTTTCTGGCATGATCCTGGTCCCTATGGATCACCCAATTACCTGCCTTTTTTAATGGTTCATTTTTCACTTTTTCTTTTTCCATTGACAAAGCCCCATGCTAGTATGGTGGTCCAGTGGTTAAGCAGGGTTGCCTTCCAGCCAAGGAGGTCCAATCCCATCAGGGCCCTTTCTGTGTTCTGTGGGTTCCCTTTATCACATCAAATGGACTCCATGTGTACTACTGCTTCATCAACTACGGGCTTGCTGACTGCTGCTATGCTGCTTGACATGCTTTTTCCAATGGGTCACGCTTGTTGCAAATAAGACTGGGAGGGGGGAGCATGTTAACTGGCTGAGTAAGCACTTAATGTCTTAGTCAAGCAGTATCGAGCCGCCGGTGTCATGGCCACTAGGGGGAAATTGTGAAGGGGTTTTAAATGTACAGTAGCTAAGATTTTTGTGTTAAAACATTGTTACAAGACCATTGTAAATCCCTTCCTATCATTCTGTTCACTCACTTTGCATTTTGTTAATTGATAAAAATGAACTATTAACATTTCTATTTCTCACAGAGAAGGGGGAGGGATGAACAGTGTTGTGTTTTGAGGGCGTTTGTTGCTGCAATTCCTCTCTTAGAAATCCGAAAGTACCTATTGTTCCTTTAAGTCATTGGTTGTTATTTTTACATTTAACATTAAGCTTAATTTAACTATTAATTTTGTATGGCTGATTAATGAGATACAACATTCTGGTACCACGTATAAAGATATAGAGGCTATGTTATGTCTACTAATTTAAATATTGTATCATTTAGTAGATGTATTTAATCTATAAAACTATATACAGATGTACAGTCACTGCATAGTTCACAAGGCCTTGGATAATGACATCAGCTGCAGTACACAAACTCTACAGAAACATACCCAAAATTGTCAAATTCAAATGTATTTAATGATATCACTGTCTTTACAAAGAAACACAAATATTAACAATGTAAACGTTAAATGTAAAATGTCTTGGAAATATAAAAACCATACACAATTAATAGAAATACATTTCACAAATAATAATGTCACGTATTTCATGTACAGTATATCCATGTTTTTCAATTGAAAATGAAGGAGCAATACATTGTTATTATACAGTATGTGAATAATTATTATAATGACATGGCTTATAAATTAACTTCATTCTCATTTTGCTTTGTACAGCAATGCCATACTGGCTGTAATATTTTGATCCGTTTAAACATTTCGACAATGGCTACATTCACACTGCAGATTAGTATGGTTGTCAACCCCCATAAAAGTGCTTAACGTCGTCACACAAATTTTGGCTGTGAAAGAAGGTGATAACTACATTGAAAAACCGAAGTCACTACCTGAAATTCAGGCATGACTACCGAATTTGAGTGCAAATGCGGTTAGTCATAGCAGTGTGTACTAGAACCACACTGGGCAACTAGTTAGGCGTTATGCAAGACACTGTCCACGCACCTTAGCTTCTTGTTTGTTCAAATGCAGCTGTCTACACAAAGTAGGCTACTTTGGTTAAAATGAGCAAATTCATATGAAGGAACAAAGTACAACGTCTCTGTTGATGGTGATTTGTTATGCAGAAACGCTGCATATCTGTTTCTAACAATCTTCTGTTAAAGGCAAAAAGCGATGGACAAAAGCGATTAAAAACAGCATATCAATGCATTCAGCCTACTCATATTTTTTATTAGTGGCAATGATTTTTTAAACTACAACTGTCACTATGGTTGAGCACATTATTTCAGTCATTTTCCACTGCTTCGCATGAGATATTGGTTAGTTTAATTAAGTATTTTCTCAATATTTTCTGATACAAACTCCCAGCCTTAATTATTGCTTGGCTGCAATCACTGATTCATATTTCATATTAATAATCTGTTTGATGATTTCTTGGAGTGTGATTTTTGTTGCAAATATTATTTCAGTGCAAAGTTATTAAGAAATTTGGACCCTATGCCTGTGTCTCTGTCTCGCTTGTGCCTCAGCTTATACCTGCTGTTTAGAGGCAGAGAAATATAATCCACAAATCCACTCTTGTGCGTCAACATTAGTAGATTCAACGGAAGTTACACTTACAATATCTTCGTCATTTATTTGTGCAACCCACTCTGAAACGCATATGCGCATAAGTGCGCCTTGTGATGACTTACTTAGATCTAACGTATACTGCGGTTCCAGCCCCGTGCACCAATGTCATACATTGGGCAGAATATGACATATGTGCACCTGAAAATTGTCACAAAAGGCTTAGTACATCTGGCCCTTAGACATTTGTTTGTTTGAATAAGAAACAAATAATGCTTTTCATCTCATTTTTATAGTAAAAAAAAATAAAAACAGTGTACATTTAAAAAGTCAATTAGTAGTTAGAAACTCGTCGCACAATAACAATATTACAATCAAAGTTACAGTACAAAGTTTTTTTAACCTAATAAGGTTATATATTGCTGTGTCTTTATTCTTGTTATATTGTTATAATATATTGTTATCTTGTTATTCTTGTCCGAATAAAACGTGTGTTGGGCTGTTAGCTTTCGGCCAGCAAAATAACTATTTTGGTTGAGAAGCGGCATCGGAATTCAGTGGACCAAAAGTGCCGCTTAAGAGAGAAATGAGTCCGGATAAATACGTCCAAATATTAAACACCATCTTAAATCACAGGATGTGACAGAGACGGTTATGTGAAAAGGCCATTAATTTTCCCCATAGAGAAATTGTGCTTTGATCTGGAAATCCATATATGGGAAACAGTTTTGCTATGGTTTATGTCAGACTTCCAAGGCCTATTGTACTGTACTAAATGTTGTCATGGTTACAGACAATATTTACAGCTGTCATGAGATCAGTGGCCTGTTCCACAAAGCAGGATTACTGAATCAACTGCAGTAAAACCCAGAACAGCTTGTTTTACTTCAGCCCAGGAGAGTTCCAGGTTTTACTCAGTGCAGTTACTGTATCTAGCTAACACAGTAATCCTGCTTCATGGAACAAGCCCATAATTAGGAGAGCAACTCTTCTTACCACAGTTGTTACAGGTCACTTCATGCCCCTCTGTTTGAAATGTGTACAATACACAACGGTATTCACTTAAAAAAATGAGTATGGTCGTCACTCCCAAAAAGTAACAGTGTGAATGTAGCCATTGAGAAGGTTTGCATTTTATTAGCATACAGTACCTTCCACTATTGAAAGAATAATAAGTAAATAAATAATCATACATATTTTGAGTCATATAATTCTTTGTACTTGCTTACATAAATATGTCTCATTCAATCATTTTATAAATAGTTGGTGGCAACTATATGGCCCACATTTAGAAATTAATCTATCCCTCAAGAAGACATAGTTCCCTTTATATGGCAGATATCCATTAAAAGATAATACATTGAGCTTGGGAGCATTGGGCTTTGTTCTATCAGAGATGGTCCACAGTGTGGTATATACAGCCTTTGGCTGGAGAGTTAATTGGCATCAGGATTCATGGCGCTCATGGTATCCCATTACTTGAAACACATATTTGATCATGTTTGATGCCTCGCAGTATGAAAGCTGATTCAATTTAAAAAAGCATTGTCAGGTTGTTTGCAGAGATCCAGAACGACTGCATCCCCTGAACAGTTTGTCTTAGTACCACTGTATATGCTGACAGCTTTGTGCCACCTTGTGGTAAATTTCCAAAGTTATGTCAGAAACACAAATTGTCCTATTTTTAGAAAATGTCAACAGTATATTAAAATACTTGCATAAAATGCATATTTATTTACATTAACATTTTCATGTGTTTTATATACTATATAGACCATTTCAAACAGCGGAAGTCAGTGTTCCTAGAAAACTTCCAGTGGCCTCAGTGTTTTGTTGACAAGTTGAAATACTGGATACCTTCTGTAAAATTACAGAGGCAATGTTATGTAAAAAATGTCTGAATCAACATTTGGGCTGTGTTGGGTAGTGGTTGGTGGTGGTTCTCCCTGAAGCATAGTGGTTAAGGTACATGACTGGGACCCGCAATAAGATCCACACAGCCGTTAACCCTGCATTGCTCCAGGGGATGATTGTCTCCTGCTTAGTCAAAATCAACTGTAATTTGCATTGGATAAAAGTGTCAGGCAAATGTCATGTCACTGGTAATAGTGGTATTACCAGTTTTAATCACAATGTATAGTTAACGAAAAAATATGCACTTTCAGCATATGTGCAGTAAAGGCGCTCATAAAACCTATCCTTCGTGATAATTTACAGGACAAAATCTGTGCATTGCAGATCTTCACCGTGAATATTCTCCAAGTATAACTGCAGAGAAGTACATGTACCCAAGTAAATGTCACAAAATGTATTCACGAAGTATAGTATTAAAATATAGGTCCTGCTGTTGAGACGACTACACCAAGGATAGATATCACAAAGCAATATTACAGAGTAAACTAGCTGGATAAATTAGCCAAGTAAAAATTGTCCATATTCCAGTTGTGGAAGCATCCAGGTTTTAAGCGGTGAAATTATCCAGCTAGCAAACTGTTTTCTGATGTACTGCTATTGTGTAGGTTAGTGCATTGTATGCCACCTGAGATGAACACTGTGACAATCTTAGCTAGGTCAAAGCGGCAAGGGCTGCATGAATTGCCACAATTGCATAACCAAGGGTGGATTCCAGGGTCTGTCGTCAAACTGACACTTCATGACTGGTAAAGTTTTAATTAATACAGTTAGCCAATGTTAACAAACTACACTAGCTAGCTATATTAATAAATATTACATTCATGTTTATGTTCTTTAAACAATAGGAATTTACATTTGCAAACTAGCAGGGGATGTCATATTGACGCTTAGTTGTCTTGCCATTGAACACTAATGTTACTCCTATTAGTTTATGAAAGGACATGAGAACTAACCCTCTAATCATAAGTCATAAGTACCTAAGACATTGTGTTGGGAAAGTTAGCTAACTTGTAAAAAATGTACAGTCACTAACTAAGCTATGCATCATTAAAAGCAACACTACATTAACTCACATGTATTCAAAAGCTCTCTATGCAATGAAGCCAATTCATACTTTTTAATGTGACTATCATGTTAGCTATACGTACAAGTGTAGCAAAACTTTGCCAAACTTGGCAAAGATAGATAATGTAAGATAAATTGTTATTTTAAAACCGACAAGTAATGAAGTATCGTTGCTGCTCAATAATGGGAAGACTAAAAGATGAGCGCTTGTCATAGCCTTAGGGCAAGTTTATTAGGAACAGATTAGGTTGCGCATGCGGTCCACCGAATGTTACGCCATTTCTCTTTGGGCCAATCGATGTGCAAATTTTAACTAATTCTGCACATCCCCTTTTTCAACAATGGTGCTTAACGCGGGCTTCTTGCTGATAGCTTAGCTTCGATCAAACGTCTTCTGACTGTAACAAGACTTACAGGTAAGTATAGAACACCTTTGATCTTTCTGGAGCTGATGAATGGCTGAATCTTTGCCATTCTGATTATTCTTTGATCCGTTTTAACAGAAGTTATTTCTTCTGTGTTTTTGTTGCCATTTTAAAGCATTTGACATCATTTTAGCTGAGCATCCTATAATTTGCTGCACTTCTTTATATGTTTTCCCCTCTCCAATAAACCTTTTAATCAAATGACGTTGTTCCTCTGAACAATGTTTGGAACAGCCCATTTCACTTGGCAATTCAGAAGGAAATATATTTTATAACAATGTGTGAAACATTTGCATCCCTTCTTCCTTATTGTCATGACAGTTGGGTCTGTTGTTTTTCTATTACACTACTACATCTACAAGTAAAGTATTTGCCATGCAGAAATATCATTACTACTAATAACAGGTTACTGATGTTGTACTGCTATTTTCTTGAACACAACTGTATTTTGTAAAACAAACAAATAAATTATTCTATTGGAGAAGTGTCCTTTTCAGTTACATCAGACACATTAGTGGGAGTGAATACAAAGCACACCAACTTCCCGTTTGTACAACATTTGTTTACACAATGGTTGCATGTCTGTGTTTCTTGCTCCCGGGTATTCCATGGACAGGGATGGGGTCATGCCCATTGGCTGTGTGGTTACTGTTGTAAAGAACATCAGGCATCTAGATAAAGATGGATATGAAACTTTCATTTAAGTGATAGAATGCCTACCATAGCCCCACAGTGGAGGCCTCAAATTGTGCATCACTTTAATATGCAAATAGGGAGACATTTTCTCATTGAGTTGCCTCCTACACCCACAAGGTTTCAGAGGAGAAAAGTGTACAATAGTAAAGTATGTAATTATTTTGAGGTATGTTGAAATCTTTCCACTTTAGGACAACAAACTGGTGGAACTAATGTCCTTGGGCATCACGCAAGAACATTTTTGTATTCTTATCGTAAAATTCCATCCATCCATCCATCCATCGTCACCCGCTTATCCGGAGTCGGGTCGCGGGGGCAGTAGGCAAAGCCGGGTATTCCAGGCGTCCCTCTCCCCAGCAACGCATTCTAGCTCCTCCTGGGGGATCCCGAGGCGTTCCCTGGCCAGGAGAGATATATAATCTCTCCAGCGGGCTCTGGGTCTCCCTCGGGGTCTCCGCCCAGTTGGACGAGCCCGGAAAACCTCCAAAGGGAGGCGCCCGGGAGGCATCCTGATGAGATGCCCGAACCACCTCAATTGGCTCCTTTCGACGCGAAGGAGCAGCGGCTCTACTCCGAGCTCCCTCCGGATGTCCGAGCTCCTCACCCTATCTCTAAGGCTGAGCCCGGCCACCCTACGGAGGAAGCTCATTTCGGCCGCTTGTATACGCGATCTCGTTCTTTCGGTCACTACCCAAAGCTCGTGACCATAGGTGAGGGTTGGGACGTAGATCGACCAGTAAATCGAGAGCTTCGCCTTCCGGCTCAGCTCCTTCTTCACCACAACGGTCCGGTGCAACGCCCGCATTACTGCTGACGCTGCACCGATCCGCCTGTCGATCTCACGCTCCCTTCTACCCTCACTCGTGAACAAGACCCCGAGATACTTGAACTCCTTCACTTGGGGCAAAGACTCGTTCCCAACCCGGAGGGAGCAATCCACCGTTTTCCGGCAGAGAACCATGGCCTCGGACTTGGAGGTGCTGACTCTCATCCCGGCCGCTTCACACTCGGCTGCAAACCGCTCCAGTGCGTGCTGAAGGTCACGGTCCGATGAAGCCAGCAGAACCACATCATCCGCAAAAAAAAATCGTAAAATTCTCCTACTTTTTTCACACAAAGGGCTCATGTGTGCCATGTCGTATTCAAACACTCCTCACTCGCTCAATGTCTCGGACTGCATTTCTTAGCCTCATAATGGCTTCCTTGACTGTCATGACTGTCACAACTCCAAAGGCAATCAAATGCCAAGAATACTAGATACTAATAACTTTCTTAAGCATTGCACTGTATGGCCCTGGGGCGCAAAAATGTGCGCCCTGCTGGGTTTCTGGCAGCAGCCAATCAGCATGGCAAAAATACGTCATCAGAAAGCGAAAACACCCCCCTCCAATTGAACATCCATGTGAGCGCACTCCAAATGGGCCCCATCGCCAGAAGCAAGAGCCCAGCCAAACAGGGCCTGACAGACTTGGGGAAGAAGAGGAAAAAATGTTTGACTTTAAATATTGTTTTTATGAACACAATTTACCGTTTATAAAAGCCAATGTTAGATATTGACAGAAAAGGCAATGTTACATATTACAAGTTTTTTATGAAAAAAAAAAAGAATTCTGCACCGACAGATCGGGTATTCCCACTGACAGATCAGTGGTGGGGCGGCGGCCTTAGTGCCCCCCCTGTGCGGGGTAAAATATGTTTCTGAAAAGTCTTGATTCATATTTGATCTGCAACAACTACTTTGAAAGTTTGTTCTGAGTTTCTTGAGCCAGGCAAGCTGTGCTGGAAAGCATTTAATTTGCATGTATGCAGAACTGTTGAATGTACCACAGCACTCGCTGGACTGTGCCCTTCATGCACTGCAAGCCTTTCCATAGAACATGAATGGAATGCTTTGCTTATGTGATTCGTACAACAGGTCAGGATCACTCGTACAAATTGGTGAATTGGTGAAGTTCTCTAACGAGCAAATTAAAAACATTTGATCTGTTTGAACAAGTGGTTCTTGCATGAGGCCCCAGGTTACTCTAGGAACTCCTGACTTAAATACAACCCAGCTACTGTGGGATAAGGCCTATTAAATGCAATTAGACATATATTGAAGTGTTATACATATCTGCATTTGCTTTGCCATTCGTCACACCGTAATTAAAATGAGCACTGTCACGCTTGTTTCTGTTGAGATTATTTGGATTAAATGCTTAAATTATGTGTCTGCGCCTTTTTAAAATCACCGTCAGTATAGCCATTTCCTAAATATGGGGCCAAACCTCTAAGGGCAAACACCTCCAGTGATGTGTTTGGCTTGAATCTCCAGCCTGTGTTTCCCAGAAGGTAACAGGCACTCAACTCCACCCTTGAATGCAGAGACTGGTTTATGGATGGCCACCCATCTAGGCGATCACATAACACACAAAAATATGGTAACGTAACCTAACATGGCTACCCTGAAGGGCAGCTCTGACTTTGCCAAGTTAGAGGACAAGCTTTTCGATTTTGATGAAAAATACAACCTGACAGTTTTGAACTGGAATTTACAGAGGAATAATTGCGTGAGCGAGAGAGATAGACAGCAGAGGACGAGGTAGCCGAAGCTAACAGAGAGCAGTGTGGGAACTGGGAGCCAACCGAGATGGAGAGTCTTAGCTCCTGCGAATGGGATCGAGGGCAATGGCTGTTGACAGAAACTGAACACAGAGTTATCCCAACTTCGAGAGAGAGACCGACAGTGGAGGTCAAGGCAGCCGAAGCCCACAACCAAGGGGTCCAGGAGGGCAACTTATCAACAAGTAAGTAAATATCCAGCTAACAAGTTGTATCAGTTTTGGTTTTGGATACTTTTTCCAATGAATCCTCTATTTCTGCTGAAGAAGTTGATAAATACTGCAGGATGTAGCAAGGGTTTAAAGTTGTTATTGGCAGTGATAAAAACTGTAGAAAGTGATGACATCACTCGACATGTTTACCTTTAGAAGTTTTCCCCCGTATTTAGGAAATAGCTACACTGACGGTGATTTTAAATCACCTACACATATAATTTAAGAATTTAATCCAAATAATCTCAACTGAAATGAGCATGACTGTGCTCCTTTAAAAACAAAATGCATATTTAATTGTAATTCATTACATTTTCTGTCAAAAAGAGACATACTGAAATACAATATGCAGCAAACCAGACCAGGTTAGAATTAATATCTGTAATTTGTTTACATATTTGCACATTGTGGCATGTAATGGATTTATAGCTGATAGGTGAGTATTTCAATATTCCAAATCTGCGCTAATCAAATTTTTGACCAAAATCTGACAATGTTTGTCAAGCATCAAGCTGTAAAGTTGAGAGCTGCATGGTGATAACCCCTTCACAGCCTCATGTCACTTTTCGTAAATACATGCTTTTATGGACATTTTGTGTGACTGGGGGAAAGTGTTCCTAATACTGCTTAAGATAACCTTTTACTGGGTTGGTTGTTTGAAAAAAAAGGAAGTTTAAGCAGGGACACAAAATTGGCAATAAAAACATGTACTTGATCCAATGCTTGCAATACTAGTGCAGTGTTGGCACCAATATTTGCTGTCTGTAGTGCCATTCAATGTGAGCTGGATAATTCAGCAGCGGTATGCTGGGCTTCTTTTTTATTTTTTCATTACCTCAAGAGTGTGGAAAGCGTTTGTCTGGTCAAAGCCACTGTAGTTGAATTCCCCAGGGGTGACACCTGCCAAAAAATAAATGTATGATTCACAATTAGTAGCGCACCAAGCTTTGGGCTATCGGGCTCTAGCCATCCCCTCCCCGAATGCATTTGTTTCTGGCAGCCAGATGGTGCCAACTACCACTGATATTTGGCAAGATATTGATGCAGTTGTATTGCCTTTAGTTTCATAGACATCAACTAGCCAGCAGTAAGTTTAATAGTAAAACGGGAGCTTGCAAAAGTGGTAGGCTATACTCCAAATAGTTTGGAGGAGCACAGTGGTTTTGTGTTTCATTTGCCGGTTTAATTGTCCGGTAAGAATTTGTCGAGGTTCTGTCAGTGCGAGCAGTCGCATTGCATTTCGGCTTGTAACAGGTGGAGAAGTCATTTGTAGCAAGATTGCCCATAATCCATCGTGGTTTAGGGTTGCTTTACACACAACCACCACCAGGTGGCAAATGTGAGGGTATAGGGGATTTCTTCACTGTAGCACTTATCACTGGTATCTTGTATATAACTGATATATAACTGATATATATATGATTGCTACACTTGTACGGATAGCTAACATGATAGTCACATTAAAAAGTATGAATTGGCTTCATAGCATAGAGAGCTTTTGAATACATGTGAGTTAATGTAGTGTTGCTTTTAATGATGCATAGCTTAGTTAGTGACTGTACATTTTTTACAAGTTCGCTAACTTTCCCAACACAATGTCTTAGGTACTTATGACTTATGATTAGAGGGTTAGTTCTCATGTCCTTTCATAAACTAATAGGAGTAACATTAGTGTTCAATGGCAAGATAACTAAGCGTCAATATGACATCCCCTGCTAGTTTGCAAACGTAAATTCCTATTGTTTAAAGAACATAAACATGAATGTAGCTGTCATATAATATTTATTAATATAGCTAGCTAGTGTAGTTTGTTAACATTGGCTAACTGTATTAATTAAAACTTTACCAGTCATGAAGTGTCAGATTTAAATTGATCTTCTGGTGGGACTTTTGTGGTTTGTGGATGGTGCAACGGCAATTTTTGGTGCTGCTGACCGTTGCTTTCGTTTTTTTTCATTCAACTGACCGAGTACTGTTGAAAAGTAAGATGTATGGGTAATATGGAGTGATTAGTTTCCATATTATTAAAAAATGCATGTAACATCATCCACAAATTAGAGACGTATTACAAATGCGTTTTATACACTCACCAAGAAATTTATTAGGAACATTTTACACCTACTTATTAACAAGATTATCTAATCAGCCAATTGTGTGGCAGCAGTGCAGTGCATACAATCATGTAGATATGGGTCAGGAGCTTCAGTTAATGTTCACATCAACCATCAGAATGGGGGGAAAAAAGGCTCTTCACTTTCACTGTGGAATAATTGTTGGTGGCAGACAGGGTGAGTGTCTCAGAAACGGCTGATCTCCTGGGTTTTTCATGCATACTAGTCTCTAGAGTTTGCAATGAATGGTGCAAAAAATGCTTTGTTAATGAGAGACGTCAGAGGAGAATGGCCAGACTGGTCAAAGCTGACACGAAGGCAACAGAAATGCAAATGACCACACATTACAACAGTGGTATGCAGAAGAGCATCTCTGAACCCACAACGCATCATAACTTTTAGTGGATAGGCTACAGCAGTAGAAGTAAAAAAATAAGTCTAATAAGTACCTAATAAAGTGCTCAGTGAGTGTATATCCACACACAAATATATCTACAAATATATTTGACCAATTTTGTGATAATTCGATAAGTTCACCAAGCAAAACCCAGAGCCACTGCAAAACAGGAACATGGACTGGAGTAAAACAGCTGTTCAGGTGCTGTGTTGAATTCTTTCCCTCCACTGAATCACGTTCCCCCAATGCCCTGTGCATAGAGAGCGTGTGTTCATTTTACTCAGAATTTGACATAAAGACACAGATTATGAACGTACAAACATTTCTCCAGGAATATCAGATGAGACTAAATATTTTGCAGTCCCAAAAGCAGCTTATTTAGTTGTGTAACCACTGACGAGCGTATTAGAAATCGACCAATCACTGCAAATGCCAAGATATTTGTGTGTCTTTCTGTGGTATATATGCCAATTCTTTCTTGGGAGCGAGATGATTCCAAAACACGCTTTATGTTATTTCTCTGGAATCAGTGCAGTGAGTCTGGCGAATCTATGGGGAACGGACACATTTGCATTTATCCCCGGGCTATCAACACCTTTTCACTATTGTCCGGACGGTGGGGGTGCTTTTCATCCTACTTAAAAACTAGACTTTAAATTTAAGCATTTAATCAGCATAAGACTCAGCTCAAATGTAGTTGATGTCTACTCATTTTATGATGATCTAAATCAGAAAAATGAAGAGCTTGTTTAAAATTCTGTCATTGCATTTTTATTGTTATTATTTTTACAACGCACATGCATAGCCATTACAGAAAAGTAGGCCGTTTATACAGTAGACTATAGGGAGGTAAAGCGGATGTATCAGGAATGATAGTTCTGTATACTGCAAACTATGTAACGTTGAAGTCTGGATATAAAGTATATTTTTCACAGTTTAAATAGATAGCTATATGCTGAACACGATGGGATTTTGGTGTGTGAAAATTGGACCATACTAATGCCACATTGTGTCGGTACTATTTTATCATCCTGACTTAAAATCTGACTTAACTGGCATAATTCTAACTTGGATTTACAAATAGGATACATTCATGTTATCAGTGGCCTATCAATGGCAACCTGCAACCGATGCCAAGTACAATTGGAGGAAAAAACCCCCAAGGGCGCGAATGTGGTTCCTCCCATTCAACTGGCCATCCCAGAATAGATCATCTTTGTTGTTGTATTTGGTACACAAATATGACCGTACGTTCGCAACTACAAAATTTTTAAAAAGCAACAAAAAGCTGCATGGTGATATTTTGATCTGGAGCCTTGTAATTTTGTGTTTGTAGTTTTAATGTTTAAGTCTCACATCATTAAATGTAGAGAGACAACCTGGGCTTTAAAGTTTAAATGGCAAATGGCAGGCATTTATATAGCGCCTTTATCCAAAGTGCTGTACAATTGATGCTTCTCCATTCACCCATTCATACACACACTCACACACCGACGACGATTGACTGCCATGCAAGGCGCCGACCAGCTCGTCAGGAGCATTTGGTGGTTAGGTGTCTTGCTCAGGGACACTTCGACACAGCCCGAGCGGGGGATCGAATCGGCGACCCTCCGACTGCCAGACGACTGCTCTTACTGCCTGAGCCATGTCGACTCCAACAAGTTTAAAAAGCATGCGGGAAGGGATTTCCTTTTTAATAATGACGTGATGCTAGCAAACGGACACAGAAAGAGCATGACTAAATATTATCTACTTCACTGATTTCATCCAAATGCCTAAAATTTTGAATAGCTAGGTAATGGTTTCTTGTGCGCCTGAGGGAAATGTTAGCCTATAGAGACATGGATGCTGTTAACATTAGCTCATCAGTACAAACATTAACTTAATATTAAAGTAAACACAAGTTTGTTCTATAACTTTACTTTAGCTGTCCCTTGTGTAAAATACAGCTATGACATTACATGACATTACATTATTGTTGTATGACAGACACTCTTATCCAGAGCGACATACAACAAGCAAAGTGCATACCCATAACCAGGTAAAACTGCTGAAAGACCCTAGAGGGAAGTACAATTTCAAGTGCAAATGCTACAACAAAGAGAAGGACTTGAGCCTATTTGATTAATGTGAAAATGGATTATATCTATTATATCTAAAACTATTTTTGACAGCACAATACGAAAGAATGATTTACACTTACACTCATAGCCAAACGAAAGTAGCAAAAAAAAGTTATTACACAAGTAATGACTATTGAGAACTGAAAAATACTTCCAATTAATTGGAGATTACAGGCAGGTAGTGAGGGGTCGGGAGATGTGCTGTGTAGGGACCACGTAACTACACTTCCCATGATTCCACAGGACATCATCTACAACAGCGCAAAAGCGTAGGGTTGCCACATTTGATTTGTGAAAAATCAGGACATTTGACACGCGATGTGGGATGTTAAACCATATTTGCAAATATACTATGTTCACAGTCGTAGGACTCCCTATTGCCTCTCTTATCTCTATTTGTCCTGACGTAGATGCACTCTGTGGCAACCAGAGGGGGAATCAGGGAGATGTGCATATAATGTAGAGTGAGACACAAGACCGTTGCAGTTTTAAGCACTCAAGGGTGCGTTTATTCACTAAAAGCTAAAACAAAAATAAAAAAAACCTATGTTCTTCTCCTCTTCTGAGGGTATTAAGGCACCTATGCATTTTATAAAACCGACAAAATAAAAAAATAAAAATCAGAAGTATTAGGCGATTACCTCTAGGCTAGTAGCTAGCTGAACAGCCCGTGCAGCAGTTGCTAGATGATAAGGTAAACATTCGTATTTCAGCTACCAATTAAAAAGAAGTATAGGCATATGGCCAATTGTCGCTGTATTTTACTCATATTTATCTGTTTACAGACACGGGAGGAAAAAACAGAATAGCAGTAGAAGAATCCGGTTTTATTTGGAACTCTGACATTTAGAAGTACAAAAAAGAATTTTCCGGGGCAGTCACTCAAAAAAGAGAACAATCCTGGGAAAACCAGACCATGTGGCAACCCTACCCCGGCATGACATCTAGTTTTAGTTAAGTGACATCTAGTTTTAGTTAAGCCAATACTGTAATGCCGGGAGCAATAAACTTTCACCGTGTAAGAGCTAGAACAATCACATTGTCCAGCCCTCTCCCCTTTTTTCTGTTCTTGCCCATTCACTTGCCTCTTGCCTCCGGCTTCTGCAAATACATTTGACCCTGCTCCCGACACTTGGACAGAGGCTGAGTTATCCACAGCGTCCCACTAGGCATCACAGACACAAAGCTCACGGTACCTGAAAGAGGCCTATTTTAGGTCGACACTGGTGCACGCAAGTTGATGCCTCAGCTGACCACACGGAAAGGTAGAGCAAACTTCCAACTGCAGCTAACAAACTTTTCCACACAGAAAAAGGCCCAGTGGACACATTTCAGTGACTGATGGACCAGATGACATTAGGCAACACGCAGGAAAGACCCCAACTTTGCGCGTCTCTACAGGACATTGATTCATGGCTCCACGTTGCTTATCAAAGGACAGCCCACAGCTACCCCCGGAGAAAACAACGCGTGTGAATGGACTCAGTAAGACTGAACTAACTTTCCAGCCATAGCCAGTGTTTAGCTTAGTCTTAACTGATATTGTGAATCTATGTTTTTCTATTTGTCTTTGTTTTATCATTTGAATGCTTTCTGTTAGTTGTTAGGTTTGCCGTCTTTCACGTACAGTACCAGTCAAAAGTTTGGACACTGTCATCAAGCAATTCATATGTGGTCAAAGTGCAGATTCTCATATTTCATTAAACCATGTTTATTAAGCCTCTCTGCGTAGAGTTTGCATGTTCTCCCCGTGTTTGCGTGGGTTTCCTCCGGGTACTCCGGTTTCCTCCCACAGTCCAAAGACATGCAGGTTAGGCTGATTGGAGAGTCTAAATTGCCCGTGGGTATGAGTGTGTGAGTGTGTGCCCTCCGGTGGACTGGCAACCTGTCCAGGGTGTATTCCTGCCTTTCACCCAATATATGCTGGGATAGGCTCCAGCCCCTCTGCAACTCTGTTAAGCGGGTTAGAATATTTTTATACATTTTGGTTCCACCATGTAGCAATTACAGCACTTTTTATACATAGCCCCCCATTTCAATGTTTGAGACAATTTAACTTAATGTCAAATAAAATAGTCATGTTTTGTATTTGGTTGCATAGTCAAGGGTTGTTTCTCCTGAACAATTCTTCCATTGAGTTCAACAGGAAAATTAGTCAGGGGAAATGTCCCTTATACTATCTACAGCATATCTGGCAGCAGCAGGATGGTTTCAGGCTCATTTGATATCTTGGACCCTTGATTACATTGCTTGATTACAAACTGCTTGATTACAAACTGGAATTGCTTGATTACAAACTGGAAATAAAACACATTAATCCAGAAAAAGGCAAAGTGTGTCCAAACTCTTGACTGGTACTGTATGTATAGTGTTGAACTATGTAAGTAGCCTCTCTCCTTACAGCTAACACTCTAACACTCTCACCCAGAACTAACTGCCCAAGCCAGCTCGCTTTACCTTTCCTTTGTTCAAGGGACATGTGTGCTTACGTGTGCTTACGTGTGGTTGCGCACATGCACACACACCTACCATACTTTATCCTACATAACTTCCTGTTAGCTCAACCCTGTTTATGTTCTGTGTTTGTATGTCTGTTTAATACATTTATTTTATTCAAGTCAAATCAGTCTTTCGAAGAACTTCCAACCTTCAGGTTATCTGAGTATATTTGACCATAAATTTGACCATATTCCTAAATTTAATTTAATTATGAATAAAATTTTCACATTTTTGGTTTGGTAGTTTAGATAATAGTAATTTTATGAGACTGACTACCTTTTGCCGTTATTCTGCTGCACCACATAATTGGTGCCATACAGTTCTGTAAAAAATTTTCTTTATAGCTTTTAGGTCAATATTTCAATTCCAAATCAAAGCATTAGCAAATTTCATCAAGTCTGCATTATG
This sequence comes from Conger conger, assembly GCF_963514075.1. Lineage (NCBI taxonomy): Eukaryota > Metazoa > Chordata > Actinopteri > Anguilliformes > Congridae > Conger > Conger conger. The sequence continues at coordinate 42,315,539 of NC_083766.1, forward strand.
CTTTTACAGGAAGCAAAGAAAATAAATATGAATCTGTTCAAAAAAATGGCGACATTTTTGTCTTCAAACTCTCTTCAGACTGTATAAACTGAAGAAATTTAACTTCACTTCAAATGACTGAACTAATATTTAGATGCATAACCATAACTACTGCGCATTTCAGGGGCATTTCCTCTTCGGCATATGGCAGAGAGGAATTATTGATGTATTCAAACTGATCCATGATCTCTGGTATACGAACCCAACACCATAGTATGAAAAACATCCCAATACCATGATTTTTGCGCCGCCATGCCCCACTGTCTTCACAGTGTACTATGGCTTGAATTCAGTACTTGGGGGTCGTCTGACATACTGTCGACAACCAATACACCCGAAAATAAACATTTTACTCTCATCAGTCCACAGAATGTTACACCATTTCTCTTTGGGCCAATCGATGTGTTCCTAGGCAAATTCTAACCGATTCTGAACATGATGGGGGCTTCTTGCTGATAGCTTAGCTTTGATCAAGCATCTTCTGACTGTAACAGCACTGACAGGTAATTGTAGATCACCTTTCATCTTTCTGGAGCTGATGAATGGCTGAATCTTTCTGACTATTCTTCGATCCATTTTAACAGTAGTTGCTCATTTATTTCCCCTTGTTTCGGGTTTTTGTTGCCATTTTAAAGCATTTCAGATCATTTTAGCTGAGCATCCTTTAATTTGCTGCACTTCTTTATATGTTTTCCCCTCTCCAATCAACTTTTTAATCAAATGACGTTCCTCCCAACAATGTTTGGAATGGCCAGTTTTACTTAGCAATTCAGAAGGAAATACATTTTATAACAATGTGTGAAACATTTGCTTCCCTTCTTCCTTAATAAAGGACAATTAATGACACTTGTTTTTTCACAGAATTAATGAATTCTCCAGTTAAACTCCACATTATTTTGAACTCGCCCCTTTCAATGAATGAGTCAATTACTCAGAACAAGCAGCATGCATGTCATGACAGTTGGGTCTGTTGTTTTTCTATTACACTAATACATCTACAAGCAAAGTATTTGCCATGCAGAAATATCACTACTACTAATAACAGTGGTTCATCAGGTTACTGATGTTGTACTGCTATTTTCTTGAACACAACTGTACATTAGCATCGGAAATGTCATATGTATCAATCCTCACAATCTATACATTGTATGTTGGAGCGTATCCCCTACAATTTGTGCACCCTGTGTGAGGACTGAGACATATACATTTCAAATAGTTATCCTCATCAGAGTGAGCTGACAACATCGATAAGGTATAGCTAAGAGTGGTCCAGACCAACCTTACCATTTTACCAACCATTTTGTTCTTGGCTAAGAACATTTTTGGAAACACGCTGAACCATGGTAGAGCTCAAGGTAGAGCTTAAGGTATAAATAACAAATGATGTAGCGTAAAGAAGGCTTCAGGAAACACAGCCCTATTTGGTTGTTGATTCAAAGACAATATTTGATTGAATCTTCAGCAGCCTGCCCAGTGGTATATGTTGTTTGAAGCAGACCACCATAGTTACAGTACCGATAGCAGGTATTAATGCATTGTGTGTTGGAAGCCTTGTCAATGCATAGGTCAAGATTTTCTGTGAATTTTCTGTCTTTTTCGGCTTTTGCCAATCATTATCTCTTTTTTAAAATTTAGTTTTTGGGTTGAATATATAATTGAGTGTGTACATACCATGAGCAGAGACATGGTCTGTGGTCAAGTCGTGTCTCTCCTATTGTTTGAAAAACGTGGAACTGTCATTCCGCATCGTAAATCAAGCAGCTATTGACAGCGCTCTGATCCAATGGTATTGAGCATTGTCAAATTTACAGGCAGTGATTGGCAGCGAATCAGGCAGTGGTGTTGGGCATTATCAGATTGTCACATGCTTTCATAGTTAAGAATTCAATTTTCTTTGTTGGACTCCACTTGATGAACATAGCAACAGCAACCAAAGAGGGCAGGGCTGGTTGCGCACCTGTGCTGCTGAATGTTTTGTTTTTTTAATAAGGACATTTTGAATAAAAATAAATAAATAAAATGATCAAATAAAAGAAATTCTCAATATTAAAGAAGTAAATCCCACTAGGTAGACAGCAAAAGAAAAGCCCACAGCTCCCACCACCCACAACTGTTTTCACTCTTATTCATTGTGGAATACTTCCACCCTCTGGTTTCCTTTGTGTTCAATTTTCTACTGAACCTGTTGTCCTATTCTCATCACCATTTGCAGTTGCAGCACTGATTTATCTATGTCTTTCTTTTCACTGTTGGACACAGACAATAATGTATTTATTTACCTACTGCTTTCATTATGTTTATATATTTTTCAATGTATAAATATTAATCAAGTAAGAATAAATATGAACACTGCTTACCCTGTTGACTGTCATCTGGCAAGTATGCTATGTTATCCTTCCCCTGCTCAATTTCAGATGTGTTCCTCTCACTCAGAGATCTTGTTTTCCTGGGAAAATCAAAAGATTTGGGACACTGTTATCAAAGTGTTCTAGTTCTAGTGTTCTACATTAAATTGACTTTAATGTAGCACCCTTGCAAATATATCTTAAATGACTGCTAGACTCTCATTTTATACTACAAGTTGGTTGATATATTGACAAGAAGCTTGATGCTATTTTTAAACTTTAAACTAAATATAATTTTATCAGATTAATCAGATTTTTAAAATTGATTTCACTTCCCAGAAGGTGGGGCTTTCCTTTGGAAGCCATTTCTATTATCCCCAGCACCAGCTCTCAGTCAGATCTACCTCTTACCTTACTTCCTCCTCATAGCTGGATTCTAAAACAGAAACAAACAGAACTGAGATATTTTTCATGGTCCAAACAAAGCATATCAACAGCCTAACATTTAATCTCTCTGTAACACCTATATACACCTTTCAACTCTTCAGGGATGGGTTTTAGAGCTATTTATCCAATCCCTCTCGACAATGGTCCCGTCTTTCAGTGATATTCGGTTGTTCCCGGACAGGTCACAGTTGATGCAAAAACAGAAGTCAGCAGATTTGATACAGTTAGAGTCATTTTAAATGTGTGCTGTTCCGTGGGGAGTCATTCTCCCGTGGATTTCCACAGAAACTGGTTGAACAGTTTCATTGTTTATTCTGTGAGTCATTGAATTGCCCAAATATAGAGTAGTCTGAGTACCGTGGAGTTTCCCAAATTCCAGCAATTTTAGATGGTAAACTGTAAACATTCAATTAAGCCTGCAGTGGGATTTGTGTATTTACTGTATGCCAACTTATTTGTGAGCATTTTAAGCATAGCCTGTTTCCAATGCTGGGAGAAACAAATGCAAATAAATCCATGAGCCTCTATCAATACATTTCAGCCGACTTTTAAGTATTTGTTCCAAGCATAGACAGTTTGACTTGGAAGCATGGGGGGACAACACATTTTCGTCACGGAGGGGTTATGCTCGACCCAGCAAAACCATCAACCGGGGGGTTATGCTATTGGGAGAGCAGAATGTAAAAATATCTCAACATGGAAACCTGTATTTGCTTTTTTGCTGACAATTCCTATTCTATACATGCTATTTTGGACCATTGCTGTTTAACTTTTTCATTACACTATCATAATTCTTGTACATTTGAAAGAGCAGATGGAGGTGATAATTTTGCTCTGTGGAAAAAACAAACTTACTTGCCATTCTTCTTTTGCAGCAGAAAATGATTCCAATGATGAGCAACACCAACAATGCGGCAGACAGAACCGACACAGTGACTGGTATTAACACAGTGTGGTCCTGATCAGATGACTCTGCAACTAAATAAGAGTAATGGCTTCAAGATTTCACAGGGGCCGTCCATTAATTTAGAACCCTGTACATTATTGTCTTTCAACTAGTTTTGTGAAAGCAATCATTTGTTAAATCATCCAGGATGCTCATAGTTATGGATGGCAAATTCGTATTTCTATATCAATTCATATAGGGGATGAATTATTATTGGAATGGAATCATTATTCCATCCAGCTGAGCATCTGTCAGCCTCAGACACGGGTTATAGAGATTCACGACTGGTATTTTACCCTCTGAACTCCATACCTCCACCACACTCTCTAGTGATGATCGCACCTCCAACCTCTTATACTGAATCCGTTTCAATAAAAATTGCACAAGCTACTCTTAGCCTACCATACCTATCCCCCCTTATACTCTCATATCCTACAATAACAAAGTCCAGACACTGATTCAGCCAAGTCTCCTGTGCGCATATTATCTCAGGTTTATATCTCATTGAATCCACAAATCTTTTAAACTCTTGACCATTTGCCACCAAACTCCTAGCGTTCCACTGAATAATACATACCGTCATTATCCTATGAATTCGTCATCACTATCATCTGTCTCTATCTATCCCTTTTGATCTCTGAGATGCACTGCTAGCCAAACTCGGCCTCCATCGGACCACATATGTGTGCAACTCAGCCGGATCCAAATAATCTTAACCAAGAAACTTCTGAGCTGCATTCGTGACTTCCCGCACCACATCGGATTGATTTTTGCCCATTCCGTTAACCTTCCACAATGTCTCCACCATCAACATGAGGAGCTCAGTTTTCTCCACCTCCCCCTCCCACCCGTCTAGCTGCATCAGCAAATGATATCCCGCAATTATCCTTGTATAAGTGGTAATTTATGTACAGTACTGTGCAAAAGTTTTAGGCAGGTGTGAAAAAATGCTGTAAAATAAGAACACTTTCAAAAATATAAATGTTAATATTTTATTTTTTATCAATTAACAAAATGCATGAACAGAAGAAGTGAATGAACAGAAGAAAAATCTAAATAAAATCAATATTTGGTGTGACCACCCTTTGCCTTCAAAACTGCATCAATTCTTCTAGGTATACTTGCACACAGTTTTTGAAGTAACTTGGAAGGTAGGTTGTTCCTAACATCTTGGATAACTAGCCACAGTTCTTTTGTGGATTTAGGCAGCCTCAAATGCTTCTGTCTCTTCATGTGTTCGATGATGTTGAGATCAGGGCTCTGTGGGGGCCATACCATCACTTCCAAGACTCCTTGTTCAGATGCCTCCCTGATGGTATTGCATGATGGATAAGTATCTGCCTTCTCTTCTGCCTATCTTCTCAGCATTGAGGAGACCATTAATTCTGACCAAATCCCCAACTCCATTTGCAGAAATGCAGCCCCAAACTTGCAAGGAACCTCCACCATGCTTCACTGTTGCCTGCAGACAGTCATTCTTGTACCGCTCTCCAGCCCTTCAGTGAACAAACTGCCTTCTGCTACAGCCAAACATTTCACATGCCCAGTCCAGAGGACCGCCCAGTAGATGGGCGTACCTGGGTCTTCCATCTGCTGCACTAAGTTTCCTTGGCCGACCACTGCGTCTACGGTCCTCAACGTTGCCTGTTTCTTTGTGCTTCTTCAACAGACAGCACATCTGGAAACCCCTGTCTGCCTTGAAATGTCTGCCTGGGAGAGACCATGCTGATGCAGTATAACTAACTTGTGTCTTGTTGCTGTGCTCAGTCTTGCCATGGTATATGACTTCTTACATTAAACTGTCATCAGCAACCTCACCTTGGAAGCAGAGTTTGGCTGTTCCTCACCCAGTTTTAACCCTCATACATAGCTGTTTCTGTTTAAGTTAATGATTGTGTTTCAACCTACATATTAAATTGATGATCATTAGCTCCTGTTTGGTAGAATTGGTTAATCACACATCTGAGTATATGCCTGCAAAATCCCTTTTGAAAATGTACCTAGAAGAATTGATTCTGGGTTGAAGGCAAAGGGTGGTCTGTTTTGATTTAGATTTTTCTTCTGTTCACTCACTTTGCATTTTGTTGATTGATAAAAATAAACTATTAACATTTCTATTTTTGAAAGCATTCTTACTTTACAGCATTTTTTCACACCTGCCTAAAACGTTTGCACAGTACTGTACATATGTAGATCTTAACACATCTACTGACTAAATGCTACCATAGGTTTCAGGTTTCATGCAAGTTTTGGATGCTAGCCAGGGAGAAGTGACAGGAGAGAGGAGAGGGACGGAAATAACGTCCCATGTCGGGACGAAAGTGACATTAATAATTTTACAATGATTTATAAGGCATTTTCTTTTGTTACATTTACAGAAAATGCCAAGAATTAGAATTAGGAAGACACGACGAGGCCTCTTTTCAACAAAGACAGGTAATTCTGTATTGCCAAAATCAACTACCTAATGCTTGAAAATTAGTCTGCAAATATGGCATCATTAGAATGTGATTGTTTGATAACCTTTGAGTCCTCACGACAAACATTTATCTACAGGTTTAATAAAACATTAGGCTGAGATTCAAGGGTGACATAATGTTTGAAAAAGAGTTTACAAACATCACAATATAGCCTACTTTTATTGACAGGTTTAATAAAAAATATATATTCAAGGATCTCGGGTAGCTATTAAGCCTAAATAATGTCTGTCCAATGAATCTTGTATTGCAGAACGTTTTATTGGTTGCGCCACATTGCGATGTTTACGCACGGCTAATTTTCATTGATTTCGAACCTATAACATTTATTGAATCGATACAATATTAAATTACATCTAATAGTACATGTGTTGAAAGTAAAGAGAATTACAAACCTGAAAAACAGAGATACAACACACCCCTGCGCACCCCTAGTTTATTGTTACTTTTGACCCACTCCGGTGTTACTTCCGTCCCGTTTGGCAGGCTAGGACACTTCTTACTGTTACTTTTGAATTTTCTGGTCTCTTGAAGCTTCTTGCATGGAGGACACAGATGCCCCAGATTAATCTGTTTTATTTTAAAATAAAGATTTGTAGTTTGAACAACGATTGACTAGTGAAGGAGGTCGTGTGTCATAAAATATGGGATCTCTATCTCTATTAGTTTTGGAGTAAATGGGATCAAACAAAAAAGTGTTACTTTCGACCCAGCTCTCCCCTACGAACGGTTGAGAACACTCAATGTAAATCCCACATTATTAGTGTAAATGCATTTCCGGATGATTTAAAATGAAATTAATTCAGCTCACATTTGATAAATGAAGCCCATTTACAGCATTTAAGAATTGCTACCTCTCAATGCACTTTCTGCAAATGGATTAATGGGAGGATTCCAGGTAAAGTGGAATGGGTTTCTCACTGATTGTCAGGAAGATGTTGCTTGTTTGTGGTACAGCCAAGGCTGGCACTGTAGCCTGGCACTCCACAGGTGCGCTGTCATTTGCCAGGAGGATCACGGTGCTGGCTGAGTTGAACAGTCCTGCTGAGGCCTCGGTGCTGATGTTGTAGTTGTCCTGGTTGACGGATATTCTATCCAATTTCCATGTCAGAAGGGGTGCTGGGAACCAGTTTTGGGCGAGGCAGTGGATGGTGGCTGGTTGATTCTTCATGGCAGTCACATTCCCACTAGTGATGTTCACAGTCCCACTCTCTGGATGTAAACAAAAGCATCTATTTGCTAATTTTTTTAAATCATGGTAGTTAGGTATCATACCTGTTTGTTACAGTGGTAGGGTCTACCATGAGCTTTTGAATCTTTATCCACATGGCATAAAAAATCCAGATACTGCTGGGTGATTTTCATTGTTCCAATGCTCTGTCTAGCACTGCTCGAAAAGGGCTGTGTTGTTCACCAAAGAATTCCATATGCAAGAAAAAAAACTGCTACTTCTGATCTGTTCATAAATTCTGAAACTGTTTATTTTAGTACATTTGTACTGTAAAATAAATTGCCTGTGAGTATTTAACATTAATACAGTGTAGCAGGAGCTACATTTGCTTTTGAGATGTTTTTGGTGTCGTTCTCTGTGGCTGCATGTACAGTACAGGCAAAAAATATAACCACCTGTGGTTTTACAATAAAAACAGATAATAATTCAGTTTACATACTAGATGGACTTATTGAATAACAAACCCTACAATAACAAAAAAATAATCTTAGATATGACTTTCCTCAAAATAGCCTATTTTTGCTTTAAAAACAGTGAAACAGATTGGAAGTCTGTTCAATCATTTTGCAAAAAGGGGAATGGAGGGCTAATTAAATTGAGTGAAATCTACTTTAAGTTTTCTTTAAGTCACAGGTCACCTAATAGCATTCATCTGTAGTGTATGTAAAATTGGCACTAAAGTTACAAGAAACATGGCAGAGAAGAAGGAGATAATCTTAATTGTGCGGAGCCAAGTAAACTTATTTTGCCATGGTTTTTCACATTGCAAAGAAGCTGAAAATTTTGAGTTGCAGTATTCAGTCCACACTCTCCTTAACATGAGAAGGCCAGGAAGAAGGATAACAGACAATATCTTGTGGTGATTATCAAAAGAAACTGTCGTAAAGCTGCACCACAATTGTAGGTAGAACTCCAATGCAACTTAAAGGTACAGGTAATTTCGGACTCTAACAGTCAAGAGAGGAATTGCAGCAAACACCCTCAAACCACATCATGCACTGGACAGAGCCTGCCGCGACAGAGCCTGCCGTTTTTTTGTAGTGTTCTAGTAAGAAAATGTTCACCGAACAGGTGACTTTATGAAATGTTGACTTTAGTGTGCTGCACAAAACTATTTATATGTTTTTTTTTTAAATATTTATTTATATTTTTTACGTTTTCACTTTAGTGAACCAACTATATTCTGAGCAAGCAACTTATTTGGCTATGGAACTAGCTGGCTATATAACTAAGATATGATAGTGTACCACAAACGATGCAACTGCAACTTACAGTTTGAGACAAATAAAAGTTTCAGCGATGGCTTGTCTGGAGTGCAAATTGGGCAGCTACACTTCAGAATAAGCCCCCACGCCATTGGCTGTGGCAATTATAACCATTTTTCAACCAATGAGCTTGAATTATTGTACAGCTGTGCAATGTTTTGGTACAGAGTGACAGAGATGTTCAGAAGTCATCAAATGCAAGTCCAAGTCAAGTCTCAAGTCTATGACCTAGAGTCCAGAATGGCTAAAGAAATTCATCACGATTCCCATGCTAATTGAAGATATAGAAACCAGAAGTGTAGAAGACATATTTTGTATATGAGATCAAGTGTGTGACAACTGAATAAGCAGTATTATCAGGGGCACACAAAAAGGTAGTGGTTATTTCATTTATTTATTCATATATCGATGAACTTCCAGGCCTGAGCCAACATTTTGGCAAAGCCTTTCTCAAGATGGCTGGTCTGGTGTGGTAGATAATTGGTATATCAATAAATAAGATAAAATAAATAACCATTCTTTTTTTAAGAACTCTGTGTGACTCATGTGACATAATGTAAGCATTACCATGGGCTGTAATATGAGATGATGGTCAATAACAAAATATGGGCCTGTTACATGGACACAGATTGAACTTAATCATGGATTAAATGCAGTTTTGTGTGGATAATCTCCAATAAATAAATAAAAACCTAAGGAATGCCATATAAAGTATAAATTATAAATCATTTCAAAACCGTATGCAACTACAGTACATGGCAAACTTTCCGATTTCTGATTCCGTTTCCGATAGTCAAACAAGCTCTCTCGAAAATACAGTTCATATTTGTATGACACTGGAATACCAAACAATGGACCTCATTTATCAATATTTTTGGAAATTTGTGTGCAAATGTATGCGATCAGAAACAAACAACAGAACAACTTTCACCAGATTCACGAAAGACGTGTGTATGTTGATAAATACCAAGTAATCATAAATAAAAGGCGTGAGCACAAAATTTGTGATTAGCATAAATTGACACCCCTAAAAGACCATGGATTTTTGGATTTTTAAAAGAGATAGTAGAAAAAAAGAAATACATTTCTCTGAAGCGGAGATTGAAGTTCTGTTAATGGAAGTACAAAAACATACACCGATCAGCCATAACATTAAAACCAGTTTTTTCACAATTAAAAAAGCTGCATGAGCACTAGAAGACATTGTTTCCATTTAACTCAATGAAATAAAAGAGCTCTTCTTAATAATTTATATTGTTGGTTGGTTTAATACTGTTGCCAATGAAAAGTCGTTGTCCTACACCATGAGTCTCCAACACGTTGCTCTCAAGCTACCAGTCGCTTGCCACCCCCTTCTAAGTAGCTTGCCAAAGGCTGAAGCAGTATACATTTGAACACAATTGTTGCCGCGAGGCATTCCAGCCTACGAATTGAATAAAAAGTAAATCAGGCAAAATTAAAAATTAACTCAATTTAGGCTACTTGGCTACGCAATAAGGTTTCCATGTATTTACAGCACAGCGCACGTTCAATGAATGAATGAAAGCGGCTGCCTTGGCTCGTAATAAACAGACGGATGGAAATCCCGACACTCTTTCAACTACATAAAACTTAATAGTGAACCATCAAATACCCCCCAGATTTCAGTGCCCATCAGTCCCAACATTTAGCAATAGAATCAAACAGTCCAAAAGTTTTTAATTAAATCCCAAACCAAAGCGAAAATCTTTTGATAGCCTACCGGTATGCTGCTCCAAACAAAATGCATGTCTCACAATAAAACGCACTTTAGGAAAAAAAGATCCTTAACTTGCTGTTATCTACGCTAATTTGTTATTGTTCATGAAGGCATGTCTGGCAAGTTGGTATTTTATGAAGACGCATCTGTTTTGGCTTTCATTAATGGTTTAACTACTCAAGTTGCGTTTCTGAACGGTAACAGGAAGTGTTGAACAGTGTTGGCCCACTTTAAGTGTAGCCTTTTACTTTATTTCTAAGAATAAAATTCTACAACAGAAGCCTAATAAGAAATAAAGGCAGCCTAAGTAAATAAAAGACCCCGGACACAATTTGAGGATTTACGGTAAGTTACATAAATGCAACAATGAACAGCGGTGGGATCAGCTCCAGTGCTGGTAAACTGACTTACCTTTCTGTATGAATTTTCAAATGTCTGTTGAAATTTGACGAGATTGCTCCCACATCTTTTATTTTAATTCTCCACATTTTGCTAGCTGCAATCATTTTGAGCCTGAATTATTTAAATTCAAAGGCCACAACATGTGGAACTGTAATCTTAGTGAGCTATGCTGCAAGAAATACAGTGTAGGGTGTTGCTATGGTTGCTACTAAAAGGTGCACGGTGTGGCGCGTAAAACAACGTCGGGTGTGTTTTAATTAAAGAATGTCTTTCATATAAATAATAGAAAAATAATCATTGGCTGTGGCATTATTCACTCCGTCATTTTCACAATGCCATTTGGCCGACTCCTATTGTTCACAAGTCCTTACTGACGAGTCCAAGTCGAGTCTCAAGTCATTTTTGTGTCATGATCTGGGTCTGAACTTATTTTTTGTAACTTATCTTTCATGTCTGTATCATTTGTATGGATTTGCCTGTGTTTGTCTGCCCTGCCATGTGCTTGCGTTTTCTTTGTCCTGAACCCCGCCCTCACCTGCCTCTGTTAGCCACGCCCCCTTCTGTTCATTTGCATACTCATTGTTTTTATTTATTCCTCCCTGTTTCTCGTTGTCTCCTGTCCATTGTAGCCTCCCTCTGTTATTTAAGTTCTTCCCTTCTGTTCAGCCCTTGCCAGATCGTGCCTGAATGTTTGGTGAGAAATTCTACCCATTTTTGCTCTGTTCCCATGTGCGCTTGATAAATCTTTGATTTTCTGTTTTTGGTAGTTTTCTGAGTTTTTTGATAATATTTTTGTATCTGCTCTTTTGGAATTTTTCTGAGTTTTGGGTTTTTGAGAATTTTTGTTCTGTGACTTTTCTGAGTTTGGATTTTTGAGTTTCATTTTTGAATTCTGAGTGACTGCCTTGTCTGACCCTGTTGGAAATAAATATTCTCTTTTTGCCTGCTACATCCGGTCTGCATCTGGGTCCTTGTCTGCGAGTTCTGACATTTTGGAGAAGTCCAAGTCCAGTCCAAGACGTTGACTCGAGTCCCCATCTATGCAGAGTGACGGCCCGTCAACCGTATATTTTGAAACCAGAATTTAAGGACTATAAACATAGGCAGAGGGTGAGTCAGCATATCAGTGAGCCTTTTTAAATGATAGGAAGGGATTTTCAACAATGTTTTAACTTACCTATTGTCCCTTTAAGTGAAACCAGTTTCCCTGACTACAGTCAAATGACGACTATTCTAAAGGGATGTGCTCAAGACTCAAACGGGCCAAGCCCCATCAACACTCGATATTCACAGTAACACATTGATTTTGGTTTCTGCGCACATACTTTCATCTAAAGTTAGCATGCAGAAATGAGGCGATGAAATTCAACCTTGTACTAACCTTGAACAGACAAGGTGGCTGTTTTGCGGTCAATATTTTGGAGGTCGCAGGTGACCTCACCGGAGTCATTCAGTTGCACGTTATATAGGACAAACTCCCATTTGTAGCTCTGGTCAGTTGTGTAATCTGTAGCATTGAAGCGTTCACTATTTTTGAGGACACCAAACTTTTCGGATATAGTCAGCACGACATTGTCATTCAATGACCAAGTCATGGCCACCCAGTTAGGTTGACTCAGGCTGCAGTTGAACCTGACGTCTGTTCCACAGATGACAGAAGCATTTTTTGGTTCCAGTTGCACCTGCGCAATCACTCCTGATAACATACAAGAGGCAGATCAGATTTCACTGGGTGACATCATTTTAAAATAAACACTGGATATACACTCAGTAAGCACTTTATTAGGTATTTATTTTATTTTTTACTCATTTAGTCTTCTGCTACTGTAGCCTATCCACTTAGAGGTTTGATGCATTGTGTGTTCAGAGATGCTCTTCTGCATAACACTGTTGTAATGTGTTTACATTACTGTCACCTTCCTGAAAGTTTTGATCAGCCATTCTCCTCTGACCGCTGAAGGTGTGTTTTTTAGTTTTTCACACAATTCTCTGCAACCGCTAGAGACTATTCTGTGTGAAAATCCCAGGAGATCCGCAGTTTCTGTGATACTCAGACCACCCTGTCTAGCACCAACAATCATTCCACGGTCAAAGTCACTTAGATCATATATTTTCCACATTCTGATGCTTAATGTGAAAATTAACTGAAGCTCCTGATGTGTATCTGCATGATTGTATGCATTGCACTGCTGCCACACGATTGGCTGATTAGATAATCACATGAAGTAGGTGTACTAATAAAGTGCTCAGTGAGAGCTAACAGAATACATTTCATTAATCAGAAGTTTAAGATGCTTTTAACAGTGTGACCATAGCTTCAAATCAGACATCACCTCCAAAAACATTTAGCAGAATGAATGCAAGGAACACAATATCCATATTTTCCAGGAAACACTCCTGTCAATGTTCAAAGCTGAAACAAGACAGAGAGGTAGAGGTAAGCCCAACAGGTGCAACAACCAGAGTTCTCTTGGGCTTTTCTAGTTGACAGATTAACTTCAATTTTTTGGTAAATATGGGGGGTAAAGGCACATAGACCACTACTGAGACAGTAAAGGCCCATAGACCACTAATTTCCCCCCTTAAAAAAGTGTGAACCATTCAGACAATCATAGACCTACCCTCCAAAACTCAAAGATTATTTACCTTCATTGCTCAGGTTTCTTTCAAACTGACACGACTGAAATTATGCGAGAGCTCTCATACTTTTGTATTCATGTGATTAAACGTTTTACCAACATCTCTCATTCAATGTGCATCAACCTATAGAAAGCAAAACTGCTCAGTTAATACCAAACATGGAAGTCTAATACTCTGCTTTAGTTGTGTAGCATTGGTCATAAATGAGAACAGGACCCATGCATCAATTTAAGAAAGACGACAGGAAACTTAACTAGATATTTGATATATATATGTTTTGTACTCACCAAATAAATAGGCTGTAATATTGCGAAGTGTCGCAATATCTTTTCATAACTTGAAGGGACACACACCTTCAGTACAGTATCTTTATCATGTTTGCCTTCAGCAGTTCTGTGATTTCTTCAGATGAAGAAAATTGGACACTCCTAAATGTTAAATGTTTAATATCTTAATATATGCTTGAATCTTTAACTTTAACTAAGCTGTGTTGCCCTTATACGTTTATTCCCCACAGGTACCAATAAATGTAATTCAGCAAATCTGATGGAAAAACACTATCTTATTTGCTTACCTCAATGATTTCAGGACTTCACAAAATGGGTTGCATGGTAAACTCAAAAATGTATTTACCCAAAACTCTCCTTGTTCTTCTAACATTCAGTCCAAATACCTAAATGGTTCATGTGTGCCAGGTGCATACACCTTTAACTTCCACCTTCTATAAGCTGGGAACAAAGTCCTGCTCTATTAATATTTAACAGAAAGATACACACTGAGGACAATACCGTTGAACCCTTTTGCGTCTATGTATGAGGCGTGGTCCTAGAGATTACTGGAGGACTTCATATTGCCACAGCAAGGGTCACTGAAATGTCATATGCTTATTGTCAACTGTCATCAGGCTCTAGAATTATCGGTAAAAATGAACAAAACAGATAATAATCTATATTTTATGTTCAAACATAGAAAAACAATATACTACTATGTCAACACATTACTCTATAAAAAACATTGAAACATGAAAGTAATGTCATTATTTAAAAACATAGGTATAAAAATTATTCGCACCCCTAACAATTATTGTCAATAAAATCAAACAAACAATACACAGTTGGCAATACAATTTTACTTAATTTAGTTAATCTCAGTCAAAAGGAACTACACTCACTGAGCATTTTATTAGGTAAAGGATGTCCTTCTTGAATCTCAAATATACAGGCTTACTATGAATCGGCGACTGGATATTGATCAACGTTCTGACAAGGAACAATGCAGAGACTGGGGTTTAAATACATGAAGGAAGTTGACAAACTAGGCGGGGCATGGGAGTGAGGTGGGCTAAACAAATGGACAGGTGGAGAATATAATAGGGTAATGATACAATAACAAGGGGAAAATGTGCTAATTAATTCTGAACATTTGTAAAAATCGGTTTGGTAGTTTTTATGAGTTGGGTGGCACAGATAGTGCAGTGGGTAGCACAGCTGCCTCGCAGCAAGGAGGTCCTGGGTTCGAATCCCAGTCGGCTAGGGCCTCTCTCTGTGGAGCTTGCATGTTCTCCCCGTGTTTGCGTGGGTTTCCTCCGGGTACTCCAGTTTCCTCCCACAGTCCAAAGACATGTAGGTTAGGCTGATTGGAGAGTCTAAATTGGACTGGCGACCTGTCCAGGGTGTATTCCTGCCTTTCGCCCAATGTATGCTGGGATAGGCTCCAGCCCCCTGTGACCCTGTTCAGGATAAGCGGGTTAGGATAATGAATGAATGAATTTCATTAGCTATCTAAATTACCAAGTAACGTTGTGTCTGACCTGGATCAATGGGTAATATCCTTTACACCACAAAAAAACAGTTTGTGTGTAGCTATTCTAGCCATCAAACATCTCTATCGGTGTGTCTTATTTGGTCATTTAGGTATCAATAGATAGCTAGCCTATATTGGCTTGGTGGTAAAGTAATATAAAAGTTACTAGCTAATTGTGCTAGCTATGTAATGTTAAATAGGACAATTTAGCTATGATGGCAACTTCTAACTAAATTATTAAGTCCTGTAAAGCATATACATTACACCAATAACAGCAGTGGACTAGTTGTCAGCGGCAAGTTGCAAAACAGCATTGCCTTCATGTAATGTTACCTACAGATTTGCAGCTATCAACAGCTAGCACATCCTGGCATGAGGCATGACATCTTCTCAGTTCATTCTCTTTCACTGCCTGCTGCTACATCAATGTATAGCTATCATAGTTAGCAAGATAGGAAGAGCTAGCTAGTAACTGGCTCTGATCACACTGTAATGTTAGCTAGTTTTAAAAGTAAAGTAAGCCAAACTTTGTCTCTTATGTTTGCTTGGTCATGTGGCTGGCCAGAAAACATATTTAGCTAACGTGTATAGTCAGTAGCGATTGAAATGATCTTGTGATGGAACTGTCATGTTTTTTTTTTCTGTTGTTGTGCTCTGGGGTGAAGTTGCCCCATAGGATCTAGGAACAGATTTCCCTCCCCAAATCCAAACCTTAACTATAAGTATATGAAAAAAACTGACATGTTTTTATCTGACATGTCTGACATGTTTTTATCTGCTGCATTTACACAGTAATACTTATAATGTTGTGGACATTTGTTATTGTACTATGTTAAGCGAGACTATGTGTATATTGTGGTGGCCCGATCAGGGATCGATACACCACTGGAGTGGAACGGCTAGTGCGCTGACGTCAGGAGCTAGGTAAAGTAATTAAAGGCGAATATTTCCCTATGTCCAATTTAAATAGAGGCGCACCTTGGAGAGAGCCGGGAGGAAGAGTCAGCACCAAGGCCAGCACCACCGGGGCGAGGCGCGTGTGGAATGCAAACCCCTAACCAATTCTGATTGAACAGGCACAGCTGAGCCGAATGAGAAGAGGAGAGCAGCACTAAGCCCGTGCGGATTAAAGAGATTCAGCACAAAAGGCAAACGAACCACCACTCGGAAAACGTGGCGGAATTCTGGGAAGAAACCCCGCGACCGAAACTTAACTCCGAGACTCACGTGAGCATATCTCTCCTGCAAGAGTACACAGCCAAAACAACAAAAAAGTTTCATAATCAAAATACTTTTGGACCTTATTGTGCATGTGTGTGTATATATACTGTACATACATACATACATACATGCAGTATATATTGTGGTGACCCGCTGGTTGAGAGCGTCTGGTGGCCGGGCCTTATCCCATGGGGCCCCGCCGGGCACAGCCCGAACTGGTCACGTGGGGTCACCGCCCTGTGGGCTCACCACCTGCAGGGGTCGGCATCCGAGTCGGGTGCTTTGCCCAACGGGCAGTAGGCAAAGGCGGGGATCTGGGCGTGCTGATCCTCGGCGTCGCAGACGTGGAACGTCACCTCTCTGGTGGGGAAGGAACCGGAGCTAGTGCGGGAGGCGGAGCAGTACCAACTAGATAGTTGGGCTCACCTCCATGCACAGTACTGGTTCCGGAACCAAACTCCTGGAGAGGGGCTGGACTCTGTTCTTTTCTGGAGTTGCTCAAGGTGAGAGGCGCCGGGCGGGTGTGGGGATACTCACAAGCCACCGCCTGAGCGCCACTGTGTTGGAGTTCCACCCGGGGAACGAGAGCGTCGCCTCTCTGCAACTACGTGTCGCTGGGGGGAAAGCTCTGACTATCATTTGTGCTTATGCACCAAACGGCAGTTCAGAGTATCCGGCCTTCTTGGAGTCACTGGGCGGCATTCTTGAAAGGGTGCCACCCGGAGACTCCATAGTTCTGCTGGGCGACTTCAATGCTCACATGGGCAATGACGGAGAAACCTGGAGGGGGGTGATTGGGAGGAATGGCTTGCCTGATCTGAACCCAAGCAGTGTTTTGTTATTGGACTTCTGTGCTGGTCATGGATTGTCGATAACAAACACCATGTTCGAGCATAGGGTAGCTCATAAGTGTACTTGGTACCAGAGCACCTTAGGCCAAAGATCGATGATCGACTTTGTGGTTGTATCATCAGACCTGTGGCCGTATGTCTTGGACACTCGGGTGAAGAGAGGAGCAGAGCTGTCAACTGATCACCACCTGGTGGTGAGTTGGATCAAGTGACCGGGAAGGCTGCCGGACAGACCCGGGAAACCCAAACGTGTAGTGAGGGTGAACGTCTGGCGGAGGCCCCTGTTCGTGAGGTCTTCAACTCCCCCATCCCGGGGGAAGCTGGGGACATGGAGTCCGAGTGGGCCATGTTCAAAGCCTCCATTGTAGAGACGGCAAGCAGGAGCTGTGGCCAGAAGGTCATCGGTGCCTGTCGGGGCGGCAACCCAACAACCCGCTGGTGGACACCAGCGGTGAGGGAGGCCGTCAAGCTGAAGAAGGAGGCCTTTCGGGCTTGGCTGGCCCGGGGGTCCCCTGAAGCAGCAGACAGGTACCGGGTGGCCAGAAGGGCTGCAGCTTCGGCAGTCGCTGAAGCAAAAACCCGGGTATGGGAGGAGTTCGGGGAGGCTATGGAGAAGGACTTTCGGTTGGCCTCGAGGAAGTTCTGGCTAACCATCCGACGACTCAGAAAGGGCAAGCAGGGCTTGTCTCAGGCGAGGAGAACTGCTGACCCGGACTGGGGATATTGTCGGGCGGTAGAAAGAGCACTTCGAGGAGCTCCTGAACCCGAACAACACGTCCTCTGTGGAAGAGGCAGAGCCAGAAGACTCGGGGGAATCTGCACCTATATCCCTGGCGGAAGTTGCTGAGGTAGTCAAAAAGCTCCTCAGTGGCAAGTCACCGGGTGTAGATGAGATTTGCCCTGAAATGCTGAAGGCTCTGGACATTGTTGGGCTGTCTTGGCTGACACGCCTCTTCAGTGTCGCGTGGAGGTCGGGGACAGTACCTGCAGAGTGGCAGACCGGGGTGGTGGTCCCCATTTTCAAGAAGGGGGACCGGACGGTGTGCTCCAATTATCAGGGTATCACACTCCTCAGCCTCCCTGGGAAAGCTTACTCTAGGGTGCTGGAAAGGAGGCTCCGACCGATGGTCGAACCTCGGATTCAGGAGGAGCAATGTGGCTTCCGTCCTGGTCGTGGAACAGTGGACCAGCTCTTTACCTTGGCAGGGTTGCTGGCGGGGTCATGGGAGTTTGCCCATCCAGTCCACATGTGCTTTGTGGACTTGGAGAAGGCTTTCGACCGTGTCCCCCAGGGAACCCTGTGGGGTGTACTGCGGGAGTATGGGGTACCGGGGCCATTGTCCCTTTTATTACATACACAAAAATTTTTACTAATTTACATTAGATACATTTAATTTTGCCAGTGTGCAAACAGCCACAGAGTTCAGAAATACAAAATTGGCATTTTGAAATTTACATTACACATAACTCACAGATTTAAATGTACATTAAAGTGGAATTGCCAAAAAATGGCAAAGAGTTTAGTAGTAAAGGCGGCCTGTAGCGTTGAGATTAAGGTACCGTAAATCCTCAAATTGTGGCCGGGGTCTTTTATTTACTTGGGCTGCACAAAGCACAGGCCTTTATTTGGGGCAGGCTTGTATTCGAGGCAGGCCTTTATTTCTTATTAGGCTTCTGTGATAGAATTTTATTCTTATAATTAAAGTAAAAGGCTACACTTAAAGTGGGCGAACACTGTTCAACACTTCCTGTAACCGTTCAGAAACGCAACTTGAGTAGTTAAACCATTAATGAAAGCCAAAACAGATGCGTCTTCATAAAATACCAACTTGCCAGACATGCCTTCATGAACAATAACAAATTAGCGTAGATAACAGCAAGTTAAGGATCTTTTTTTCCAAAAGTGTGTTTTATTGTGAGACATGCGTTTCGTTTGGAGCAGCATAACGGTAGGCTATCAAAAGATTTTCGCTTTGGTTTGGGATTTCATTTACTTTTGGACTGTTTGATTCAATTGCTAAATGTTGGGACTGATGGGCACTGAAATCTGGGGGGTATTTGATGGTTCACTGTTAAGTTTTATGTAGTTGAAAGAGTGTCGGGATTTCCACCCGTCTGTTTATTGCGAGTCAAGGCAGCCGCTTTCATTCATTAATTGAACGTGCACCGTGCTGTAAATACATGGAAACCTTATTGCGTAGCCAAGTAGCCTAAATTGAGTTAATTTTTAATTTTGCCTTTAATTTACTTTTTATTAAATTTGTAGGCTGGAATGCCTCGCGGCAACAATTGTTTTTAAATGTATACTGCTTCAGCCTTTGCCAAAGGCTTTGGCAAGCTACTCAGAAGGGGGCGGCAAGCGACTGGTAGCTTGAGAGCAACATGTTGGTGTAGGACAACAACTTTTCATTGGCAACAGTATTAAACCAACCAACAATATAAAATATTAAGAAGAGCTCTTTTATTTCATTGAGTTAAATGGAAACAATGTCTTCTAGTGCTCATGGACTGATAGCCCTACTGGTAGGCAATATTACCCCGGGCCAGCCTTTATTTGTCCGAATCGACCACGCCCCCGGCTAGTATCCGAGTCCCGGCTTCAAATAGAATCCCGGACACAATTTGAGGATTTACTGTACATGACTGGGACCCCGGTGTAGCCACAATAAGATCTGCACAGCTGTTGGGCCCCTGAGCAAAGCCCTTAACCCTGCATTGGTCCAGGGGAGGACTGTCTACTGCATAGTCTAATCCACTGTACGTTGCTCTGGATAACAGCGCCTGCCAAATGCCATTAAAGTAATGTAATGTAGTCAAGTGCTCTTACTATTCAACACAAAAACTACATTTAAAGTGAGAGATAATGTCATAATGGTTGACAAAAGCCGAAAAAGATAGGGAATTCACAGAAGCACCGAGAACATTATCTTGACCTATGCACTGACAAGGTTTCCAACACACAATGCATTAATATGTGCTATGGTGAATCCTTTTTTTTGATTGGTCTTATGTAATATTCTAATATTTTGAGATACTGGATTTTCATGAGCTGTAAACCATAATCATCAAGATTTAAACAAAAAAAGGCTTGAAATATTCCACTTTATGTGTAATGAATCTAGAATGTATGAAAATTTCACTTTTTGAATGAAATTACAGGGAAAAATATTTTTGGCCACAATATTAACATTTTTTGAGATGCACCTGTATATATAATAAACAACACAGTATACGTGTTGTTCAAACATATGGGAAAACAATATATTTTTATTTCAATACATTTAGTCTCATGTTCCAATGATTTTATAAATAGATTTTAGGAGCCAAAATTATTGCCACCCCTAACTATTACTGTAAATAAATTCAAACAAAGTGAAATTGGCAATAGCATTTTCATTGTTTCTCTCTAATTAATGTTAATGTCTCTGCTAGGAAGTCATAGGTAGGTTGTCCAGCAGGACAATGATTCCAAACATACATCAAAATCCACAGTCAGACGGGTGCGTGGGGGGTTGGACCCAAAATGCACGACTCGGGTGCAATAAAGTCCCGTCAGGGCTTTATTCTGGGAATGTCCAGTGAGCGTAGTCAAAAAACAAGCAATGTTCATACACGTAAAATCCAGCCAAAACCAAAGTACAGTACCGAGGGAGAAGGCAGTCTCGTAATTGGTACACCATGCAAAAAAGGCCAGTAGCCAAGAAAGCTGACAGCGGGGCAGAAGTACAGGCGGGCGGTAGGCAGGCTCAGGGTCAATGACGGCGCAAGAGTCAAGACCGAAGTCTGCTCCGCGGGTCAAAAGCACAAAGACAGCAGGCAAAGTCATGGTACAGGCAGGCAATGGTCAACAAAACAGAAGTCAATAATCTTTGGTCAATAAACAGGCTTGGATTGTAACAGGTAGACAATGGCTTGACAAAAAAACGCTCGAAAGTGCACTGACGAACAGGGGGCAACAATTTTGCAAAGACAAGACATAGAACTGAGCTTATATGCAGGTGTAGACAGGTGCAGACAATTAGCTTGCGAGCAGCATGAAAATGGAAATCAGGTGTGGAGAATTGACAAGTTAACGAGGTATCTATCCTGCCCTAGCGTTAGTAAATTAGTAAATGACATGCACAAGAAACGTAAGGTAACATAAACACATGGTTAGAATGTTAGTATTACCCAATCCTGAACTAAAGTTAGTAGATTAGTAAGAAGACAAGGGAAATTGAAACAATTAGGGTGTGAGTGACAGAAAGGGAGAGAGAGAAAGCAGGAATGCAAGGTTTCCAGAAAGACACAAGTGTATGCTAAACAATGAACAGAACCACATAAGATGAAACAAACATAAATCATGACATAATTTGTCCAAAATGAGACTGGAAGCTACCCAGGAACGCTCCTCAGGGCCATAACCCTCCCAGTCAACCAGGTATTGAACACCACGGCCCCTCTTATGAATGTTCAACAGTTTCTTTACAGAAAAAGCATGGGGGTTATCAATGATGCGGGGGGGAGGGGGTGGTGGATCGGGGGGACATAGGGGGTGAGAGGATACAGGCTTACATGAAACGTGGAACGTGGGGTGAATCTTAAGTGAAGCAGGGAGTGATAACTTAACAGAGGATGGGTTGATAATGCTGTGGATCTTAAAGGGGCCAATGAAACGGGGTTGCAGTTTGTGAGAGGTGGCTTAGAGGGGAATGTCCTTAGTGGACAGCCAGATGGAGTCACCTGGTTTGTAGGCTGGGGCTGGTGTGCGTTGGCGATCAGCGAAGCGCCGATTACGGTCTGCCGTGCGTAACAGCGCGGCCTTGGCATCCCTCCAAATCTTGGTGCAGCGTTTCATGTGGCTGGCGAGGGAGGGAACAGTGATCTCAGCTTCTTGGTCGGGAAACAATGGAGGTTGGTAGCCTAGAGAGATCTCGAAGGGAGACTTTCCAGTGGCAGCGCAGGGCAGGGTGTTGTGCGTGTACTCAACCTAGGTGAGCATCTTGCTCCATGAGGCCGGATTCTTGGCAGAAACACAACGTAAGGCAGCTCCTAAATCCTGATTGGCCCTCTCGGTTTGCCCATTGGACTGGGATTCGTAGCCGGAAGAAAGGCTAGCCGTGGCACCGAGGGCCAGGCAGAAAGCTTTCCACACTTGTGAAATGAATTGTGGGCCACGGTCGGATACAATGTTTGAGGGGATTCCATGGATGCAGAACACTTCCTTGACTAGTATGTCCGCAGTCTATTGGGCAGTGGGTAATCCAGATAGGGGAATGAAGTGGGCCGCCTTACTGAATCTGTCCACTACGGTGAGGATGGTGGTGTTACCCTCGGAAGGGGGAAGTCCAGTAACGAAGTCCACCCCGATGTGGCTCCAGGGTCGGCTGGGCACAGGCAGAGGTTGGAGTAGTCCAGCAAGGGCTTGGTGGGAGGCCTTGTTTCTGGCGCAGGTGGTGCATGCGTTGATGAAGCGCCTGGTGTCAGGGATCATGGAGCTCCACCAGAACGTCCGCTTAAGCACCGCCAAGGTGCGGGTAAAGCCGGGATGGCAGGACAAGAGAGACGAATGAGCCCATTGAAGCACCTGTGTCTGAGCAGCTGATGGGATGTGTATTCCAGGGTTGGACCTGGGATCAGGTTCCTCCTGTAGAGCCCTCTGGATCACCGCCTCTATCTTCCAGGTTACGGAAGCGACAGTGCAGGAACCCGGGAGAATGTTCTCAGGTACCTCACGCTCAGGACAGGTGTCAAATTGTCGGGACAGGGCATCTGGCTTGACATTCTTAGAACCCGGGCGGTCAGTGAGAGTGAAGTTGAATCTTCCGGATAACAGCGCCCATCTAGCTTGCCGTGAGTTCAGTCTTTTGGTCTTCTGGAGGTATACCAAGTTCTGATGGTCGGTCCAGATGATGAAAGGCTTCTCGGATCCCTCCAGCCAATGCCTCCACTCCTCTAGTGCCAGTTTGACTGCGAGGAGTTCTCGATTTCCCAGGTCATAATTTCTC
Source organism: Conger conger (assembly GCF_963514075.1). NCBI lineage: Eukaryota > Metazoa > Chordata > Actinopteri > Anguilliformes > Congridae > Conger > Conger conger. The sequence continues at coordinate 42,338,931 of NC_083766.1, forward strand.
TCTGCTGGTGAGAGCTTCTTGGAGAAGAAAGCGCATGGGTGTAACCAGTTGTCAGAGGCAGAGACTTGTGACAGCACGGCTCCCACCCCAGTGTTGGATGCATCAGTCTCCAGAATAAACTGGCGAGTGGTATCGGGGTGCACCAGGATAGGGGCGGCAGAGAACAGTCTCTTAATCTTTACAAATACCCCCTCCGCTTCAGGACCCCAATGGAATGGCATGGCTGTGGATGTGAGCTTGGTGAGGGGGGAGACAACTTGGCTGTATGATCTGACGAATCTGTGGTAAAAGCTGGCGAATCCCAAGAAGCGTTGGAGTTGAGTTGAGTGGAAGGCGTAGGCTAGTCAGTGACTGCTTGAATCTTCTTGGGATCCGCCCTGATCTGTCCCTTCTCCAGAATGAAGCCAAGGCACTCGACAGTGTCAGTGTGGAAGACACACTTCTCCCCTTGACATACAATCCAAAAGTCTCTGGAGAACTTGCCTGACGTGAATCTCATGTTCCTTGGCATTGGTGGAGTAAATTAGAATGTCGTCCAGGTAAACAAATACGTGTCGGCCCAGTAAGTCCCGAAGAACATCATTGACTAACGCTTGAACACGGCAGGTGCGTTAGTGAGGCCGAATGGCATGACTAGGTATTCAAAGTGTCTGAGGGAGGTATTGAAGGTGGTCTTCCATTCGTCACCCTCTCGGATACGAACCAGGTGATAGGCATTGCGTAGGTCTAACTTGGTGAAGATGGTGGCATCGTGTAGAGGGTGAAAAGCGGAGTCCATCAATGGCAGAGGGTATTTGTTTTTTACTGTAATATTGTTTCTCTCTCTGAAGTCGATGCAGGGACGCTCCCACCCCAGTGTTGGATGCATCAGTCTCCACAATAAACTGGCGAGTGGTATCGGGGTGCACCAGGATAGGGGCGGCAGAGAACAGTCTCTTAATCTTTACAAATACCCCCTCCGCTTCAGGACCCCAATGGAATGGCATGGCTGTGGATGTGAGCTTGGTGAGGGGGGAGACAACTTGGCTGTATGATCTGACGAATCTGTGGTAAAAGCTGGCGAATCCCAAGAAGCGTTGGAGTTGAGTTGAGTGGAAGGCGTAGGCTAGTCAGTGACTGCTTGAATCTTCTTGGGATCCGCCCTGATCTGTCCCTTCTCCAGAATGAAGCCAAGGCACTCGACAGTGTCAGTGTGGAAGACACACTTCTCCCCTTGACATACAATCCAAAAGTCTCTGGAGAACTTGCCTGACGTGAATCTCATGTTCCTTGGCATTGGTGGAGTAAATTAGAATGTCGTCCAGGTAAACAAATACGTGTCGGCCCAGTAAGTCCCGAAGAACATCATTGACTAACGCTTGAACACGGCAGGTGCGTTAGTGAGGCCGAATGGCATGACTAGGTATTCAAAGTGTCTGAGGGAGGTATTGAAGGTGGTCTTCCATTCGTCACCCTCTCGGATACGAACCAGGTGATAGGCATTGCGTAGGTCTAACTTGGTGAAGATGGTGGCATCGTGTAGAGGGTGAAAAGCGGAGTCCATCAATGGCAGAGGGTATTTGTTTTTTACTGTAATATTGTTTCTCTCTCTGAAGTCGATGCAGGGACGCAATGAACCATCCTTCTTCTGCACGAAGAAGAATCCGGCGCCCACGGGTGAGGAGGATGGGCGAATCAGTCCATTGGCTAGGCAGTCCCTAATCTATTTCTCCATGGCCTTCCTTTCAGGTCTGGAGACGTTGTAGAGACGGCTTGAGGGGAGCGTGGAACCGGGTAGCAGCTCAATGGCGCAGTCGTAGGGTCGATGAGGGGGAAAGTGTCTGTGCCTGTGTCTTGGAAAAGACCATGTCTAGGTTGTGGTAAGGGGTGGGCACCTTCTCCAGGGAGGGCTTGGGGACTTGTGGTGGGTTGGGTGCACCCTCTGCTGGTGCAGGAGCGGATCGCAGGCAGGATTGGTGACACGACTCCAGGCTTGAATCTGGCTTGAACTCCAGTCGATGGTGGGATTGTGTCTCTGGAGCCAGGGTGATCCCAAAATGAGCTGGTCATTAGGGAACCGGATGACGCGGAACTGAATCATCTCATGATGGTTTCCAGAAATTATCAGTTGGATGGGTTTCGTGATGTGGGTCATGCAATAAAATGTCTTTCCGTCCAACGACCGAGCATTCTCGGGGTGGGGTAGTGGGAGGCTGGGAATGTCCAGTTCCATGACCATCACTTCATCGATGAGGTTCGCGTCAGCTCCGGAATCCACCAACGCGTTAACCTGGATTGCTTTGTCGGGAAGCATCAACATGGCAGTAAGCGTGGGGCGATGGTCGTTCCTGGCAGACCCTTCATATCTGTTGAGCACTCTCACCTCAACAGATGAAGCAGATTTCTTGGAACGGAGGGTGCACTGAACTTGGTGTGTCCCAGCTTCCCACAATAGAAGCAGGAACCGGTTGCTCTCCGACATGTCCGTTCCTCAGGTGATATTTTCATGCCCACACGGGAAAGGTCCATGGGTTAGATTCCTTCAGTTTGCCTCTCCTCCGGTCGGGGACTTGACCCTCACCTGGGGTACGGCTGGCCAGGTGGGACCTGTCTCTCGGTCCAGCGTTGTCTGGCACGGTTGTCCAAACGAATGGCGGCACAGACAAGTGGGTCGAACTGGGTAATGGGTTTGAGCCGCGCCAACTCGTCCTGGAGTGCCTGACTCAGGCTGGCTAGAAACAGGTTCGCGAGAGCCGCATCATTCCAGTTGGTGGCTGACGCGAGAGTGCAGAAGTCGATGGAATGGTCCACCGCAGTTTTTCTGCCTTGGCAAAGGGCGATCAGGCGCTGGGACGGCTCTTGGTCGCTGGATGCGTGCTGGAAGACTTTGCGGATCTCTTCGGCGAAAGTCGGGTACCGGGGAGGGAATGAACCCCCGGACCACACAGATGTAGCCCAGTCCAAAGCTCTCCCCTTGAGTAGCCCCATCACATAGCCGATCCGGCGGTCATCGCTGTTGTAAGTCTGTGGTTGCTGCCGAAACACAGGAGCAGGAATGCCTTGCATCTCTCTGGTCCTCCGCTGAACCTCTCCAGGGGGGGGGGGTTGTTGTGGCTCCCGGAATTGCCAGGTTCCCATGGGGTTGGTAGGTGGAGGTGCAGGCGGGTTAGCAGGTTGTTCCAGTGGGTGTGGCTGAACCGCGATGGCGAGTCTCCTCATCTCAGCACACAGCTCTCGAATCTTCAGAGATCCCTTGAGAGTGTTGCTGGACGATGGCGCCTTGTTCCTGGAGGGCGTAGAACATGGCCAGTCAGCAGTTGCATCAAGTCAAGCAAATTCTGGCTCCTAGAAACAGGTATTTCAGCCCAGGACGAACTAACAACATTCCACAGTTTCTGTGCATTTTTGGGTTCTGCTACAGAAACTGCATTTTTTACAGAAACAATTTCAGGGGCATTTCCTCTTCGGCATACGGCAACATAATCTCCTCAAGTATTTTGATGTATTCAAACTGATCCATGATCCCTGGTATACAAACCCAACACCGTAGTATCCCCATACCATGATTTTTGCGCCACCATTCTTCACTGTCTTCACAGTTTACTGTGGTTTGAATTCAGTACCCGGGGGTCGTCTGACGTACTGTCGACGACCACTTGACCCGAAAATAACAATTTTATTCTCATGAGTCCACGGAATGTTACGCCATTTTTCTTTGGGCCAATCAATGTGTTCCTTGGCAAATTTTAAACAGTTCTACACATGCCCTTTTTTCAAACAATGGTGCTTTATGGGGGCTTCTTGCTGATGGTCACTTTTGCTCTGTTTGTTTGTTTCTTTGTTCTCAAAAAAAAAAGAAAAAAAAAAGGCCCTCGTCCTTATCTTTGTTGTACAGGTAGCAGTTCAAATTGTACTTCCCTCTAGGGTCTTTCAGCGAACTTATCCCTGGTTATGGGTATGCACTTTGTTGTACGTCGCTCTGGATAAGAGTGTCTGCCAAATGCCAATAATGTAATGTAATGTAATTTGCTGCACCTATTTATATGTTTTCTCCTCTCTAATCAACTTTTTAATCAAACAACGTTATTCCTCCAAACAATGTTTGGAACGGCCCATTTTACGAAGCAATTCAGAAGGAAATATACTTTATAACAATGTGTGAACCATTTGCTTCCCTTCTTCCTTAATAAAGAATACATCTGATTAATCAGAAAGAGCTGAGAAGTCAACTGTCAAATTAATTTTGGTCCCCTAAAATGGAGGGAGTTAGTATGAAAAGGAATGCACTTCCTACATGGATCTGCCAATATGGATGGCCTTAAATTAAAGGAGACAGTCCGCACTTTAACCTCATATTGTATTGTATCATTTCTAATCCAATGCTGGAGCACAGAGCCACAAAAACAGAAGTTGTTGTCAAGTTATTTGGGTTTTTATTGCCTCAGTGCCTGCTTAAACTCGAAAATGGCTCAGAGAACAACAGAGGACGTGCTGGACAACTCAACAAGTCCACTGCAGTTGTATTCCACACAATGGGTCTCATTCATGAAACGTGAGCTGAACGAATTTGTGTGTAAAATGCGAGTAGAGGGAAATTTACGGGTTTTTGGCATTCATCAATATTTTAGTAGCTCCGATCTTTTCGTAGCTACTAACAAAATCTACACCTGCTGCTGACCACGCGTAGTGCTTGTGTAAATTCAAGAATGCACATAAATAATGCTTGTCACTATTTGAAAAGTTTTTATTCACATTGCGCTCTGTTATGTAAACAATACGCAAATGCCTTTGAAACACGTGATATGAACATGACAATTAAAAATATAATACATTTAGTTAAATTAGTTGGCAATTAGCAGGTTTAAGATCCAGATTAGGTTCATGATTGTGAATTATCTATGAAAATCAACTCAATAGATTACACATCCTTCGTGATGCATTTGCTTACATAAACCGGAAAAACTTTCATTCCGTTAATGTGCAACTGATCTGTGAAGCACATGCTGCTACTCAGGCCGTTGTGGAGCGCACAAACGGGGTCTTGAAGGCAAGATAGATCTGCCTGGACAATAAAGGTGGTACCCTTCTTTATGCACCCATACAGGTGTGCAAAATAATATTAGCCTGCTGTGTCCTGCACAATGTGGCCATTAAACAGGGCCTTCCCCTGCCTGAAGTCCCCAATGCAGACGAACGACTGCCTCCGGAACCAGCTCTTGGGCCTCGAAATGCGGCTGCTATACAGACACGCCAGCGACTTGTAGAGCAATTTTAAGGTAAGTGTTGCTAAGACTGAATAAGCTGTGCACATTTCAGGCCGACAAGCTTTGCAAAAAGTTTCATTTGTATTTTGTTTTATATTTATATACAACATCCTGTTTCAGTAGGCTACCTACTGAATTTTCAGGTCATGCTCTTTAAAATGTATACAAATAGGCTATATTTAATTATCAGAGTAAAAGAGAGTAGCTTGATTATCTTGTCGTAAATAAGTGTTTTCCCAGGATAAACACAGACATCACACAATACTGACAGCATAACACTTTATTGTTGAGGACGCAAAAGTGCCTTGCAGATTTCCTTCAAGCTGGTGTTAATTTCTTGTTGATTTGGTTGACTGCTGTAAGTAGACTTTCTTGATTCCTCAGGACCTCATCCTTAAGGACAGCCGGATCACCTCTTCGGCCTCGGTACCTGGGTGCAGCAGGAGCAGCAGCGGCGGCAGCAGGTGGTGGAGCCACATCATGGGAGGAGCACTCGCCAGCTAGAAATATGACACAACGTTTGTTTTTTTTCATTTTATGTGTGGCTCTTTTTTAATTTGAAAGAAACATTAAATAAATCTTATTTGAAAAATCTTTAATTTACGTTGGCTGCAGACTGACTTATTTTTACATTACATTACGTGGCATTTAGCAGACGCTCTTATCCAGAGCGACGTACAACAAAGTGCAAATCAAACACAAGAACACGTGCAAAAGTGGACCTGAGAGGACAGTACAGTTCCGAGTCCTAGTGTAAACATACAGAAATTCAGAACCCTTGAAGAGTTGTTTGGAGCTGTAGAGTATAAAACAGAGCTTTAGGCTATTAAGATTCAAATAATTTGAAGACGATGCATACAAAACTGCAGTGGGCTATACGCTATCCGTATCCTTTCCTGAAATGAATGTTAAATAGCTCTACATTCCGACACTGATATCCATTACGCACCATATCGCACAATATAACATTACTGGTTTCCCATTTCCACTTCATTCAATCCGAAGAGAAACCCCCACAAATGTTCTGTTTGTTTGGTGGGACTGTACGACCTAGGTTAAACTACACTAACCACTAAGCTATCAGTGATGGTATTCAGAATGTATTATGACACAACAATTATCACCTTACCATCTGGGTTTGATGTTGTCTCCAGTGGAGGCATGTCGGTGTCTCCGTCCGGTATAATTCCTAACAGAGAGGTCTCCCCAATAATGCCAGCGATGCGCTCGTCAGCAGGTGATATTTGTGCCTTTGAGCCTCCTCCTCCTGTGGCTGATGCATGTTTTTTTTGTGCGCTTATGCGTTTCTTTGCCTTCAGTTTCATGTCAAACCATTTACGTTTAACCTCGGATATGGTTCTATTGTCTACAGAGGCAACATTAACAGCATCTGTCACCTCCTTCCAGGCCTTCGCTTTGCCTGTCCCTGTCACAACACCACTACTGATAGAAGAAAATAAAACATTTTTTACTCAATAAAATATATTTCACCCAAGATTATTTCGGAAATTTTATTTTATTTTTATTCTTATTTTTTTTCTTTCTTTCTCTCTCTTTCCTTGTTTGCGCCATGATGACTGACAGGTCGACTGGATGCGTCTACACCTCCTTATATGGCAATCATTGTCTATTCATGGGCGGGGATTTATGCTAATTGCTGATTACCGGGAGCGCGCTTTCACTTTACGATGGATTGGCATTCATGATCATACACACGAGTTTACGATCAGATCCGAGTTTCCCGTGGCGTTCATGAATCCGGAGTAGGTTTTTAGTAGCGTGGACGTTTATGTGCAAATCTGCACATAGACTTACTAACGTTTCATGAATGAGACCCAATCTGTTTAGTTGGAGTTTTTTAAGTTAGCTTGGAGTTTTGAGTTAGGTTGAAAACCTTTTCAGAAAACCAACAAAACAAAATAAATTAATTAAACCATATCACCTGCTGTCATTAGTAACATGCTAATAACATGAATTAATCAGGATTAAAACATGCTTGATATAAATTGAGGCTACAATTAGTAAAGTCTTTTTTACTCCACAAAATAAATGAAAATATATAAAACTAGTTATTATAATTTAATCACACATTCTCCGTCATTTAAACATCATTAACCAACTGCACCTCAAATATCACTTCACATTTTAGATGGCATCATTAGGTTATACCACATAATAACCAACACATCCATCCATCCATCCATTATCTGAACCCACTTATCCTGAACAGGGTCGCAGGGGGGCTGGAGCCTATCCCAGCATACATTGGGCGAAAGGCAGGAATACACCCTGGACAGGTCGCCAGTCCATCGCAGGGCACACACACCATTCACTCACACACTCATACCCACGGGCAATTTAGACTCTCCAATCAGCCTAACCTGCATGTCTTTGGACTGTGGGAGGAAACCGGAGTACCCGGAGGAAACCCACGCAGACACGGGGAGAACATGCAAACTCCGCACAGAGAGGCCCCGGCCGACGGGGATTCGAACCCAGGACCTCCTTGCTGTGAGGCGGCAGTGCTACCCACTGCACCATCCATGCCGCCATAACCAATACATACCAATACTAATTCTGTAACTTTCTCCCTGTGGGAATATCTACAATACTCATAAAAACAGAACCCGTTTGCTTGTTTGACCCCACTTTAATGTAAAGTTTGTCATGCACCTGGTTCACCAGAAGCATGTGTAATTGATCAGACCTCTGACGAACCCAGCAACTTAGCGCTGCCCTCTGGTGGGATATTTAATTATTTATTTTTGTATTCACAGTGGCGGCAGCATCACTGTCTTGCAGATTCCGTCTGTACAAGGAGGATTCATCATACCTGATCACATACTCCTCGCAGCTACTTGTCCAGGCTATGGTAATCTGCTTACAGGTCTGCCAGACTGCACTATCCAGCGACTATAGCTCATTCTGAATGTGGCCAACCAACTTGTCTTCAACATTCCAAGTTCTCACACGTCATACCCCTGTTGAGGTCACTCCACTGGCTTCCAGTTGCTGCCAGTTGCTGCCAGGATCAGATTCAAAGTCCTCACTCTAGCCTACACTGCAGGCAACAAAACAGCCCCTACCCCACCTACAGGACATAATTCAACCCTACATACCATCTCAACCACTCCACTCTGCTGCCATAGGGGGACTTGCACATCCTGTCAGCTGCATGAATGGCTCTCACTTGTCCCGATTCCAGAGCATTTTCACCCTAGCTCCCCAGTGGTGGAACAACCCCCATTCCTATAAGAACTGCTCACTCACAGCCCATTTTCCACCAGTCTGAAGACTCATCTCTTCACACTCTTGCGATTCTATGCAAAGTGTATCTTATCCAACCTGTTCTGTAGTTTGTTCTAATGACATTGGAATGCACATTAAATAAAATCTGATGGAATCTTTGATTGAAATGACACAAATGGAAAATACGTTGATACCCTCAGCGACAGTGGGCTCCACTAAAAAGGCTATACTGGCTGCCACAGTAGCCACACAAATTCCGTTGAAGAGCACTTTGTCTACTCACACATTTTTCTTTTTTTAAAGATATTTTTTAGGCCTTTTTCAGCTTTATTGGACAGTATATATTATAGAGAGACAGGAAGAATGGGAGCGAGAGAGAGGGGAAGACATGCGACATGTCGGACGGTCGGATTCGAACCGCCAACGTCGCAGCTCGCAATGAGTATGCGGTCAGTGCTCTACAGGCTGCGCCACCAAGACACCCACAAGTCTACTCACACATTTGAAGGGCATTGTTTTTCCAAGGTGGAGTTGCCACTGATTAATAAAAAGGCCATCCAGCTACCTTTTCCGTTTTATCAAGTCTTTTACAGTAAGCAAAGAAAAGGAATATTAATCTGTTAAAAAAATGGCAAAAGTGTCGACATTTTTCTCTTCAAACTCAAACACTTACTGAATAAACTGAAGAAGTTTTTCAAGATTTAACTTCACTTTAAAAAAAAATATTAAAAAAATATTTAGTTGCATAACCATTGTTTTTGATAACTGCTGTTCATCTGCGTTGCATCGAGTCAACCAAATTCTGGCACCTAGAAACAGGTATTTCAGCCCAGGACGAACAAACAACATTCCACAGTTCCTGTGCATTTTTGGGTTTTGCTACAGAAACTGCATTTTTAATGTCACCCCACAAGTTTTCAATGGGGTTGAAAGGCATCTATCTTCCTCACTAACTATCAGATGTTCAAATTTCACTGCCAAAAGTAACTATATCATAAAAATATGAAGAATAAACACTTAGCCTACATTGGACAGCAAGAAACAAGCCTACATAGGCATGTTTCCCAGCAATCTTTGCATATCAGAAAACAATAGACAATACTGCTTTCAAAGATGGCAACCTCCCACAGATAATTTCATTAGGCTAATGGTATTTTGCAATACATTCTCTGCACATGTTCGACATATTCAGAGGCTATTGTAATTTTTATTAAACAAGTGAGCAACCATGAAGTAGAAAGGTTTGTCAAACTGATGGTAGATGGCCTATATTCACCAGTAGTTTCTTGGAAATTGAATTTTACACTTTCTTGCTCCATGTTCACATTTGGTCGTGAAAGCCGGGAAATTAAAATTACTAGTTTGCCTTGAATATTCCCAATAGTTTGGTTCCCTGTAAAAATGTTGCATATTCCAAAGTTTTGGGTTCAGTGATGCCTACTGTAATGAAGACACATTTCATTACCAATTCTGGTCACATTGATAGGGTAAAATTGCATATTTTAAATATATATTGAATAGTTCGCACAACATTAATAATTGCACACCAGTCATGATTTAAAGTGTTTTAATGGACGTGTGTTTGGTTGGTGTGGGTTTGTCCTCAGCATGGGAGGGGGTTGGGCTCCACCTGTAGAGGGAAACAAAAGATTCAGTAACCTACTTAACCTGGCAGGAAATAGGTTTTAATGTTTGGTTAAATGCCATGATTGGGCAGGTGCAATAGTTCAGTGCAATACTACATTGGTGCAATGTTATGTTTTAATTGTTTGATCAATCACTTACCTTTGTTGTCTTTGTCTGTGCTCTAGGTATTCGGGCAAAAGAGTCCCCGGGGTCCGAGCACCTACATATATAGTTCTGGGAGGGACCATATGATGGAATAGCAGAAGGGGGGGTTATGTGGGGTTTTGCATTTAAATGTATATTGTTATCTTTTATTATTTATTGATTGATGCAACATTTATATAACCATGTATTGGATATGGGTAGACTATGCATATGTAAAAGGGGCAAAATTCTGTGTATTGTTTAATGTTATATACACCCCTGTTAGATGGTAGCATCCAGCTTAATTACCTGTGGCAGGGTATAAAGGCTGCCAGTGTTTGTATGCGTGCGGTTGTGTGTTGTGCCCCTGAGATGCTCTCAGTCATGTCCTGGTTTGTCCAATACAGTTTCTTGTTTTATGTGGGTGAATAAATACACCTTTGGTTTGCACCATATCACCGCCTCTTGTTGCTGTGTATCCAGCTGCTAAACGGCTCAACCTAACACCTACGAGTTTGGAAGCGGATAGAAAAAGCCTCCCAAAAACAGTAACAACATCACTGTCACAGGCTATACAATTTGAAGGTGTTAAAACCTTCAGAACACAGTTCTATCTGTACAAACTATTTTACTATTACTTTGCTTTAGAGACAAAGGTTCAAAGGTGGCAAAACAAGTGTGGGGGACCTCACCTTCTCTGCATTTTGGAAATCCAGAGACGACACAAATAAGGATAGATTCAGTATTCTTTCCATGGCAAGGGTCCAGCGAACCAAATCCATAATAGGTTTTAATTCCAAAAATGTTCTCAAAAAAACATTGATAGAATATTTATTGTAATTAATTCTCTGGAGGAATTATCATTTACTATTACATGAACGTGGACTTATGTTCATGGCCTTACATCCAGTCATATATGACTTGTACCTTATCTGATGTGTTCTTTTGCTCAAGAAAGAACCAGCTAGGGGTATGGTATTACAGTGATGACTGAGTTGCATTTTAGCAAATTAATTTACGTTTCCAAATTTCCAGCTTGTGTAAACAAACCATCACTTTCTCAGTATGCACAACACATTTATGCATCAGCAAAAACAGTTCTTCAGACTTTATATCTAAAAAGGTTTATGTTTCAGAACAAAAAATGTATTTTGCAATGCCTAAATCTAAATAGAAGAGACAGCCTTTGGAGGCCTTGAAAGAAATCACTCCTCCAAGCATTCCTATGTAGAAGTACTTTTGTAGAAGTATACAACAACAAAACGAACAATAATGATAATTCCTCCAGAGAAATTCAAATGGACATTCTATCAACATTTCTCCAAGTTAACACATTTTTATGAACTGCATTATTATACATTTGATTTGCTGGACACTTGGCGTGAAAAGGACACTGACATTACCTTATTTTGTGTAGTATATGGATTTTCAAAAAAGTTCCCCCCACGCTTTCTTTTACCACCCACATGTTACAAGGAACTGTCGCTAAAGCAATGGCATCTTAAAATAAGTAATACAGATAGAACCGTGAGTGTTAATGCTTTCAAATGGAATATCCTGTTACTATAGTAAAAAAAATGATGCTTGAAGGTCAGGGTTAACAAGAAGAAAATAATCATGTTTATTTATATTGATCACAAGACATATTTTGTGGAAGTTCCCAAAGCAATCATAAGACATTGTGCAGTAAAGTTAGGCATTGTCAAATTCTAATATCTTACATGACTGATTTCTGATAATTTATTTGAACAGTCAAAAGTATTCTTATATTTTGACTTGATTCTCTAATATACGTATATAGTACATTCTTTTTTCATTGAGAGGTTATACAAAATAAATTAGGAGAATTATACAAAATAAATACACCAAAATCACTTCCCCCAACATATAACAACTCATTTCTCCTTCCATTTTTTGAGTTTTTTAAATCTAATTTCAGCAGTTTACTTAAAAGGAAATATTCTGGTCAATGCCAATGTTCCAATGAATATAGCTGAGATTATTATCAATATTTCTTTCTTTTTTTACAAACTGTAAAGACAAACTGAACAACAGTAATTGAATGGCAACAATACATAAAGGGGATTAAACATATACAGGAATTAATTTTCACAAAACCAATTCATCTAGGCTTTGTTTTATTGAGACAAGGATAAAATGCAGTTTCTTCAGCCCACAGCCTGCAGAATGATCGCCACTACCTTGTTGCAAACCACAAGCCAGGTTGTAATTCCCACACCACCTGAAACAAAGGGCATGGTAGCTTTAGCCTAAATAAAACAGCTGGTTCTGGTTCAGAAATCTTATAAACAGCATGTTCTTCAAGACAGAGGATATTCATTTGTGTTAAAGAATCACTATTGACCTCTTGGGAGGTCAACTTTATCTTTATTTTGAATCATAATCCCCTGAAGTGAGGGAAGGCTATAACAGAACACTAAACCAACTGTCATAGAACAAGACAAAATACAGATAAGGACAAACGTGGACAGAACACCGACTGATGGGGAGACAGGGGAAAGGGGAGAAAAGGGGGGGGGGCAGCAGCAAACTGGGGTGTATAGTTGTGTTCAAGAAAATAGCAGTATAACATCAGTATCCAGATGAACCACTGTTATTAGTAGTAGTGATATTTCTGCATGGCAAATACTTTACTCATAGATGTAGTAGTGTAATAGAAAAACAACAAACCCAACTGATGCACGCTGCTTGTTCTGAGTAATTGACTCATTCATTGAAAGGGGCATGTTCAAAATAATAGCAGTGTGGAGTTTAATTAAAGAATTCATGAATTCTGTGAAAAAACAGGTGTCATTAATTGTCCTTTATTAAGGAAGGAGGGAAACACATGGTTCACACATTGTGATA